>NC_140165.1:274613283-275350783 GCF_963971535.1 Notolepis coatsorum
TGTGTGTGATTTTCAATTGCAAATATAGCACTTATAGTGAAATACCAGAGCCATTGGCCCTTGATTAGGTATGCAGATGGAGTTTCTTTTCTTTCTCTTTGTGAAAATGGAAATACCAGAGCCAATGGCCATTGAGAGCCAATGGCCCGAACTGAATATATAAAGCTCATGTTTACAAGAATCAGTCATTCAGTCATGGCATCCAGACGCCTCACCCCAGCTGAAGCTCTCGAATTGGTACTACTAACTGATGAAGAAGTCGATGAGGAATCTGGATGTGAAAGCTTTTTCACAGATGACAAAGTTTTATATGGAAGCGGTCTCAATCCAGTAGAGGAGTGAGTATATATATAAATAATGCCTGCTGCTTGTAATCTTTTAGACCTTGTGTGGCCAAACGAAATATTATAAATCATTGTTTTTCATTATTATCAGTGAACCAGGAGAGGAAGAAGCAGAGGAAGAAGCAGGTTTCCAGAGGCCCACGTCTTCCTGCGGTCAAGCGCGGTGGCCCTCGTCGGCGGCCTGGAGCAAAAACCACCCCCATGATACCAACGGCCGCCATAGATTCCGTTGAAAAGTGAGTACACTATATATAATAATATAATACTAGGTTGGTGATAATACACATTATTTATTCTGGGTTTTATTGATTGATTGAGAGTTGTGTGGCCAAACGAAATATTATAAATCATTGTTTTTCATTATTATCAGTGAACCAGGAGAGGAAGAAGCAGAGGAAGAAGCAGGTTTCCAGAGGCCCACGTCTTCCTGCGGTCAAGCGCGGTGGCCCTCGTCGGCGGCCTGGAGCAAAAACCACCCCCATGATACCAACGGCCGCCATAGATTCCGTTGAAAAGTGAGTACACTATATATAATAATATAATACTAGGTTGGTGATAATACACATTATTTATTCTGGGTTTTATTGATTGATTGAGAGTTGTGTGGCCAAACGAAATATTATAAATCATTGTTTTTCATTATTATCAGTGAACCAGGAGAGGAAGAAGCAGAGGAAGAAGCAGAGGTTTCCAGAGGCCCACGTCTTCCTGCGGTCAAGCGCGGTGGCCCTCGTCGGCGGCCTGGAGCAAACACACCCAGGCCCAGAGCGACAGCAGCCATACCCTGGAATGAACCCTGGAAAACAGAAAAGGACCACGACACAGCTCCGCAGCCTATACGGTTCACACCAGCAAGAGAACCTGGACATAAACTGAACCCAAGCTGCAAGTATACACCACTGGACCTAATCAAATTGTACATAGACAACGATGCAGTGGAAACACTTGTCAGGAACACAAACAAAAAAGCTGCAAAGAGCAAGGCAAGTGGCAAAAAATATAAATGGACTGACATCAACACCAATGAGTTGTACACATTTTTCGGACTGATTCTCTACATGGCAATTCTGAAACTGCCAGGAGTACAACAGTACTGGAAAAAGAACACCATTTTCAGCATATCATTTCCACCCACTGTCATGGCAAGGGAGAGGTTCCGAACGATATCTTGGAACGTCCACATGAGTGATCCGGACGAGGATGTTGTGAATGACAGAAAGAAGGGGACAGCAGACTATGACCGCCTGTTCAAACTGAAGCCCCTTATGGAGACCATCAGGTCTGCATGCAAAGCGCTCTACCACCCCAGGCAAAACATTTCCATTGATGAGAGAATGGTTGCAAGCAAGGCCCATACTTCTATGAAGCAGTACATGAAAGCCAAGCCAACGAAGTGGGGCTTCAAACTTTTTGTTTTGGCTGACAGTAGCAATGGCTACACTTTGGACTTTGCTGTTTACGCCGGGAAGTCAAAGTTCAAATCAGGCATTGGACTGGCGTATGACTCTGTCATGTCCCTGATAAAGCCAGCACACCTCAAGCAAGTACCCATGGGCAAGGGATATCATTTGTATGTCGATAATTTTTATACAAGTCCAAAGCTTTTCAGGGATCTGCATAGCCTGGGTGTCGGAGCATGTGGAACGTACAGAGACAACAGAAAAGAATGCCCCCGCACAGAGGTGAATGCTCTCAAAAAGAAGGATGCTAGGGGCACCATCAGGTGGCTACGTGATGGCCCACTGGTCTTTGTGAAGTGGATGGACACACGTGAAGTCTCTGTTTGCTCCACAATCCACGAGTCATTCGCTGGAAAAACTGTGCTGAGGAGAATAAAAAACAAGCGCAGTGAGACCTGGGCCCTCATTCATCAATAGTGTGCGTAGAACATTTCTATTTCCACACGTAAGCACGGAATGTAGAACTAGTGTACGCACAGGGAAGTCGGGATTCATCACACGGTGCGTACGCAGGCTCTATGCTCCTCCGTGTTGATGAATACCACTTTGTTCTACCGTCAATGCTCGTGCATGATTATCCATATATGGTCATGAAAATGAGGAAACACCCCCCATGGGATGTGAAATAATGGACTGACCCGAGCGGGACTCTGAGAAACTCCACGGAGAATTCACTGCTGTCGAACCAAGAAGACACTATCGCGTATTATGGGATAAATAAAAGGCGGATTTGTAAACGGTGATGTGAGATATCAACGGCTCCCTAAGACCATTGCTGCAATTCTGCCTGGACAGCTCAAAATACTAATAAAGACCGTTCGTTGACCACTGTTTGGCGTTGGTTGTGTGTCATTATAACCGTGCTGTAATATGAATGCCTTTATTAGTTGTGTTCGATTGGCTATATGATTTTTAGAGGCATCTATTTTGTTGTCGGCTAATAAAGACCGCGCTGGAATATGACTGCCTTTTCCCGTGTTGTTTGATTAATACCCAGGGATTAAAGTTCTCCTCAATTTGATTCCAAATCGCGATGGATCTCCCGTCAATTTTCTACCTGCTGCATATGATTTCTAGAGGCATACTACAATCTATTTTGATGTCAGTATTGGGTAGCCTATACATAAACAATAATACGAGAGCATATAATACAAGAACAATGAATCTTACTGCCATGTATGATGTAGCAGATGCGCCATGTGTAGCCTGCCTATATGTGATCAATACAAACATGAACTTGAATTCCATCATGTCTGTGTGCGGGTCACTGCGGGAACTCACAAGGCTGTTGTCACAATGTAAATAAGAACGTGCACTGAAAAGTTACAGTATGTAGTTGGTTGATTATTTGTATGACAGTCAGTAAACCCTTGCAAAAAGTATCCGTTTTATTTAATGAATTGAAAACATTCAGCATCGCCTTCCTCCCGGCATCCAGCAATAACATGTATCAGGCAAATGCGCATCGCAACATTGACTGAGTGGAATCCCTTTCTATTCACATAACTGCATTTGTGATGGAGCTTTGACAGCTAGAGTAAGTAACAGTCTATTGCTCGATCCATCTCCAATATCACGATGGACCGTGCCGCGGTGGCAAAGACCCGAGGGTGGAGAGGATCTTGAATTAATTCCATCATCATATATATATGTTGTGTGTCTGTCCACTATGTTTGTTACTTTGTTATTCCCCCCCCCCTATCTATGTAAAGCGACCGTGGGTCTCTTGAAAGGCGCTATATAAAATGAAGCTATTATTATTATTGTTATTATTATTATTATCATCACGTCTGTGCGGGAGCTCACAAATAGACTGTTAGTCTCAGTGAAGTTTCAACGGAGGTCATCTATTCTAACCAACAAATTGAAGTAGAAAGCATTTCGTGACCAATCTTATTTGGAAACATGACACACAAAATAATTTGCTTTTTATTTGAAACAATATCTAATCGCGTTTGGAGGTTGGTGTTTTGCGTCTGCCCCCCCGTGCCAAACAAGCAGGCCAACCTCTTGTTCGCGTGTGAGCCCGTTATAATTACACTACTGTCGCTATTTTACAATGAACTATAATGAATTACGGGTCATACAGAAGTTGAACACTAATGCACGGAAGCTTATTTCCGCCTTGAAACGAATGCAGGACTGAGGAGTGCTTATGCGTAGTAACGATATTCTACCACTGGGCGCCAGGTACGCCTGGTCTGACCTGTGCGTAGATGTAAGCACGGAGTCAAGTTCAAATCGAAATTGATGAATCCCACTCTTTGCTTAGAAATGATCGTACGCACAGGGTAAGCACAGATCTGTGCGTAGAACACGTTGATGAATGAGGGCCCTGGTCCATTGAGAACATTGCATGCCCAACACCTGTCCTGGAGTACAACAAGTACATGGGAGGCGTTGATTTGTCTGACCAACTCATCCAGTACTACTCTGCACACCACAAGACCATGCGATGGTACAGGACTTTGCTCTATCATTATCTGGACATTGCCGCCACTAACTCCTACCTTCTTCACATGGAGCTCTGCAGAGAGCAGCGCCCTGTTTCTTGTACCTGGATAACTGAGTTAGCCGGATAACTTTAACTGGATAACTGGGTTAGCCGGACTTTCCGGTTTCATGTACGTGGATTTTCCAAATCACCATGACAACATATCCAAAAGTTTGAGCCTGGTCGAAAGCAGAGTTCAAGTTCAACTTAGCCTGAACCATCGCCACGCCCCCGCAAAGAAGTGACGGCCCGTTTCCTGAAACTATTCCCACAGTCTACGATCTGCATTATACCATTCTGAATTACGTTCTTGTGCTCCATTCTTCCAGAGGGGGCTTTTGAAATGTAAAATAGACCCAAAATGCTGATACTAAATTCACTTTGTCCTAAATAATGCACGTTATATATACCGTGGCGACCGCTCGTGCGATGTACACATTATGTGGTTATTTCAATTGTAACTGGGATTAAGATGTCTGATGAGATGCGCTGTTTGACGGATTTGAGAAATTGAATGAGCCGTTGACGTCACATTAATGAATGAGGATAAAGAGATAAACTTCATTCATAACAAAGGATATTCTAAACACGGGTCTCTCGTTCATTAATGTATAAACAATGAATTTATCCCATCTGGCACAGTGGTCCAGCGGTAGTGCTCAAGCCTGCCAACCCAGCGACCCGGGTTCAAAAATATGATTTTTTTGAATATAATATTAATGATTATACGCCAAAGTAGCCTGGTTTTAAGTTAAAATATTATAAATCTACATGCATTGAGGATGTCATTCTTTATATAGCTCTCAACGTGCACCAAATTGAATTATTCCTATATTGCAAAAAGAAGGAGACGACTAGGGTCTTGAACCCCGGTCGTCTGTGTGAAAGTCAAAAGAACAACCCGTTAGACCACATTGGAGATAAGTTAAAGATTGACTATACATCAATCAATGGGTAAGAGAGCCGTATCGTAATTCTGTATAACAGTTAACTAATTATTTTCGCTAGCAAGATCTCATTTGATTATTCAATCCAGCAGGCAAGTTTAAAGAAATATAATCTGATTGATTGAGGTAATGAGGGACTTAGAATTAGCCTATAGATAACGCATTTAACTTGTCGGCGAGGCGATTGAGGCGTACTGCAATATGTTAATAAAGTTTTAAATCAATTAATCAATCAATGCCGCTAGAGAATCAGGATTTCTGCGATCGACACCTGCTGTCTTCTCAGCTGAGGCGGGCGCGCGCACTGATCCTGAGAATCAAGTCTGGCTTGAGTTAACGAGACTGAATCCACCTTCTTGGAACAGGAAAATCCCGGCTTCAAACATCGGGTTAACTGAAGCTGGATAATGACATCTTGATCGACTTAGTTGAACCACGTACAAGAAACAGGGCCCAGGTGCAGCCGATGACCCACCTGGTCTTCCAGCAGGAGCTGGTAGCTGAGCTGTGTGGCGTCACAGTTGTACAGGTGCCAGTGGACAACCTACCCATGGCAGTGGACAATCTACCCACAGCACCAGTGGACAACCTACCCACGGCAGTGGACAATCTACCCACAGCACCAGTGGACCGCCTACCAAGGAACCATTCACCTGTTGCGATCACGCAACAGGCAGATAAATCCCAGAAGGCCACGGCTGGCCGCCTGTTTTGCGTACATTGTAAGATGAAGACCCCCTGGAAGTGCTGTGAATGTGGTATGGCCCTCTGTATCATTCCAGACAGGAACTGCTTTTTCACATATCACTTAGTGTGATACAGAACAGGCAGATACAACCATGAGGAGACACTTTTTTTTTTTTTTTTTATACATGTGCATCATTTTATTTGTTTGTAGATTTTGCCTAAATTCATTGTGGTCGCGCTCTCTGCCAAATATCATATGAGGCACCTTGTATTACTATTGTAATCCAAAAGTGATGTATAGGGTTGTTCATTGTACAATACAATTGATACAGTTGATGTTTCTTGTTGATTATTATTCTCTATGTGTTTTTAATAAAATTGTGTGATATTCTATTCCAGTTGTCTTTGGTCTTTGTTTTCTCCCACATTGAGTTTCTCCACCACTCTCTCAACAAAATTACGCATAGCTGGGAATCCATTCCTTGTGCCGCCAGAACCATCTAGAAGGAATACTACATCCTTTCTGGCAGTGTCATGATCAACTATAACGGTGGTTGGTACAGTACTGTAAATACCATCTGAGTAGAGTAGAAAGTAGAGAGGTGAAGACCTGTTCTCTCTCTCTCTCTCTCTCTCTCTCTCTCTCTCTCTCTCTCTCTCTCTCTCTCTCTCTCTCTCTCTCTCTCATTCAAATGGGCTTTATTGACATGAAATCTGCCACACGTGCTGTCAGGGTCAAACCAGTCTGGATTGATGTTGTAGTCTGAAAAAATGCCAGGAAATGCTCAGAGAATTGTTGCATATATAGAACACAAATGTTCTAGAATGTTCGATTATGACATCATACTGTGACATACTCCTCCTGTAGTGTGAAAAAACATGCATTCTCATAAATATTACGATCAAATCTATTTTGTACTTGATGATACATTTGAAATTGGTTTGGTTATGATCATGTTATTAGTGTGTGTGTGTGTGTGTGTGTAAAAAATCTATTACTATACTATTATATATCTATATATCTAAATGTCTAAACCTCGGTCTATCTAGTGTGTATATACACCAGTATCACTGACTACCACGGCAAGCCTATAGAAAATTATTCTATTTAATAATAATAATAATAATTATTATTATTATAAATGTCTCTCTCTCTGTATCTTTCTTTCATTCTTTCTTTCTTTCTTTCTTTCTTTCTTTCTTTCTTTCTTTCTTTCTTTCTTTCTTTCTTTCTTTCTTTCTTTCTTTCTTTCTCTTTCTTTCTTTCTTTCTATTATATTAATATACTATTATATATCTATCTAAATATCTAAACCTCTGTCTATCTAGTGTGTGTGTATGCATGGCATCAAATCAAAGTGTGTGTTGCTGTAGGCCTGCCTGTATTGATCAGTCACACTATACCCCCATTCAGCTGTAATTGTTCCCTGCTGGGCCTTTGTTTCATGGTGTGAATTAGTCATTGACATTGACATTGACATCACATTGCATTCTGGGAAGGAGTGTAGTTCCCTTATCATTAGCTGAATTCACTGAATTCTCTTCAGAGGCTCCTGCTGCAAATTGGTAATGACTGTACCAGAATGTTTGATAGGACATTGATTGAAAACTATCGGCTCAAATTCTACAATTGATGGCTTACTTTGAAGGTATGAATCTGTAATTTTATATTATGTAACAAAAAAAAGGGGGAAATTCTCAGGAGGAGGAGCTCTTGAGGTTAGACTCCTAAGGGTTCCTCTGTCAGCAGGTACAGAGCACCCCCCCAGCCGATGTGGCCAGTGGCACAGCTAGACTGCGGCGGCAGGCCCCTGTCCTGGTGCCTCCCGAGTCGGAGATTGTGGTATGGGCAGAGGTTAGTCCACGGATGAGTCGCCTGGACTGCCCGGTGTTAGTGGAAGACCACACTGACCTGGTGGTAGGAGAGCGTGGCTGGCGAGTGGCTCGGTCCATCAGCTGGGTACGGGGGGGTAAAAGGTGCCATTGCGTATTTGTAACTCCCACCTCTCCTCTATGCTGATCCCCCAGCGGTGCTCCCTGGCCACAGTGTCCTTGGTCCCCCTGCAGGATATCCATGGGACCAACCAGCTGATTCTGAGGGACACCGGCCCTGGGGTGGTAGAAGTGGACGTGCGTCGAGTGGCTGAATCCCCCCTTGCCGACCATCCGGCCCTAGATCTGAGAGGAGAGGGACTGACCGGAGACCAAGAGGCTAAGCTCGCGGCCCTGCTGCACCGATGGACCCATGTATTCGCTGCACATGAGGAGGACTTCGGACTTACCAAGGTGATTCAACATAATATCCCCACTGGAACCGCACCACCGATTCGGGAGAGGTACCGTCCGATTCCACCCAAGCTATACGCAGAACTGAGGACGCTGCTGCAGGGGATGGTCGACAGCAAGGTGGTATGCGAGAGCTCCAGTCCATGGGCGGCCCCAGTGGTGTTGGTCCGCAAGAAGGATGGATCCTGGCGCTTCTGCGTAGACTACCGGAAGCTGTACGCTGTGACCCACAAGGATGCATACCCGCTGCCCCGGATAGAGGAATCGTTGACCAATCTGACCCAGGCGACCTGGTACAGCACCCTGGATCTGGCCAGTGGGTATTGGCAAGTGGAAGTGGCGCCGGAGGACCAGGAGAAGACAGCCTTCGCCACACCACTGGGGTTGTACCAGTTCGAGCGGATGCCCTTTGGTCTGTGCAATGCCCCCGCCACCTTTCAACGATTGATGCAGCGTTGCCTGGGTGGTCAGGTGAATGACCATCTCCTCATATACCTGGATGACGTGATTGTCTTTTCCCCCGACTTTCAGAGCCACCTGGATCATCTCGAGATGGTGTTCCATCGCCTGCAGGAGCATGGTCTCAAACTCCAGCCAGGGAAGTGCAGGTTGTTCCACCAGGGAAGCACAGAATGGAGTGTATTCCGTGATAACACAGCCAATATTAACGAATACACCGAAACGGTGATTGACTATGTCTGTACTCAGGTAGAAGTAATAATCCCCTCCACCAAAATTAATATCTACCCAAATCAAAAGCCCTGGGTAGACAAATCCGTCCGTGAGGCTCTGAAAGTGCGCACATCAGCATACAACACCGGGCTGGTGACAGGCAACATGGAAGAACACAAGATGGCAAGATACAACGTCAGGAGAGCAGTAATAGAGGCAAAACGGCGTTACAGGGATAAAGTTGAACTTCAGTTTGAACAGGCTGACTCTAGAGGCATGTGGCAGGGCCTCAGAACAATGACAGACTACAAAGGAACCCCCCTCAAACTGAACAGTGACATCTCCTTAGCAAATGATCTCAACTCCTTCTATGCGAGGTTTGAGGCTGTGAATAACAACACCAGCCTACAAACCACGGCAATGGGGGGGGGGGGGGGGTCTGCTGATGGAGACTCAGTGTTCAGGGTAACAGAGCATGAGGTGAGACGGATCTTTAAAAAAGTGGATATCAGGAAGGCAGCAGGACCGGACGGCATCCCCGGCCGCGTCCTAAAAGTCTGTGCCGACCAACTGGCCCCGGTATTCACTGACATCTTCAACCTGTCCTTGGAACAGGCCGTCATCCCCACCTGTCTGAAGAAGTCCACCATCATCCCTGTACCCAAAAAATCTACGCCCGCTTGCCTCAACGACTACCGCCCTGTAGCCCTCACCTCCATAGCCATGAAGTGCTTTGAGAAGCTAGTGAAGGGCTACATCTGTTCCTCCCTCCCCATCAACCTGGACCCTCTGCAATTTGCATATCGCCCCAACAGGTCCACGGAGGACGCCATAGCCCATGTGCTGCACACAGCAGCATCACATCTGGACAAGAGGCAGGGGAACTATGTGAGAATGCTGTTCATCGACTACAGCTCAGCATTCAATACCATAGTCCCCTCCAAACTCATAGCCAAGCTCAGGGACCTGGGCTTGAACTATGACCTGTGCCAGTGGGTCCTGGACTTCCTGACGGGCAGACCCCAGGTGGTAAGAGCCGGCAACTGCACCTCCTCATCCATCACGCTCAACATAGGGGCCCCCCAGGGCTGTGTTCTGAGCCCCCTCCTCTACTCCCTGTACACACATGACTGCGTAGCACAGCGGAACAACAACACCATCATCAAATTTGCTGATGACACAGTAGTGGTGGGCCTGATCTCTGCCAACGACGAAAGGGCCTACCTGGAAGAGGTAGAGAACCTGTCACAGTGGTGTCAGGAGAACTGCCTCTCCCTGAACGTCAGCAAAACAAAAGAGATGATTGTGGACTTCAGGAGGTCGGGGGTCAAGGACTACAGCCCCCTCAGCATCGACGGGGCACCAGTTGAGAGAGTGAACAGTTTCAAGTACCTCGGAGCCCACATATCCGAGGACTTGACATGGACCACACACATTGACAGTGTTGTGAAGAAGGCACGACAACGCCTCTACTTCCTCAGGCGCCTAAGGAAGTTCCAAGTCAGTCAGAAGATCCTTAGGAACTTCTACTCATGTACAATAGAGAGCATCCTGACCGGCAACATCACCTCCTGGTTTGGGAATAGCACTGCACAAGACCGTAGCAGACTACAAAGAGTGACACGTTCAGCCGAACGCACAATTAGAGGGGGGCTTCCCACCCTCCAGAACATTTACAACAAGCGGTGCAAGGGGAAGGCTAAGAGAATTATTAAGGACTCGAGCCACCCGAACAACTGCCTCTTTGAACTGCTGCCGTCAGGCAAGCGATACCGGAGTCTTATGGCGAGCACAGAAAGACTCAGAAGGAGCTTCTATCCCCAGGCCATCAGGCTGCTAAACGAACAATAATCGCTAAACGAACAATAATCACTATGCAACAACCATCAAATGCACACAGCACACACACCCACACGCACACACTCACTCAAACAAACAACACACTGCAGCACCCACTCTCCACACTTTAGATCACACAAACACACTTACACTATATATTTATTGATAAAGGATTTGCACTACAACTCGTACACCTACTGTGAATTGTACCTAAACTGCACCTCGTCCATTTATGCCTTGCACTATATAGCATTGTATATTAGTACACTGCACAGTATTGTATATTGTATGGTAACTACGTCTACGAACATTGTACATATGTCTAAACTGAACACTGTGACCTCTTTTTTTACTTCTAATTTTTACTATGTTTTTATTTCATACTTATCTTGTCATGCACAGTCTCTGGAGCGCAACAGTAAGAAGCATTTTGTACAAAAGTATTCTGTACTTCTGTATGACAACTATTAAAGAAACTTGAAACTTGAAACTTGAGGAGGTGAGGTACCTGGGACATATCGTCAGCGGCTAGGGGGTGACAACTGACCCAGAGAAGACTCAGGCCGTCCGCAGCTGGCCTGTGCCCACCACGGCCAAACAGGTGAAGTTATTCCTGGGATTCGTGGGGTACTACAGGCGGTTCGTCCCTGGCGTTGCCCGGATCGCCGCCCCTCTTAACCGACTGCTCCAAGGCACTGCTGGACGACCATCTGCACCAGTGACCTGGGCGCTGCCCTGTCAGCAGGCATTTGAGGAGCTGAAGAGGAACCTGTTGGAGGCCCCCATCTTGGCCTTCGCTGATTACGGCCAGCCGTTCAGGCTCTATACGGATGCCAGCTTGGAGGGGCTGGGAGCAGTCCTGTCCCAGGTACAGGGGGGCCAGGAGCGGGTCATCGCCTACGCCAGCCGTGGCCTGTCCCAGACCGAGCGCAACGACCAGAATTACAGCTCCTTCAAATTGGAACTGCTGGCTTTGAAGTGGGCAGTGACCGAAAAAATTCAAAGATTACCTCTGGGGGGCCCAGTTTACTATCTTCACGGACAACAATCCGCTGGTGCATCTGGAAACGGCCCGGCTGGGGGCACACGAGCAGCGCTGGGCGGCCCAGCTCGCGAACTACTCCTACGTAATCAAGTACCGGCCAGGGGCTGTCAATCAGAATGCCGATCTATTGTCTCGGTTGCCAGAGACGGGGAACACGGCGGTCCAGGCAGTGGAAGGACGGGACCCGCTGGAGAAGGAGGCGGAGGAAGCTGCGGACACGGAGGCGGCAGCCACGGAGGCACGGGACTGGAAACAGAGCCAGCGGGGGGACCCGGACCTGCGACAAGTCCATCAGTGGCTGACCCAGGGGGCACCGCCACCTCCAGATCGCCGCCATCCCTTGTGTCCGGGCCTACGAGGTCTGCTGGCCGAGTGGGAGTGCCTGAACCTCCACAGAGGGCTTATTGTGAGGAGAGGGGTGGAGCCTGATACCCATCTGACCACTGACCAGCTGGTTGTACCTCTCAGTCGGGCCAAGGGTCTCTGGAAAGACTATCATCAGGCCGCTGGCCATTCTAGTGCCGAGAAGGTACTCTCCTTGCTGCGGCGACGGTTCTTCTGGACAGGCATGAGCAAGACAGTGCAGCTCTGGACCAAGGAGTGCCCCACGTGTGCAGTCAGCAAGGCCGGACCAGAGCAACGGGCGCCTCTGAGCTCCATCCGGAGTAGCTACCCGTTTGAGGTGGTGGGTTTGGACTATCTATCCTTGGGCCGGCCGGCCGATGTCTATCCCTACATCCTGGTGATGACTGACCTGTTCTCTCGCTACGCCTTTGCCGTTCCCACCAAAGATCAGACGGCGTCCAGCACAGTCAAGGCGCTATGGACAACGCTGATCCAACCCTTTGGGTGTCCGGAACGGTTTTTGACGGATCAGGGGGCTGCGTTTGAGTCCCGGCTGATGCAGCAGTTGTGTGACATGTATGGGTGCGTGAAGAGCCGCACGACTCCGTACCACCCTCAGGGCAATGGGGCCTGTGAGCGCTTTAACCAAACGCTGCTCTCTCTACTGGGCTCCCTCGACCCCGACATCCAACCAAACTGGCACCATCAGCTTCCATACCTCGTCCAAGCCTACAATAATGCCATACACGCAAGTACCGGTATGACTCCTCATTTTGTAGTGTTTGGTCGCCATGCCAGGTTGCCAGTGGACTTGATACACGATGTCTCACCCCCGCAACAGAGAGCCACCCTGGAGGGATGGGTTCAGGGCCATCACCAGACACTGACGGAGGCCTACGAGCGGGTACAGGCGAATGTGACCAAGAGACAGCGGTGGGACCAGGCTCGTTATGACCGAGGGGCGCGAGCAGTACCCTTGCTGCCGGGAGAACGGGTCTTGATAAGGAACTTTCATCGGCGGGCCCAGGGGAAGTTCGCACCCCGGTGGGTACCCAGACCCCATGTGATTATCGGACAGCCCCGACCCGACCAACCCGTGTATCTGGTTCGGCCGGAGGGTCAGGAAGGGCCTGGTCGCACCCTGCATCGGAACAATGTCCGGCCCTGTCCAGCGGGGGTGCCCTCATACCCTGATGAAGTGCTGGAGGGACCGGCAGAAGGTAGGGCCCCCCTTGAAACCCAGGGTCTCCACTTCCCTTTCCTGCCGCCCCCAGCGACCGGCCAGGGCGGTTACATCCTCCCGGTCCCAGAGCTTCACTTTGGCCCCGCTGTACCGAGACCTGCGGAGGAACCCCCGTTACCTGTACAGCTGGAGACAGCCGAGGCTGCAGTAGTCCCCCTGGAGGTGATACCGCCTCGACGATCTCGGCGCCTGGAGTCAAGTGGGAGACCTGTCGGTCCTAAGAAAGGAGGTCCTGGAGAGGTGGAGGTACCTGTCAATCCTGAGGAAGGAGGGAGCAGCCGAGGGAATGGAAGGGCCGAAGCCGGGCCTGCAGTGGTCCCCCTGGAGGCAAGACCGCCTTGACGATCCCGGCGCAGCAACTTGGGCAAACCCCCCATCCGCTTGGTCCAGCTGTGATGGCCGGGACAGCCATCGAAATAGGGGGGGGGAAATGTCGCGGGTGGGGGTATAGGGGTATCTGTATGGGGGGTGTATATACCTGCGGGAGCCAAAGAGGAGGACGTGTCCCGGGATGGTCTGGAAGAAGACCTAAAGACATACCTGGCTGATGGAAAAGGCAAGTGAATATAGCTGATGATGATATGTGAAGTACCGTCACTGTACTGCACCATGCTGTCCCTGTTGTTTTGTTTAGACGGAGTGGAGTCCAGGAGGTCCTGACGGGAGCGGAGAGAGCCATCTTGGGAGGATGGTGATTTTGTGCAGACGACAGCTACATCAGGCGAGTGCAGGACCACCAGGGGGGGGTAGCTTATGTAAATGTTATACAGGCTACACATGTGTGCCCTCTTCTTCTTACGCAGCTGGGGAGCATAGTTGGAGGGAGCGCGAGGTGATTGGCTGGCTGGCGTGACGGGGGCGGTGCCCGGAAGTGCTGGCGCTACTGAAAGGGGAATCAATGACGGACAGTGGCAGAACGAAAAGGGGAGTCGAGAGGACGGTAGCAGAGGACGCAGGGCTAAGGAGTACGAGGACACGCGGCTCTTTTGTGTTTTTACCTTTCCTCCAGTGGAACCAGTTCATAGCGGCGACTGCGGTGTTTCCCCCACAGTGGAAACGAGTGGAGCTTCAGACCGGAGAGACATTATCGCCACACCGGGCGCCGTGAGTAAAGAAACGCAAGACAGTAGAATACGTGCCTAAACAAACAAACTATTTTCCCGAGTGGTAAATGAAGACATAGACGAACAGTGACTGCATTTGAATTAGGAATATTATTAGTGGCGTGAAGCTGAAGATTATCGGAACGGCATACAGTAAAGCCAGTAATACTGTCGAAGACTGGAACCTAGTATTGTGGATTCTCCATCCTCTGTGAACTACCTTTCTCTCTTTGCTAAATCATATCTAATCCATTGTGCATTTTGACGAACCCGTGAACGGGGGGACCTTGCTCTTACTGACTGTGCCTTTCATTGCAGACGGAAGGACATTATTGCACGCCTGGTGCTTGGAGTGCCTAAAACACCCCAGTACAGACCGAACAGTTTTTTTTGCCTGAAGCCGAGAGGGGCTACGGGAGCGGAAGGAGGTGGTGTCCTTCCGGCCCTCAGCTTCGGGCCCCGGTTATCATTAACCTTTTTTGTATTGTTTGTAACTCAGCGCTTCCACTGCCCCAGACCTAGGTTAGGATATGGGAGGAGTATTCTAGGCCTGGTCACAACCCCTAGCGGTGAACAACACCCACTATCCTATCCAAACCCCCTTAATTTACCATGTGAACACTTAGTGTGTATTTATCTACCTATATTCTCCCTAAATCATTTGCCGTGGCTCCCCGAGGGATAGTGTGATATCGATACTTATATCAGGCTGTTTGCAGTGAACCGTGTGGTATAGTGTGATTCTAAGTTGACGTTTGATAGTCATAGACCCGTGTGCAGGGCAGACTCTTTTTCCTTCACGTGTGTAGTGTCTCAGGGGCGGGGATAGGTGGCGTGGGTGGGAGTAACAGTCTGGGGGTGGGTTTACGGGGCATGGAGCACTTCCTCGTTTTAAACTACCTTAGGCTTAAGAGGCGTGGGTCTTTTAAATAGGCTAACCGACCAGTTATTTATATCGAAATATAACCTTGTATTAAACTATCTATTTTTATGTAATAAAAGCTTTCTTACTGTTTCTCGGCGCATTCTCCCGTGTCTGTTTGTGGTCCTGGGGAAATTCATGGTGGTAGGTCGGCTGGCCCCTTTGGGAAGAGTATCCGTGCATGTGCACACCTTAGCTTTAGACCTGGATGCTTTCCGTGGGGGTCAGGTGACACACACATTCAATTAGTTTGACAGTTATTGAGAGGAAATTTATTTGAACATGGCCACCAGTGATGTCATTGGAGACATTGAATCCTTCAACTAAATTAATGTGTGTGTAACCCAGGTTTCAGATTCATAACTATTCAAGTCATAGGAACATAAATAGTTAATACCATTGAATAAGAACATAAATAGTTAAGGCTATTATGTAAGAACATAAGTAGTTAATATTATTGGATACCAAGTTCCTTTGAATTACAGCATTGCCCTTTAATTTGCGTCATGACGTGAGATGACGTGAGTGAGATAGATGTCACGACAGCCACGCCTTGCTTTACGGTAGGTGAGTCTTGCTACTGCGCAGATGCAGACACAATCCCCGGAGATTCAACACGCAGTTGAACAGAGCTAGATAACGAGATGAGATAGCATGATAAAACCAGTTATCAAACAATTAGTTATAAAAGATTCCCCCAGTTGCAAAACGGTTAAACCGAAGAAGCGTTGCAGTAAAGTAGCTGTAGCCTGCGGTTTTGGTGAGTTTCAATTGTGCTATTATTCAATTGTCGAGTGCAAAAATGCTTCATGCTACAAGCTAATAACGTTAAAGCTAATTAACGTAGCTTCATTCTGAATGAATAGAATATTAATAGATCTTTATTGTCATTGTTACAGTTGTTACAACGAAATTTAAAATGCAGCCCTAGGTGCTAGTAAAAATATAAAAACACAGTCCTAAACACAGTATTAAATATAAAAACAGGAGTAAGGCATAAATAACATTAATATAAACAGGGGGGTGTAAAAGATAATTGCACTATCCCTTAATGTTGTGTGTGCGTGTGCGTGGGGGGGGGGGGTGCAAGGGAGATTGTTGTTTTAAGATTTAGCTGAGTTTAGTGCACATATGGCCCTGGGATAAAAACGAAACTTCAGTCTGTTTGTCCGGGTGGGCATGCCGCTGAAACGCCCGCCCGAGCGCAGCCGTACGAAGTGTTTGTTGCCCGGGTGGTGTGGGTCTTTCAGTATTTTTACTGCTTTTTTAAGGCAGCAGGAGTTGTATAGTCCCTCCAGTGAGGGGAAGGGGCAGCCGATAATCTTCTGGGCCGAGTTGACGACCCTCTGGAGCGCCCTCCTCTCTGCGGCTGTGCAGCTGAGGAACCACACATTGATGCAGTAGGTGAGGATGCTTTCCACGGAGCAGCGGTAAAAATACACAAGCAGGTGGTAGTTTCTCAGTATTCTCAGGAAGTAGAGTCTCTGCTGTGCCTTTTTCACTATCGCCGTGGTGTTGGTTCTCCAGGTCAGGTCATCCTCCAGGTGGACACCCAGGAACTTGATGACCGAGACTCTCTCCACACATCCCCCGTCGATGTACAGGGGCTGTATGTCGGTCTTCTTCCTCCTGTAGTCCACGATCATCTCCTGGGTCTTTAGCTTATTCAGCTGTAGGTTGTTATCTTTGCACAGGGCTAACAGCTGCTCTACTTCATCGCGTGACGCGGTCTCGTCGCCTTTTGTGATGCAGCCCACCACGGTGGTGTCGTCAGCAAACTTGATGAGGGTGTTGCTGGGGTGGACTGCAGTGAAGTCGTGTGTGTAAATAGAGTAGAAAAGGGGACTCAGCACGCAGCCCTGGGGGGATCCGGTGCTGAGGCTGATGGCTGTGGAGGTGTGGGGGTCTATCCTGACCCTCTGGGGGTGGTCAGAGAGGAAGTCCTTGAGTCCTCTGAGTCATACACAAACTGCCCCAAGCTCAATTTGGTTAAATGAAAACTAGGAAGGAACCATTTCAGAAGTACTTATATTGTATTGATATGCTGTACGATAAGAACAAGGTCTATATACATTTTGAATATTTTTGAGAGTTTTATATGAACGTGGGGAATGTTCCATATGCTAGCGCACTTTAGCCTAAATTAGCATGTAGCATATGATCCCACGTGATGTGATGAGATAGCCCACTTTAGCTTGGCGTAGCTAAAAGTAGCCTGATTGATTATTCATTCTGAAAGCAATGAAAAGATGATGAAGCGATAAAAGATGGTAAATAGCTTTTATTTTCTGAATGCCTGCTCACAAGCAGGCCAGGTTTTCTAGCACCCCGTTCCACCCTGGGAGCAGTTCCAGGAGTCCAGACCACCCATCACCACGTGTGCCCACGAGGGGACGAGGTTGTGTGCCGGACGATGCCAGATGGCGAGCCAACCCACTGAACCTCTGATATAGCTCAAGGCTAATGCCAGCCTGATTCGAATACCCCTGTTGCTCAACTCCTGTTACCTCAACAGTCCGGTAGTATTGAACTGATTGAACTTGAATCATAAGAACTTCCATGGATTGAACTGACCTGAACACAAGGACATTCCAAGGGCTTCGACCCCGTTCACCTTTTGTTATTTTGATATTGTATTTTGTATTTGATTTGATTTAATTTGATATATGGGTACTGATAATTCTCCTATAAGAAGGGAGACTTAAAGGGTAATTACACCCAGTAAGATACTTGAACCACTGATAAGATGCTTGAACCACTGATAAGATACTGATAATTCTCCTACAAGAAGGGAGACTTAAAGGGTAAATACACCCAGTAAGTTATTTGAACTACTGATGTTCTCTTGTAAAGAGGACAAGTTAATGGGATTCAAGTGTACACATTGATGACATTGATTATAGTTGAATCACTGATGGTTCTCCTGTAAAGAAAGAAGGTTTAAAGGGTAATTTCACCTAATAAGGTATTTGCATTCCCATAACCTAGAATATTCCATTTGGTACTTTTGTTGTGGTACACCTTCAAAGGAAGAGTTTAAAGGAGCATTTCACCTAATAAGGTATTTGCGTTCCCTGCACATTTAAAGGTTTAAATTAATATGTTTAAACAATTACCTATTGAAATGATAAACTGAAATAGAGTTTACTGATGATAAAAGGATACATCCAATATCCAACCTTGAACCTAGCTTTTAGCTAGAGATAACCTCAGAGACGTCTGAACCAAACCTAATGTGTTGATCCAATCAATCTAGGATTTGATATCGAAGTAACCCTCCCGAAAGGAGAGGTTACTGAACGAACCAAAAAGGGATACTTCAAACCGTTACTTGCACTTTACGTCTGTATGTATTATGTATGTCTAGCTAGCGCGCATTTGATTAAAACACCGGTTATTATTATAATTCTGTCTCTGGTCCATTATTCTTTAATTGTGTGTGATGGATCATATTGGTCTGCGTTGTGTTTGATGTTAAATGTTAATGTCCCGAGGGGGAGTCGAACAGGGGGCTCCCGCGCCGCGGGCGACGACACATGCTGCTGCACTAAGAAGTGAATTCACTCCTAACTACCGTACCTATGCGTCTGTTAACCCTGTTATGGGGAAGTGAGTTTAATTTACCAGCCCGCACTACCACAGTCACTCGTCAACACACCTGTTTCTGTGACTGTGGACATACCCACGGGCTTCCCCGTTACACTCACCTCCCTAAACTCACGCCCCTCAGGACATCCGGGTCATGGCACCATTGTGACGGATCATATTGGTCTGCGTTGTGTTTGATGTTAAATGTTAATGTCCCGAGGGGGAGTCGAACAGGGGGCTCCCGCGCCGCGGGCGACGACACAGGCCGCTGCACTAAGAAGTGAATTCACTCCTAACTACCGTACCTATGCGTCTGTTAACCCTGTTATGGGGAAGTGAGTTTAATTTACCAGCCCGCACTGCCACAGTCACTCGTCAACACACCTGTTTCCGTGACTGTGGACATACCCACGGGCTACCCCGTTACATGTGCATATTACTCCTCTCCTCATTCGTACCTAGAACTGTGCCCGTGGCAAACAGCTGTTACAAGTAGGTGACACAAGTGCTACATAAATTTGGCGAGCCAGCCAGGAGGAGTATATCACGATTAAAAGGACCAGTCTTTAAGTCAGAAGCTTAAATAGCGTGTAGCGATGGACGTAGTTCAAACTAGCAGCGTGAAAATCCGTAATTCGGTCATAGTCAGCGGTACAATCAATATTACCACTGACGATGAACTGAATGACTTTCTGATGAAACACGGCTCCATTCGAAGAAAGCTCCCCGTAGACCCTTCCGAGTTAGAGCCAGAACCACGTGTTATTATAGAATACGACAGTGGCGAAGCTGTGCAAGCACTTTCCAATTACCGACTAAACGCGGCCAACGCTAGTTACCTCATTAGAGACTTAGCCAGCGTTTATGTACCTGTAGTCAGCAAGATGGCTACACAGACTTATCTCTCAGACCTAAAAGAGATAGCGAAACTGAGTGGTGAAGACCTCACGGAAGTCCTCAGGAGAGAACTCTTCACCATCTGCGACGTCCTCACGCTGAATGATCCTGAACCCCAAACTGACGAAGAAACAGGTGGGGAATTATTCGACGAAGAAACAGGTGGGGAATTATTCGAAATGGCAGACCAACATGTTCCAGAGGCTGCAACACAAGCTAGCCCCTCACCCAGAACAATCCCAGGGCAGCAAGTCCGACAAGAGCACAGCCGGTCTCCTTCACCAGCGCGCTCTCAAGAGAATGCACAACCTGGTCTGAGACTCTCCGGTGTCAACCCACCGGAGGTGCAAAAGATGAATGTGGAGCACATAGTGCAAAGCGAAGACTCAGCCATGCACAGCCAAGCATCACTGAGACTCAGACTCTTCTCTGGGCGAAGACCTCGGCCCGACAGAGAAGTAGACTACGAGACATGGCGTTCCAATGTGGGGCTTCTTCTCAAAGACACAAAATTGTCTGATCTACACAAGTCCCGGAAACTCCTAGATAGCCTCATGGCACCCACCATTGACATCATAAGACACCTGACACCTGAATGTCCCCCAGGAATGTACCTGGAGATCCTCGACTCCGCCTTCGGAACCGTCGAAGATGGAGATGACCTTTTTTCAAAGTTCCTCCATACAATGCAAAACAATGGAGAGAAACCTTCAGCTTACCTTCCACGACTACAGGTGATGCTGAACACCACCTACAGAAGAGGAGGAGTAGCTGCAACCGACCTTGATCAGCAACTTCTAAGACAATTCATCAGAGGCTGCTGGGACAACACCATGATAACCGAGCTGCAGCTAGAACAGAGAAAGAGAAACCCACCTACCTTTGCAGAGTTCCTCCTGTTACTCCGCACAGCAGAAGACAAGCACTCTTCCAAAGAATGCCACATGAGACAGTACCTCAATGTTTCAAAGCCAAGGGTATCGAGTAACTACCAGGGCATCTGGATCCAATGCGAAGAGGAATGCACTTCACAGCCGATTCCGGACACCAGCTCCGAAGTCCAAAGTTTAAAGGCTCTAGTTGCAGACCTACAGACACAGCTCACAAGAATACCGAACGACAACAAGAGAAGACAAGCGAGGCCAGCTCCCAAGCAAGAAGCCCCGGCATCAGTTAAACCGAAGCCGACGACTGACAGAGGTACTCCCAAGTCCCAAAAGTCAGAGACTCCAAACCCAAAGAACTACACAAGCAATAGACCAAGACCCTGGTATTGCTTCAGATGTGGAGAAGATGGACACATAAAACCCCACTGCGAGAGTGAACCAAACCCCTCTCTGGTGGTCTCGAAAAAGAAATTACTAGATGAAAAACAGCATGCATGGATGCTGAAAACAAAGCCTCCAAGCCTGATTTAAACTAAAGACAGTTTCTGCTGAGGGACAGGCGGGAACTGAGTCACGAGCGAGACGTCCCAGACGGAAGTGGCGAGCCTCCAATATGTGCTCGGCCTTCCATACCAAAGAAGTAGCCCTACCAAAAGGACAGGTTGGAGCTAAATGCACTGCACAAGTAACCATAGAAGGTAAAGAGTGCAGCTGCTTACTCTATACAGGCTCCCAAGTGACAACGATCCCGAATTCCTTCTATCAAGAGAACATGTCTCATCTACCCATCCACTCCTTATACGACCCGCTTGAAGTGGAAGGAGCCAACGGTCAGGAAATTCCCTACCTCGGCTACGTCGAAACTACAATCAAGTTTCCCAAGAGCATGTTCGGAGTAGACATCGAAGCGCCCACCCTAGCGCTGATTGTGCCTGATATGCGCTCCTCTCTGTCATCAGCGCTGCTAGGCACAAACGCCCTAGATATCCTGTACAAGCAGTACGCAGACACCACATCTCAGAACTACCAATCCCTGCCATACGGCTACAAGATAGTCTTGAAAACCCTTGGAGCCAGACATAAACAGTCTGCGGATTCCAGCATGGGCGAAGTGAAACTACATAGCAAAGACCCTGAAACTATCGCTCCAGGTCAGACCAAAGTCCTCGAGGGATTAGTGAGTTGCAAAGCAACCAACGCAGGAAGATGGGTGATGATAGAGTCCCCAAGGTCAACGGCCTTGCCAGGTGGAATACTGGTATCAGATGGCTTAGCAGAGCTACCACGAAAACTGCCACATTGTATACCAGTCATCCTCAAGAACGAGTCCGACCACGATATCACCCTGTCCCCGAAGGTTGTGATAGCCGAGATACATGCAGTCATGAGTATCCAATCCCTCAAGACACTTGACGCAGAACTATTGACAGACCCTAACCAAAAATCAAAGCTCAAGTTTGACTTTGGAGACTCTCCAGTACCCCAAGAGTGGAAAGAGAGGATAACTGAACGACTGAACTCCATGCAAGAAGTTTTCGCACACCACAATCTCGACTTCGGATGCACTGACAAGATAAAGCATCACATAAATCTCAATGACACGACGCCATTCAAACATTGGGCGATACCTATACACCCTCAAGATATAGAAGCTGTGCGCAACCACATTCAACAGCTCCTCGACACTGAAGTCATCCGAGAATCTGAATCACCCTTCTCGTCGCCAATTGTAGTCGTCAGGAAGAAGAGCGGCGATGTCAGACTATGCATAGACTACAGGAAACTGAACCTCCAAACAGTAAAGGACTCATACGCCCTGCCCAAGCTGAAGGATTCCTTTTCAGCACTGACTGGATACAATGGTTCTCAGTGCTAGATCTCAAATCTGGTTTTTACCAGATCGAAATGGAAGAAAAGGACAAGCACAAGACAGCATTTGTCTGCCCGTTGGGATTCTTTGAGTTCAATAGGTTGCCTCAAGGAATAACAAATGCCCCAACCACGTTCCAGAGGCTTATGGAGCGGTGCATGGGAGAACTGAATTTGAAGCAAGCCCTCGTTTTCCTGGACGATCTGATCGTTTTCTCTTCAACGCTTAGAGGAACACGAGGAGAGACTCATGCGAGTCATTCTTCCAGACCTCCGTAAGGTATCTAGGCCACATAGTGTCTGAAAAAGGAGTCGAAACGGACCCAGAAAAGACAACCGCACTCAAAACCTGGCCAAAGCCAACCAGACTGACAGAACTGAGAGCATTTCTAGGATTCTGCGGTTACTACCGTAGATTCGTCAAAGACTATTCAAAGATAGTAAAACCCCTCAACGCATTTACTGCCGGATACCCTCCAACGAAGAAGCACGGAAAAGCTACAGTGAACACCGAGAAGTATTACGACCCTAAAAATCCCTTCAATGACAGATGGACCCCCGCTTGCCAGACAGCTTTCGACGCTATCATAGAAAGGCTGACAACTGCCCCTTTTCTCGGTTTCGCCGACCCCAAACAGTCCTACATATTGCACACAGATGCAAGCACACTAGGTCTCGGCGCCGCCCTCTACCAGGAGCAGCAAGGACAGAAGCGTGTCATCGCTTATGCAAGCCGCGGATTGTCAAGATGTGAAACCAGGTATCCTGCCCATAAATTGGAGTTCCTTGCCTTAAAATGGTTGGTAACTGAGAAATTCCAGGATTACCTCTATGGAAGACCATTTCTCGCTGTGTCCTTACCACTGCTAAGCTTGATGCCGCAAGCTACAGATGGTTATCCGATCTATCAACCTTCGATTTCCAGCTGCAATACAGAGCTGCAAAACAGAATCAAGATGCTGATGGGCTGTCCAGACGACCACACAGCCAATATCGAGAAAAGAGATGGAAAGAATACAACAGTTTGCGAAAATACACCTCCCTGAACCAGAGCATGCAAACATGAGTGAAGACATCATTAGAGCCATCTGTGAAAGACACTTAGTTCGCGAAGTGATTGACAACGGCTCTAAAGAGACACCATCCAGCATTGCATCAGTGGTATCACTTGCCCTCCACCCAAGTGCAATCCCAGGCAGCTTCCAAGGAGAAGATCAGCTGGGTGGCCTACCCGTCGTTCCGCTGATAACTCCAGCCGAAATGAGAGAAAAGCAAAGAGCCGACACCTGTATCCGTCAAGTATTACAGCTTGTGGAGTCAGGGGAGAAACCTCCACCGACACTCAGAAAGGAAATCCCCGAACTTTACCTTCTACTAAGAGAGTGGAACCGATTAGAAGTATTGGACGGAGTCCTGTACCGGAAGAGACAAGAAGGCGCACAGACCCGTCATCAACTTGTGCTGCCTTAAGACCTGAGACCTATAGTCTTAAAGAGCCTTCACGATGACATGGGCCACATGGGCGTGGACCGAACCCTAGACCTCATCCGAAAGCGATTCTATTGGCCCAAAATGTCAGCTGAAGTAGAAACAAAGATCAGGACCTGCAACCGATGTGTACGGCGTAAAGTTCCACAAGAGAAAGCTGCCCCGTTGGTGAACATCACAGCCACACGACCACTCGAGTTGCTGTGCATGGACTTTCTCAGCTTGGAACCAGACTCCAGTAACACAAAAGACATCTTGGTCATTACGGACCACTTTACGAAATACGCAATAGCGATCCCTACCGCAAATCAAAAAGCGCGGACAGTCGCTAAATGCCTATGGGTCCACTATGGTATCCCGGAGAAACTCCACAGCGACCAAGGTGCGGATTTCCAGTCCTGCACAATTAGAGAGCTGTGTGAGCTAGCCGACATCAAAAAGATACGAACTACCCCGTACCATCCAAGGGGAAACCCAGTTGAACGCTTCAACAGGACCCTGCTTAATATGCTGGGCACCCTGGAGAATCAGAAGAAAAGCCATTGGCGAGACTACGTCAAACCTCTAGTACACGCCTACAACTGTACTAAGAACGACACTACTGGATTCACCCCGTATGAGCTGATGTTCGGGCGACAGCCAAGGTTGCCTGTGGACATAGCCTTCAACTTACCTGTCAACTACCAGCCAGGCTCACACTCGCAGTACGTCCGCAGTCTGAGATCCCACCTTGAAGCAAGTTACAGAGTAGCTACAGAAAATGCAAAGTAGACGGCGGACCGTAACAAAGCAAGATTCAACGAGTTGTTGAGTCTACCCTGCAGGAAGGTGACAGGGTTCTCGTCAGAAACGTCCGCATCAGAGGCAAGCACAAGCTAGCAGACCGGTGGGAAGCAGATATCTACATTGTAGTGAAACAAACTGGAAATGTCCCAGTCTATGTAGTGAGACCTGAAACCAGAGATGGTCCACTACGAACGCTCCACCGAGACCTACTGCTACCTTGCGGATTCCTTCCTACTACCCCTGAGGAAGATGGACCTACTGTAAAAGACAAACCTAAGTGACCAAGAACTCGACAGAGCCCAAGAGAAGAAAGCTCGAATGAATCAGAAGGAGAAGACCCAGATGATGACTATCTTGATCTCACTTATCACTATGACCATGGAGGTCTAGTGGTGGAAATACAACCTTTTCCAGTGCCCACTGTCGAGCAAGACCCCTCAGACGCAGTCATTCTTCCTGAGGGTGCTCCAGGGACAACTGATGACCAGACGACACTGAACAAGACTATCCCATCCGCAGACCTACTGAAGGCAGTTTACCTGACCCAGATACAGCGGATCGGGAAAAATACTTACCTGACATGGATCAGGAAGAGAACAACCTACCTGAAAAGACCTTACCAGTTATGAGTTCAGTGGAGAACAATACTAACATGAATGAACCAGAGACCGAACCAGATGGACAGGAGAATGTCCAAGACAATGTGGAAAGAGAAGAGGAAAGAGATGTCAGAGATGGACAGGAGAATGTCCAAGACAATGTGGAAAGAGAAGAGGAAAGAGATGTCAGAGATGGACAAGAGAATGTCCAAGACGATGTGGAAAAAGGAAAGGAAAGAGATGTCAGAGATGAACCCCCAAGAAGGTCGACAAGACATAGAGAACCTCCAAAAGTCCTGACTTATCCCCGACTAGGAAACCCACTAGTAACGATAATCCAGTCACTATTCCAGAGTCTAAGCTCAGTAATCGCAGACTCTTTAGATGACTCCGACTCCCCAGAACCCCATAGGATTGTGATAATGTAGTCCTGGGATAATATGCACAGGGACGTGCATTAGGATAGAAGGGGAGGATGTAACCCAGGTTTCAGATTCATAACTATTCAAGTCATAGGAACATACATAGTTAATGCCATTGAATAAGAACATAAATAGTTATTAGGCTATTATGTAAGAACATAAGTAGTTAATATTATTGGATACCAAGTCCCTTTGAATTACAGCATTGCCCTTTGATTTGCGTCATGACGTGAGATGACGTGAGTGAGATAGATGTCACAACAGCCACGCCTTGCTTTACGGCAGGTGAGTCTTGCTACTGCGCAGATGCAGACACAATCCCCGGAGATTCAACACGCAGTTGAACAGAGCTAGATAACGAGATGAGATAGCATGATAAAACCAGTTATCAAACAGTTATAAAAGATTCCCCCAGTTGCAAAACCGAAAAAGCGTTGCAGTAAAGTAGCTGTAGCCTCTGGTTTTGGTGAGTTTCAATCAATATTGTGCTATTAAATTGTCGAGTGCAAAAATGGTTAGCTTCATGCTACAAGCTAATAACGTTAAAGCTAATTAACGTAGCTTCATTCTGAGTCATACACGAACTGCCCCAAGCTCAATTTGGTTAAATGAAAACTAGGAAGGAACCATTTCAGAAGTACTTATATTGTATTGATATGCTGTACGATAAGAACAAGGACTATATACATTTTGAATGTTTTTGAGAGTTTTATATGAACGTGGGGAATGTTCCATATGCTAGCGCACTTTAGCCTAAATTAGCATGTAGCATATGATCCCATGTGCTGTGATGAGATAGCCTACTTTAGCTTGGCGTAGCTAAAAGTAGCCTGATTGATTATTCATTCTGAAAGCAATGAAAAGATGATGAAGCGATAAAAGATGGTAAATAGCTTTTATTTTCTGAATGCCTGCTCACAAGCAGGCCAGGTTTTTCTAGCACCCCGTTCCACCCTGGGAGCAGTTCCAGGAGTCCAGACCACCCATCACCACGTGTGCCCATGAGGGGACGAGGCGGTGTGCCGGACGATGCACGATGGCGAGCCAACCCACTGAACCTCTGATATAGCTCAAGGCTAATGCCAGCCTGATTCGAATACCCCTGTTGCTCAACTCCTGTTACCTCAACAGTCTGGTAGTATTGAACTGATTGAACTTGAATCATAAGAACTTCCACGGATTGAACTGACCTGAACACAAGGACATTCCAAGGGCTTCGACCCCGTTCACCTTTTGTTATTTTGATATTGTATTTTGTATTTGATTTGATTTAATTTGATATATGGGTACTGATAATTCTCCTATAAGAAGGGAGACTTAAAGGGTAATTACACGCAGTAAGATATTTGAACCACTGATAAGATGCTTGAACCACTGATAAAATACTGATAATTATCCTACCTACAAGAAGGGAGACTTAAAGGGTAAATACACCCAGTAAGTTATTTGAACTACTGATGTTCTCTTGTAAAGAGGACGAGTTAATGGGATTCAAGTGTACCCATTGATGACATTGATTATAGTTGAATCACTGATGGTTCTCCTGTAAAGAAAGAAGGTTTAAAGGGTAATTTCACCTAATAAGGTATTTGCATTCCCATAACCTAGAATATTCCATTTGGTACTTTTGTTGTTTAGAGTTACACCTTCAAAGGAAGAGTTTAAAGGAGCATTTCACCTAATAAGGTATTTGCGTTCCCTGCACATTTAAAGGTTTAAATTAATATGTTTAAACAATTACCTATTTAAATGATAAACTGAAATAGAGTTTACTGATGATAAAAGGATACATCCAATATCCAACCTTGAACCTAGCTTTTAGCTAGAGATAACCTCAGAGACGTCTGAACCAAACCTAATGTGTTGATCCAATCAATCTAGGATTTTATATCGAAGTAACCCTCCCGAAAGGAGAGGTTACTGAACGAACCAAAAAGGGATACTTCAAACCGTTACTTGCACTTTACGTCTGTATGTATTATGTATGTCTAGCTAGTGCGCATTTGATTAAAACACCGGTTATTATTATAATTCTGTCTCTGGTCCATTATTCTTTAATTGTGCATATTACTCCTCTCCTCATTCGTACCTAGAACTGTGCCTGTGGCGAACAGCTGTTACAAGTAGGTGACACAAGTGCTACATGTGCAAAACAGTTTCTTTATATATAATAAACAGTATATTGTTTTTTGGTGAGGTGCCCCTTTAAGACCATATCAACAGAAACAAGTTATATTAGAAATATATATTGTGTGTTTTCTACTTCACAGCCAATGTGTTTTGTGTTTTTCTTTTAATGTGGAAGTAATCCCTAAAAGTTAATTTCTTTGTAGTGCACTGGTGGCGACCCTGCACCAGGCATGGACTTGAAACCCTAAACCCTGGCAGTGTTGACACCATGCTCTAATCATGCAGCTACGCAGGACGGCTTAACTCTTTGAGTGCCACCCACTTTCCCCAACCTGTAACAAGGTTTTTGACCCTTGTATATTAGTATATTGCATAGTATATTGTATATTGTATGGTAACTCAGTTACTTCTAGTCTGCATCGAACGTTGTACATATGTCTATACTGAACACTGGGACCTCTATTTTTACTTCTTTTTACATGCTACTTTATTTTATTTCATACTTATCTTGTCTAGCACAGTCTCTGGCAATGGCGGCCGCCACTGGGGGGCGCTAGGGTGCCGCCCCCCCTGGTAAAGAGAGCAGGAGAAGAAGAAAATGTTTTATTTTTATTTTTATTTTAGACCCCTAAAAATAAAATAAACATTTACGTTTAAAATGAATAATATTTACTCATTTTAAGTATGTTTGTGTTTCCAATGCACAATATAACGTTAAAATATAAAATATTTATAATCGTTTTCCTGAACAGGAAGTGACGATTCTGTCTGATAAAGAACGTTCCATTACCTTAGCCGCATTTCTCCTGCCGTATTTCTCTCGGGCTAGACGCAATAGCGCTCTGAGTGCGCGTCACTGTTTCATCGCTGTATCCGTCGCAGCCAATCAGTGCGTAGCGCGTTGTGCGTTGAAATATGATGTTTACGATTGAAGCCGGGCGCGATTTGAAGCGGTCTAGGCAAGCGTTTAGAGTTACACCTTCAAAGGAAGAGTTTAAAGGAGCATTTCACCTAATAAGGTATTTGCGTTCCCTGCACATTTAAAGGTTTAAATTAATATGTTTAAACAATTACCTATTTAAATGATAAACTGAAATAGAGTTTACTGATGATAAAAGGATACATCCAATATCCAACCTTGAACCTAGCTTTTAGCTAGAGATAACCTCAGAGACGTCTGAACCAAACCTAATGTGTTGATCCAATCAATCTAGGATTTGATATCGAAGTAACCCTCCCGAAAGGAGAGGTTACTGAACGAACCAAAAAGGGATACTTCAAACCGTTACTTGCACTTTACGTCTGTATGTATTATGTATGTCTAGCTAGCGCGCATTTGATTAAAACACCGGTTATTATTATAATTCTGTCTCTGGTCCATTATTCTTTAATTGTGCATATTACTCCTCTCCTCATTCGTACCTAGAACTGTGCCCGTGGCGAACAGCTGTTACAAGTAGGTGACACAAGTGCTACATGTGCAAAACAGTTTCTTTATATATAATAAACAGTATATTGTTTTTTGGTGAGGTGCCCCTTTAAGACCATATCAACAGAAACAAGTTATATTAGAAATATATATTGTGTGTTTTCTACTTCACAGCCAATGTGTTTTGTGTTTTTCTTTTAATGTGGAAGTAATCCCTAAAAGTTAATTTCTTTGTAGTGCACTGGTGGCGACCCTGCACCAGGCATGGACTTGAAACCCTAAACCCTGGCAGTGTTGCCACCATGCTCTAATCATGCAGCTACGCAGGACGGCTTAACTCTTTGAGTGCCACCCACTTTCCCCATCTGTACCGCCTGGCGCCAGCGTTATTTACCATTTTAGCGATGTTTGCAGACCCATCGTGTGTTCTGTATTATAGCTATGGAGACAATAGTATGGCTAATTTGACAGGCATTGTTCATAGTACATTACTGACTAATCAGTTCATTTCTACACACCGTAGTTTGTTTTGCTATTACACGCTAAACATCGCCCCTTTCCAAAATAATCAAGTATTTTTTCATAGATCGCGAGATATGACGCGTTATATGCAATAAGCCCAAATTGTTGTGGTTGATCGCCTGAAACCCCAAATACTCCCAAATTAAAGGTATATACCATGTACATATGTGTCTTCACAAAATCATCAAGGGGGGAGTCGTTCTAACTAGAAAATGCGATCGTGTTTGTCGAGCATGTTTTATGTCCGGTAAAACACGACACTGTGATCGCTACAAAAACATGTTTCAGGTTCGGGAAAATAGACATAGAATATACCTTACCTGGGCGGCTGGGTGGCGTAGCGGAGATTGCGCTCGTCACCAATGCAAGAGACTCCGGTCTCGAATTCCGGTGTCAGCATTGCCTTCGGCTTGGGCCGGCCGTCATACTGGCTCATTTGGCAGAGTCAGCGGGTGGAAGTCGATGGGTGGGGATTGGACGTTGTGGACAGTGACCCCTACAGGTTGGTTGGGGGACACCTGCACAGCAGAGACAGGAAGTGGCGAGGGTAGTGTGAGCCTCCCATGCGTTACACCTCGCCAATGAGAGTCCGTGCTGGCAGGTGAAAAGATGTGACAGGCTGCCTCCTTGTGTGCCGGAGGGAACATGTGATGCAAGGCTTCTATCCTCCCTACAACCGACCAGTGGGGGGCATAGTCGAGCAACGTTCAAGACAGGGGAGGGGAGAATTGGATACATGAAATTGGGATGGGAGAAAAATTTAAAAAATAAGGAGAAAAGGTGGATACAAAAAAAAATAATATACCTTACCTTAGCCAGAAGGTATTCAAAAAATAATAATTCCCAGTGATCGCATCGCCATCGCGATTACCTGTGTATATGTCTATAATCGTGTATACGGGAAATAGGCTTCAGGCAAAAAAATCTCGAGGCCATCGCTCTGTAGCTCTAGGCCCTTGCAGAAAAATAAAAAAAAGAGAATAGGTGTATCCACACCAAGCTATTAGAGTTCAGAATGTAGGCGATACTGCCACCTGGTGAGATTCGATCGTCATTGCAATTCTAACGTAGGCAGATGAGCCAGGGAGACCTAGAGGGCTCCGGCTGACCGTATAGAACGGGGATCAAATGAAAAAGATCAACGGATCAAAACCCCCCCAACATATTTTGTTATTAAATAAAAAAGTCCCTCCGGGTGATGGACTGTTTTTTGTTACGAAATGTGTGTTTATTCACTATATATTTGGGATACGATGTATAACACTCACCTAGCTGTGGGGTTGTGTGTTTGCTTAGGGAGAAACACAGTTTTCTTGAAAATTGTGTTTCTGGTCGCTATACATGTGTGCTTAGCAAGGCCTGTGGCTAGCACTCGGTCGAAAGACTTGTCTTCCCTCATCATGAAGAAGACGGTGTTCTTCTTGCAGTAGTAAGAGTGAACTTTACCTTTTTTATCTGAGGGGGTTGTGTGTATTCTGTTACGTTTGGGAAACATGGCATCGAGTCCACAACTAGGTTAGAGTGTTAGCCTGCAGAAGTAATCACATATGTAGCTTGTAACAAGGTTTTTGACCCTTGTATATTAGTATATTGCATAGTATATTGTATATTGTATGGTAACTCAGTTACTTCTAGTCTGCATCGAACGTTGTACATATGTCTATACTGAACACTGGGACCTCTATTTTTACTTCTTTTTACATGCTACTTTATTTTATTTCATACTTATCTTGTCTAGCACAGTCTCTGGCAATGGCGGCCGCCACTGGGGGGCGCTAGGGCGCCGCCCCCCCTGGTAAAGAGAGCAGGAGAAGAAGAAAATGTTTTATTTTTATTTTTATTTTAGACCCCTAAAAATAAAATAAACATTTACGTTTAAAATGAATAATATTTACTCATTTTAAGTATGTTTGTGTTTCCAATGCACAATATAACGTTAAAATATAAAATATTAATAATCGTTTTCCTGAACAGGAAGTGACGATTCTGTCTGATAAAGAACGTTCCATTACCTTAGCCGCATTTCTCCTGCCGTATTTCTCTCGGGCTAGACGCAATAGCGCTCTGAGTGCGCGTCACTGTTTCATCGCTGTATCCGTCGCAGCCAATCAGTGCGTAACGCGTTGTGCGTTGAAATATGATGTTTACGATGGAAGCCAGGCGCGGTTTGAAGCGGTCTAGGCAAGCGTTTAGAATTTCCGTCTAGAATTTCCATAGCCGCATTTCGCGGAGACGCTCTCTGATTGGCCGACGCGGTGATGCCAGTTTTTTCCTTAGCCACAGTTTGCAACATGTTCGAGGCTGTGTGTTGTGAACTTGTGATTCAGTCTGGAGTCTGGACAGTGGGCAGTGAGTGGAATGGATATACATCGACAACAGTCTGGGGGACAGTCAGTGGACATACACTTTATTAAGCCCTCCGGCTGGACCACGTTTCAATTAAACAAAGTGAGTTAATTCTCTCTCTCTCTCTCTCTTAGCCAACTCAGCTAACTTTAGCTGCTATTAGCCACTCAGCTAATGCTTAACTAACGCTCTCTCTCTCTCTCCTCCTGTATGTGTCTGTGGTGACCTCTCTCTCTCTCTTCTCTCTCTCTCTCTCTCTCTCTCTCTCTCTCTCTCTCTCTCTCTCTCTCTCTCTCTGTGCGCATGCGTGTGTATCGGAGTGAGTGTGTTTGGAGCGGGCAGGTTTGACTGAGCGGTTCACGTGAGTTAAAACGTTCTGAAAGTTATTTCCATCTTCTATCTGTGTGTCTATTATATATGTACGTTTTGTTTGTCTTTTGTCAGTGTTGTTCGTTTAGTGTTTGGTGTGTTTTGGAGCGAGTAGCAGCCACCAGTTCTGCTGGTCGGTATGCCGCCCGCAGCTATGAGTCTGGAGCGTCTGACGCGCAGACACGCTATAAAGCTCTCCCCGGGACTGAATTGCTCCGTAGAAGAGTGCGGGCTTGCGGTCGGGGCTATTGTGGGTCATGATAGCGTGAAATCTGCATCGCGGGTGAATAATGCAGTTGTAATTTTTTTGGATTGTGTAGATAAAGTGAATTTGGTGGTGGAGCAGGGAGTGGTAATCCAAGACACTTTTACCCCCGTGTTTCCACTAGTAAGTCCTGCACAAAGAATAATCATTTCCAATGTTCCTCCTTTCATCAGAAATGAGGTCCTGGAAAGGGAACTGGCTAGACACGGACAGATAGTTTCCCCAGTGAAGATGATTTCTCTGGGTTGTAGATCCCCTCTGTTAAAGCATGTGTTATCTTTCAGATGACAGGTTTTCATGATTTTGAAAAATGAAAAAAGTGATCTGAATTTATCCATGAATTTTAGAGTGGATGACTTTGATTATACTATTTATATAACTTCAGACACGATGAAGTGCTTTGGGTGTGGGCTGGACGGTCATATGATTAGGTCCTGTCCTACTAGGAGGCCTGGGTCGTCTGATCAAACACCACCACCACCCAGGGCAGGTCCAAGTGGCTCGAGCACCAACAAGGGTCGAGAGAGAACCTCTGGGAGGAAAGGAACAGGAGAAGGTCTGGTGGAGAAGACAGGACAAGGTGAGAAGGTGCAGGGGGGGGGAGAGGCCTGGTGGAGGGAGTAGAACAGGGTAAGCAGGTGCAGGAGGAGAGGAGAGGCCTGGTGGAGAAGACAGGACAAGGTGAGAAGGTGCAGGGGGGGGGAGAGGCCTGGTGGAGGGAGTAGAACAGGGTAAGCAGGTGCAGGAGGAGAGGAGAGGCCTGGTGGAGAAGACAGGACAAGGTGAGAAGGTGCAGGGGGAGAGAGGGGGCCTGGTGGAGAAGACAGGACAGAGTGAGCAGGTGCAGGAGGAGAGGAGAGGCCTGGTGGAGAAGACAGGACAAGGTGAGAAGGTGCAGGGGGGGGTGGACCTGGTAGAGGGGGCAGAACAGGGTGAGAAGGAGGAGGGGGTAGACCTGGTAGAGGGGGCAGAACAGGGTGAGCAGGTGCAGGAAGAAAGAGGTTTGGTAGCGGAGGCAGGATTAAATGTGAATTCTAATTGGAAAAAAGTGGAGAAAAGGGGAAGAGCGAAGGCTGTTGAGGAGATCACTGTGGTCGAGGAGGGTGAAGAAGTGGGAGGTCAGAAGACAGGGGTCGGAGGTGAGGAAAGAATCAGATTGGGCAAATGCACTGGATCAGCTGCTGGAGAAGTAGAGTGTAGCATAAATGAGGAGGGAATGGAATTTGATGCTGATATTACCAAAATGTCCCAAAAAAGGAAAACTGAGGTCAGTCAATCTGACTCTAAAGCAAAAAAAGAGTGTCAACCTGAGCAGCAGGTAGACAGTGACAGTGGAGACTCTGACTTCAGTGATGAGGCGGAGTCTCTGCCTCCCACTCAGTCTCAGGCTGACAGGAGGGATGGGTATTCTTTAACTAGAATACAAAAATGTCTACAGGATACTAAAGGCTCAAGTTAAGGCAGTTAAGGTGGAAAGTTTTTTTCCTGACGTAAAGCTGTTTGTTGAGTCCGCTAAGTGGCTAATGAAACGCAGTGACAGGAGTGATGAAGGTTTCTTTGATCAGGAGATTTATCGTTTAAGGAAACATGTGCAAAAGTCAAGATCAAAAATCTCCAATGATGGTTAAGTTATCTGGTCTCCTTTTATTATTTTATGTCCTGCAATTTGGATATTTTCTCATGGCAGAATTTAAAGTAGGTACCCTAAATTTAAATGGTGCAAGAGATGATCCGAAGAGGGCATCTCTTTATCAAATAATGGATTTAAAAAATATTGATGTGATGCTTGTCCAAGAGACACACAGTACTGAGGATAATACAGTGGCTTGGAAAAGAGAATGGAATGGAGAAATAGTTTTAAGCCATAACACCAGTACTAATGGTGGAGTGGGGATTTTATTTTCCAGACAATTTTTGCCGCAGTCATGTGAGATTGAGGAGGTTGTAAAGGGACGTCTTTTAAAAGTAAGAGTGTTATATGAGAAGGTGAAAATGGTATTTATTGTTGTTTATGCCCCAAATATTGGTTTGGAAAGAATGTGTTTTTTAGATTATTTGGCTGATGTTATTAAGGGTTGTGATAATGAAGAGTTTTTATTTCTGGGAGGGGATTTTAACTGTACTGTTAACCCCGTTTTAGATAGGAACCATCAAGAGCCTCACTCTGCATCTCGTAGTCGTCTCTCTAGGGTGATTGAGACGTATGAGCTGAGTGATGTGTGGAGACGAATGCATAAAAAGCAGAGGCAATACACATGGGTTCACACTAGAGATAATTTATTATCATTGGCCAGACTTGATCGGTTTTATTGTTTTAAACACCATTTTAGTGTTTTTAATAATTGTTATATAACCCCTGTTGGTTTTATTGACCATTCTCTTGTGTACTGTTCTGTTTTTATCAAGTGTGTAAAGCCACAAAGTGCTTACTGGCATTTTAATACGTCTCTTTTAACTGATAAAAATGTTGTGCACGCTTTTACCTTCTTATGGAAGGTTCATAAGCAGACAAAGGCCAGTTTTATCTCACTACAGCAGTGGTGGGATGTGGGGAAGTGCAAAATTAAGCAGTTCTGCCAACAGTACACTCTAAATGTTACTAGGGATATCGCCAGGTCTATGAAGGCTCTGGAGATTGATGTGGAGGAGCTTCAAGAGCTAGCAGAATCCACAGGAGATCGAGGCCATATTGGAGCTCTCAAAGTTAAAAAGTCTGCTCTGGCTGACCTGTTAGGTATTTCAGCACAGGGTGCTCTGGTGAGGTCACGTTTCAGAAACATCTCAGAGATGGATGCATCTTCCCGTTTTTTTTTCGGTCTGGAGCGCAAGAATGGGCAGAAGAGGCTCATCCACAGCATGCGCTCAGACACAGGTCAGATACTGTCTGAGTCCACTGACATCAAGAGGCATGCTGTGGGTTTTTATAGTAGCCTTTTCCAGTCTGAACTTGGAGAGGAGCAGGAGGAATCTCATGGTTTCTATGAAGGCCTACCAAAGGTAGAGAAAGAGTCCAGTGCAGAGTTGGAGGCGGACGTGTCTCTTGATGAGCTCCATACTGCCCTGCAGAGCATGGAAAATGGGAAAGCTCCGGGTATAGACGGATTACCTGTTGAGTTTTATAAGACCATGTGGGCAGTGTTGGGAGAAGATCTCCTGATGGTGCTCGGAGACAGTCTTATTGGAGGGCAGCTGCCGCTGAGCTGCAGGAGGGCAGTACTCACACTGTTGCCAAAGAAGGGAGACTTAATGGAGATCAGGAACTGGAGACCTGTCTCACTTTTGTGTACAGAATACAAGCTCCTCTCCAAGGTGCTAGCTACCAGGCTGAGAGAGGTAATGGGGCAGGTGATCCATCGTGACCAGACCAATTGTGTGCCTGACAGGTTGGTCAGTGACAATGTGTTTCTGATTCGGGATTTTTTGGACATCTCTAGTGCATTGGGTTTGGAAACTGGTCTTATTTCCATATATCAGGAAAAGGCTTTTGACAGGGTTGAACACCAGTACTTGTGGAAAACTCTAGAGGCCTTTGGTTTCAGCCCAGATCTCATAGCCAAGATCAAGGCCTTGTACAGTAACATTGAGAGTGTGCTTAAGATTAATGGTGGTTTGAGTGCTCCTTTTAAAATACAGAGGGGTATTAGGCAGGGGTGTTCATTGTCGGGAATGCTGTATTCCCTGGCTTTTGAACCCCTGCTACACAGGCTCAGGGCAGGCATCTCGGGGGTAAGTGTCCCTGGTTGCATTGCACCTTTTAAGCTTTCAGCATATGCAGATGACTTGGTTATTTTTATAAATAAACAAGAGGACATCAATGTGTTAGTTGAAAATGTGGGACGTTTTGCTTTGATTTCCTCGGCTAAGGTCAATTGGGGGAAGAGCGAAGCACTCATGGTGGGTACGTTGTGCAGCAGACTCACTTTACCAGGGGGCCTGCATTGGAAAAAGGGAGGTTTAAAATATCTGGGAGTGTTTTTAGGGGATGAGACTTTTAAAAGGAAAAACTGGGAAAACGTACTGGAAATAGCTCAAGGCCGTTTAAAGAAATGGAAGTGGATTGTGCCAAACATGTCGTATAGGGGCCGTGTTCTGGTAATCAATAACCTAGTGTCTTCTAAATTGTGGCATCGTCTGATGTGTGTTGATCCCCCAATAGACCTTCTCCCTAAACTTCAAGCTTGTTTTTTAGATTTTTTCTGGGACAATCTGCACTGGGTGCCCCAGAGTGTTTTGTACCTGCCCAAGGAGGAGGGTGGGCAGGGTCTTGTGCATCTGTGCAGTAGGGGTGCAACTTTTCGACTCCAGTTCATTCAGAGACTTTTTTATGGACCAAAAAACTTGGTGTGGAGGCCGGTGGCTTGTGCCATACTGCAACAGCTTGGAGGGCTGGGACTGTTGAATTCTCTGTTTTTGATGGATTTTAGCGGTGCTCGGTTAAATGTTCTGCCTGTTTTTTACCGTGTACTTTTTAAAACATGGAGTTTGTTCGATAAAGGACAGCTGGATTACTCAAAATCACTGTTCTGGCTTTTGAAGGAACCAGTTGTGCTGGGAGCACGTTTGGACGTAGCTGGTGGGCCAGGTCTGACATTTTCCGGGCAGCTCTGCAGGTCAAAGATCACCACACTGGGCCATGTTGTGGAATTGACAGGAGCGAACATGGACAATGCAGCTGCTCTTGCTTCACGCCTGGGAGTGAAATCCATCAGGACGGTCAGCATGATGCTGGGAAAATGGAAGCAGGGGCTCAATGAGATAGAACGTTGCATGTTGACAGAGTTTAAAAACGGGGTTCTTCGTCCTAGTGATGAGGATGTGTTTCCTAGTTTTAAGCTGCAGCCTGATTTAAAAAATTGCACAGGGCCTCTTTTAGCAATGGGAGATGTTTCTGGTGTGTTTTTTGATGAGGGTGATGGAAAATGTTTGTACAGACTGTTAGTCAAGGTTCTCAACAAGGAGAAGCTCAACGGGAGAGGTGACACTCCCTGGAGAGCGCACCTTGGTCTCAGTGATGAGGTGAAACCAGAGTGGCGAGCACTGTACAAACCACCGTTATTCAAAAGAATTGGCGATCTGCAGTGGAGGGTTTTACATGGTATAGTGGCTGTCAATTCTTTTATTTCCATATTGAACCCTAACGTCTCACATGACTGTCCTTTTTGTGCGCAAAGGGAAACAGTTTTCCACTGTTTTCTGGACTGTTCCAGGCTGCTGCCTCTGCTAGGGTTAATAGAGAGACTTTTCCAGTCCGGTGAAGAGGTGTTCTCGAAAGAGAGGTACATTTTAGGTTTTAAATACTGTAGAAGGGAAAGAAGCAAGTGTCATCTTTTTAATTTCATTTTAGGGAGAGCAAAGATGGCTGTGTATCTCAGTAGGAGGAATAAGATAGGACAGATCTTGGATCATGATGCTGTATGTCTGTTCAGAAAAATGATCAAAGCCAGACTGATCATAGATTTTAATTATTATAGAGCATTGAACAATCTAGATCAGTTCACTGATATATGGGCACATAAAGGAGTGTTGTGCACTGTAATGGAAGATGAGTTGGTGTTGGCAATTGAGCTGATTTGAGATTTTTCTTTGTTGTGGTTTTTTTTTTTTTTGTTGGTGGTGTTTGCTTTTGTTGTTTTGTTGTTGTTGTTGTTGTTGTGCTTTTAAAAATGTATTGTCAAATTGTTTGTAGGTGTTATTGAAAGAAAGACGAGTGTTATACAGTTGGCTGTGTAATACTTTTTGTTGTAATGCTGGAATGATTTATAAATAAAGTGTTGTTAAAATTCAAAAAAAAAGAATTCTCCCTCTCTCTCTCTCTCTCTCTCTCTCTCTCTCTCTCTCGCTCTCTCTCTCTCTCTCTCTCTCTCTCTCTCTCTCTCTCTCGCTCTCTCTCTCGCTCTCTCTCTCGCTCTCTCTCTCGCTCTCTCTCTCTCTCTCTCTCTCTCTCTCTCTCTCTCTCTCTAATTTCGCCGTGTGTGGGGCATAACCACTCAGACCATGAATGGTAACTTGTTTAAAATGACAAAATATACATATGTGTTTATTATTGAATAGGACATCATCTGAGAGAGAGAGAGAGAGAGAGAGAAAGAGAAAGAGAGAGAGAGAGAGAGAGAGAGAGAGAGAGAGAGAGAGAGAGAGAGAGAGAGAGAGAGAGATCTGTGCGTGTTTGTGTTGGTCTATTGGAAACGTGGTTGCATTTGACTGACTGTGATCATATATTGATCGATGGCAATGGTGATAATATTCACCAATGCGTGCCTTGTACATGTTTGCAAAATGTTTGGTATAGCGCCCCTAGTGGAGAAGAATCCACGAGCCGCCACTGGTCTCTGGAGCGTAACAGTAAGAAGCATTTTGTATAAAACTATTCTGTACTTCTGTATGACAACTATTAAAGAAACTTGAACTTGAAACTTGAAACCTCTCTTTAACGTCTGTTGTTTTCTCTTTACTTGGTGAAGTATGAAAACACGGGTGACATGTTCGCACATGAGCCTAAAGCCTTGTATAAAAACCAGTTTTTTCACAAACGAGTTTTATCGTCTGTGGCTGGCGTGCAATGGTTGAGCTTATCCTAGAGGGTGGCCAACCAGTCAGAGATTAAGAGCCACAAAAATGACTGTGGTACCACAAAGAGCCACACCATATACCAGCGTTTCTCAACCTTTTTTTTCAGTCACGGCACCCTTCATGTGTTTATAGGTCTCACCCTTTGGCCTCCGAAGTTGCTAATGTCTTTTTTATTTGGGCCTCACAGGGTTAAAAGTACCCTGTGAGACCCACGGTTGCAAAATTACAAAATCATGTTTAGCCATTTAAAAAAAAAAAAAAGTCTGTGAATGTTTATTTAAAAATGTTTAAGCACATGTATAGTCAATTGGTCCTGTTGTTCAGCCTCACAATGCTATTTGATAGTAAATGTGTTTATATGTCCCACCCTCTGAAGCAGTGGCGTCATTTCAGTAAAAGCCAAGGTATGGCAATTAGGGAGGGGGGGGGTGAAGGGGGGATTTGCCCCCCTTGGTGTATTTTCTTTTGTCAAATCAGTTGCGCAATAGTCACTTTTGGTGAGTTGTTTCTATACAATTCACTTATATGACATTTATGACACAGGACTACACAAGCATTTTTAGTATAGAAATGTGTCAACAGACTAAAGCAGGGAACCACAATATTTTGCATACAATTTATGCAGAATGTAATATCATAACTGTCTATAATTTTTCTTGCAATTGAGCCAATTTTCCTTAGGTACGGTTTTGAGGTGTGTGTTCAACAGTATCAAAAACACGTTCACAAAAAGTATGGGTTACTGAATGCTGAACTGCACTGTTATAATCACTAAGCCATTGTAAGACCTTACCTGTGTCCCTGTATCACTTGTCTCTGCTGCCCTTTGATTAAAAAAATTCTGTATGTCCATTTTCCTTTTTTTTTGAGTTAGTAGTAAAAGTCACCTAGTAAAAGTGAGATAATTGACAATATCAAAACATGCTAGGGCTGTACCGAATAGTTCGAAGCTTCGTTCATAATGTTGACATTCGAATTCTAAATCAACATAACATCAACTCGTTCTCGTCGACCTGTTGGCCTGGGTTAACCCCTTCTTGAAAACTGAAACACTTGTACTGCCGGCAGGGCCGCCTGGGAGAAATGCGAGGCCCTGTGCGAGATTTAAACGCGATTCATCTTACCTGCACCAAGGAACGCAGGGCGAAAGGCCGCAACACAGGTCTCAACGTTGACGAAAGGCCTCTCGCTGGTGGGACAAAAAGAAGCTATGGCCGGAGCCTTGTCATGGTGCAGGCCCGACTACATCTTCTGTCAAAGATGATGTCGTAGTCAGAGTGCCAGAACCCCCTGCTATTCTCACGGCTAATGTCAATGGTCGTAGCACAAGCTAACAGCTAACTCTAGGCTAACTGATAGCATCAAACTAACGTGCGCAGCCGGCAGCTAACGTCGTAGCTAAACAGCTAACTGGCTAACAGTTAGCTCAACCCAGCTATCGCTAACCATTAGCTAACGCAGAAGCAAGCTATGCGGCTACCACTGAAAAACTGTACAACATGAGAAAAGCAATACAGGTGCTGACACCAGGCCACACACCGTTAGCTACTAGTACTACAACAGCTAGTCGGCCAGTTTGGCTCCAGAGAGAGAGAGAGAGAGAGAGATCCACGGCGGGAATAGAATAGGTTGCATGAACTCACCATAACGCAGTATCAATGGTAAAGTTGGAAGGAGACTTTCCGTGGAGATGAAAAGTACCAGTCCCTTGGGAGTCCTAGTTTATCTGCCACACGTTAGCACTCGATAACTTAGCAATTAACTAAAGGCAGGGACGCATAACTAGCGTTAGCTAACGCTAGCTAGTGTTAGCTAACGCTAGCTAGCATTAGCTAACGCTAGTTACGTGTCCCTGCCCTTAGCAAATTGCTACTAGTACTAGCCGACATAGCTATAGCCTGACTGAAGGTTCTTCTAACATGCAACAACTTTCATCTTCAGTCCATCTGCCGAACATCCTCTTCGTCTTGGAAAAGTTGGCATAACCATCATAATTGGTATTGATAACAAGCTTATGGCCCACGGTGTAATTTCTTCTGATCCATGCTGCTTTTGAAAAGACATCCACTCGCTCCTCTGAATAGCGCTGAATAGATCCCTGTACCTCGTGGGTCCGGGAAGAGCCCGGAAACACTATTCTAAAATCTGTAGAGCAGCAGAGCCGCAGAAACCAAAACACTGCAGTCTGCAGAGCCGCAGAGGCAGGAACAAGTCAGAGACATTCGACAAACGTGTCTAATGTGAAATATATAAGCATATAAGCAAAACTAGATTTTAGTTCTGTGATGAAAAAGGGGGTGGTTGATTCCCCGGTGTGTTGGTAGCAGAGTCGACTCTCGGGTTTAGGCCGGGCTTGACCCCGTCTGCCTGCGAGTGTGCCCCCGCACTTTTCATGACGTCTGCCAATCGTGTCAGCCTTCTCTTGGACCTTGACCTCTCTGAGGGGTCGGGTTTTGTGGAGGCTGCAACATGGTGCACAGCATACCGAACGCCCCTTCCGCCGGGGTGCTGTTTTCACAGTAGACCCCTTAGGCGCCTGTCTAGTCCGCAGTGCTCCGGGCACAGGTCAAGTTATGCTCTTGGAGTGTTGCCGGGATTGAGGGATCAACCTCTTGGGGGTTGTCTCCCCGGTGCGCCGACTGGCCCCACAGTGTTGTGGGGGTGTAGCCTCTGTGGAGTGCTTCAGGGCGGCGTGCTATAGGGGGGAAGGGCCTGCTCTTGGATTGGGCCCTGTCCGATATGCTGGCGATGTGGGGGGTGGTGTCACTAGTGACCGTCTGGTGGGGTCTCGATGCTACGGCATCGTTGGCCTCACCAGGCCTCCTTTTTGGGGGGTCCTGGCCCTCAGGCTGTTCCTGGGGCTGGGTCCTCCTCCGCGCTCCGCTGCTATGGCATTGCCACAGGGTTGGGCTCTTGACCTTTGACCCCGTGATGTTAAGGGCTGTAACGGGGGTTTTTCTTCCTGTTCCTTCCCTAGTGGCATGTGGGATGCGCGCCTGAGTGGTCGCGGGTCCTTCTGTGTTAAGGTAAGTCCCACGATCTGCTCACCCTGTGCGTTGAGGTGCTAAACCCTCTTCGCACAGTCGGATCCGATTCCCTCCCGTCCCCCTCTAAGTTCACAATTGATCAAATGGTTTAACATTATTCACAGTACTCTTTATTTATAAGAAATGGATTAACCAATCATGTATAATCAGATTATCTTTTCACAGTGGTCTCTTTGATTGCATACACTTTATTGTTTGATATCTATCTAAAGGTATAGTCTAATTGGCTCCAATTGTTGATATTACATCTGATTTTGACTTAAGCATTAACATATTAATTCCATCCAACAGTTCTGTGCTATGATTCTTTTAAAGATAGTGGGCTCTCACAAAAGGCAGTTCACCTCTTCACAGGCTGCAACCTCAATTTATTTTTTATGACCGGGGGAGTTGTAAGTTGAATGTTCTCGTCAGCCACTGAATATCACACTATAGACCTAAGGGTTTGAGATAGGTCCATTACAAAGTCTATAGTAATATTATCTAAACAGCTTGATTTCATAGTCAATTATACCTCACTACTTTTGTAGTTGCTGTCTTCTGTTGGCTTAAAAGTCTGAGGAAACAGAAAATAAAGTTCTTCCTTCCAAACAAGTGTGTCTAGAGGTATGTGGACAAATCACAAATTTGACCTCCACTCCTCCACTAGATTGATTTATTGATTGATTGATTGATTGAAAACTTTATTAACAGATTGCGGAATGGGTACAGTACAGCTCAATACATACAATTGTTAAGGGGATGCAGACCAGAGAAAGACTTTCGTCTTGTTTACATCAGGGTCCCCCATTTTCAATGCATCATAACATATATGACATACACAACATACAGATAGACAGTACTGCTACATCTATACATTTATGACATACCAGATTTGCAAAAACAGTACTGTTTGTGATACAAAAAGAGTCTAGAGAAGAGAGTATATACATTTGACATAGAAACTGTACATTGGAGGAGGTTGGGTAGGTTGGGTGGGGGGGACTGTATACATTGGAGGTGGTTGGGTGGGTGGGGTGGGGGGGGGGTTGGCAGGAGGGGTGGGTGGGGGAAACTGTACAACTGTACATAGCAAAACTGTATATTGGAATATTGACGAAACCATACTTGGTTCCAAGAGGAGGGTCTCGTGTATTCTTGGGTTAGGTAATTTACTGTACATTGGAGGGGGTTGGGTTAGGACATTTACAGGGGCCAGTTTCGAATTGCAGTCTCCAGTAGGTGTTCTTTGAGAGTGGTTTTGAAAGTGGGTAGTAATTCACATTCCTTTACAGCTTTGGGTAGGGTGTTCCACATTGATGTGGCATAATTGCGAAACGTGTTTAGTCCCTTGTTTGAGCCGAATCTGGGTTTAACATGATTTGTGGAGCTCCCTCTGGTGTTGTGATTGTGGTATTCACTGACCTTTGGGAAGTATTTTGACATGTACATGGGTACCTTAGTCGTGTAGTGTATCTTGTAGACCAGGCCCATTGCAAGTTGCTGTACTGTCGTCTACTCTAAGCCATCCTAGGTTGTCAAAGTGGGCAGGGGTGAGGTGGGTTCTAGGAGTAAGGTCAAGCAGTAGTCTGACCAGTTTGTTTTGAGATGTTTGTAATTTTGTTTTTAGCGCCTTTGAGGTGCTTTGGTACCATGAGGTGCAAGCATAGTCGTAGTACCCTTGAATGAGTGCTCCTGCTAGAGTCTTCAGGGTATTCTTGTTTACCAGAGAGGAGATCCGGTACAAGAATCGAGTTCGTTGGTTGACTTTTTTAATTACATTGGATGCCATTTTGTCACAGGAAAGATTTGCCTCTAGAATGGAACCTAGGTATGTAATTTCATCTTTCCTTGTGACAATATTGTCACCCACTGTAACTGAGAAACCGTCGGTCTTGCTGAGTTTGTTATTTGAACCGAAGAGAATGGACTCTGTTTTGCCCAGGTGTAATGATAGTTTGTTATCAGTGAGCCATATGCAGATTTTGCCTAGTTCCGAGCTGAGGTTTTTTTCAACCTGTAACTTGTTCTTGTCAGAGACCAGCAGGGCTGAGTCGTCCGCGAACAGGAACAAGTTGCAGTCACAAGCTGACGACATGTCATTTGCATAAATTAGGAACAGTAGCGGTCCTAGTATGCTTCCTTATGGAACACCACAGCTCACTGGGAGGGGGGGGGGGGGGGGGGGGGGTGGGGTACCATTTACCTCCACCATCTGTTCTCTCCCCTCCAGGTAGGATTGCATCCAGCTCACTGATAGACTATCAAAACCAATTGCTTTTAGCTTGTCAATCAGAATGGTGTGATTGACAGTGTCGAAGGCCTTTTGTAGGTCCAGCATGACCATGCCGCAGTATTTGCCCGCGTCCACCTCTTGTTTGATGTGGTCGTTTAAATAGAGAAGGCATGTGTCAGTGGAGTGGGATGTTCTGAAGCCAGATTGGAATTCCCGCAAGGTACTTTTCCACCTATTCGTATACTATTTTTTCCATGACTTTCGAGATGGAGGTAAGGATATAAACAGGGCGGTAGTTGCCTGGGTCTAATTTGCTGCTCTTCTATTGCTTTGTTTGTATTATTTCCTATTCTTCTATTTTATTTTATTAATGTTGTTGCTGCTTCATAGTCGGGGAACCAAGACCAAATAATTCCACTTTGTATGCTGTAAAAAGCAGTACTGACATGACATTAAAGAATCTGAATCAGAATCTGACGTGTACTGTAGAAAATCTACTTCTACATGATGCTGTGGTGATATTTGACATTGAATTTCATAACTAATATGTGTGAATAATTAGAGAATCCATAATGTAAAAGCAGGGCTTAGCCAAAAGTGATTATTGGTGTTAGATAAGATATTCCAAACAAACCCCCGCTCAGGGTAAGACTGGATTAGAGAACAACAGTTGCAGGTCATAAAAGGCCGCAGGGGAAGTCACACCCCACAGGAAACGGTGGCTCACTCTAACTAGCAGAGGGACAGCCGGTCTAGCAGATAACTAGCAGACACATCCAAGGAACTATTAAGTCAGTATACTTTATATAGGAAATCTGGTATTACTTATTACATTAACCATATCAATGTAGAAGGTAACTTACAAAGAAGAAGACCATTTAGAATGTCACCCGAGTATGAAAGTAATAGTGTTATTTCACTCTTGTTATAAAATCCTGGTATATTTATCACAGTTATATTATCTGGTAAATAAAGGTTGGTGTGGTCTCCTATATTATGTCTGGTATCAGCCTAGAAGCAATGACTGTACTGGGATGATATGAGAGATCTGTAGGTCATTACACAAACCATATAGATTGGAAAATCAAAATAGTACACGAAGGAATGTTGAAGTGTTTGATGCATTCAGAGGAGACACAGGCCTCTGTCCAACTGAGAAGGCCACAGCCCAAAGGAGAGGGGTCATCAAAAGCGCCCTCCTCTGTACTCATCAAGAGGCCACACCGACGGGGGCCACCAGCAGACCTCCCCTGTTCACTGAAGGAAGACACCGACGGGGGCCACCGGCGGCCCCCCCTTCTGTTTACTGAAAGAAGACCGGTACTTGTGATTGGTTGAACCAGTTTAAAAATAAGTGAGGTCATTTAAACCTATAAGTAGTAGAGCAGTACAGGTAGTTGGCAGGCCAGCCCACCTACCCGTCCCCAGGGGGGTCCGGCTGAGCCTCCAACCACACCACCAGAGAAATGTGCTGTTATACATGTGAGTAGAATCATGGACTCATTATTGTTGGCTAGAGTAACATGTAATTCCTACCTTAGACCAGGTTGTGCCCATGTGTATGGCTTAGTACATTCTCGTTTCATGCATAAACATGACTGCTATTTATGTGCAACAATGTCTTGATGTAAGGAAGCCACTGTGAATGGGCTATTTTGATTAACCTCATCAAACCTTCTGTACAATCATGTATTATGCTGAATTAATTCCTGTGTGCAACTGATGCCTTATCCACCCTTGGCCCTTTGGCAAATAAATCAGTTGAGTTGAAATATAGTTCCTTTTGTCTGGACTGCACGTTTATTTCTCATCTGACTAAGTCAACTGAGAAGACCATGTTTCCATCGCTCTCCTTTTCCTCCTTCCAGTTAGCGACCTCCTTGTGCTGCAGATAACCTTAGGTATTGTATAAGATTATACGACAGAAATGGTGCCTATCTGACCCGCTCTGTGTGGCTGGCTGCTCAGAGCCACAGCTCCTGCCTGCACGTTGGGGGCATCCAGAAAAAAAGCCGGAGGTTGATGCGTTCATTACGAGGGGTTTTGCAGTGCAGGGTTTGCTGTCTGAATAGAGGAACAGGGGAGAGATGGGAGGCTGGTTGTGTAGCCACTAGTTGGGGCCCGGGGTGAATATAGCCTTTGCGTACAGGAATGGTGGAGTGGTGATTAGTTAGACTGTTGTTCAGTAAATATACAATCATGAGCTTTTGATGTTTGTATGGTTATTCAGAAACAAGAGGCCGTTTCCGGCCTGCTCGCTTGGGGTTTATTGCAATGAGTACGGGCAACGTATTTTGTGCCAGGCCTTTGCGAGCAGGGGGATAGTACTTCTTTTATTTTGTTGTTGTTGTTTAAAAAGCGGCGGCCCGACGATTGGTTAGAGGATGATTGGGGTAGCAGGGAAGAGCCGCGGTAATCTATGGACGTTAAGGCGGCGATGTGAGAAATTTGACGAAAGACTGTGGGAGCAATTGTTGTCAAGAAGCGAGTCGAGTGGTACGTTGATGTGATTGTGGCCGTATTAATGGTTATATTTAATGCGGTAATAATTGTGTACGACGATGTTGTTATGGAGGAGCAGTCGCAGGTTGATGACATCATAGTGTGGAGAGAAGTTTTTGGACATCCTGGCTATTGAGCCGGGCGGAGAAAGGGTAGGAGAATTGGTTTAAGATTCGTGTTGATCTGTGTAACGGCGTTGGTATATTAGAATGTTTTAAATTCTTTTACGATAATTTGTTCTTTTAAAATAGTTTGTTGTTATAAACACGTGTAGGTTGTTTGGAGATATTATTGGTACTGAGCGGATTGAATGAAATGTGCGGATCCCGGCCGCGGGTAGATCATCACATGACGCGCGGATCTTGGAGTGTGGAACATCACATTAGGCTGGCTAGGCTATTAGCTTGCATGCGGCTGTTTTGTGAGTTTGCGGGCGACATGTGTTATGATTAGAGTTTTGAAAGTGATAGTTAGGAAGTGTTAGAGAGCGCGGTGGATGTCGTTGCATTATATTAGGACGGAACAGGGTGTTTTGTAATGATAGTTGTACGTTGTCGCGGTATACATCAATTGCTGTGCGCCGTTTGCGCTACTGCGCATGCGCGTTACAACGTGTACATTGTATTTTTGTGTAAACAGTAGATGTGACATGTATGGTGGTTAGTTTAGGGGAGGAAGTCGATAAGGGTTTACTTAGACTGCAAACATTGCAGTGAGCCTATCAAGGAGAAATGAAATAATGCATACATGGCCCATACTAAGCTGGGATTCACAAACCAGCTACACACTGGACCTGTGAAACTGGGCAATAGTATGTTACACAAGTGTAGATTCTTGACCAAGTGAAGCTGTAGGCTGGATTTGGACAGGTGCTGTACACTGAAAATGACATATTGCTTGCATTGTATTTAATTGATACATCTACATTAGAATCATATGTCACATATGTACCGAGTTAACGTTCCCAGAACGTCCGGTTTACAGTTTTTTTAGTCTTAGCATAAGGGAAACTAACCACTAATGATGTCTTACTACATGAGTGATGCTTATATTTGTGATATGCAGGGATGTTGTTGTGTAAAGATGTGATTTATATCTGTCTAGAGTACAATTATTTTGAGAGTCTGTTTATGCTTGTGTACTTTGTTAAAATCTTTAATAACATTGTTGACTTAAATAGGATGATGTTTATGTTAATGGTTGCTGCAAGTCTTTAGGTCATGGGGATGATAATTTAATGATGTAGGCTTGTTAGCGTACATTTTGTTGCATTGCTATGTTGAAATCTGTTTAGGTTGTGCACGTGTGTAGAGAATTGATGTGGTGTTTATGTTTGTTTTAGATTGTTAAATCTTTAATGCCATTGGTTTACATAGGCTGTTGTTTTATATTAAGATTGATTGCAAGTCCTTGAGTCACAATAGGATAATTTAATGATGGGGACTTGTTTATATGCTGTTTTGATGACAGTATGATTGTGTTTTTTCAGTTATTGTAAATGATTTACTGTTTGGTCTGTACATTTTCTGTGTTTGGCTGTTAGGGTCAGGCAAGAATGTGTTGATTTGCCCCCAGGGTAGAATGTGTGAGTACTGGTTAACCTTTTGTTGAATTACAGGAGGGTCATGGGGTGCTAAAGTGATTTAGGAAAGGTCACGAAGCTCACAGGAGGGACTCAGCCTATCTTTACAACAGGAGAGAGGTCACAGCTGGTGAAGATAGGAGGGAAGGGTCAGAGTGTGATAACAGATGGAGGTATTTACGACAGGGCACAGAGAGGTGTGACAGGAGGTTGAGACGAGGTGCTAATTCAGGACAGCATGAGGGGGATAGGAGGTGACAGGAGGTGGAGAAAGGGGGGCTAATACAGGAGACAGTTGGTGAATGGGGTATGAATATCAATAGGCAGTCCTCAGACGCGGTTATGATGTTGAGTGGCGGACTATTTGGTAAGGGAATAATTTGGAACTGTCTGTGCACTGGACGGCATGGATGGTTCTAGATTTAAGATGGGTCCAGTCCATCTTTGAAGTGTGGGTAGGAGTCTAAGTGGAGTAGGGAGGAGGTAGGCACTCCGAACCTCTACTCCACAGCAGGCGGCAGTGGAATCGGAAGATTCCCTGGGCACGTTAAATACTTTCTATAGTCGCTGGGGAGATACTGAAGGCCCTCGTGTCTGGCAAGATGACCAACATCTTACTGTGTTTCCGTCTAGTTGGCCCAGGAAACGTCGCACGTAAGTAAGTGTGGGCACTGGGTGGTACGTGGACGACGGTCCACACCTAGAAGCAGGGCAGTGCACCGGAAGGGGCAAAGCACCTGCTGTGAACAGGGGGCAGTGCACCGGAAGGGGCAAAGCACCTGCTGTGAACAGGCCAGGCTGGTGAAAACGGTCAAAGTTTCCATACCCATAGCAAGTGGGATGAGGATCAGACCGTAGGTTTCAAAACTGAGTGGCTGATAGGTACTACGGACAATTACCTGCTTGGGGTCCTGACTTGATGATGGACTATGAGATCTCTATCGACTGCGTCACCGGCCGGTCAGAGAGCATTATGACCCTATTGGCATAAATGCGTCTGGCTCAATGTACAGTCAGGCCACAGTAAGCCGAAACCGAATGCGTTAGTAGGCGAGTTGTGCTTCTGTGATCAGCAGGTTTGAAAAGAACCACTGGGAAGCAGAAGGGTAAGGGGTGTCAATTCAGAGGAATCTGGACTGTCACTCCTAAGATTGGAAAGGGACCCAGCCTTAAACTGCACCTGAAGGTAAAATAAGGGGACTTCTTCCGTTCATGAGAGGAGACCTTACCGCCGGAAGTGGAGACCTGCATCTCTGTTGGGGGAGAGGGGCCGGCGTCGGACGAGGCAGCCCTAAGAAAGGAGCTGGTTGTTCCGTCGTAGCGGACTACCTAAACCTTACGGGGAGAGGTGCATCTAAGTAGGGGAAGGAGTGCATCCGAACGGGAGGAGGGTACTCTTAACTGGAAGGAGGTTAAAAGGGTCAAAGCATATATTGGATTAGCCTGAGGTTGAGAGCAGGGCAAGCTGAGTGAGGAAGGAAGGGAAACTAACAACATTGTCTGTGTGAACCTGAGATAAATGATTAATGAGTTATGTTGTGTTGTGGGTTGAGTGATGTATGTTATATGACTTGAGTTTTTGTTTGCATGAGTGAAACAAGCGTGAATGGTTTTTGTTTTTGGGTGGTTACCTAGAATTGAGAGGACAAGGTTGAAATGATCAGAGTGGCTGTGAATGATTGAGAGTGGTTTGTTTGATTTTGTTGTGTTTGAGAGATTTATGTTGAAAGGTTTTTGATACAGGAGTGAAGCAGGTGTGAATGTTTTTTTCTTTGTGAAGATTTCGCTAAAGAAAAACGGTGGATGATTGAGATGCTGTTGGGGTTTGTCTATGTCAGTTTGATTTCAGTTAATGAGTAGTGAGGCTGTTGTGTTGTCTGTCAGAATGGGAAGGATATCAGGACACTTGGTCTATACTACAAATAGAACTGGGATTACTGTCGCTTATTTTGTTTCATATCATTTGAATGAAAGAGTTTGTTTTGTTTAAGTTAAACAGCCACTGTGGTATGCTCAGAATGTATGGATGATGTTGAAATGTGATGTTTGATAAATTTTAGTTTTTCTTTCTTTTCTGAGAACTTTATTTTCAGGATTGAATGTGTTGTATGGCTGTGAGATATTTGGTTTGGTGACAAGGGTCAAAGCGTTGTTTTTAATTTTAACATTACTTTCATTTGAATATTATTTCTTTTAAATGTCTTAGGGGTTGGCAGCCGCTGTTGTGTGCGCTAGAAATGTATGGATGAGGTATTGAAGTTGGATTTTTAGTTTTCTTTTCTATTTTCATGATGAGGAGTGAGGAACAAGTGTGTGGGCGTCACCAAAAGGAGTGATAGTGCGGAATGGATGGTTTTGAAAACGTGGTTTTTGTTTCTTTCATGTTTTTAGAAGATGCATGGATGTTTGTGTAATAGGAGGATGTGTTTGCTTTATTTTTGTTTTTCTTTCCTTTCTAAGAAACTTAAATTTTAGTGTTTGGTGCTTGTTCTTTTTATTGCTTTGCTGTTTTAAGTATGAATGGTGATTTCACATGTGGAGATGTAAAACATGTGGTTGAAGGATGTGTTTATTGAGATATTTTGTTGATTATTTGTCTTTTTCTTTTATTTCTCAACTGCTTTTCATGGTCTGGCTGAGAGGGGGGAGAACTGGTGACAGGAGTAAAAACGTCGGGACAGGATGTCAACGAAAGCTAAGTGGTTCCATCACATTTGCATATGGTTATCGATGGCTTCTCTTAAAGATATGTTGACATATTGTGTAAAAGGATTTGCTTTGTGTTTTTTTTCCCTCACAGTTCAGTCGAGGGGGGAATGCGGAACGGCACATGTACAGGAGTCATAACTGTTGAGTATGAATACATTCCATTAGATTATGACAAAGTGGGGTGAACCTGTTCAGTTATTTCCTGTGGGAAATTGTTAGATTGTGGAAAGAGGTCGCTTGTGGACGCTAGCCCCTCCTTCATCATAACCCCAAGAACAGAGGCCAGGTTGATTTGTGAAAACAGGCGCAGGTTTGGGATGCGTCCAGACTGAGAGAGCCGTCTGTAAATCCAAGGAAGGACAGTCATAGGTCAAAATATGACGGGATCACAGGCCTACAACAATTGCTACGGCTGAGGCTGGCTAGCATGGGGGGAAGGGGGAGGCAAGGCCGGTCTGGAACTGTGCGGAAAAGGTGAGCGAGGGCCTCTGTGGAATGTGAAATTTGGTTGGTGTGGAGGACGGGGGGTAACTGAACAATAGCTACTGATGGTCTCTGTTTGTGCACATGTGATTTGATAGAAGGCGCAGACAGAGGGCGGATAGGTTAACACAACGCAGTAGGGCGGGCCATACTTTTTTTTTTTTGGAAAATCAATCGAGTGGGGTGTCTAAAATATGTGTTTTTTTGTGGGGAATTCAAATATGGGATTATTTTTCTAATCGGATAACTCCTACCTACATTGTTTTGGATTTCAAAATGGCCGATTTGACCATTTTTCACCCCTTGGCCATACATGTATGCCAACATGAATCTGAAGGAAATCCTAACATGCAAGGTGTCTAAATGATGCGTTTCTTAATGGGGAATTCAAATATGAGTTCATTTTTGGGATAGGATAACTCTAACCTACATCATTTTGGATTTCAAAATGGCCGATTTTACTATTTTTCACCCCTTGGCCATACATGGATGCCAACATGAATCTGAAGGAAATCCTAACATGCAAGGTGTCTAAATGATGTGTTTCTTAATGGGGAATTCAAATATGAGGTCATTTTTGGGATAGGATAAATATAACCTGCATAATTTTGGATTTCAAAATGGCTGATTTTACCATTTGAACCCATTGGTATTGTATTACAAAATTGCAAAGATAAAAAATATATGGGAAATCATTTATAATGACAACGCCATCAAATGTATTAACAAGTGGACTGTATATAACTGGATACAACTCCAAAGATCAATAATAATAATACTAACAATAATAAATTGTATTTGTAATGCACACAAACACCTAAGTGCTAAATCTCGATCTCCTGACTTCTGAATGATTGGACTCATTCTTGGATGGCAAGATCTCCTACTGTACTGCTTTAGCCACCAACCTACAAACACAAACTTAAAGTCAACTTCAGCCATAAATAGGTGAGCTCTTTCCAGAACTACTCAGCAGAAACCTCTGTAACCATTTTAACAAACGTCTCAATGTATTGAGAAAATCCATGGGGCTCCATCAATCCTCTATCTTCTTAAATTTGATCAGGTTGCACAAGTCCTGCTTGGATTCATTCTTGGACATCAGCCTCCTGCTGGTCTCCTGAGCCCTGATCCCTCCATCCCTTTTTTATTGTGAAAAGTACTTAGCAGAGGCCTCAGTCACCATTTTAACAACCCTCTCGATGCTTTGTGTGTGGCAAGGCCAGTCGAGAACCTCCATGGGGGTGTTGATTAAGTTCTTCACCTCGGAAGTGCTTAGGGAGCAGGTGAGAGGTGGCTCTGACAAATCTTCTGACCAGCTGATTAAGCCACCAATGCTGGAAGCGTCACTATTGATGTGAGGTGTTCTTCTGATCCTGACACAGGAGTCTCCCAGCTGAGTGTCTGGATCCCCCTCTCCCCTGATGGCCAGGATTCTCTCCACCCCCTCAATTCTCTCTTTTTGATCCTCAGAGCACAGCAGTGTTTGGAGGATGGCTTCACTGTGGGCATACCAAGCAGATCTTCTCACAGTTGGCATCACAACATCCAGCACCTCCTTCCTCTGAGACTTGAGGCAGTCCAGCTGAAACAGGATGTGCCTAGGCCCTTCAATCCAGGAGTGCTTGACCTTCATGTTGAACCAACATGGATAATACACTCCAATGATGAATTCCACAATGCATTGTAGATTATTCAGGTTCTTTCTTTTAAGTTGATGCTTTGACACCCAGAGCCTGAGGAGTCTGTTTGCTGTGGTGAGCCAGCGGCTGTGGTTTACCGGTCCAATCTCCAGCAGAGCCAGCCTTGCAGAAAGCACTCCATCCCTGATTGCACAGACCAGCTTATAGCCATAGTGTTGATCAGTTGAGAGATCTTGAATGATCTTCTCAGGCAGCTTGATCAGCGGAGGGCCAAGAACGATCCTGGTGAAGTTAGGATTGATCTCCAAGTCTGTAACAGAATTAAGGAGCTGTCCTATTGGCCCAGACAATTTGTTGTCTGACAGAGTAGCCCCATCAACTTCAACAATGAGACGGTGCAGTGGAAGTTCACCAGTGTGCAGGTTGCACACCAACCAGACCAGCTTTCTCCCCAGGTGCAGCTCCAGCATTACACCTGCCTTCACTCCAGTGTTGACATTGGTCGAGTCTCCTCCAATGGCCCACAAGGTCTTTTCAGAACCTCTCTCTTTCAGCCAGGCAAACAGGACCTTAGCAATCTTCTCTGCATGGGACTCCTCTTTAGTTGCTTTCTCTGGTGTAAAGTGGAACAGATAGTTGCTGCCAGGCTCACTAGCAACACTATAGTGTTCTTCCTTGATCTTTGCAGGAAAAGATTGGTCACTGCCCTCAGCTTCCATCATCACATTGGTCATGTCAATCCGCCCATCAAAGAGGATACAGGAGATCCCCCCCCTCCTCCCTGCACTTCTCCTCAAACTCTTCCCCCAGCTCTTGCATCAACTTTTCTTGTGCTCTCTTAACCTTGTTCTTATCAATCACTTTACTTGTGTCATCTTCTAAGATGAGTCCTGCATCAATCAGAGCTGCAGTTGCTATAGCTGCAGTTGGCCTTAGACCTATGCCATACCTTACACTAGCAAGGGCGATGTTTGGAATCTCATCATAATTTTTCCGTAGCTTTGCTGAAGCTGCAGGGTCAGTTTCAGGAATGAGCTCAACTTCAGGGACTGTAAGGAAGCTCTCAACATCCTTCCTGGCAACCTTGTCTGCTGCTGCAAAGCTTTCTTCTTTGCCCCTTCTCCTTTTCTCTGCCTTCTTTTCCATCCCCTGCCTTTCCAATGTTTTAAGAAGATAGAGGATTGATGGAGCCCCATGGATTTTCTCAATACATTGAGACGTTTGTTAAAATGGTTACAGAGGTTTCTGCTGAGTAGTTCTGGAAAGAGCTCACCTATTTATGGCTGACGTTGACTTTAAGTTTGTGTTTGTAGGTTGGTGGCTAAAGCAGTACAGTAGGAGATATTGTCATCCAAGAATGAGTCCAATCAAGATATTGGAACCTGGCAAAGTTCAAGAAGTCAGGAGATCGAGATTTAGCACTTAGGTGTTTGTGTGCATTACAAATACAATTTATTATTGTTAGTATTATTATTATTGATCTTTGGAGTTGTATCCAGTTATATACAGTTCACTTGTTAATACATTTGATGGCTTTGTCATTATAAATGATTTCCCATATATTTTTTATCTTTGCAATTTTGTAATACAATACCAATGGGTTCAAATGGTAAAATCAGCCATTTTGAAATCCAAAATTATGCAGGTTATATTTATCCTATCCCAAAAATGACCTCATATTTGAATTCCCCATTAAGAAACACATCATTTAGACACCTTGCATGTTAGGATTTCCTTCAGATTCATGTTGGCATACATGTATGGCCAAGGGGTGAAAAATGGTCAAATCTGCCATTTTGAAATCCAAAACAATGTAGGTAGGAGTTATCCGATTAGAAAAATAATCCCATATTTGAATTCCCCACAAAAAAACACATATTTTAGACACCCCACTCGATTGATTTTCCAAAAAAAAAAAAGTATGGCCCGCCCTAACAACGCAGGGTAAGAACATACACATCGATTATGGTCAGAGTGAGGGGGTAGTGAAATTTTTTTCTCCTTGGGGGTTTGTCCGCATTCCCTGCCCGACTGGAGCTGTGACAACGAGGAGGTAAGGTTATATGACCATTATATGGTCATAAGGGGGGTGGATAGATGAGAAGACCAATTGATGAATTATGCAGATGTGATTGTGCTGTCTTAGGAAAGAAAAGAATTAACAGGAGAAGAAAAAATTAATGTAAAGTGAAAATATTGTGATAACTAATGTATGTTTTCTCTCAAACCAGATCATGTAAAGGAGTGTGGGAACAAACTTTCATATAGATTAAGGAAATTGGGTTTTAAATGTGTGATTTAAATGGGGGACCCTGATGGAAACAAGACAAACGTCTTTCTCAGGTCTGCATCCCCTTAACAATTGTATGTATTGAGCCGTACGGTATTGTACCCATTCTGCAATCTGTTAAATAAAGTTTTCATTCATTCATTCATTCATTCATTCATTCATTCATTCATTCATTCATTTATTATATTTTAATGTGTAATTTGTAGATTAAAATTTTTTTTTATTGTTTTAAAAAAAAAAAAAAGTTGTTGTTTAAAAGGTGGGCCTCTGCCTTGAGGAGCAAAAACTCATTGATGATATGTACCAAAGAATAATGGAGAAAAAAAATTGAGAAAAAAAAATTGAGAAAATTTTGAAAAAATTATGATTTTGTTATTATGTTGTATGGTTAGTATGTATAGAAAATCAAGTCAATGTACTGTTTATGACAATGTAAATTGTCAGAGTGAGGAATGTGGTGATATTTGACATTGAATTTCATAACTAATATGTGTGAATAATTAGAGAATCCATAATGTAAAAGCAGGGCTTAGCCAAAAGTGATTATTAGTGTTAGATAAGACATTCCAAACAAACCCCCGCCCAGGGTAAGACTGGATTAGAGAACAACAGTTGCAGGTCATAAAAGGCTGCAGGGGAAGTCACACCCCACAGGAAACGGTGGCTCACTCTAACTAGCAGAGGGACAGCCGGTCTAGCAGATAACTAGCAGACACATCCAAGGAACTATTAAGTCAGTATACTTTATATAGGAAATCTGGTATTACTTATTACATTAACCATATCAATGTAGAAGGTAACTTACAAAGAAGAAGACCATTTAGAATGTCACCCGAGTATGAAAGTAATAGTGTTATTTCACTCTTGTTATAAAATCCTGGTATATTTATCACAGTTATATTATCTGGTAAATAAAGGTTGGTGTGGTCTCCTATATGATGTCTGGTATCAGCCTAGAAGCAATGACTGTACTGGGATGATATGAGAGATCTGTAGGTCATTACACAAACCATATAGATTGGAAAATCAAAATAGTACACGAAGGAATGTTGAAGTGTTTGATGCATTCAGAGGAGACACAGGCCTATGTCCAACTGAGAAGGCCACAGCCCAAAGGAGGGGGGTCATCAAAAGCGCCCTCCTCTGTACTCATCAAGAGGCCACACCGACGGGGGCCACCAGTCGGCCCCCCCTTCTGTTTACTGAAAGAAGACCGGTACTTGTGATTGGTTGAACCAGTTTAAAAATAAGTGAGGTCATTTAAACCTATAAGTAGTAGAGCAGTACAGGTAGTTGACAGGCCAGCCCACCTACCCGTCCCCAGGGGGGTCCGGCTGAGCCTCCAACCACACCACCAGAGAAATGTGCTGTTATACATGGGAGTAGAATCATGGACTCATTGTTGTTGGCTAGAGTAACATGTAATTCCTACCTTAGACCAGGTTGTGCCCATGTGTATGGCTTAATACATTCTCGTTTCATGCATAAACATGACTGCTATTTATGTGCAACAATGTCTTGATGTAAGGAAGCCACTGTGAATGGGCTATTTTGATTAACCTCATCAAACCTTCTGTACAATCATGTATTATGCTGAATTAATTCCTGTGTGCAACTGATGCCTTATCCACCCTTGGCCATTTGGCAAATAAATCAGTTGAGTTGAAATATAGTTCCTTTTGTCTGGACTGCGCGTTTATTTATCATCTGACTAAGTCAACTGAGAAGACCATGTTTCCATCGCTCTCCTTTTCCTCCTTCCAGTTAAGAGTACCCTCCTTGTGCTGCAAATAACCTTAGGTATTGTATAAGATTATACGACAATGCTGCTCACAACAAAGTCTGTGTATTACCTTGAGGAACCAAGACATTGCTGTTGAGTTTTTCAAAGTATTCGTTTTGGCGCTTTGAGCGGACAAGGTGACGAGTAAAATGGGGAAAGGAATATCTATGATGAAGATACTCCTCTTTATTAACACCACTTACCCTCTTACAGGTTATTCAAACCTTGATGTTATCACACCTTGACTACTGCCCAGCAATCTGGTCAAGTGCAGTAAAAAAATATATCAACAAACTTCAGATTGTGCAGAATAGAGCAGCTTGTCTTGCACTCGGGTGTTCTACGAGAACAGGTGTAGACCAAATGCATAGCGATCTTGCGTGGTTGAAAGTAGAGGACAGATCGACACGCAGCCTACTAACACTATTTAGGAATATAACTGTGTCTAAACAACCAAGCTGCCTGTACTCAAGAATAACTTTTTCACAAGACAGACATGAGCACAGGACAAGTTACCAGGGGTCATGTTTCAATTAGTCTACCGAGATCAAATGCAATGAAAATAACTGCTATGTATAGGGCCATCTCACAGTAGAATAGGTTGCCATATATAATTACTCAAGCAACAAGCAAAGACAGCTTTAAAAAGCAAGTAAAGAGGTTACTTTTGGGTACAGGCACAATGCTTGAAATATAAAGTTCTATTATTTTACTAGTCATTTTGTAATATTTTGGTATAATGCGGTGGGTTGGGTTGGATGGGTGTGGGGGGGGAATTATGTTTGATTATGTTATGTATATTGTTCCGTATGTTTATTGTTGGTTTTATTTTTAATTATGATGTTTGTATTTATTGTTTTGTGTGGACCCCAGGAAGAGTAGCTGTTGCCATTTGTATCAGCTAATGGGGATCCAAATAAACTTAAACTATCTGGATGGATAGATAGCACTCTGGGTAAGAGGTAAGGGGGGATTTTTTGATCTGCCCCTTTTAAAAAGTGATTCTGTGTAAACTACTGGTTGATGGAAAGGGTGATTAAAAAAGGAGCCATCTGTCAATGCTGCTAACATCTTCCAACCAAACTACAGAGACTTGTTTCTGTGGTTCTCCCAGTGGGGTCTGGGGACCAATGGCGGTCCTCAATGTGGTTCCGCGGGGTCCAGGGATCGGTCAGCCATGTTTAACGTGTCTCACAGGACTGCTTCTGTCAGCTGTATCAAAGAAGCTCACCAGACTATTTTTTCAGTGAAATAATCTAGTTAGAGCAGAGGATTGAATAAGAGTTTATACCTCAGGGCTGACTGACAAACATACAGGATGATTTTACTTTATCATGTAAATGGACTGCATGTATAAAATGCTAACTTTATATAGCATCCAACTTGTGCCTCACATTCACAGTGTAAGCAGTCATGCAAGGTGCCCAGGGGCGGAGCTAGGGGGTGGCTACCTGGGCTCAAGCCCCGGATGTATTCTGGAAAGCCCTGAATCTATTTAAAAAAAATTATATATATTTTTTTATTTTTTTTACAATTCATCATTGTTACATGAAAATATGTTTGCACCAGATTTAGCAGAAGCTAATTTCCATCTGTGGTCTATCCAGCTGCTAACTGTATTTGAGTGAGTTAAGTCTTGGTGTTATGGTAGACTCAGACCTAAGCTTTAAATCACAATCAACAAGTTGACAAAAACTTAATTCTTCCACCTTAGAAACATAGCTAAAGTACGGCCATTTATAAATCAAAAGGACGCTGAAAACCAGATCCATGCCTTTATCTCAAGCCAACTCGACTACTGTAATGCACTCCTTACCGGCCTCCCGAAAAAATACGATAACTATTTTATTGCAATGCACTATTGCATTATTTTATTCTATTTTACTAACTATTTTATTGCACTGCACTATTTTACTTTGTATCAGTGAATCATAGACGCCTGGCCATAAGAGCATTCGGAGCATCTCTGCTCTCCCACTATTGAACTTGGGGGAGCAAAGGTATGATCTTGCTCCACCACTTTTTGATTATATGAAAAATATGATATATCCCCCCCCAATATATAAATCTAACCATAACTACGTTATGGTTAACTGAGTTTTATAGTGAAAAGAGTCATTAAGGCTCTATATTGCAGGAAATTGCACGTACAGGTTCATTAAATTCAAAAGAAATCTGTCGTGGAGGGGGTCGTGCCTGACCCCCTCCAAACCACCCCTTGCCTGCAAATAAAAATAAAAATAAAAAATAAAAATAAAAAATATTACAAAAACAATAAAAATATTAAAAATAATTAAAAAAAAAGGGGGGCCCGTCTGGGCTAAGCCCCGGATCTCCTACAATCCTAAATCCGCCCCTGGTGCCAACATGCTCATCAGGAGCAGTTAGGGGTTAAGTGTCTTGCTCAAGGACACACCGACACTGTTAGGGTGGTGTCTAGAGCAGAGGTTCCCAAAGATAAAAAAAAAGAAAAAAAATATATTATTATTATTATTATTATTATTATTTTATGCAGTCAGGCCACTGAACTTAGAAGCAGGCCAGGCCAGTGTTTCTAGTTGCAGCGGCGCAATCATTAGATAACCTAGGTGGGGAACAACCAGGAGATCACTGCAACTCACACAAGTTGTGGAACTATCTCTCTCTCTCTCTTGCTCACATACACACACAAAGGGAGCCGCATGTGATTGGTGGAGGCGGGTCCCTTACAAAAAAACAAAAAATCCATCAAAATCAGTGTTGTTGCTAATCATTGACACATGCTAGCCTGAAATCAGAGCCGCCGCAAGGGGCGTGCGAGAGGTGCGGTTGCACAGGGCCTCGCACCTAGGAGGCCTCGCAAAAAAAAATTATAAACAAAATCAAATAAATAGAATGTTAACAATCACTTTCCATCACAGACCTCAAATCTAGTTTTGCTTACATGCTTATATATTTCACATTAGACACGTTTGTAGAATAGTAATATGCATATAAACTGCCTCACTATATGCGACAGCGTGACTGCATCATCAAGCGCATTGGCACGTGGGGTGGTGGTCAGGTGTAAGGTGGATGGTGTGTGTGGCTGAGTGGTGGTAATTAGAATTTTGAAACACAATGTCAAGAGGAGATAAATGGAGGACATTTGACTCAGGGAATGAACAAAGAAAAAAAGAGAAGAAAAAAGAAGTGTTCAATACCTCGCTGAGAGGTTAATTTGATAAATGCATCACAAAAATCAGCGACAGACCGCGTCAGAAGCAACCGCGGGGCCTCGCGTCGGGACATTGAACCAAAAATTATGTTTTGGAGGCAGGGGAAGCTAGCAGCACCGGTGGCAGCAGCACAAGCAGGGCTGCGCAGAGTAACGAAGTTAACGACAACCGCAACGGCGAAGATGGACAAAGAAAGGGACGGATTTATCAATTTTGCTGGAAAGTAAAATTCCTGTGGATAGCCTATGAAGCAACAAAAAACAAGGTTTTTGTGAATTTTGCACTACAGCTAAAAACATGGGTGCCCCGCTTCCATCCACAACACACAATCAAGAATCTTTGAAAGCTTTTGTACGAGATGGCTTTTCCAGTTGGGCTAAAGCACTAGAACGATTCCGATTCCACCGAGCTGCTGTTAGCATTGTTGCCGCTGCTAATGCAGGTGTTAATGTTGCTGCTTCTATGTCTGCTGGTAAACAAAGCAGATGGCTGATGCGAGAATAGCTTTGTTGGATATTCTATCCTCTATCCAATATATTTTGTGTCAGGGAGTAGCCATTAGAGGAAAAACAGACGAGGAGTCCAATTTGACCCAGTTGCTAAACTTGCATGCTCAAGATATCCCAGAATTACAGTCATGGCTGGCTCGTAAGGAGAGCAAGTGGCTATCTCATGATATCCTAAACGAGATGACTGAAATAATGGGCCATGATGTGCTGAGAACGTTAATTGAAGAAATACAGTCTGCTGGGTTTTTCTCTGTGATTATGGACGAGACCACCGACATCAGGGTCAAAGAGCAGGTGTCTATCTGCTTCCGTTTTGTGACTGAAAATCTGGAGCCAGAGGAACCTTTTGTTGTATTTTATTATTATTATTATTATTATTATTATTATTATTATTATTATTATTATTATTATTATTATTATTATTATTATTATTATTATTATTTTATCAAAAACAACAGCAGACACACTTTTTCAGCTGTTAAAAGACGTTCTGATGAGATTCTCACTGCCAATTGGTAAATGTAGAGGCCAGTCACCAGTGCTATGACGGCTCGTCAAATGTTTCTGGCATTCGAACAGGTCTACAAGCTTGCGTCACAAGAATGTGTCACGAAAGAGGAACCTGGATGTAATCAGATCCTCCCCACAGTGCCGTTAGTGGACCATTGTTATAGAATCGGTACACGGGACCCCAAAGGCATCAAGACAAGGGTTATCATTGCTACTCTGCGCAAAACAGAAATAAGAGACGCGATCATTAGAGAGGCACGCAATCAATGGGGGAGACTGAAATATAATGAGAAACCAGTGTCTTTCTACGAGGATTTATGCAGGGAGGCCATTTCCCGACGTGCCCCGTACAAAGAGGTGCTGCAGAAAATCTACAGGAGAAAACTCAAACCCAGCCTTCGCTACCCAGCGTCTCTCTCCATCTTGGGGGAAGATGGTAAAAGATTCGGGTTACGCTCGCCTAAAGACGCCGAAGAATACATGAATCAACATGATATCGGCCCCCGGGGGCCGGTCGCGCCATAGGCCCGTCTCAGAAGAAAAGCCTATTCATCTCTCTCTTTTTCTTACTTTTTATTATTTTTATTAGAATGACTTTGCCACGGCTCAACTACAAAAGCGACAGCAGATAAGCCTGTAGGCAACACCGAGGCACAAAGTGTTTAATATGAAAAGATAGGCACTATATTTATAGATTTCTGGTTTTTGGGCAGGCAATATTCCAACATTGACATTGGGAACACTCTGGAATGATCTGGATTCTTCTTTCGACCGTTCAGGGACACACTGGAATATACTGCAAAACACTAGAAGGACATAACTCTTGGACAGGAAGAATATTCTGGAACATAACATCAGTGTTTACAAATGTACAAGGGTATTCTACAACTTTCTAGAATACACTGTACTCCTACAATGAAGGCCTGTAACAATAACATCCGGTATATGCATATGAACCAGATATGGAAGTTCAATAAGGTTTTAAAAACATCATCCTCATCTAAAGGTATAAGGATGACATGGTTATTCTAATATTTTAAGCAATTGCTCCACTGCTTTAGGGATTTGCATAATTTAGTTATAAAAATCTCTTTTTTTGTTGAGTTTTATTTTATTTCTTATTTTTTTATTTTTTTTATTTTTTTCCTATCTTTTCTTTTCGTCCTTTTTTCTGAAGGTTCCAACATATACAAGTTAGTAGAAGGTTCAAATAAATATATCAATGGAGGTATATTTTTCATTTTTCACACTATTTTTATTACATTAACACTTTGGTTGCCTTGGGTTAAATTCATGATATACCATAGGTTGCCGGCTCTATTTGTCTATGGAGAAGTACCCCTTCTTTGCATGGCTATAACTTTTTAAATTCTATTGCTACATTGCCATTATTAGGGCCCATTCAAAGTCCTATATGTATTGTTCATTGTGTAGCAACGTTAAACTTTTTCATTCACATATTCATAGTAAAGTATGGTCTAATGTATAAGTATGTTTTCATCTCTTTCTGCAGCTTTCTCCAGAACGTGATCTATAGCCCCAAATGCATTATATTGATGATGCAATACAGTTAACTAGAAGTTACTACACGTCATCTGATGTTGACCGGATGGGCTAGGGGGCGTTTATAATTCCGTGGGCAGCGTTATACCAATCATCTAATGTGGGTCAAATGTTGATAATAGCAGTTAGTATCGAAGACGGTAACGTTACACGCTAAAACTCACCCCAGTCTCCGCGCGCCGTTGGGCGATCATCGTAGAGTAGAAATCTTATCATTATGGGATGTAGATTTACCCGGTCCATCTCCAGCTTGTATAATGGTATATACGTCCAAATCATGTTGTTTATCGAGTTATTGGCAATCGATCACTGTGTATTGTGACGAGCTAGAATGCCGGGACCTATAGCGAGTGCCCGGAAGTAATACGGACGTCCAGCACAACCTCTATGCCACTTCCTGTTTAAGCGATTGCGCCGATCGGCCACCAGATGGCGCTCCTGAACCGCCAGAGAGCTCAGTGGGTCCTCCTGGTGGATCTCAGGCCAGCGGAGGGGACATATGAATCCGATCGCAGATTTTAGAAATATTGATATAAGGACGCTGTACAGCGTCCTCTGGCAACTTGAGCATGGCCGGCAATGACGTCTAAACACGTTTCATGGCAGCCAAAGTGTTAATGGGAAGGCGCAAGACCAAGAGTGACATTCTATTAAATTAGAATGAAAGTTTTAGATCCTATGGCAATTAGCATAGGAAGGTTAGGGTTAGAAGGCTCATTTTGGGCAACCCGGTGGCTTAAGGGAGGGAGTCATACGCGTAGGATGTGTCTATGGAACACAGTCCTGTACGACTCTCTGAGGGAGGGGGACTTAGGGGATTATTATTTGTATATATGTATGTTTTTAAGCTCGGCTCTCAACGGGACCTCAATAGTTGGATGTATATCCATTGTAGATTCGCACTCCAGAAGCATTACCAACAACTACACAACAACATGTATAGATTATGGCTAGTTTGAATATAATGATCTGGAATACTGGGGGAATAAATAATCAACACAAACGCAAAAGCGTACTCACACTGATGAAAAACAAACAGGTTGACGAGGCTCTGCTAAGCGAAACGCACATTTTAGGGGAAGACATAGCTACGTTAGCGGACAACATATACCATAACATTAGTCACTCTTCCTTTGGAACGAGAACCCGTGTAGTTGCCATAGTCGTAAAACGGAAGTTGAATATTGAATTGAAGGGAGTATGGTCTGATGCAGATGGTCGGATAACTATAGCTAAGATTGTACACAAGAACAGGAAAATAGCGTTGGTAGCGGTATACGCCCCAAATTTGTACGAAGCTAATTTCTTCACTACACTTACCAGAACAATAAATAAATGAATGAATACACTCACCTTCCTGAATACTCATTTATAATTGGTGCAGATTTTAATGCCATTTGGGATCCAGGGATGGATAAATCTTATCCCTCCTTTTCCAACGAACAGAAAAATTCATCTAATGCGTTAAAGGATTGGTCGAAGAATACAGGTGTAAATGACCTATGGCGATCACTCAACCCCACGACCCGGAAGTACTCTTGTCGATCTGCAACACATAACACACTATCCAGAATAGATTATGTTTTTGCATCCCCGAGACTATTTGATAACTATGATGTTGAAATGGTACCCAATGCATTATCAGATCACTGTTATTTACTCCTAAAAGGATAATTTGGTATACTGTCATCCCGAGCCCCAAGATGGCGATTTAACTCGATGCTGCTTAATAACAAGGAATTCATTACACAACTCAAAGAAGCTCTCTCTGTATTCCTACTGGAGAATGCGAATTCGGTGCAGGACCCCAGAATGTTATGGATGTCGGTAAAGGGATTGATCAAGGATTTCACCGATTGCTTTTCCTCCAAAATACGCAAGAATCGATGCTCAAAACTGGCGGAACTGGAAACGCTTTACTCTACGTTATTTACTTCATTACAATACAATGACTCGGTTCGACTGGAAACTCAAATTAATGTGCTAAAAAAAGAGATTAACACCATTTATAAACAACAATCTGAAGTACAAATACGTAGCACAAGACAACAGCATTACTCTCAAGGTTCTAAACCAAGTCACCTACTAGCTATGTGATTAAGAGTCAACGCAAAATTTGCAGATATAACTACCATTAAAGCACAACAAGGACTTGTTACAGACCCTAAAAAAATAAATGCGACATTCAAAGAGTTCTACTCCAACTTGTATAAATCATAAACGACCTTCGATCAAAACAAAATGGACACATATCTTAATCAAATTAACCTCCCCAAACTTTCAGAGGATGACGCTAAACAGTTAGAAACACCCATCACACTATAGGAACTCAGGAAGGCCATATCCGAAATGCAAAGTGGTAGGGCTCCTGGAAGAGACGGTATCCCACCAGAAATGTACCTCTCATGTTGGGACATAATTGGACCCCTATTACTTAATATGATTTTATACTCAGTCAATAAGAACAACAATATTGCACTCATAACAGTCCTCCTTAAAAAAGACAAAGACCCCACCGAGTGCGGTAGTTATAGACCCTTAAGCCTCCTCGGAACCGATATCAAACTGTACTCTAAGGTATTAGCCATCAGACTTCAAAAGCATATGACGTCTTTAGTTCATCCGGATCAAACTGGCTTCATAAGAGGCCGCCTGATCACGGATAACATAAGACGATTACTACACGTACTAGATGCCAGCAAGGACGACACCACACCTAAGGCGATGCTGTCCCTAGATGCAATGAAAGCTTTTGATAGGTTGGAATGGTCGTATCTATGGGCAGTATTAGAAAGGATGGTGTAACTGAGGGGTACAATTCCCTGACTGTATTACTAGATATGATACTTACTACCACTACCTTTGTACTTAATATTCGGCCACCCAGTACACGGCATAAATATATTATCATGAACACTCTCACGTAGATGAAACGGATCCAACACAAATGTACGAATTAGAAACAGGTCTTTATTTCTACACAGCGATGGTGTGTAGAATAAGCACTTAATCACTTAATTACATTTATGAATTGAAATAGTATGCACTTTTATGGCAAAGAGTATTCGTCGGTATATCAAAGGAGAATGTCCAATCTCTGAAGGCGCAGGTGGTAAATATACGACCTGGAATAGTTAAGGAATAACAGCAATGATACTTTAATGATTATATACTAGATACACTAGAGGGGGTTAATCCGGTCGCTTGTAAGCCGACAGGAGTAGGAGGGGGGGGGGGGTTGAATCCGGCTGCCTCGTCCGGCCAAGGGTATCCCAGGTGAACCCACTGTAGTGCCGTTCAATGCGCCGGCGATCCTTGGACCACAGATGAAAGCAGGTGGACTCTTTGTGGGCCGGCTCTCTCCGGTCCACGGGGGAGAGACGTGAAGCGACCTCGTCTTGCAGAGCGTCTCCTCACCTTGCGTCCTCTCCAGGGGGGGGGGGTTCCAACACACGGCAGTGTCGGGGGTCTTTATCCATGGAATAATCAAAGTATCCAAAGCATAATCCGTGCCTGGGAAGGCGGGCTGTCGTCGGTAGAATAATCCGGTACACAGGTCCACTCGCTCGTCGGCTCTGGGGCTCCTCGGGTGCAGCTTCACATAGGGTCAACCACCCTGGGTAAGCAGCCAGTTCTCTGCCCGAAACGATGGGGTACTGACTACGGTAGTATTCTCACCGCACGAAGCAATATATATTAACAGACTATTATTAGCTTAATAGACTACGTCCAACTCGACGATATAGTGCCAAATATGACTATTCAAATATTAATATACACGATGTCTCAATACCGATGGTAGGCGAACTTGGCCTTACTCCCACACGTGGCGTCGCGGGGAGGCTTTACGTCTGTGACTCTATTGGAGGGTAAGAAACTGGACTGAAAAGAAAGTCCTACTTTAGTAGCGCAGTATATATACGCACTATGAACAAATAGTCCCATTAGTGGTGCGGTAGCCAGATTCCTACGCGGAACTAGGACTTGTTCGTACATGTGGAGCGGTACGTTTGAACTGGGTCTGAGGGGTATGGCAGCCTGGCACCAAGGTCTCGACCAATAGTAGAATGGAGACTATTATGGGATGTTCAGTAGGCTAGAATGGATATTCAATGCATATTGTACAAGGAATATACAAGGGATATCAGGGAATATTAGAGAATATACAAATACAATTAAATATATATATATAAATAAATATATATATTCGGTTTAATCTGGCCCTTCACAACAGATGGGGTTAGGAAAAGGATTCATTGATATGATTAAAGTATTATACAAAGACCCATTGGCCATGATTACAACAGGTAAAATCACCTCCGAAATCTTTCCAGTATCACGCTCTTCTAGACAGGGTTGCCCTCTTAGTCCCGGACTATTCGATTTATTATTAGAGCCTTTAGCACAATATATAAGACAATCCCAATCCATAGAACCAATCGTAATCAAGGGCACACAACATAAAATTAGTTTATATGCGGACAACGTAATACTGTTCATGCAAAACCCTAACACCGCAATGCCTCATCTTCTCAAGTTGATTGATGACTTTGGCGATCTATCGGGATTTAAGATAAATTGGCCGAAGTCGGCTTTCCTTCCACTTAACGCCCCTGCAAAAAAATATATACTCCTTCCAGAAGAAATACCAATGGTTAAACACGTTAGATGTTTGGAAGTTGAAGTATTCCCTACCATAAGCCAAACGGTGAAGCACAATTACATAAAAATCCAAAATAAAATCAAATACGACTTTGACAGGTGGTCAAAACTTAAAAACTCAGTACAGGCACGGGTATCAATAGTTAAGATGGACGTCCTACCTAGAATTAACTTCATCAGCTCAATGCTACCGTTACCCCCTCCAGATGGTTACTGGAAAAAATTACACTCTTCCGCATACAAATTTATTTGGAATAACAAACCACCACGTATAAAAAGATCCACCGCACAGAGAAACAAAGCCGACGGAGGGATGGCATTTCCAGATTTTTTCCACTATTTTATAGCGTACACTTTAAGACCACTGACAACCTAGTTTGATCCCCAAGCATCAGTATCCTGGAGAAATTTTGAAGTAAATATAGTAGCACCACATAGACTGCAGGACATAGTATACACCAAATTATTAATTAAGCAATGCGAACTGAAATTTGGCCCCATTATTACTCATGCGATCCGGATATGGCGTGAAACACAAAAAAAATATTCTAACCCACATAAATGGCATAATCATACTCCCTTATTCAATAACAATGCACTCCTGATTGGAAAACGACCTATAAGATTCCCTAGATGGGAAAAGCAGGGCATACACACATTAGGGGATGTTTTCAACAAACAGGGTTTTTGTAGTTATGAGGAAATACACAACAAATTTAATCTCACCAGTTCCACATATTATTTTTACGCACAGTTAGTTATGTTTGAAGGCTCACGGTGTCCCATTAAGGATACCAATTGTACACCACAGATACCACAAATTCTTCTATGAAAGAGAGACATCGAGAGGTTTTGTATCAGATTTTTATCATCAATTACTAACGTCCTCATATGAAATCCTCCACCTAGACTCAGTCTGGAGGAGGGATCAAGTCAAGTCAAGTCAAGTGTTTTATTTGTCACGGCATACAAGTATACAATGAAATGCGGGTGGTCTTGCCCGCAACGATGTGCAATACAGTAGTACAACATATAATAGAATCCAATAAAACAACATTGTGCAATAAACAGGTAACATAGTGGGACATTATTATTATTATTATTATTTACATAGCATGTAGGACATGCTAGGTCCTTTGGTAGTGCAATACACTGTTACTGTTGCTATACTATTTTTAAAGTGACCTTTCCTTTGTGGCCATAAGTGTGGGCGTGTGCAGCATGAGTGTGTGTCTGCTCATGTTAAAGTGGCTGCTAGTGTGCGAGCGTGCACAGCGTGCGTGTCGTGTGTGTGTTCATGTGTGCTTGTGTGTGGAGAGTTCAGTGTTCTGTGGCACTCAGTGTTCATTGTTCAAGGCTCTGATGGCCTGGGGGAAGAAGCTGAGCCGAAGCCTCTCTGTCCTAGTAGCTGGGGTTCGCAGGCGTCTGCCTGACCTCAGCAGCTGGAACAGGCTGTTATTGGGGTGGTGAGGGTCTTTCATTATTCTGCAGGCTCTGGATTTGCACCTCTTGTTGTATAGAACCTGCAGGGGAGGTAGTGCAATACCCGTGGTAAGCTCAGCTGAGCGCACCACTCTCTGTAGGGCCTTCTTGTCCTGTGCTGTGCTGTTTCCATACCAGGCAGTGATGTTTCCAGTCAAGATGCTCTCTACAGCTCCGGAGTAGAAGGACTGGAGTATCTTCCCCGATACTCTGAACTTCCTTAACTGTCTCAGGTGGTAGAGGCGCTGCTTCGCCATTTTTATGACTGTGTCTATGTGTGTTGAGCATGTCAGATCCTCTGAGATGTGGACCCCCAGGTACTTAAAGCTGCTCACCCTGTCCACGGTAGCCCCGTTTATCATCAGTGGTGTGTGTGTCTCCTGCTGTCCTCTCCTATAATCCACGATCAGCTCCTTGGTTTTACCAATGTTCAGGAGCAGGCTGTTGTCCTGGCACCAACGTTCCAGTACCTCAACCTCCTCCCGGTAGGCCTTCTCGTCGTTGTCCGAGATCAGCCCCACCACCACCGTGTCGTCTGCAAACTTCACTATGGAGTTGGAGCTGAACTTGGCCACACAATCGTGTGTCTAGAGCAGTGTTGTGCTAGTTACTGAAAAATAGTAACTCAGTTACTTTACTAGTTACTTCATTTCAAAGTAACTTCGTTACTGTACTAGTTACTTACACCCAAAAGTAATGAGTTACTGTGAAAAGTAACTATTTAGTTATTTAAAAAAAAAAGATAAAAAAAAAAGATTGCTCCCGAGTCCCATGCCCTATAGTACTCAAAATCGGTTGATCAACTTGTCAGTTTCCATTCACATCACCGAACTCTGCTAAGCAATGTGGTCTAGATACAAACACAAATCTGACACAAACAAATGTTGTCCTGAGTCATATAATAAGAAGTGCGCCGGTTGAAGGAACAGCCTTGATGTCGCCGGAGCGTTTCATTATAACCATTATAATTCAAGGGTACTACGACTATGCTTGCACCTCATGGTACCAAAGCACCTCAAAGGCGCTTAAAACAAAATTACAAACATCACAAAACAAACTGGTCAGACTACTACTTGACCTGGACCCCAGAACCCACCTCACCCCTGCCCACTTTGACAACCTAGGATGGCTTAGAGTAGACGACAGAGTACAGCAACTTGCAATGGGCCTGGTCTACAAGATACACTATACGACCGGGGTACCCATGTACATGTCAAAATACTTCCCAAAGGTCAGTGAATACCACAACCACTACACCAGAGGAAGCTCAACAAACCCAGATTCGGCTCAAACAAGGGACTAACGTTTCGCAATTATGCCACAACAATGTGGAACGCCCTACCCAAAGCTAGGGGTAACAGTACTGTATATTTGAATACCGTTTATGTCACAAATGTATCAGTACTAAATACCTATATGTCCCTATGCCATAAATGTCATGTATGTTGTGTATGTCATAAATGTCTATATGAATTGAAAATGGGGGACCCTGATGGAAACAAGACAAACGTCTTTCTCAGGTCTGCATCCCCTTAACAATTGTATGTATTGAGCCGTACTGTATTGTACCCATTGTGCAATCTGTTAAATAAAGTTTTCATTCATTCATTCATTCACCATCTTGCAAGTTGCAACGTTGTTTAAGATATCAATCAAAGCATTGCAACGTTAGAATAGTTAGGATATCAATTGTGCATGAAAGGACTATATTTATATTGTTTGATTAGTATTATGAGATTCCCTGGCAGATTTCGTACAGTCAAAATCCGTTGATCAACTTGAGTTTCAGTGAACACATTGCACTCACCAAAGTCTGCGGTGGTTGAGATGTAGTAACGTTACGTTAGTCCAGTTGACTCCAGCAGCGCCTCAAACATGTTCTTTATCTCGTTTCCATGTTGTATATTAATTATCTCTCCAAGTAGTTGCTAAATGGTTTGTTAGTTTGTTACTGCGTTCTTTTTATGTAGATTCATAGCGAGCGTTTGTTTTGTTTACAATAGAGGGTCTATTTCTTTCCGTAGCCGCATTTCTTGCGCACTTCTGATTGGCCAGTGGCCAGACTCGCCTCGTATCATTCTACGCGGGTGGGGATGAGGATAATAATAATAATCACTACCGCTCGCTATCAATCTACGCCGTATATAACGCAAATAACGCAGTGACGAACCATTCAGTAACGTAAGTAGCGTTACTGAATTTCAAAAGTAATGCGTTAGAGTACTAGTTGCGGCAAAAAGTAACTTCGTTTCTGTAACGCGTTACTTTGTAACGCGTTAGTCCCAACACTGGTCTAGAGTGAGTACAGCAGGGGGCTCAGAACACAGCCCTGGGGGGACCCGATGCTCAGGGTGATGGTGTTGGAGGTCTGACCCCCCACCCTGACCGCCTGGGGTCTTTCACTCAGAAAGTCCAGTACCCAGGCGCTCAGGGCGGAGCTCAGACCCAGCTCGATCAGCTTGTCCACCAGTCTGGTGGGGACTATGGTGTTGAACGCTGAGCTGTAGTCAATGAACAACAGTCTCACATAGCCCCCCTTCTGGCGGTCAAGGTGAGAGAGGGTGCTGTGCAGTACCTGGGAGACTGCGTCGTCAGTGGACCTGTTTGTCCTGTATGCAAATTGCATAGGGTCCATATCACTGGGGAGGGAAGCACAAATGTGCTTGACCAGCCTCTCGAAACATTTCATGACCACAGAGGTGAGTGCCACCGGTCTGTAGTCATTGAGACATGTTGGGGAGGGTTTCTTCGGTACAGGGATGATGGTAGACATCTTGAAGCAGGCAGGGACCACTGACTCCGCCAGGGATTGATTAAATATGGCGGTGAACACAGGGGCTAGCTGGTTGGCACAGGACTTAAGTATGCGTCCTGTTATACCATCTGGGCCAGCCGCTTTCCTGGTGTTCACCTGCAAAAATATACCAGACCTGGAAATAAATTTTGATTGGCAAGAAGCCTGGGCAAATGTTCGACTTGCGTCACGGAACCCGGACCATCAACAAATCAATCTTAACTATATTCATAGGACATACTTGACTCCTATAAGACTGAACAGAATGGGTCTTAAACAAGACTCCAAATGCTCCTTATGTACAAATGGGGATGAGGGTACATTTATGGACATGTACTGGGACTGCCCACCAGTTAAGATATTCTGGAAAGAAGTGACCCAGCAATTATCAAATCTCCTAACTCTGAATATACCTGTACACCCCTCTGTATTACTGTTGAATGATGTTTTTGAGTGTGCAGTACCTATACAGCTAAAGAGATTGGTTTTATCTGGTATCATATATCATAGCGGCTAAAAAGCTGATAGCATCACGATGGTTTCAACCGGAAAAAATGTGCCGGAAGGTCTGGATTCTTACATATCTCGATGTGATTTATCTAGAAATATCTACAGCAAGAATTTTGGGTCTCAGTGAATCCAAAATTACAATGTGGTTAGAAGTGGTGGAGAGAATAAAAGCTAGCATATAATTGTAGTGCCTGGTTAGGAGCGAATGATAATGGATGGATTATCCAAGGGGGGGCCCGGAAGGGGGGAGCGAGTGTAAATAAATGTATAATACATTTATTTAAATGGTGATTTCATTGGATGTGCACTGTTAATTAATGCTTGTATATCTAATTTTATGTTGTTATGTTTATGTGTTTGTTTAAAAAATAATAAAAAAAATATATATAAAAAAAAAGATATTTAATTTTTTCGCCATGGCATTCATAATTCATCAACCCACCCCTAGTGCTGCAGCTGGACCCTAGATGTGACTGCAACGACGGCTCAATACCGCCGCCTGGTGGATGGTCGGGCGAGTTACACTCGCAAAACAGGAAGTGCCATCAGTGCATCGAGGAAAGTCCTCCGGCAGTCACATCTCGTTACGGGACTCCTGACAAACACTATAGTACATATGGATCGCTTTCTAAACTTAATAATCGATATGATTTCGGCATTTATTGCACCATACAAACCGGAAATGGACCTAGGTGATCGGCGTCGTATAATTGGGATCTTTCACCACCAGTCTCATTGGCCCACGGTAAGAGTAATATAACGTTATTTTCAGCCCGATTGTGCGTTTCCTTGTTTGCAAACCATCTGATCAATATATCCACCCATACTACATAAAGCCGTTACTGATAATCAAGGAATTATAAACGACCCCCCCCCCCTTTCCTCCACGCATGATGAAGCATAATGTATACATTTCTTAAAATGTATGTACATTTGAATTTTTTTATATAGCGTGTATGGGAAAGAAACGGCAATCGATAATCTATATATGCGTTTGGGCCTATAACTAGCGTTTTTGGAATTACAGCAGAAAAGATTAAAAACACTTATATTCTAGAAGGTATTACACAACAATGTATGAATGAAAAAGTATAACGTTCCCACATCCTGAACGATAGATAATCGATGTTGAATGGGCCATAGTAATGTCAATATAGCAATACAATTTTAAAAGTTATAGCCCTGCAAAGAAGGTAAACATCTCCATAGGCTTACAGCGGTGGCAGAGAGGGGTATGAGATGGGCATACTGCCCGGTGGGCAATGTGTTAATTAAGAATAGTTTGACTTGCATGCCCAGCCTCGTGCTATTATTATTAAGAATACGTTGACTTGTATGCCCAGCCTCGGGCTATTAGTATTATTATTAAAGCCATGTCCACACAAATCCAGATATTTAGCAAAATGCTAATTTTCTTCCACATTTGGGCCTTTCATCCTCACGTAAACGGTGTTTTCAGAAACATAAACGGAGATGGAGATAATAACGATGGACAGTGCCTGGTGCTGAAATGAGACAGAAATAGCATGTACAGTTTCTTCCCCCTCGAGTGTATTATATTTTATTTTATTGATCTCTGCCTCTTAACACATTGGCGACCACGGTTTGCAGTGTAATATGGTTCTGGACGACCAGGGTTTGTCAACAAACCGATGTACTTTCTAACAGCTATATAATATACTTTATAGTATTGCTATCTGTCCATTCTCATTGTCACTTGAGTGCATAAACCGTGCCTTCATAATGGCTTAAAGAAAATAAAAATCCATCGGTTGGTTGTCATTTTATAGCGTCGTGAATATAAGCTTTATCGCAGTTTTCGTCTCGTCTTTTTTCTGGGAAGCTAGATATGAGGCTAAAGGCTAGTCACGTTATATCAAACGCCATTTCTGTTGTATATATACGAATGAAATAAAACAAACTGCTTAGCATCCGGACTATTACAGAGCATCTATGGATGAAATGGGGGGCGGCGGGGGACGCCGATCAGTATTATTGATTAGCAATACAGTGTGCGTTCAAGTAGCCACATTCACTGATGGATCGCTTGCGTGTTACAACAATGTCCAATCCGGCTGTAATTTGGGTGAATAGTATCCTACCGTCAGCCCATGTGATCGCCGGCAGCATTTCCCCATTATTCATCGGCATCTGGTAGATCGATATGTGTCACCTCACAGCGCTTTGTGCCAGATCGCTACATTTTCATTTTTCAGATTATTCCAGATTGCTAAAGTACAGAATCTAAGCTTTCAAATGATGTGTGAAAACGTTATTAACAGATTGCAGAATGGGCACAATACAGTACAGCTCAATACAAACAAGAGAATGAAGATCGGGTCCTGAGGAGAGATAACTGCCATGGCAGCACTTAATTATGTTAATGCTATTCAGGTGAGGGGCGTTGCTGGAGGGGGTTTGTTGACGCCCAGTTGAAACTGTCTGAAGTGTGAAAAGTGGCCTTCCTTTGAGAGGGCTTTCAACCCCTTAAGTATCCTAGAATACAACCAGGTTTACAAGTTATAATTGAGCACATCGTGTTAAAAAGATTCTCAGATTTCAACATATGACACATCATTTGAAAGCTTAGATTCTGTACTTTAGCAATCTGGAATAATCTGAAAAATGAAAATGTAGAGATCTGCCACAAAGCGCTGTGAGGTGACACATATGTCCATTGGCTGATCATAAATCCCATTATTCCAGGCTGAAATCTGCGTTCCGTAACGTGATCAAAGATGGAGGATGTTCGGCTGGGATCCAGGCTCATATGAAACACCCTAGACAGTAAAAAAAAAAAAAATCCCATTCGGCCTCAATGACACTGCAGTGGAGCGATGGCGCCCCTAAGAGGATCTGGCCGGTATTGCATGTCGCCGATTTAAATCTGGCGGGTAAATCTGCAGAGTCGATCCGGGATCTTGATCCGTTTATTAATATGGAATAAAACATAACTCGTGGCTCTGGTCCTCAACGGGTGGAATCGAAACATGAGTTAACTCGTGGACGGTCCTTAATGTGTTAAGCAGTACTGTATATTTCTATATCTTGTATCATAAATGTCTGGATGTAACAGTACTGTACTCCAGTGCCGTCTGACAGATTCGGCCATCAGACGCTGCTTGTGTGTAACAGAGATGTATATCTGTTATTTAGTTAGGCCTACTGGACATTTTCGTTGACATAAGTCGATTTTGTTTATTTATTAAGTTAATATAAACCGTGTTTCGAAAGTTTTTGAGGTTGTTAAATACAAGCTTTTGATTTCTTTAAGTGGCGAGTGACGTTTTTATCATTGTCCGCTTATTTCTCGGAGAGACATTTTACTTGTATGCCCAGCCTCGGGCTATTAGGGTCCTGGGATATTTCAATGTTTTGGCTAATTTTGATTTAAATTGTATAATTTCCATTTTAAAATGTTTTAAAATGTTTTACCATGGTATGTTTTGTATCTTTTTTTCAGCACAGCCTCACATATATGACCTGACAGTTAGTTTTCATATTGTATAATACTGTATATACTGTATACTGCATAATGTACAACACAAAACACAAAATCGGATTGAGAAAATGTGTTCTTTTTAGTATGAACCAATGCAAACATATCAAATCAAGGATATAAAACAGTGGATATGCACCCTCAGGTAGTATATTTACATAAACAAGAGAGAACAGATCAGAATTCAATTTACAAAGCATTATTTTCTCCATACACAGGTAATAAACACGGACGACATTTTGATTCTCAACTGGAAATTATCACCAGTATGCTTTTTTTTTTTTACAAAAAGTCAGTAAAAGTAATTTTTTTCCAAAAAAAAGTTAAAAAAAAAGTTTTACAGTAGAAAAGTAAAAAATAATTAAATAATTAAATTGTGGGATATTCAATATACATATATACAGTACACATATGACTAGAGTGCAGTCATATAGAGTGCAGGATGCCTGAGGCGTATCAAAAAAAAAATATTGCACCTGTCAAAACGGTAACGCACAATTGTGGGATATTCAATATACATATACAGTACACATATGACTGAGGCGTGGAGGAGAGACTGTGTTCCAGCAGGAGGAGAGGCTGGGTTCCAGCAGGAGAAAGAAGCAGACGTATCTTTTGAACAGCAGCAGCACAATCGTTTTTGGAGTTCTTTGGAGCTGTTTTTTTACGTTAGAATATGAGGCGAGGTGAGCCCCGTGTGATGTGTGTGTCCCAGCTGCACAGACACAGTATGTTTGGAGAAGACGAAGAATTATTATACAGGATGATAGGAGTGGAGTCGGAGTCGGACATAGAATCGGAGGACGAAATTGAGGATGAGGACCCATCCGTTGTCCTCGACAACGAGAGCGATGATTTGCCTGGGACATCGACCAGCACAAGGACAATGGGGGACAAAGGCGTGGAGGAGAGGCTGTGTTCCAGCAGGAGGAGAGACTGTGTTCCAGCAGGAGGAGAGACTGTGTTCCAGCAGGAGGAGAGACTGTGTTCCAGCAGGAGGAGAGGCTGAATATGAGGCGAGGTGAGCCCCGTGTGATGTGTGTGTCCCAGCTGCACAGACACAGTATGTTTGGAGAAGACGAAGAATTATTATACAGGATGATAGGAGTGGAGTCGGAGTCGGAGTCGGACATAGAATCGGAGGACGAAATTGAGGATAAGGACCCATCCGTTGTCCTCGACAACGAGAGCGATGATTTGCCTGGGACATCGACCAGCACAAGGACAATGGGGGACAAAGGCGTGGAGGAGAGGCTGTGTTCCAGCAGGAGGAAAGACTGTGTTCCAGCAGGAGGAGAGACTGTGTTCCAGCAGGAGGAGAGACTGTGTTCCAGCAGGAGGAGAGGCTGAATATGAGGCGAGGTGAGCCCCGTGTGATGTGTGTGTCCCAGCTGCACAGACACAGTATGTTTGGAGAAGACGAAGAATTATTATACAGGATGATAGGAGTGGAGTCGGAGTCGGACATAGAATCGGAGGACGAAATTGAGGATGAGGACCCATCCGTTGTCCTCGACAACGAGAGCGATGATTTGCCTGGGACATCGACCAGCACAAGGACAATGGGGGACAAAGGCGTGGAGGAGAGGCTGTGTTCCAGCAGGAGAAGAGACTGTGTTCCTCTGTGTTCCAGCAGGAGGAGAGACTGTGTTCCAGCAGGAGGAGAGACTGTGTTCCAGCAGGAGGAGAGACTGTGTTCCAGCAGGAGGAGAGACTGTGTTCCAGCAGGAGGAGAGACTGTGTTCCAGCAGGAGGAGAGACTGTGTTCCAGCAGGAGGAGAGGCTGTGTTCCAGCAGGAGGAGAGGCAGGAGGAGAGGCTGTGTTCCAGCAGGAGGAGAGGCTGTGTTCCAGCAGGAGGAAAGGCAGGAGGAGAGGCTGTGTTCCAGCAGGAGGAGAGGCAGGAGGAGAGGCTGTGTTCCAGCAGGAGGAGAGGCTGTGTTCCAGCAGGAGGAGAGGCTGTGTTCCAGCAGGAGGAGAGGCTGTGTTCCATGATCAATTGTGCCACTCTGTAAAACAGTTGCGGTCTAAAATTAGACAGAGGGCGACATCGCATCTCTGGCATTTCCACGCGGTCAGATTCCTTCTCCCCTCCTTGGTGCACCGGACACAGGTCTTACGGCCAGCGGTGGCTTTCTGGCTCTTGTCCGCGCCCGCTGCGGGAGGGGCGATGGGAACAGGGAGATGGCTTGCGGTCCTGTCAAGAGGAGCTCCTGTGCTGTCCAGTCCACACAGCTCCCCCATCATCACTGAAATGAACTCCTTGTGGGAGAGATGCGCTTCCTGCTTTGCCTCACATATCTCGCAGTGCAGAATGTAGGCGTTGGTGGTAGCAATGTCGAGACAGTGGAAGAAGATGGTGCGATACCACTGGCCAGTTCTCCGGTGGGTCGAGTAATACTGGATCAGCTGGTCGGATAGGTTGACTCCGCCCATGTGTTTGTTATACTCTATCACAGGGGTGGGGCACGGAAACCAGACAACCGACCAGGTCCCATCGGCCGCCTTGACCCTCCTCTTGACCTTCTGACCAGGAGGTGTGATTGCTGGGTGGATGGTGGAGCACACAGACACCTAGATAGAATAGAATAGAAATGAATCATTAGAAATTTGACACTACAAATTGCTCACAGTAGACATTTAGACAGAACAAAGTCACGAATAAGAATAACAAATACATACATACATACATACATACATACATACATACATACATACATACATACATACATACATACATACATACATACATACATATATACATACATACATACATACATACATACATACATACATACATACATACATACATACATACATACATACATACATACATACATACATACATACATACATACATACATACACACACATACATACCAACTTTGTGTCCTTCCACTTCACGAAGACCAGGGACCCCTCTCTGATCCAGCGGATGAGACCTCTCTCACACTTCATCCTGAGGGCATTAGGTCTCCCCTTGGGAACGTCTTTCCTGATCTCCCTGTAGGTTCCACAGGCTCCCAGCTTCATGGCCAGCAAGTCCTTGAACAGCTTGGGACTGGTGTAGTAGTTATCAACATAAATGTGATATCCAGTCCCAAGCCATCCTGGATCAAGGAGGTCCACAACAGCATCATATGTGATGCCGTGTTCACTTGTATGAACGTGTGCCTTCCCTAGGTAAACATTGAAGCCGATGGTGTAGCCGTTATCCGAGTCAGCGAGCACAAACAGTTTGACCCCCCATTTGGTCGGCTTGTCCTTCATGTACTGCGTCATGCCGGTGTGTGCCCTCGTGGCCACCATCCTCTCATCCACTGCCAGTTGCCGCTTAGGGTGGTAGTGCACCTTGCAGGCCTCACCGATGTCGAGGATGAGCGGCTTGATGCGGAACAGTTTGTCGTGTTCCGGTGTTCGCTTCCTGGCGTCGTTCCTGGCATCCTCCTCGGGATCGCTCAGGTGGAGGTTCCACAAGATTGACCTGAAGTCAAAGTCATATTATAAGTCATATAACGACACTATAAACATAAGTAACATATGGGACACGATGTACACTATACAGGAATATATATTATACCTGAATCTGTCCCGGAACATGACCATTCTTGGTAGGGGCACAGAGAGAAGGTGTTTGACCCTCCAGAAGTCCTGGAGCGCAGACAGTGGGACGAGCCCCATGTACAGCAGCAGGCCGATGAACTTGTACAATTCATCGGCCTGGACATCCTCCCACTTGGTCTTTTGCCCCCGTGCCTGTATATTGTATTGTAACTCAGTTAGTCACATTTTACAGGAAAAAGCATTTCATATAAAACTACAGCTAATAAAGAAACTTGAAACTTGCCTGGTTCTTTGCCGCGTTCTTGTTAGTGTTGATACACAGGGTCTTCATGGTATCCATGGAAAAATACAGCATGAAGAGCTCCTTGGGTGTATACGTGGCATGGGGGTCTAGCTGCGGTCCTGGGGGTCTGCGCGGCATGAACCGGAGGGGCTGAGGGGCTGTATCAGGATCATTGTCTGTCTTCCAGGGCGTCTGATCTCCTGCCTGGACTGGACGTCTTGGCCTGGCCCGGGTTGTCCTGGGTCGGCGTGGAGCAGGCTGCTCATCATGTCTGCACATAAATGGCACACACATTGTACATATAAAACACTGCTCATACAACACACACACACTGTATATACACTCAATATTCCATTCTGTATATATTGCGTACAACGTCTGCAAACCTAGTAATAATAAAAAAGCAATACACATCCATAATAAGTCTCTCACCTGTCTGGGTCATTTCTTGACTTGGACCGGGCTTGGGCACGCCCTGCCCCCCTAGATGTCCCAGGCAAATCATTGCTGTGTAGACAATGACATGTAAAAATACATTATTTTCAACTTTTATGAACAGAGTAATAACTAAAACAAAAGCAGTAATAATAATAATAATAATAATAATAATAATAATAATAATAATAATAATAATAATAATAATAATAATAATAATAATAATAATAATAATAATAATAATAATAATAATAATAATAATAAGTCTCTCACCTGTCTTGTGCCCTCCTTCCATGTCTCACAGAACTGGTTGAAGGCAGAGTTTCTGCTCCTTCTGCTCCTTCCTCCTCCTCACTGTAGAAAACAATAAAAAGCACATTATTTTCAACATTCAACAAGGAATCTCTTGATGCACACTTACCATGTACACTTATCATGTACATTCACCATGTACACTTATCATGTACATTTATAATGTACACTTGTCATTTACATTCATCATGTACACTTGTCATGTACATGTACATTCATCATGTACACTTGTAATGTACATTCATCATGTACACTTAGCATTTACACTTAGCATGTACACTTGTCATGTACATTCATCATGTACACTTAGCATGTACACTTATCATGTGCATTCATCATGTGCACTTATCATGTGAAAGCCTTTCTTTGCCTTTCCCAACAAGTTTGACAAAAACAAAAGCAATCAAAGTCCAAAATAAGTGTCTTTACCTTTCATTGTCGTCATGATCAGTGGACCTTTCGTCACCATCACCAACAAACGATGGATCATCAACGTCGTCATCATGATCAGAACCATCTGAAGATACTTCTTCATCTGTATCATCACCAAATAGATCTCTCATGTCTTGATCTCCAGCGTAGAGGGACCTCCACATGGGCACATTGCTAACACGCTGACTTCGACGCATGTTAGCTCAAACTACTACTACTACTAAAGTCTACTAATACTACTACTACTACTACTACTACTACTACTACTGCTACTACAACTACTACTACTTCTACTACTACTACTACTATTACTGCTACTACTACAACTACTACTACTGCTATACAAGTCGAACTACTAACTATAAACTACAACTACTAAAAAAAACGGTGTTGTCCCACAGAAATTATCTTTTGGACAGATTTTTCGCGCACATGGAGACTTCTTCTACTCTTGCTTTCTGGCACTAAACTTCCGCCTCCTTCGTCACTTCCTCCCAAACTTTTCCGTTTCATTCTATCTCAAAAAATGACCAAGATATTGATAAAAATGTAACGCATGTAAAATTATATCTGGCACATTTTACGCGTGCGTAAAAGTTTATTTAGCATCGAATTGAAATGATCCTGGTTCATTCATTTATTGGTTTATCAAGACAAAATAAAAAGTAGCGTGTAGTTTCAAGGACACGTCATAATGCCACGCCGAAAAAACCCCGGAAATGGACAAAGTTTTCGATACAGAGAGGCACAAACTGATGACGTCACTTCATCACGTCGCCGTGAGCCGCGACCGGGAACCGTTAAGAATACGTTGACTTGTATTCCCAGCCTCGGGCTATTATTATTAAGAATACATTGACTTGTATGCCCAGCCTCAGGCTACCAGCTGACAGGCAGAGCTGCGTTCGTAATGGGTGTTTGTTCTAGACATGTGTGTGTGTGTGTTTGCGCATGTGTGTCGGAAATGTGTGCGTTTGACAACTTTTTCCAAATCCGTATAGCAACAAATCATGTAGGCTATGGTTATTGCAGAAAGTTTATCTTGGGCGTGTCGGTAGGGCTTTCAACTGTTTTGAGCACCCACTGGCAGAAACATAAATCGGTGCCTATGTCTGAGTGCTTATTGTTATTGTTGTCAATTATTTGAAGTGCAAGTAGGCCTATAGGCTACGTACGTCCCCGCCCAGAGGCACATATCAACCCCCCCATGGCTGTTATTAGCCTATATTTGGGTTTTGGGAATGTGTTGTGAGATGGGGATTTTGTTTTGTGTGATGTTGGAATAAACAAGCATTACTATACAAACTCATATCGTGTCAAGGCTTCATTATAATAATCAAACGTGTTGTGTGTAAAATGTGTGTTTATATATATACAATTTCTTACTGATTGGAGACGACAACCTGATTTAATATTTTTAGGAAATTGAAGGCAAAAATAAGTATTCATTCATTAATTAAAACATTTCGCACAGGGCCTCGCATTTCTCCCAGACGGCTCTGCCTGTAATAATCCCCCCCAGAAAAATCTACTTTGCATTTGATACACACTGGCATTTAAAGGGTTAGAATTATAAAATGAATATGTGGTGTTATGATCAGGGCTGAAGTTGAATAAAAGATTGTATTATTTGTAGTGCTGTCAGGCGATTAAAAAAATTTATCTAATTAATTACAGGATTTGTAATTAATTAATCTAATTAATCGCATTTTAATCGCATAACCATTTTATGCCTGATATTCTATATTCTATAATCATATTTCAAATTGCATGTGTCCGGATGGCAGAATTCAGTACTGTATCTACAAAACCTTCTGTTTAATCATCTTCCATCTATTAATTTGCTTAGATTTTTCAGGTCTGGTCAATTTGAGCATGGTGTTATTCACAGTCAAAGATAACAAAAAAAATATTGATATTCTCATTTGGTTCATTACAATTTACTCAAAATAAAATGTTCATTCAATCAATCACAGCGCAGATTGAGTGATTGAATGAAAATGTTATTAACAGATTGCAGAATGGGTACAATACAGTACGGCTCAATACACACAATTGTTAAGGGGATGCAGATCAGAGAAAGACTTTCGTCTTGTTTACATCAGGGTCCCCCATTTTCAATTCATAATGAATTGTAAGTAAGGGTGCAACTTGCACTGTGCAATCCATTCTTTGTGGATCTAGCCCACAGTATTTCTGACACTGGGAATACATTCCCTGAGATTCATAGATGTCCCTAGAATCAGATACCAAGAACATGCAAATGGACCATATTAAAAAAAAATCTGTAAATGTGTATTCTACATTATTATGGAATGAATGAGATACAAAAAAAAATTTATAAAAAAAAAAAAAAAAAAAAAAAATTTTTGTAATTAATTTTGAGTTAATTTGCATAACGCGATAATTTGCTGTGTAATTAATTAATCTAATTAACGCGATAAACTGACAGCCCTAATTATTTTCAATCTGACATTACAAAAAAACTGAAAATCCATCAAAATCAGTGTTGTTGCTAATCATATATGCTAGCCAGTTTTTTAACAATAATTTGTGCTGCCATCACAAACACTGGCATTTAAAGGGTACAAATAGCAAAATTCCTGCACCAGAATGCAGGAAATGAAGTCTTTGTAACAAAAGATTTCCTGGTGGGGGACCCCCAGACCCCCGCTTAAAAAGTGGTCTGACTGGGGCTATATTTCGCACTATATTTCCTGGCCTGAATGATTTCCCCAGTCCGGCCCTGGTTAAAAGCCTCCAATGCTTATTAGTGTGTGTGCGTTTGAACGTTTGAACGTTTGCATGTTTCAACCATACATTTCCATTTATAATTTTTTTTTTAAGAAATTCGAATTTTTGTTTACCTCCTATAATAGTGGGGGTCGCGGCTCTCTGACACCGTTATTTCGAAGGGGTCGCAGCCTGAAAACGTTGGTAACCCCTGGTCTAGAGAACCCAAGAGCAGAACACAAGGCACAGAAGAATGAGGCGGTTTAGGGTATTTAATGGTAAAACCGTGTAGATGACAACAAAACACACTATAAATATATAGAGTATAGCGGTCCAGATAAGAGTCCTAATACCAAGACAGGTAAAACAACACTCGGACCAGGAGTGGCAGGGGTGCAGGCGTCTTATCCTGGCTCAGTGATGATGTGATGAGTCTCAGGTGTGTAGACCGACCCAGGTAGGTAGGCTGAGGGTGAAGCGAGAACATGGAGGGACCCTATGGTAGTGGGGACCTGCTGATAGACAGGGGAGAGAAAGGCCCTGGCTGTGGCTGTAAGAATCGAACCGGGAACCTTCAGATTACCAGACGAGCACTATACCTGCTGAGCCACAGTCGCCCCACACACACAACAGTGTTTTCAATGTGTGGAAACTGTATTGAAAAGCCTTCCAACTAAATTATTTTATTAATATAAAGGGTTCCATGATATGTTAAAAAGCCTTTATTAATACATCGGCTTGTTCCATCAACAGTTAAAATAATGAAATACTCCATAAGAAACTCTATAATAATATGGTATTAATAATAAGTATTTGGGCTTTTGCATGAATGACCAAACACACAGTCCTTGACGAACACTACCGTTATACAAGAATCTATTTACTGTTAGCCTATACTGCTATTTGTATTGTCTGACCATCGTGACTTGGACTGCATGTGGCGCACAACCTGAAAGGAGTTGGACACTCCTGGTCTGTGTCCCTGGTGGGCCGGTCTGCAGCCTGTGTGAACAGTGTGAACAGCACAAATCACATGGAGTCTTATCTTTTCAATTATGATTTGGGCCACTTTCATATGTGGTTCTAAATCAGATACAGGTCTGATTTGTTTTAATTAGCTGGCCTCCACTGCATTCAACTTATAAATGAAACCATAAACTGTGACTTCAGTGTCCTCCATGTTTACGTCCATCATCATTATTGTTCAGTTGCGTATACGGGTCAGTTCAGGAGCGTGACCAGTTCACACTGGAATCTGATATTGACCACATTAAAAAAAAATTGTGAACAGTCAAACAGAAAAATCGGATCTGAGCATTAAATCAGAATTGAGCACTAATATAAGGCTTGCAGTGTGTAGTGACGAGCATGCTGCATTCCCCTTGAAGGAATGCAGTGCCCTTCTCATGTGAGATGTGAAAAGCTCTGCCAAGCATGCAGAGCACTCTCAAATGTCAGCAACAGATTGTACCTTGATATGGGAGGAATATCCTATAGCACTACAATTTGCAGTGTGAACGTAGCCCAAGTGACTTGGAAAAACTACTTTCAAGTCTCAGAGTATTTTTCCCCACCGCTTTTCTACATCAATGGCAGTGTGAATGGTGTTTAGTAAGGTAGGCTGAGATCTACTAAAACACACCGTACCAATGAACACATCAGTTAAAGACAGGGACAATCTCTGGTAATGGTGAGAAACCAAAATTAGACCAGTATGGTCCTTTAAGCTTGCAAATAGGACTGTTTTATTAGAAGATAGACAACGTTTTGACCCCAAATAATCACATTCAAGTCTCCCATTGACTTCCACTTGCAAATGTCAACAATGTTTCATATATCTATAAACCAAAACATTGGTACAATTCTTTAAGAGAAAGAAGATTCAAGATTGTTTATTGTCATGTGCACAGTTAAACAGACAGTTTGCTGTACAATGAAAATCTTACTTTGCTAGTCCGCCCTTCCCACAAAATCACACAATACTTAACTAAAAAAGGTAAAAATAGATATTTTTTAAAGGGTATAAGATATATACAAGGCACAGTGAGTATTGGACTTTCCTATTCACAGTGTTTACAATATACAATATGGAGGTGACAATGGGTCACAGCAGCAGTTAAAAAGTGTCTTTAGTGATTCATAGTTTGGGGGAAGGGTGACAGTGAGGTCACAGCAGCAGTCAGGTCAGAGTGTCTGCCTGGCGCAAAAGAGGGGTATGGGCAGTGTTGCAGTGCTGGTATAACGCGGTATAACAGCGTTTTACCTCGGTCACTGAGGCTGAAGTACGCGCAATCGCGCACGGATATGTTCCCGCGTCACGCACACAAAAATCCGCTGTTCCCATTCGCTGTAACTAAGTACCGGCTCGGCTCGCGGCCACCGTTTTTACATAACAAAAGCACAGGTAGAGTAGGCTGACCAAACGTCCTCTTTTGCCCGGACATGTCCTCTTTTCACGCCCTGTCCGGGGCGTCCGGGGGGTGTTTATTAATTCATCGAAATGTCCGGGGTTTCACTGTTTTTCAGTTTGTTTCAGTTTCACGGCCCTTTGCGAGCATCTGAAGGCTCGGGGCTGCATTTTTCGCCGAACATATAAATTACCGAATAAAGCGCTATTCGTTGCCGTTCGAATGCCATCTGGATCGCCAAAATCCGTGCCTCGGTTCTTGAGTTACATGCCGATATGTCAGGCATGCGACTTTTTACATGGCATTATCCAACCGGACTCCCGGAGAAGCATGCAGCTGCAGAGCCGCAGATCCAGCGGCGCTCTCTGGGCCGCGCGCTGACGGCCGCGCTGTGAGGCAATAGTATCCAGCTGCAGGACGAGAGCACCAACACTCTCAGGACCGCAACACTTTAAGGACCCACACTTTAAGGACCCTCGCTTCCATTGGCTGATTTGGGTCACATGACCGTCCCACCCAATGGCTGAATTGGAGTATTGCACTGCGGGATTGATTGATTGATTGATTGATTGATTGATTGATTGATTGATTGAAAATTTTATTAACAGATTGCAGAATGGGTACAGTACAGCTAAATACATACAATTGTTAAGGGGATGCAGACCAGAGAAAGACTTTCGTCTTGTTTACATCAGGGTCCCCCATTTTCAATTCATCATAAGATATATGACATACACGACATACAGATAGACAGTACTGCTACATCTATACATTTATGACATATACCAGATTTGCAAATACAGTACTGTTTGTGATACAAAAGTTTCATACGCTGCTACCTTTTTCAGCTTCTCTATTTCAAGGCAAAAAAAATAAAAATCTGTGCCAAAAAAAACTGTGCATGCACGCGTGCATGCGCGTGCACATGCGCGCGCGCGTGGAGCATTTGACCTACTGTCAATTTGCCACTGCACCACTGGGTATGGGACTTCCGGTTTGCGACTTTCTGGTGAGCAGCCACATGAAAGAGCTCCCGGTCATTGAATATCAAAAAAAGGAAGTAAAACAATTGAAAGCGAAATAAAAAGTGACAATTCAAGGATATAGGAGGGGAGGAAGGAGGAACATGAGAAAAGGCGAGAGAAAAGCGACCCCAGAAGAAGTACAAATGAGGGCGCAGGAGATGATTCGGGCTGCCATGACGCAGTGGGCAGCTAGCATGCAGGCTAACACACAGGCTAACATCCAAGCTATAATGCAGATGGTCCAGGACGCGTCTATGCTTTTACCAACCGGTTCGTGTTTCCGGGTTCCCGTTTTGCGCTCTAATTGGCCACTGACCTACGCTAGTATGCCCCCCTCGCTATGAGCGTAGCAGGACACTGAAATGCGTATCACAGTACTGCCTCCAGGAACAGCTGTTTCCGCGTGACTTTATGTGCGCTAAAGTTCTGGTACGTTTAAAGTGCTTAGAAATGCCGGTAAATGCCGGTTCATTCATGCTTTGAGGCACGCTTCCTGACCGGATTTTATAATATTGTATTGACAGGATTTTATAATATAAAATTTTAAGAAAAACACTCTCAGCTCAGCTGCGTCGGTCAGTAGTGTGAAGCACCTCTGTATTCATGGGACTATGAATGCCAATTTCATGGGCAGCACATTTAATGAATTCATTTGAATCATCCTGTGTTGGTCCTCAACATGACACGCCAACATGACTCATCCTTCCTTCGTTTTCAAGGAAGGACACACATTTTTACACGTCCTACGTCCCACCCACCCTCGTGCTGGAAGATGGAGGATCACTTGGAGGATCACTGCTATTTGATGTGAAAAGTGATGCTGCATAAGATGACTGCTGAGAGCGTCGTTTCTTGACTCTCAGCTGAGAGCGTAGTGACTGCTGAGAGCGTCGTTTCTTGACTCTCAGCTGAGCGCTGCTAATTGTAAATATGGTTAAATCCACTCCACATTACAGTTCTACTTTTGTTTTGATGTGAAAAGTGATGCTGCATAAGATGACTGCTGAGAGCGTCGTTTCTTGACTCTCAGCTGAGAGCGTAGTGACTTCTGAGAGCGTTGTTTCTTGACTCAGCTGAGAGCGTAGTTTCTTAAAATTGTCAAGCTACAATATTATGAAATACAATATTATAAAATCCTGTCAGGAAGCGTGCCTCAAAGCATGAATGAACCGGCATTTACCGGCATTTCTAAGCACTTTAAACTTGAACTTTAGCGCACATAAAGTCACGCAGAAACAGCTGTTCCTGGAGGCAGTAGGGCGTACCCATTTCAAAGTGTCCACGCATTATTTCTCTCTCTACGCTCATAGCGAGGGGGGCGTACTAGCGTAGGTCAGTGGCCAATCAGAGCGCAAAACGGGAACCCGGAAACACGAACCGGTTGGTAAAAGCATAGACGCGTCCAGGACATACGGGCTAGCACACAGGCTATTGAGTTAGCTAACCGGGATGTCCAGGCTGGCACGCAGAGCGTCCAGAGCAACATCGATGGACTCAGGGCTGACGTGGCATTGGACCGCAGTGATGCCTGGCTGGAGAAGGAGCTGCAAGCTAACATGGAAGCTAACACGATGAATATGACGCAGCAAGTGATACAAGCTAGCGGGCGTTGGGCCGCAGCGAGGCCTGGCTGGAGAAGGAGCTGCAAGCTAACATGGAAGCTAGTCAGACTACTGCTTGACCTAACTCCTAGAACCCACCTCACCCCTGCCCACTTTGACAACCTAGGATGGCTTAGAGTAGACGACAGAGCAACTTGCAATGGGCCTGGTCTACAAGATACACTACGCGACCAAGGTACCCATGTACATGTCAAAATACTTCCCAAAGGTCAGTGAATACCACAATCACAACACCAGAGGGAGCTCCACAAATCATGTAAAACCCAGATTCGGCTCAAACAAGGGACTAAACACGTTTCGCAATTATGCCACATCAATGTGGAACGCCCTACCTAAAGCTGTAAAGGAATGTGAATCACTACCCACTTTCAAAAACACTCTCAAAAAACACCTACGTGAGACTGCAATTCGAAACTGGCCCCTACAAATGTGCTAACCTAGTTGTACAGTAAATGACCAAGTAAGGCTTTGTCAGTATTCCAATGTACAGTGTAAAATGTGTGTGTGTCCCCTACCCAACCCCCCCCCCCCCCCCCACCTCCAATGTACAGCCCTCACCCAACCCACCCAACCCCACCCCACCCACCCAACCTCCTCCAATGTACAGTTTCTACGCCAAATGTATATACACTCTTTTTCTGGACACTTTTGTATCACAAACAGTACTGTATTTGCAAATCTGATATGTCATAAATGTATAGATGTAGCAGTACTGTCTATCTGTATGTCATGTATGTCATATATGTTATGATGAATTGAAAATGGGGGACCCTGATGTAAACAAGACGAAAGTCTTTCTCTGGTCTGCATCCCCTTAACAATTGTATGTATTGAGCTGTACTGTACTGTACCCATTCTGCAATCTGTTAATAAACTTTTCAATCAATCAATCAAACGGTGAATACGACGCAGCAAGGGATACAAGCTAACGTGGCGTTGGACCGCAGCGAGGCCTGGCTGGAGAAGGAGCTGCAAGCTAACATGGAAGTTAACACGATGAATACGACGCAGCAAGGGATACAAGCTAACGTGGTGTTGGACCGCAGCGAGACCTGGCTGGAGAAGGAGCTGCAAGCTAACATGGAAGTTAACACGATGAATACGACGCAGCAAGGGATACAAGCTAACGTGGTGTTGGACCGCAGCGAGGCCTGGCTGGAGAAGGAGCTGCAAGCTAACATGGAAGTTAACACGATGAATATGACGCAGCATGTGATACAAGCTGGTTCGGGAGAGGTGAAACAGATGGCCCCCAGGGGAGGGACGGGGAGACGCTGGATACAACCGGACCAACCAGGACTCAGGCACCGAGGTCGGCCGGACCATCCGCACACGAGATGCAGGCGCGGAGGTCGCCCGGGCCGGCCAAGATGCGAACACGGAGGCCACACACACCAACCGAGATCCGAGCACTGAGATCAACCGGACCAGTCAGAACTTGAATAACGAGGTTTCACACACCAAGCAGGACTCGAGCACTGAGGTCATACACACCGACCAAGATTCAATACCACATATTGAATGGATGTTATGATTCGAGACACACTGCAGACAACACACAGACCACTGGGAATACAGACAGGGTAAACACATTAGATGGGGAAATTGGGACTTGATTCGGGACATATAATACAAATAACACGTACTAGACTAAACTGTAGACACTAACACACATGACGCACAACTAAGCAATTATTATTTGATAGTGAATGGAGGTTATGGTTCGAGACACACTGCAGATAACACACAGACCACTGGGAATACAGACAAGGTAAACGCATTAGTTGAGGAGGTTGGGACTTGATTCGGGACATATAATACAAATAACACGTACTAGACTAAACTGTAGACACTACCACACATGACACACAAATAAGATGATGGGGAACATGGGGAATCACATTCGGAGACCGGACCGGGAGCTCTGGAAATGTACTAACATATGAAAGATAAAAATTCAAATAAAATGTTGGACAATAATAGGGACATTGGAGAATCCCCATTGGGGATATCTACGTCGTTATAGGAGGGGCCCTCTCCAACGGGGTTAAAAAGAATTACCTGGGAAGTGCCAATTGTCTTTAGTCTTCTTTTATATTATTTTCTTCTGAGTTATGTTAGAATAGCAGTTGCTTTAAATGTGCACATGGACAAATATGAAGGACAAGAATTCAAAATGTTGGACATGAAGAGAGGCTTGAATAATCTCCTTTGGGGGGGTATTTCCGTCTCTGGGGGGGGGGGGGGCTTCTCCAGTGGGAGGGCTGATCCCCCCCCCCAAACCGCCAACCGGGGAAAGAGTGCTAACCATATAACCATTTATGTTCACTTCATTAGGAGTCCCCTATCCTTTCCTCTACTAGGCTGGCCCAATGGATTGGCATTCACAAGCCTGATGGCATGTGGGTAGAAACGTTGTCAGTCTCGTAGTCCTAGCTTTCAGACTCCTGTATCGCCTGCCTAATGGCAGGAGATTGAAGAGTCTGTGCTGGGTGTGTGTACTGTCCTTAATTATATTGTGTGCTCTCCTGGTGGCCCTGGTAGAGTAATGTCCTGTAGTGAGGGGAAGGCTGCTCTCCAGAGATGTACTGAGCAGTTTTATTCACTCGCTGGAGTGCCTTCCTGTCCTTAGCAGTGCAGTTTCCATACCAGACCGTGATTGAGCTGGTAAAGACACTCTCAACCGTACTTCTATAGAAGTTGCTGAGAATTTTGGGTGGCATGCCAAATTTTCTCAGCCTTCTTAGGAAGTACAGTCGTTGCTGGGATGTTATGAGCCCAGGTGAGGTCATTACACAGGAAAATTCGCAGAGTAAAATTTACTCAAATTGAGTAAAATGTTACTCCCAAAAAGACAGTATTGGCTCCGAATCAAAATAGAGTCAAATTGACTCTTGTCACAGAGTTAAATCTTCAGTTATTTCTACTCCATTTAGTGTTAACATTTAACTCTACAAAATGCCAATTTGCTCCATTTAGCATAAAGTAAAAACAACTCTAACATCATTTCACTCAACACAGAGTTGTATTTTACTCCATAGAGTTGTGATTCCATCAATAGAGTTGTATTTGACTCTGTATAAGAGTAGTAAGTGCCTCAATATAGAGTTATAATTCCCTCAATATGGAGTGTTATTTTAATCTATAGAGTTATTTTTCACTCAATATAGAGATATTTTAAGTTATATTTCACTCAATATAGAGTGGTATTTTAATCAATATAGAGTTATATTTCACTCAATACTGTTATATTTCACTCAATATAGAGATATTTTAAGTTATATTTCACTCAATATAGAGATATTTAAAGTTATATTTCACTCAATATAGAGTGGTATTTTAATCAATATAGAGTTGTAATTCCCTCAATATGGAGTTGTAGTTCACTCAATATAGAATAGATTTCACTCAATATAGAATATCATATTTCACTCAATATAGAATTAAATAATAATTTACTCTGGAATAATACATTTAAAATAAACGGGGTCGAAGCAGAAATCAGTATTTAACAATGCACTTTTATTTGCAACAGGCATATCCGTTGGGATGCAAACAGTTTTACAACAGCGTGTGAACAAGAATCATGACTTCAAGGGGCGATCGATAGAAAAAAAGGTCATTAATAAAATAAGATTTATCAATAAGCTTGTGCAATCTTGTTTTGTCTTCAGTTGCCAAGAAATTTGAAATTCCTAGTACCTTGGACTTAAAGGTCTATGATGACTTAAAACACTGAAGTCGACAAGGAGGCGTTTCAGTTTGTTATAAAGAAACCAGACATGGGTGTGTTGGAGATTTGTTCACCCCAAGTTGCTTATTAACATGTAGCCTATAGCCTCATCCAAAATGTCACACAGGTACTGTATATGTTTGTACTTTGAAATGATCTTTGTTTCTATACGCCCAATGTAATGTAACATAGTAAAAAAAAAAAAAAACGCGTCTGAGGAAGAACTTGCTTGGTGTGGATCCTTCCTAATCTAATGTGATCTTTTTACATTACACTTGTCACAAACATTCCTCTCTTGCTAATCACACTTGGTATATGTCTACGTGATTGTTAGATTCAGTGAGCCCCTCTGCAAACAACTCCATTATATACAAAAATCACCATGACTTCAAGGCTTCATGGGGAGAGTAATCGATAGAAAAAAGGTCATAAATAAAAGACAATTACATTTTGGCCTCTGTAAAGTGACAGCAGCATCTGTACACCCTTTTAAAAAGGGATAGCTCACCCAAAAAAAGAAATCTATCAATTACACACCCCATGAATCCTTGAATTCACAGAGATTTGTTTGTTTGTAGCATGCCTGAGCCAATAATTCAAGCCAGTCATCAAATTATTGGCTCAGGAATGCAACAAAAAGAAATCACCATGACTTCAATTAAGGCTTCATGGGGAGAGTAATCGATCAATTACATTTTGGCCCAGTGCAATAGTTCAAGAGCTTAGTGATTTTCTCTTTTCCTTTTTTAAATCACAGGAAACAGTATGGAACAATAAATGAGCTTGAATCGTCATCACTGTATGACATCTGTATATCGAATGCTTTGTAAAACAAAAGCTCTTTGACATCAACTACATGAGGTCCATCTGTAGTACACACAACTTTAAATGCATAAAAATGGTCATCCAGAGACACGGTTTGTAGTGCAAATGTAAACAACAGTAACCTCTCATCTTTAAGAACAACACGGTGGATTTTGTGAAAAACTGGAACCTCACTATGAACTTTAAGACAAACAACTAAACCTGGACGATACATATTTCCATGGTGTTTGGCCCATCTAACATTTAACACCTTGGTGTCACTTGGTACCTGAAGAGTCTCCGCTATCTCACAGCCTCTGTCCATCACATTTAATGCTACCATTTTACTTGGACCAAGCACCAGTCTGTTGGGATCAAATGTCTGCCAATTGTATGCTACTTGACTTTGGTGTTTCTTTGCCAATGTTTTAGTTATATTTTTGAAGCTTTTTAGTTGTTTTTTAAAGAAATTATGCTTCGCTTCATAGCGCATGCACCAGACATGCAAAAGTGGTCCAATTGTACGAATACATGTAGGATAGTGCACCATAAAATGATGCTTTGGTAGTAGCCTACTGTTGGGAAACAAATGCTTGAATAACCTGTGGTGCTCTGCAATCAAGTGTTTTAAATAAATAGTAATGCCAGTTGATAACCTGGGAGAAAATACAATATCTGCTCTTTGAAGCAACAGCAGAAGCAAATACCAGTGTTGATCATTTGGACAAACCAAGTCTCCAAAGATAAGTGGTAGATTGCGAAGTAAACACCAAGATTGGATTGCATTTAACCCCAAGTCATTTGAGGTCTCTACTAACTTCAATGCAGGTGGCTTGTTGTTTTGTTCCAGGTAACCATAGTTAAAGCTCTTAATTCTCAAGTCTATTTGCTTTGATGTTGTGTAGTTTTTAATCAAGTGTAGTATTAGCAGTTTCATTTCATATTGTGCCACGCCCTCCAAGATATCATGCATAATATCGACAGAGAAATTGTCACATGTATTGAAGTACTGCAAGGAATTTAGAATGCAAGAACGTTTAACTCCCATCACATAGGGAAGACCAATAGTCGTCTCCATTTTTTGGCAGTGTTCTGCATGAAGTGCTCGAGTTCGCATAACTATCTTGGGTGAATCTTCTTTGAATTCTGTCTGAAAGTCCTCTTTCTCAGCAAGACAAAAGCGGCAACAATATCTGGCACTGAATGATTCTACGAAACCAAACAAACCGTGAATACCAAGGTTGTCACCTGTAACTTGGACAATAGTTCCATACACTGGCTGATCATACAATGGGACCTTAATTCCATCCTTCTCCAGTATTTTAATATCTTCCAGAAGTGGAGCAAGTATTTTAGAAAAACCATGTGTTTTAATGTCTTGGGCATGGAATAAAGCGACTAAATTAATATTAAGCAGAATTGAGTTGTACTTTGGAGAAAAATTACGCAAGGTGAAATAGATTGCTCCTAATTCATGTATTCCCTTTTTACTCCCCAACGGATTCGCGCATTCAAAATCATCATAGAAAAGCTGCACCTGAATTGCATGCTTCTGTTTTGAAAATAGAGGATGACTCTTGAAAAACTCTCCATCACACAAGTCATTAAGAAGATCTTCTCTTAAACTGGAATCACTCTGCATCATCTCTTCTATATTAGGGTGTTTGTAAATAAAGTCTAATGTTTTCAAAATTGGGATATAAACACATTTATCAGTAACAACAGCCTGATCATAAGTTCCAGTAGTCCGATTGCGCAGGGTATCAAATCTTGTACCAAGGACATATTCAACTGGGTCTACCCTTCCCCACTTCTCTGTAAAATATTGCCTTCTCTTAGTTTCAGAATTTAAGATACAAAAAGGATTTTCAATTTCTTCAAAACACTGATACATTTTACACTCAACCTCACTTTTGATAGGTTCCTGTAAAGATAGACACTGCTTCACATATTGTTTTGCTTGATTATGGATATCATCAACAATCACTTCCATTGAAGTTACCAAAGAGTTGATTATTGTTTCACCTACACCTGCCACTTTAAGTTCAGCTACTTTTGCAGCACAGCTGTCTACAAGACTATTATTAAGAAGGACTGGAAGGACTGGGTCAGAAGGGGCACTGCCTGATGGAAAGTCATCAACATAACTTTCAGCTAAATGTTCAACTGTAGAGCGGCCTTCACCAGGATCATCACATGGTTGATGACGTGCTTTAAGATGCTTTCGAAACCCAGAAAAAGCGCAAAAGACATGTAAACAACCAGGCTGACCACATTTAAGACGAAGTGTCCTTCCTGAACAAAGTCCGTGGATCATCCTCAAGTGCCTCATCAGTGAATTGGCATTTGCCTGAGAGTTTTTGCAAATGAAACACAACATCTTATCAAAAAACACTGGAGCATCAGAGGCCTCAAGATAAAATATCTTCTCAGTATCAAAAGTCTGTGCAGTATCCAAGCCCTCATCTCTTTAACCCTGGGGTTGACATTAGTGGTAGCAGCATCGATCTTGTAAACGGCGGTTTGCAAGAAGTTGTACACATTGGCCAGATCCCGGTTGTATGAGGTACCAAAGACAAAATGAGCTTTGAAAAGCTCATCAAAAGAGGCAAGAGAGTCTGGTGACTTACAAGGGATTGCATGTTTGTCAATCACAATGAAGTAATTGTGAATCACACTCCTCTGGGTCCCCACAGCAAGCAGATAGGGTTGAAGGCTCTCCGTGATGCTGTCCAGATGCCCCTGGACACTGGTCCCAGTCTGTGACAAGAGAACTTCATTAGTCTTGCTATTAAAATTAGACACGGTTTGCAAACAGTGGTCTTTGCATGATTTCAATCATGCAGGTCAATATTAGGGACAGAACTAGGGATGCACGATAATTATCAGGCCGATATCAGCAATTATGACGTCATCCCGATAAAAGTATTGATAGCTCTGATAATAAAAAAATATATATATATTTTTTTTTACTTTTTTCTTTTCATGTCAACGTTCACATGCACAATATATGCTTATTTAGGATTTGACTTGATTCAACAACAAAGCAGTCTGGGCAATGGCAAGCCAAAAACGGTCGAAAATGTGGTTATTTGTTACGAACGGGTAAGTGACTTCCAAGTTGTCGAGAAGAAGAACGAGACGGAGAAAGTTTACTCTTCCAAAACAGCTGTACTGTTTATTAAAAGGGAAAAGCGTATAATATAATTACAGGGAGAAAGACAATGTGTCTGTGCTTGTCCAGCTGTAGGTTTGTCCGTAGGTTTAGGTGAAGCTCTAGCAAAGGACAAAGGATAGAGCAAACGTTAAATAGGAACATACTGAACATTCCACGCTGTCAATAAATGACAGCAGTCTGTCAACCAATGACAGCACCCAGGTGTGACAGACAATTAGTGATGACAGCAATCAGTGGTGACATACAAGGTGAACTCATAACAACAGGAGTGACCCAGGTAGACAGTGGGATACTATCCTAAGGAGGATAGTCTCCCGAACGTTACAGTATCCCCCCCCGACGAACGGCACCTGACGTTCACCTAGGGGCCTCGGGATGCAGCCGCCGGAAATCATCGATCAGGCTGGGATCTAATATGTCCCGTTGAGGCACCCAAGAATGCTCTTCTACCCCGTACCCCTCCCAATCCACCAAGAACTGAAACCCCCTACCCCTCCGCCTACAACTCAGGATTCTCTGCACCGTATAGACAGGCTGACCGTCAATAATGCGGGGCGGAGGAACCGCAGGGAGTGGCGGGGACAAGGGCGATGAGAGGAATGGCTTCAACAGGGACACATGAAACGTCGGATGGACCCTCATAGAGGACGGAAGGCGTAGCCTGTAAGCCATAGGATTCACCCGACGCACCACTTTAAAGGGGCCTATAAAGCGAGGAGCCAGCTTCCTGGACTCCACCCGGAGAGGGAGATCACGAGTGGAAAGCCAAACCCGCTGTCCCGGACGGAAAACCGGAGCCGGACGACGCTTGCGGTTAGCTTGCCGCTGAGCCTTAACCGAGGCCTTCTGCAGCGCCGTCCGCACTCTGCTCCACGTCCAGCGACAACGAGCTACATGTGCCTGGGCCGACGGCACCTCCACCTCCTGCTCCTGTTCGGGAAACAGAGGAGGTTGAAAACCATATTGACACTGAAAGGGAGACATACCAGTAGAGGAGGAGAGGAGGGTATTATGCGCATACTCAGCCCAGGCCAACCTCCTACTCCACGTCGCCGGACACCCAGCAACGTAGCACCTCAGAACGGCCTCCAGGTCCTGGTTGACACGCTCCGTCTGCCCGTTCGTCTGCGGATGGAACCCAGGCGACAGGCTGACGGAGGCGCCCAGACCGGCGGCGAACGCCTTCCAGAACCTGGAGGCGAACTGAGGACCCCGGTCGGACACAATATCCACTGGAAGCCCATGAACCCGAAAGACGTGCTGCACCACAAGGTCAGCCGTCTCCCGAGCTGAGGGGAGCTTGGGGAGGGGAATGAAGTGGGCCGCCTTGTACAACCGGTCCACCACCACCAGGATGGCAGTGAACCCATCCGATAAGGGAAGGCCGGAAATAAAATCCAGGGATATGTGCAACCAGGGATGTTTGGGAATAGGAAGCGGTCGGAGGAGACCCGCCGGCGCACGGCGAGAGGTCTTACTGCGCGCGCACACCAGACAGGCCGCCACAAAGGAGCGTGTATCCCCCCCCTCTGTCGGCCACCAAAACCTCCAGGGTTCTGGTGGCCCCAGGGTGGCCGGTGAGAGAGGATGTATGCGCCCACTGCAGCAGGCGCGAGCGTGCCGCCTTGGGCACATACATCCGACCCGGAGGACCCCCACCGCGATTGGGCTCCCGTGCCTGAGCAGACCTCACCACCCTATCTATGCCCCATGACACGGGTGCCAAAATCAAGGCCTGTGGAATAATAGGGTGGGGCTTCTCCTCTCGACCCGGAAGATCAAACTGATGTGACAGGGCGTCAGGCTTGACGTTCTTGGAACCGGGTCGATAGGAGATGGTAAATCGAAAAATCGAGTGAAGAATAACGCCCACCTGGCCTGGCGACAGCGTTAAGGCGTTTAGCCCCTTGGATGTAAGCCAAGTTCTTATGGTCAGTCCAAACAATGAAAGGATGTGCCGCCCCCTCTAACCAATGTCTCCATTCCTCCAATGCCAATTTGATTGCCAACAACTCCCGATTACCCACGTCGTAGTTACGCTCGGCCGGAGACAGCCGGCGCGAAAAGAAGGCACAAGGATGCACCTTACCATCCTTTAAACATCTCTGCGAGATTACCCCTCCCACCGCGGTGTCAGAGGCATCCACCTCCACAATGAACGGCGCCTCTGTGTCGTGACGGATCAGTACAGGGGCGGAGGTAAATCGACGTTTGAGGTCGCAGAAGGCCGACTCTGCCCTAGGCGACCATTCAAAGCCAGGGAGAGAGGACTTAGTGAGAGCTGTTAATGGATTGACTAAGGCGCTAAAATTGCGAATAAAGCGCCTGTACAAATTTACAAAGCCCAAAAAACGTTGTAACTCCTTGAGCGACGAAGGCCGTGGCCAATCCAAGACTGCACTCACCTTGGCTGGATCCATGCGAAGATCGCCCTTCGTCAACACAAAGCCCAGGAAGGAAACGGTGTCAGTGTGAAACACACACTTCTCTGCCTTAACAAACAGTTGATGCGTAAGGAGACGTTGAAGCACCTCACGAACGTGCAGTTGGTGTTGCACCATATCGCGAGAAAAGATTAGGATGTCATATAAATATACAAACACCGACACCCCAATCAGGTCCCGCAGCACGTCGTTGACCAGGGCCTGGAAAACTGCTGGAGCATTAGCTAAACCAAAAGGCATGACTAAATACTCATAATGCCCATTAGGAGTATTAAATGCAGTTTTCCACTCGTCCCCTTCTCTAATCCTGACCAAGTTGTATGCATTACGTAAGTCAAGTTTAGAAAAGACCTGTGCCCCCTGTAAGCACTCAAAGGCGGTGTCCATGAGCGGTAAAGGATAACGGTTCTTGATGGAAACGTCATTCAACCCCCTATAATCTATGCACGGCCACTGATCACCATCTTTTTTAGCCACAAAAAAGAAGCCAGCGCCTGCAGGGGATGTGGACGGTTGGATATGCCCCGCGGACAGTGCCTCTCGAATGTAAGTGTTCATGGACACTGTCTCAGGGCGGGAGAAAGAGAACATCCGTCCCCGGGGCGGAGAAGCGCCGGATAGAATATCAATGGTGCAGTCGTAAGGTCTATGAGGCGGTAGTGCTTTAGCACGTGTTTTACTAAAAACGTCCGCCAGGTCACAATAGACCGCAGGAACACCTGCCAAATCGGGGTTGGGGGATAATAAAGAATCCGCAACGTCCACCGTCAACCTGGAGAGAGACAAAAGAGGGGGGGGGGAGGGACGGATGAACTCACGCTTCCCATGGAGAGTTCACCCGTAGCCCAATTAATAAGAGGATTATGCAGCACAAGCCAAGGGTGGCCTAAAACAATGTCAGAATGAGGAGACATAACAACAAAAAAACTCAAATATTCCCCCTCGCTACCCGCCACCCGAACCCACAGTTTCCCGGTGCGCTGAGTAATAAATCCACAGCCAAGCGGTCGGCCGTCCAGCGAACGGACAGGGATGGGCACCTCTAGTGTTTCCAAGGGAACCCCCCATTCCAGAGCCACCCCCACATGAATCAAGTTGCCCGCAGCCCCCGAATCCACTAAAGCCTTGGCCGTTTTAGAAGAATCCCCCCACCTGACAGTGACATCAAAAAATGTGAGTTGTGAACGTCTATGACCGGAGAGACATGCCCACCTGCTAGCACCTTCCCCAGGCCTAGCGGGCCCCTGCGTTTCCCGAGCCACGACAGGCGGCGAAGCGATGCCCCGTGCGGCCACAATGAAAACAGCGCTTCTCGTTGACCCGCCTCTGCTTCTCCGCTTCAGAGAGGTTCAGCGCTCCCAGCTGCATGGGCTCGTCATCGCCCGGGTGCTCTCTCATTGGCTGGTATGCTGGCCGATCGACACTAGGAGAGGGGCGGAAGAGTACCTGTGACGAAGCCTCCCTCTCCCGTCCCCTCTCCCGGTGACGATTATCCAACCGAATGGCCATGTTGATCAACAGATCCAGGCGTTCGGGTAGCTCCCGCGTAGCCAGCTCGTCCTGCATGCGAGTGGAGAGACCATGCAAGAAGTGGACACAGCAGGGAACCTCATGCCAGTCCGCCTCTCGAGCCACAATGCGGAAATCAATGGCGTAGTCTGCTACGGCGCGAATGCCCTGCCGGCAGGACATAAGTCGACTGCCGGCCTCGTAAATGGAAATCACCCTGGAGGTATCGAATACACGACGTAACTCCAGGGTGAAGGCATCCGCGTCGCGGCAGACCACAGACCCACTCTCCCACTCCGCTGTGGCCCAAGAGAGAGCACGACCCGTGAGGAGAGTTATAATATACGCTACCTGAGCCACATCGCTGGGGAAAGTACGCGGCTGCAATTGAAAAATGAGAGAGCACTGGGCGATGAACTCACGGCAGCCGGCTGGAGCCCCTCCATAGCGATCCGGCGTCCTCCCGATCTACCGGATACCCCCGCTCGCCTTCCCCGCCGATCGATGATGCTCCGGCTGCGGATCTCATCGTTGATGTCGTCCCAGCGGCCGCAGAGCGGGCCTGGTTCACCGCCGCCAACGCTGTCTCCGCCGTCTCCTGAGAAGCCAGGGAAACATCTCCCAGTCGACCCAGCTCGACACCGACTGCCATCTGCCGCTCCATGATTATCCTGAGCTGGTCCCGTAGGCTCACCATCTCGTCCCGTATCTCCTCGTTGGAAGTCATGATGGCTAGAGCTTCTGTTACGAACGGGTAAGTGACTTCCAAGTTGTCGAGAAGAAGAACGAGACGGAGAAAGTTTACTCTTCCAAAACAGCTGTACTGTTTATTAACAGGGAAAAGCGTATAATATAATTACAGGGAGAAAGACAATGTGTCTGTGCTTGTCCAGCTGTAGGTTTGTCCGTAGGTTTAGGTGAAGCTCTAGCAGGACAAAGGATAGAGCAAACGTTAAATAGGAACATACTGAACATTCCACGCTGTCAATAAGTGACAGCAGTCTGTCAACCAATGACAGCACCCAGGTGTGACAGACAATTAGTGATGACAGCAATCAGTGGTGACATACAAGGTGAACCCATAACAACAGGAGTGACCCAGGTAGACAGTGGGATACTATCCTAAGGAGGATAGTCTCCCGAACGTTACAGTTATTTGAAGTTTGGATTTTTTTTCTTCTCACAACTGAGGTAGGTAGATTACATTTTTAGAGACTAAAGTACAGAAAAAGGTACCGTTGGGTACCGGTATCGATTCACAGGTACCGGTACCGTATCGGTTCAAATGTGAACAGCATCCCTACTGACAAATACCTGTTGGTTTTTAGTTGTTCAGGGAAACACATTGTTAATGACGGATTGTGAATTTTGTGATCGACTCAAATTATATTTATTTGGAAAAATAAATATAGTCACTTTATTTGAAGAGTCAAAACTGTTCTCTTGGCTTTGTTTTGTTCATATAGTGTCATAATCACAGCACGGGGCTACTTCACTCCCCCTCCTTTTCCCCTCACGTCCTCCACACGCTCCTCTTCATCCCCCTCTCTATCCACTGCGCACTCCTCATCATCCTCTCTTTCTTCAGTCACCCCTTCCTTCACCCTCATTCACCCAGCTGTATTCCATCCCCCTAATTCACACACGGGCAAACACCCCACTCTCCCCAGCTGCACCCTATCCTCCCGTGATGAGGGGACTATATCTGCACCTCGACGCTGACCAGAAGCTGTCGTGGTATTAATTACCACTGCCCAGGTACGACGTCTCTGCCACAAGCTCTACTGCTAGATACCCTCCGTGTATTGGCTTACTCTAACCCGTTTCTCTCCTGTGCCCCAAAGGACCGCCGTCCCTGTCTGGACGTCACCTGTTCCCGGAGAGGAACATCTATTCTCCCGCTGCCACCCAGCAGCTCCAGCGTCCCTGTCTGGACGTCACCTGTTCCCGAAGAGGAACATCTATTCTCCCGCTGCCACCCAGCAGCTCCAGCGTCCCTGTCTGGACGTCACCTGTTCCCGAAGAGGAACACCTATTCACCCGCTGCCACCCAGCAGCTCCCCCGACAAGCACCAGGACCGCTTGCTCGCTCACTGCCGCCGTGGCAGCCACAGGACAGAACATTAACCCCGTTCTATTTCCCCACAATTCCTGTGTTGCTCAATTTCCATTAAACACCCTTGAAACCGCTCCTTTCTCTTCTCGTGTATTCAGCAATTGGGCTGTGCTCCAGACTCCAGTTCTCACAGTATACCACGACCACGATGACAGCACCAGCTGTACACAAGACCGAGGAATGGGAGAAGTTTCAGAAGCAGTCTGTGAGTATCATTAACGGCCAGACCGCCCGGGTAGACCAACTCGCCCACTCCCTAGACGCCGTCACGGCACAGCTGGCCGCTCTCGCCCTCGACTCCGTTGAGCGAGAAAAACAGTATCTACTTGTCGATGCACACTTGGCACAGCAGGGCTCATCAGCCGCTACCCCCGCTGCACCAAGCCTCCCGCATAGGGAACCCCCTGTCCCCGCACCAGAACGTTATGACGGAAGCGTCTCCAAATGCTGTGCGTTTTTATTCCAGTGTTCGTTAGTGTTCGAACAACAACCCCACACGTTTCACAGCGATAGGTCTAAAGTGGCTTACCTGTCGGCGCTGCTCACAGGCGCGGCGTTGAGATGGGCCACCGCTCTCCACTTCAACAATTCCTTCCTCTGCAATTCGTACTCACAATACGTCGACGACATGCGTAAGGTGTTTGACCACCCTCCAGATGACTCAGAGGGGGCCTCCGGCTTGTTTTCTATCCGCCAGGGAAGCCGCAGCGTAAGCGAATACGCTATCGATTTCCACAACCTCGCCGCCGGCTCCGACTGGGGGGACACACCGTTGCGAGGCGCCTTTCGCCAGGGCTTGAACGACGCTATTAAAGACGAACTTGCGTCCAAAGAAAGACCCACCTCCCTGGGCGAATTAATCCATTTGGCCAGAGAACTGGACCTGCGTCTTCGGGAACGTCGTCGAGAGAAAGCTAGCACCACTCGTCCGCCTGTACCCGGTCCGCCTCGTCGCGCTGCCCGCACCGAAGAAAATAGGTCCTCCGAGCCCATGGATCTCGACCGCTCACGTCTCCCTCCCAGCGAACACCGACACAGGCTCGCTACTGGAGCATGCCTGTACTGCGGTCAAACGGGTCACTCGGTTGCCTCTTGCTCGCTTCGCCCAAACGACGGGGCTCGACAGTAGCGCTGGGCGTCTGTTCGAGTTTAGATATCGCTCCCAGCTCTGGCCCAAACATGCTATTCCGCGCCACGCTGTGTTTGAATAACCAAACACTCCCGTTATCTGCCCTGGTTGACTCAGGGGCCGACGAGAACCTCATCAACGCCGGAGTAGTCGCCCGTTACAACATCGCTACTGACGCCTTGCCGATACCCCGCGACGCCCGGGGGTTAAACGGGAAACTACTCACGCGGATTACTCGCCACACCGTACCCCTTCGCCTTCTGCTATCCGGGAATCACAGCGAGAGTATTCGGTTTCACGTTACCAACTCTCCCCACAATCCCATTGTTCTTGGTATGCCTTGGCTCAAGTTACACAATCCCGTTATCAATTGGCCTACCGGCCTGGTGACCAGCTGGAGCGCCCACTGTCACGTTGCTTGTCTACAGTCGGCTCGGCCGCCACTAGAGGGCGCCGGTTCGTACCCCCTCAAAGAGAACATAGATCTGTCTGCTATTCCGCCGGCCTACCACGATTTGAAGGCAGTTTTCAGCAAACAACAGGCTCTCTCCCTGCCTCCCCATCGCCAATACGACTGCGCCATTGATTTACTCCCCGGGGCGCCAGTCCCCGCTAGTCGCCTGTTCAACCTCTCGCGCCCAGAGAGAGAATCAATGGAGAAGTACGTTCACGAATCCCTGGCCTCGGGCATAATCACCCCCTCTTCTTCTCCTGTCGGCGCAGGATTCTTCTTCGTTTCCAAGAAGGATCGTTCCCTTCGCCCCTGTATCGATTACCGGGGTCTCAACAACATCATGGTAAAGAACAAATACCCCCTACCTTTAATCGACTCTGCTTTTGAGCCCCTGCAAGGTGCCACCATCTTCACAAAACTGGACCTCAGGAACGCCTACCACCTTGTCCGCATGCGGGAAGGAGACGAGTGGAAGACGGCCTTCAAGACACCACTCGGCCACTTCGAGTACAAGGTAATGCCTTTCGGTCTGACCAACGCCCCTGCTGTCTTCCAGGCCCTCGTCAATGACGTTCTCCGTGACGTACTCCACCGCTCCGTATTCGTCTACCTAGATGACATCCTGATCTTCTCCCGCTCCATGGAGGAGCATGTCCAGCACGTCCGCCGGGTCCTCCAGCGTCTTCTAGAGAACAAGCTGTTTGTCAAGGCGGAGAAGTGTGAGTTCCACGTCTCCTCCATCGGCTTCCTTGGCTACATCATAGAGGGCGGCAAGATCCGTGCGGACCCCGAGAAGATCAGAGCGGTGTCCGACTGGCCCCGTCCCACCAACGCTAAACAGCTCCAACGCTTCCTGGGATTCGCCAACTTTTATCGGCGCTTCATCAGGGACTACAGCCTGGTCGCGGCGCCTCTCACCCAACTCACCTCGCCTTCGGTGCCCTTCGTCTGGTCCGACGCAGTGGACTCCGCCTTCGCCGAGCTGCGCCGGCGCTTCACCACCGCTCCCATCCTCGTCCAGCCGGACACGTCCCGCCAGTTCGTGGTGGAGGTGGACGCCTCCTGCACCGGAGTAGGGGCGGTTCTTTCCCAGCGCTCTGCCACCGACCAGAAGCTGCACCCCTGCGCCTTTTTCTCACGCCGCCTAACCCCAGCCCAGGTCAACTACGACATCGGGAACCTGGAGCTCCTGGCGGTCAAGCTAGCCCTGGAGGAATGGAGGCACTGGCTGGAGGGATCGGAGGTCCCCTTCCTGGTTTGGACGGACCACAAGAACCTCGCCTACGTCTCAACGGCCAAGCGCCTGAACTCTCGCCAGGCTCGCTGGGCGCTGTTCTTCGCTAGGTTTAACTTCACCCTGACCTACCGACCTGGTTCCAAGAACACCAAGCCAGACGCCCTCTCCCGGCAGTTCGTCCCTGAGGAGGGGTCCACACACCCCGACACCATCCTTTCCACCTCCTGTCTGGTGGCCACCGCCACCTGGGAGATCCAGTCCGTCGTCAGGGAGGCACAGCGTGCCCAGCCGGACCCAGGTAACGGTCCACCTAACCGGCTTTTTGTCCCTGACCTCGTCCGCTCCCAGGTGCTCGAGTGGGTTCACGCTTCCCGGTTCGCGTGCCACCCGGGGATCGACCGGACACTATCTCTGCTGAAGAGGCACTTCTGGTGGGTCACCATGAGAGAGGACACCCGCGCTTTCGTCCTGGCGTGCACCGTGTGTGCTCGTGCGAAGGCCTCCCACCGACCGCCCGCCGGACTCCTTCGTCCGCTCCCAGTCCCCGGTCGGCCATGGTCGCACGTCGCCCTGGACTTCGTCACCGGCCTTCCCCTCTCACACGGTAACACTGCCATCCTCACCATTGTTGACCGTTTCTCAAAGGCTGTGCACTTCGTTGCTCTCCCCAAACTCCCCTCTCCTGCAGAGACTGCTGACCTGATGGTACTCCACGTCTACCGGCTCCATGGGATCCCAGCTGACATCGTCTCCAAAAGAGGCCCTCAGTTCATATCCCAGGTCTGGAGGGCTTTCTGTCGGGCTCTGGGGGCCACGGTCAGCCTCTCCTCCGGGTTCCACCCTCAGACCAACGGCCAGACCGAGCGGGCCAACCAGGACCTGGAATCCGCACTCCGCTGCGTGACAGCCCGGGACCCCTCCGGCTAGAGCGCCTTCCTGCCATGGGTGGAATACGCCCACAATTCCCTCTCTTCGGCGGCCACAGGTCAGTCCCCCTTTGAGTCATCTTTGGGCTACCAACCCCCGCTGTCCCCTGCCCAGGAAGAGGAGATCGCCGTACCGTCGGTGCAGGACCATCTCCGTCGCTGCAGGACGATCTGGGAGGAGACGAGGGCTGCGCTGCTCCGGACTGCGGACCAGAACCGGCGCTTCGCCGACCGCCACCGGACCCCGGCTCCCGCCTATGTACCAGGTCAGATGGTATGGCTCTTGTCTCGGGACCTGCCTCTCAAATCCGTCTCACGAAAGCTAACCCCCCGTTTCGTGGGGCCCTACAAGATCCTGTCCCTCATTAATCCCTCTGTTGTCAAGCTCCAGCTCCCCCCCATATGCGCATTCACCCTACCTTCCATGTCTCCCAGCTCAAACCGGTGCTCTCCAGTCCCCTCTCTCCCCCTGCTCCAGAGCCCTCTCCTCCGCTGGTGATAGACGACCACCCGGCCTACGTGGTCCGGGAGTTGCTGGACGTGCGGCGACGTGGCTGCGGCTTCCAGTACCTGGTCGACTGGGAGGGCTACGGCCCGGAGGAGCGGAGCTGGATCTCCCGGCCAATGATCCTGGACCCAACTCTCGTCCAGGACTTTCATCGGGCTCACCCTGACAAGCCTGGGCCGCCGGGAGGCGCCTGTCGAGGGGGGGGTCCTGTCATAATCACAACACGGGCCTACTTCACTCCCCCTCCTTTTCCCCTCACGTCCTCCACACGCTCCTCTTCATCCCCCTCTCTATCCACTGCGCACTCCTCATCGTCCTCTCTTTCTTCAGTCACCCCTTCCTTCACCCTCATTCACCCAGCTGTATTCCATCCCCCTAATTCACACACGGGCAAACACCCCACTCTCCCCAGCTGCACCCTATCCTCCCCTGATGAGGGGACTATATCTGCACCTCGACGCTGACCAGAAGCTGTCGTGGTATTAATTACCACTGCCCAGGTACGACGTCTCTGCCACAAGCTCTACTGCTAGATACCCTCCGTGTATTGGCTTACTCTAACCCGTTTCTCTCCTGTGCCCCAAAGGACCGCCGTCCCTGTCTGGACGTCACCTGTTCCCGAAGAGGAACATCTATTCTCCCGCTGCCACCCAGCAGCTCCAGCGTCCCTGTCTGGACGTCACCTGTTCCCGAAGAGGAACATCTATTCTCCCGCTGCCACCCAGCAGCTCCAGCGTCCCTGTCTGGACGTCACCTGTTCCCGAAGAGGAACACCTATTCACCCGCTGCCACCCAGCAGCTCCCCCGACAAGCACCAGGACCGCTTGCTCGCTCACTGCCGCCGTGGCAGCCACAGGACAGAACATTAACCCTGTTCTATTTCCCCCCAATTCCTGTGTTGCTCAATTTCCATTAAACACCCTTGAAACCGCTCCTTTCTCTTCTCGTGTATTCAGCAATTGGGCTGTGCTCCAGACTCCAGTTCTCACATATAGTAACGCTCATGTCATGATAAATCTGGTTAGGTCAAAACTACAGGAATATACATAAAAAAATAAATAATTATAATACAATAAATATATATATCGGTTATCGGTATCGACCTTGAGGAGCAGAAAGTTATCGGTATCGATATCGGGGTCAACAAATCAATATCGTGCACCCCTAGACAGAACAGTGATCCTTCTTATACTTTAATTTAACTGTAACTAGGGATGCTCGATATTGGCTTTTTTACCGATATACCGATATTGTCCAACTCTTAATTTCCAATACCGATATAAACCGATACCGATATATGCAGGGTTTCCCCCCAAAAAAACGGAATAATTTCAGGTAATTAACATTACATATGTCTTGTTGTGGAATTAACATAACAGTATGCATACTTTTGACAATAAATAAAATCAGAATTTGTTCTTACTTGCCTGGGTAAATAAAGGTTGGTTATAGAAATGTAAAAAAAAATTAAATTTTTTTTTACTGATACCGATATTTTCCTATATCACATTTTAATGCCAATATCGGCCGATAATATAGGTAACTCTAACCTTACCTTTATGAACTTCACAAGGTAGTCAATGGCTTGTCTGGCTGAGAGCTTTCCCGGTCTCTTGTTGCGGCCCTGAGGTGATGGTGGCATGAGGTGGACAAGCAGCAAGAGGGAGGACATCTCACTGTCCCATCCTGAAAATACAAATAAATAAATAAAAAAAATCAGAAATACATTTGACTAAAAGCTGTGTTTCCATTTGTTTAAAAAACAATTCACCCTTCCATTATTATATTCCTTTAATTCAAGCATACCATTGTTCAGTTCTGTTGTGGATTCAACATTCTGAAGCAGGTCTTGAAGGTCGCCGGTCTGGGTGAGGCCACGGCTTTGTTCAAGGACTATCTGCCTGCAGAAAGTAGGCCACTTCTCCAGGAACTTTGCAGAGATGTCATCACCAAACATCAGACTGAAATCCTGCTCAATCTGCAGACAAGATGGAATAAAACATGGTTGACATTTTTTCGTCATACATTGTTAAATAGTAGGGCTGACCCCTATTAATCGACTAATCGGTCGAAAGGGGCCGTAGTCGACTGGCCAACCTCTTAGTCGAATACAATAAAAAAAAAGAAAAAAAATTATCATTCTTTTCAAAAGAAAAGAGGCATAGAAGCGTGGCTAACGCTAATGGCACGCATACCAGAGGCCGAAAACAGGCACAGAGGCACTGAAAGAGGATTTCACCCATCTAATGAACACACTATACTAGACAAATATCAAGATGTATCCATCAGTGGACCAATTGCATGCTTTTGCAGAGGACAAGAAGCCTTCAGTCGACTACTTCAGACATTAAGCACCCCCCACAGCCCAAATGGAATGATAAAAAAAATAAAAATAAAATTATATATATATATATTTTTTTTGACAATCCTAGTTGACCATCCAAATCCTTAGTCAGGGACAGCCCTATTAAATAGGTTCACCCTATGACCAGGGATGTGATCTAAATTGTTTAAAAAGGTCATTTTTTATTTCAGTTAGACTTTAATGCAAGGCAGTTAAAGAGCCACATACCATTCCTGTGATGTCTAGGAATCGTGGAAAGGTGGTGAATATTTCAGAGGACTTAATTGGGTCATGCACCATTTCTTGGCGATGGGTGAAGGTCTGTTTCATCTTCTCCTTGATGATTGCTTCATCAGTTGTATGCGTCATCAGTGCACTGGCCTCACGACACTGGGTGTCTGTGGTTAGCTGGTTTTCCTCACAGAAGGGGGCTCTGTCGCCATAATTTGGACCACCTGTAACAGTGTAGAAACCACACATACTGCTGCAATACTTTCCAGTGATATGCATTTACTATAATGATCCATCTTCACAGTTGCTAGATAAACAGTGGACTGGGACAATCAAAATTACATACCGATCAGTGGCTGAACATTACGGCTCTTCTTTTGTCCCTCTGATGCTACTTTTTGAAGTGATTTCACTCTCCATGCCAGAAACCCACTCCCATCTACTGGATTGTAATACTGCTCCTAAAACATAAGAAGAAAAGAGAAAAAAAAAGTGTTATTTGGTTTAAATGGGCATGTGTAAATGTGTTTATTTCTCTCCTTAAAACTTAACACATGCCCTTCTCTGAAGAATTGCTAAAATCAAGGTCAACAGGTAGGACATCATTGTTAAGGTTAGGAGAAATGGTCAGCATACAGAAATGTTAACAAATATTTAGTTGAAATCGTACTCCGCACAGCCCTATTTTAAGCAATTCCAGAGAAGTGAGGAGTAAAGGGGTTGGTGTTTTATGTACCATGATTGGATAATGTTATGCATAATGTTGTGTTAATTCCACGACAAGAGATATGTAGCCTAATGTTAATTACCTGAAATTATTCCTTTCAGGTTTATTCCTCTGCAATTCGTTTACTCCTCTGCAATTCGTACTCACAATACGTCGACGACATGCGTAAGGTGTTTGCCCACCCTCCAGATGACTCAGAGGGGGCCTCCGGCTTGTTTTCTATCCGCCAGGGAAGCCGCAGCGTAAGCGAATACGCTATCGATTTCCACATCCTCGCCGCCGGCTCCAACTGGGGGGACATACCGTTGCGAGGCGCCTTTCGCCAGGGCTTGAACGACGCTATTAAAGACGAACTTGCGTCCAAAGAAAGACCCACCTCCCTGGGCGAATTAATCCATTTGGCCAGAGAACTGGACCTGCGTCTTCGGGAACGTCGTCGAGAGAAAGCTAGCACCACTCGTCCGCCTGTACCCGGTCCGCCTCGTCGCACTGCCCGCGCCGAAGAAAATAGGTCCTCCGAGCCCATGGATCTCGACCTCTCACGTCTCCCTCCCAGCGAACGCCGACACAGGCTCGCTACTGGAGCATGCCTGTACTGCGGTCAAACGGGTCACTCGGTTGCCTCTTGCTCGCTTCGCCCAAACGACGGGGCTCGACAGTAGCGCTGGGCGTCTGTTCGAGTTTAGATATCGCTCCCAGCTCTGGCCCAAACATGCTATTCCGCGCCACGCTGTGTTTGAATAACCAAACACTCCCGTTATCTGCCCTGGTTGACTCAGGGGCCGACGAGAACCTCATCAACGCCGGAGTAGTCTCCCGTTACAACATCGCTACTGACGCCCTGCCGATACCCCGCGACGCCCGGGGGTTAAACGGGAAACTACTCACGCGGATTACTCGCCACACCGTACCCCTTCGCCTTCTGCTATCCGGGAATCACAGCGAGAGTATTCGGTTTCACGTTACCAACTCTCCCCACAATCCCATTGTTCTTGGCATGCCTTGGCTCAAGTTACACAATCCCGTTATCAATTGGCCTACCGGCCTGGTGACCAGCTGGAGCGCCCACTGTCACGTTGCTTGTCTACAGTCGGCTCGGCCGCCACTAGAGGGCGCCGGTTCGTACCCCGTCAAAGAGAACATAGATCTGTCTGCTATTCCGCCGGCCTACCACGATTTGAAGGCAGTTTTCAGCAAACAACAGGCTCTCTCCCTGCCTCCCCATCGCCAATACGACTGCGCCATTGATTTACTCCCCGGGGCGCCAGTCCCCGCTAGTCGCCTGTTCAACCTCTCGCGCCCAGAGAGAGAATCAATGGAGAAGTACGTTCACGAATCCCTGGCCTCGGGCATAATCACCCCCTCTTCTTCTCCTGTCGGCGCAGGATTCTTCTTCGTTTCCAAGAAGGATCGTTCCCTTCGCCCCTGTATCGATTACCGGGGTCTCAACAACATCATGGTAAAGAACAAATACCCCCTACCTTTAATCGACTCTGCTTTTGAGCCCCTGCAAGGTGCCACCATCTTCACAAAACTGGACCTCAGGAACGCCTACCACCTTGTCCGCATGCGGGAAGGAGACGAGTGGAAGACGGCCTTCAAGACACCACTCGGCCACTTCGAGTACAAGGTAATGCCTTTCGGTCTGACCAACGCCCCTGCTGTCTTCCAGGCCCTCGTCAATGACGTTCTCCGTGACGTACTCCACCGCTCCGTATTCGTCTACCTAGATGACATCCTGATCTTCTCCCGCTCCATGGAGGAGCATGTCCAGCACGTCCGCCGGGTCCTCCAGCGTCTTCTAGAGAACAAGCTGTTTGTCAAGGCGGAGAAGTGTGAGTTCCACGTCTCCTCCATCGGCTTCCTTGGCTACATCATAGAGGGCGGCAAGATCCGTGCGGACCCCGAGAAGATCAGAGCGGTGTCCGACTGGCCCCGTCCCACCAACGCTAAACAGCTCCAACACTTCCTGGGATTCGCCAACTTTTATCGGCGCTTCATCAGGGACTACAGCCTGGTCACGGCGCCTCTCACCCAACTCACCTCGCCTTCGGTGCCCTTCGTCTGGTCCGACGCAGTGGACTCCGCCTTCGCCGAGCTGCGCCGGCGCTTCACCACCGCTCCCATCCTCGTCCAGCCGGACACGTCCCGCCAGTTCGTGGTGGAGGTGGACGCCTCCTGCACCGGAGTAGGGGCGGTTCTTTCCCAGCGCTCTGCCACCGACCAGAAGCTGCACCCCTGCGCCTTTTTCTCACGCCGCCTAACCCCAGCCGAGGTCAACTACGACATCGGGAACCTGGAGCTCCTGGCGGTCAAGCTAGCCCTGGAGGAATGGAGGCACTGGCTGGAGGGATCGGAGGTCCCCTTCCTGGTTTGGACGGACCACAAGAACCTCGCCTACGTCTCAACGGCCAAGCGCCTGAACTCTCGCCAGGCTCGCTGGGCGCTGTTCTTCGCTAGGTTTAACTTCACCCTGACCTACCGACCTGGTTCCAAGAACACCAAGCCAGACGCCCTCTCCCGGCAGTTCGTCCCTGAGGAGGGGTCCACACACCCCGACACCATCCTTTCCACCTCCTGTCTGGTGGCCACCGCCACCTGGGAGATCCAGTCCGTCGTCAGGGAGGCACAGCGTGCCCAGCCGGACCCAGGTAACGGTCCACCTAACCGGCTTTTTGTCCCTGACCTCGTCCGCTCCCAGGTGCTCGAGTGGGTTCACGCTTCCCGGTTCGCGTGCCACCCGGGGATCGACCGGACACTATCTCTGCTGAAGAGGCACTTCTGGTGGGTCACCATGAGAGAGGACACCCGCGCTTTCGTCCTGGCGTGCACCGTGTGTGCTCGTGCGAAGGCCTCCCACCGACCGCCCGCCGGACTCCTTCGTCCGCTCCCGTCGCACGTCGCCCTGGACTTCGTCACCGGCCTTCCCCTCTCACACAGTAACACTGCCATCCTCACCATTGTTGACCGTTTCTCAAAGGCTGTGCACTTCGTTGCTCTCCCCAAACTCCCCTCTGCTGCAGAGACTGCTGACCTGATGGTACTCCACGTCTACCGGCTCCATGGGATCCCAGCTGACATCGTCTCCGAAAGAGGCCCTCAGTTCATATCCCAGGTCTGGAGGGCTTTCTGTCGGGCTCTGGGGGCCACGGTCAGCCTCTCCTCCGGGTTCCACCCTCAGACCAACGGCCAGACCGAGCGGGCCAACCAGGACCTGGAATCCGCACTCCGCTGCGTGACAGCCCGGGACCCCTCCGGCTAGAGCGCCTTCCTGCCATGGGTGGAATACGCCCACAATTCCCTTCTCTTCGGCGGCCACAGGTCAGTCCCCCTTTGAGTCATCTTTGGTCTACCAACCCCCGCTGTCCCCTGCCCAGGAAGAGGAGATCGCCGTACCGTCGGTGCAGGACCATCTCCGTCGCTGCAGGACGATCTGGGAGGAGACGAGGGCTGCGCTGCTCCGGACTGTGGACCAGAACCGGCGCTTCGCTGACCGCCACCGGACCCCGGCTCCCGCCTATGTACCAGGTCAGATGGTATGGCTCTCGTCTCGGGACCTGCCTCTCAAATCCGTCTCACGAAAGCTAACCCCCCGTTTCGTGGGGCCCTACAAGATCCTGTCCCTCATTAATCCCTCTGTTGTCAAGCTCCAGCTCCCCCCCCATATGCGCATTCACCCTTCCTTCCATGTCTCCCAGCTCAAACCGGTGCTCTCCAGTCCCCTCTCTCCCCCTGCTCCAGAGCCCTCTCCTCCGCTGGTGATAGACGACCACCCGGCCTACGTGGTCCGGGAGTTGCTGGTCGTGCGGCGACGCGGCTGCGGCTTACAGTACCTGGTCGACTGGGGGGGCTACGGCCCGGAAAAGCGGAGCTGGATCTCCCGGCCAATGATCCTGGACCCAACTCTCGTCCAGGACTTTCATCGGGCTCACCCTGACAAGCCTGGGCCGCCGGGAGGCGCCTGTCGAGGGGGGGGTCCTGTCATAATCACAACACGGGCCTACTTCACTCCCCCTCCTTTTCCCCTCACGTCCTCCACACGCTCCTCTTCATCCCCCTCTCTATCCACTGCGCACTCCTCATCGTCCTCTCTTTCTTCAGTCACCCCTTCCTTCACCCTCATTCACCCAGCTGTATTCCATCCCCCTAATTCACACACGGGCAAACACCCCACTCTCCCCAGCTGCACCCGATCCTCCCCTGATGAGGGGACTATATCTGCACCTCGACGCTGACCAGAAGCTGTCGTGGTATTAATTACCACTGCCCAGGTACGACGTCTCTGCCACAAGCTCTACTGCTAGATACCCTCTGTGTATTGGCTTACTCTAACCCGTTTCTCTCCTGTGCCCCAAAGGACCGCCGTCCCTGTCTGGACGTCACCTGTTCCCGAAGAGGAACATCTATTCTCCCGCTGCCACCCAGCAGCTCCAGCGTCCCTGTCTGGACGTCACCTGTTCCCGAAGAGGAACATCTATTCTCCCGCTGCCACCCAGCAGCTCCAGCGTCCCTGTCTGGACGTCACCTGTTCCCGAAGAGGAACACCTATTCACCCGCTGCCACCCAGCAGCTCCCCCGACAAGCACCAGGACCGCTTGCTCGCTCACTGCCGCCGTGGCAGCCACAGGACAGAACATTAACCCCGTTCTATTTCCCCCCAATTCCTGTGTTGCTCAATTTCCATTAAACACCCTTGAAACCGCTCCTTTCTCTTCTCGTGTATTCAGCAATTGGGCTGTGCTCCAGACTCCAGTTCTCACATATAGTAACGCTCATGTCATGATAAATCTGGTTAGGTCAAAACTACAGGAATATACATAAAAAAATAAATAATTATAATACAATAAATATATATATCGGTTATCGGTATCGACCTTGAGGAGCAGAAAGTTATCGGTATCGATATCGGGGTCAACAAATCAATATCGTGCACCCCTAGACAGAACAGTGATCCTTCTTATACTTTAATTTAACTGTAACTAGGGATGCTCGATATTGGCTTTTTTACCGATATACCGATATTGTCCAACTCTTAATTTCCAATACCGATATCAACCGATACCGATATATGCAGGGTTTCCCCCCCAAAAAACTGAATAATTTCAGGTAATTAACATTACATATGTCTTGTTGTGGAATTAACATAACATTATGCATACTTTTGACAATAAATAAAATCAGAATTTGTTCTTACTTGCCTGGGTAAATAAAGGTTGGTTATAGAAATGTAAAAAAAATTATAATTTTTTTTTTACTGATACCGATATTTTCCTATATCACATTTTAATGCCAATATCGGCCGATAATAAAGGTAACTGTAACCTTACCTTTATGAACTTCACAAGGTAGTCAATGGCTTGTCTGGCTGAGAGCTTTCCCGGTCTCTTGTTGCGGCCCTGAGGTGATGGTGGCATGAGGTGGACAAGCAGCAAGAGGGAGGACATCTCACTGTCCCATCCTGAAAATACAAATAAATAAATAAAAAATCAGAAATACATTTGACTAAAAGCTGTGTTTCCATTTGTTTAAAAAACAATTCACCCTTCCATTATTATATTCCTTTAATTCAAGCATACCATTGTTCAGTTCTGTTGTGGATTCAGCATTCTGAAGCAGGTCTTGAAGGTCGCCGGTCTGGGTGAGGCCACGGCTTTGTTCAAGGACTATCTGCCTGCAGAAAGTAAGCCACTTCTCCAGGAACTTTGCAGAGATGTCATCACCAAACATCAGACTGAAATCCTGCTCAATCTGCAGACAAGATGGAATAAAACATGGTTGAAATTTTTTCGTCATACATTGTTAAATAGTAGGGCTGACCCCTATTAATCGACTAATCGGTCGAAAGGGGCCGTAGTCGACTGGCCAACCTCTTAGTCGAATACAATAAAAAAAAAAGAAAAAAAATTATCATTATTTTCAAAAGAAAAGAGGCATAGCAGCGTGGCTAACGCTAATGGCACGCATACCAGAGGCTAACTGCCTACGAAAACAGGCACAGAGGCACTGAAAGAGGATTTCACCCATCTAATGAACACACTATACTAGACAAATATCAAGATGTATCCATCAGTGGACCAATTGCATGCTTTTGCAGAGGACAAGAAGCCTTCAGTCGACTCCTTCAGACATTAAGCACCCCCCACAGCCCAAATGGAATGATAAAAAAAATAAAAATAAAATTATATATATATATATTTTTTTGACAATCCTAGTTGACCATCCAAATCCTTAGTCAGGGACAGCCCTATTAAATAGGTTCACCCTATGACCAGGGATGTGATCTAAATTGTTTAAAAAGGTCATTTTTTATTTCAGTTAGACTTTAATGCAAGGCAGTTAAAGAGCCACATACCATTCCTGTGATGTCTAGGAATCGTGGAAAGGTGGTGAATATTTCAGAGGACTTAATTGGGTCATGCACCATTTCTTGGCGATGGGTGAAGGTCTGTTTCATCTTCTCCTTGATGATTGCTTCATCAGTTGTATGCGTCATCAGTGCACTGGCCTCACGACACTGGGTGTCTGTGGTTAGCTGGTTTTCCTCACAGAAGGGGGGTCTGTCGCCATAATTTGGACCACCTGTAACAGTGTAGAAACCACACATACTGCTGCAATACTTTCCAGTGATATGCATTTACTATAATGATCCATCTTCACAGTTGCTAGATAAACAGTGGACTGGGACAATCAAAATTACATACCGATCAGTGGCTGAACATTACGGCTCTTCTTTTGTCCCTCTGATGCTACTTTTTGAAGTGATTTCACTCTCCATGCCAGAAACCCACTCCCATCTACTGGATTGTAATACTGCTCCTAAAACATAAGAAGAAAAGAGAAAAAAAAAGTGTTATTTGGTTTAAATGGGCATGTGTAAATGTGTTTATTTCTCTCCTTAAAACTTAACACATGCCCTTCTCTGAAGAATTGCTAAAATCAAGGTCAACAGGTAGGACATCATTGTTAAGGTTAGGAGAAATGGTCAGCATACAGAAATGTTAACAAATATTTAGTTGAAATCGTACTCCGCACAGCCCTATTTTAAGCAATTCCAGAGAAGTGAGGAGTAAAGGGGTTGGTGTTTTATGTACCATGATTGGATAATGTTATGCATAATGTTGTGTTAATTCCACGACAAGAGATATGTAGCCTAATGTTAATTACCTGAAATTATTCCTTTTGGGGGGGGGGGGGGGGGGGGGTGAAACCCTGCATATATCGGTATCGGTTGATATCGGTATTGGAAATTAAAGAGTTGGACAATATCGGTATATCGGATATCGGTAAAAAAGCCAATATCGAACATCCCTAGAAATTATATGACAAGAATGAACTATAAACATAATAATTGTTAGACTAGAAGTCTTTATTTGTCATGCAGTTTTAACACACACACGCAAGATGGGCGACCCACAGGAACACACACACACATGCACTGAGTCGCCGATGAAATGTCTCTCTGCACTTTTCCCTGATGTACTTACATATCCCAAATTGCCCTGGGGATCGGCCAGGTATGGGAATAAGGCAGTGATGCCCTTTGCGTAGTCTTCTTTAACACGCCTTGAAGGACTCGTCCTACAGTGCACACACACACAAGTATGAGATCCAAACAAAAGTATTGCTGTGCCAATGCCTTCTGCACAATCTATGTAAAGCGCTTTGGATAACCATTTATCATTTACCAATTCTGCAAAAAGGAGGATCTTAGTAAAAACCAAAAATGTGTATTGGGTGCGTAATGTTTAGATGACAACATACCCATGCTCTTTTGCCATGTGCGCAACCAATATCTTCACCATGTCGCGTCTTCTGGTATCCGTTAGGCTTTTTGTCCAAGCATAATCGGCAATGATCCTCTCTCCTCCAGCTGTGTCCCTCAGAATCTTTTCAGTCATCTAAGCGGGAGTAAAAAGGGGGGGGGGGACACACACATGGATAGACAGTCATATTTTTAAGCATTGTTCCCACAGGCCCCTAAATTTGGTGGCCAAGTATATTTAACCCTTTCACTGCCACACTACAGAAGGTTAACCCTTTACTATCACACTACTGACGGTTACCGTCGGTAGTGTGATAGTAAAGGGTTAACCTTCTGTAGTGCGGCAGTGAAAGGGTTAACCTGCTGTTGTGCAGCAGTGAAAGGGTTAAGGTGACAAATGTAAACCATGACCCCCCCCCACCCCCCCCCCCCCCCCCCCCCCCCCCCGCATTTTCTCCCCAATTGTACTTGGCCATCCCCATGCTACCCCTTTATCAGAGTCACCATCTCCATTTCAAACAGTCATATGCAAAGCTTACCAGAGTGAGACGAGTCAGGTCAGCACCGTTTCTTGGAGCAGGACTAGACTGCAAAATGATGGTGTCATCAGACTCCCCCTCATTGTCTGCACCAGAGCTGAGAACGGAGCTTTGGCTGGAGTTGCTTGCAGAGGTCCTCACTGAATCTAACAATCATGTAGACATATAAGTGTGATTAGCAAGAGAGGAATGTTTGTGTCAAGTGTAATGTAAAAAGGCCACATTAGATTAGGAAGGATCCACACGTTACATTACATTGGGCATATATACATAGATAATTTCAAAGTACAAAAATATACAGTACCTGTGTGACATTTTAGGTTAGCCAGGACACATGTAGCCTTTTTACAACGCATCCGCGTTTCCGGCGCTCTGATTGGCCAGGTCATGTGACATGTGCGCCCAATAGCGTGTTTGCCCATTTCCGCGTCGAACAGCCTGCAAACTACCTGGCGTTCTATCGCCATGCTCTAAGACAAACTCTAACCTTAACCAACTTCGAAGAGTGCCTAAGCTTAACCAGTGTAGAACCTTGCCGTCCCACGATTGCCGCTCATGTCACATGACCTGGCCAATCAGAGCGAAAAAACGGGAACCCGGAAACGCGGATGCGTTGTAAAAAGGCTTCAAGCAGCCAGGACTGTATGGATGAGGCTATAAGGCTCCATGTTAGCAACTCACCTTCAGGATTTGGGTCTTGGGGTGAACAAATCTCCAACACACCCAGGTCTGGTTTCTTTATAAGAAACTGAAACGCCTCGTCGTCGACTTCAGTGTTTGAGTCATCATAGACCTTTAAGTCCAAGGTACTAGGAATTTCAAATTTCTTGGCAACTATAGACAAAACAAGATTGCACAAGCTTATTGATAAATCTGTTGTGCAATTTATTTAATTTGTATTAATTAAAATGTCATAAAAATGGGATATTAAAATAGCCACTGAAAATCATATGAGGAAGATTGACAGCCTTAATTGACATACGTAACACCGGTTCCTGACAGGCAGCGAGCGAGCGAACTGGAGACGAAATCGTGCGCGACACTGTCCTGATATGAGGCGGCGCGTGTCCGGGTGTGTCTGTGTGTGTGTTACCTGGAAGCACACAGGGCAAAGCAGCCTGCGATTCTTGACCAATAAAAAGTGTTTAGGGACGTGACTCGGCCGCGTAATCGCTCAACTAGAGACACAGCGAGCGAATATTTGAGGGGGGAACGACATCGCCGCTCAGTTCGCTGTCGCTCGCGGCAGGTCAGGATAGTCTGATTGAAACGAATACATTTTAATCATTTTCGCAATCACGCTCGCTCGCGTTGCTGCCTGTCAGGAAGGGGTGTAAGACATTGATTGGTTCACTCTATCCTAAATAAAATGGATTGTGCTTTGTACTGTAGGCCTACAGCTTAAATTAACATGCAGGGAAAGCCTAAACTGATACCCAGTATGTTGTTGCATAGGGCAGTGGTTCTCAAACATTTCATGTCAAGGACCCCCCAAATTGACAATTAGCCCACAGACCCCCATTTGAAAAGATGTGCCATGGACCCCCATAAGACAATATTTGTACGGCTCTAGCAGTGATTCTCAACCATTTTAATTCCAAGGGCACCCATTTAATGGCATTTCTATCTTTGGGACCCCAATTTATATTGTAAAATCAATGTTAATTTAACTCTTGACGGTGTACAATGGACGTTGGGGTCCATTTGTACACCGTCCGATTTACAGACCAATAAGGGTCCATTTGGTTCCTAACTATCAAGGCGGACGCCATTTTGAGAACCAACGGCACGCTGTGCAAAATGTTTCACTCACCACACTCCAAAAAAGTTGTGAAGGTCAATTGGCCCTCAAAACAGATGAATTTCTGCCGGTCAATGTGTTTAACACGTACAGCCTGCATCTGATGGCAAATAAATAATAACAGTTACTAAAATGATATAGGGCACAACAACTCATGCATTATGAGGAGTGTTACAATTAGAAAATATTACAAAAGCACCATCTACAGTAAATTTCGCTGAGTACATTTTACTCAAACTGAGTACATTTTACTCAAACTGAGTAAAACTTTACTCACGTCTTGGGCTCAAATTGACTCAGTTTGAGTAAAATTTACTCTGTGAAATTTACTGTGAGGCTATCTAGTTCCACAAGTTTCCATTATATTATACATGGAGGCAGAACACACATACCTAACATTACGGTGATGGAGCGTGTCACGTTTTAGACTCAATCGTGAAAGTTGTAATAAGATATTTAAAAATATAAGAGATGAAATACTTTTGAAGGTATTTATTATAAAAAGTTAACAAGCAATGTAATATAAAAGTGAATAAGCAAAGTATTTATACAAGGTGAATATAGCAAGGTACAATTGAAATCTAGATTGTTACAACCGGCCGGTCGAGTATATAAAAGGAAGGAAAAAAAGTCAAGTCATTGTGGGTCAGTCCAGCAGTCTCGTCCGTGGAGTCCAGTCAGTCCGTCCAGTAGAAGTCAAAGCAGAAGAAGTCCCCCCTTCCCTGTGAGGGTGATCTTTATTAGTTCCCTAGTCCAGTGTGTGTATGTGGTGTCTCTCCTCAGTGCACGTCGTGTGACTTGTGTATTGGTCAGCCTGTATGTCAGCCGTGCATGAGTGTGTGGTACGCACACTTACGTGCGCATTTTGTGCATGTGTGTCTCTATGATAACGATCTGTAACTAATGGAGACTAGAGTATGTGACCAGTGATTGACCTGGTCGTATATTAGTTGGCTTGTGGCATTTTGTCATAATGAGTTTGAATTATTTGATCCGGTGGTCTGGTGGGATTTCAGCACCAAAGGAGTCACTGTGTGCGCGTTGAGAGCGAGGGTGTATGTATGTGTGTGTGTAGGTTTGTGTGTGTGTGTGCTTTGAGAGTGTGGGGGTGTGGATGTGTGTGTGTGTGTGAGCTTGTCCTATGTGTAAGTGTGTGTGTATGGCCTGCACCAAGGGTCAGCAGGTCACTGATAAGGATCTGTGAGTGGTCCTCTGGCTGGGAGAGACGTCCTTTTAGGAGGATACAGACTTTGTATAGTGTAATGATGGGAGAATGTCTGCTATAATATTTATGTGATATACATGTCATATTTCAACAGTCCCCCCTTCCCTAACTTTAGTTAGGGAAAAAATGAAATAGAAGGGGGACCATATGCAAAATCATCAACAAACAACCAAACAATAAAAAACACACCCAACCAAAACACACCCAACCGGCCGACCCAATCCACACGTAAAAAGCACAAGAGTCAATAGAGAAATGGCACAATCATCAACCTCTCCACCGGTCACATCAAACAGAGTTCTGCATGTGGCCAAAAACCTCCCAGGACAATCTACGGCCTATTAAAGAACACACTTGAATAATAACTTGCTTAAAACTATGATATAATTGGAGGATAAAAAGCTCACATCGTCCCATGTCCCGATACATGGTGACGGCCCTTGGCGCAGCTCACAGCACATCAGACTCACTGTGAGTTGTTAAACAGAACATAACAGTGTACAAGAGCAATCAAGCGGAAAAGGGAGAACCAGCCACACAAACTCCGGCGGGGGGGTCGTGGCCACAACCTAAATTGTACCTCATCCCATTTCTGCTTTGCACTATATAGTACTGTACATTAGTACACTGCATAGTATTGTATATTATATGGTAACTCAGAACATTGTACATATGTCTATACCGAACACTGTGACCTCATTTTCTTCTTCTAAATTACATGCTATACTATGTTATTTGATACTATCTTGTCTAGCACAGTCTCTGGAGCGTAACAGTAAGAAGCATTTTGTATGAAAGTATTCTGTACTTCTGTATGACAACTATTAAAGAAACTTGAAACTCACCAGAGCAAATGTGAACTTGGTCCGCCCCCGTCAAAACTGCATGAAAACAAAACGACACGTCAAAACAGGAAACAAATGATCTACACAATATCTACTTCTAAAGGACACAGGAATTGGTGACCACCCTAAGGCTGCGGATGAATCATAAACACATACCACAGACCTCAACCTCACTAAGCATGAACCTGTTAAAAGGCCAAAAAATATCTAATAATGAAGTTCAGGAAAAAAACGTCCTTGGCACAGGACACCGCCGTCCGACGTCCGCGATGGATCTCAGCACATCTCTGGACATATTCCTAATCACAATGTTCAACGTATGGGATGACCAACACTAATACATCAGACTTGCACGCAACCTAGTTGGGCTTGTGGAGTGTGACCACATAAATTTGGGGGCCCAGAGGAGAGAGAGAGAATTTGGTGCGGTAGAGAGAGATGAGAGAGATGAGAGAGTAGGAGACAGAGTCCTATAATATGAGGCTTATTCTCCCGGTATCAGGAGTCCATGTCATCTGGTGAGGAGAGACTAGGCATAGCTTTCTCCCATATCTGGATATCACGATCTGGTAATACGTGGCAATGGACAGCTCCACTTCCTGTCAGTGGGGGAGAAACGGGGGATGAGGAGTAGAAGAGGGGAGGAGAGATAGCACCGTGGTGGGGACTGTCATGGCTCTTGGTAGAATCTTAGGAGGATACAGACGTCTTTTTAGGAGGATACAGAGAGATGTAGCAGCGGCGCACGTCCTCTGTCAACCTCAGCGAGCGTCCATCCCAACGGCCGCTCCCTTCAACATTGGAAAGAAGGAGGAGTCCTTGTCCTCTGTGAGTGCAGCAGCAACCAGCCGGTCGGCCGACACCACCCTTCAGGATGATAAGAGTCAGTGACACAAACATATCTGACAAAGACAGACCCGTATTCGTCCAAACCGCTCCATGGCTTCACAGCGGGGGGTCCTCTGTACCGCTGCTCCGTGCCAGCCCATGTCCCCAGGTCGCCAGGCCCAGCAGGACCTCGACCACAGAGCCGTCGGGGGATGTAACGTCACAACTTAGTGTTCCAATGTCTCATACTCCACCTCTTCTCCTCTATGAGCTTCCGGACCTGTTGCTGTCAGTGTGGTCCAGCTGTCACCATGGCCCGTCCCACCATGGCCCCCGTCCCCCCTTGACAGAGGATATCCATGGGATGTGTGGGATCCGAGCAGAATCAAGTCCGCTGCCCGCCCCAGAGAGAGAGAGAAGAATAGAACAGCGGCTCTCCCCGCCAACATTACCAATCAATCCAACACCTTAAAATGACATCCAGACAGAGATTACAATAAAACGGCAAATTTAAAATGAACCAGACTCAAAAACCAAAAAAGAGTAAAAAGAAAAAATACAAAACCTACACCCAAAAAACAAAAATAACGTAAAATAAGGACCAAATAGGGAGAGAGAGCGAAGCGGAGTGTCGTGTGCGACGTGCGCGCAGTCAGCGCGTGTGTGTATCAGAGTGTGTGTGTTCATGTGCCAGTGTATGTGTGTGTATCAGAGTGTGTGTGTTCATGTGTCAGTGTACGTGTGTGTGTATCAGAGTGTGTGTGTGTATGTGTGCCTGTGTTCGTATTAGGTTGTGTGTGCGTGCAGACAACGTGTGTGTGTGTATGTGTATGTGTGTGTGTGTGTGTGTGTCGTGATCGTGCGCGCCAGTGTAAGGGCGTGTGCTAGCGAGATTATCAGCGTGTGCGTCAGAGCTTGTAGATGCCTGTGTGTTTCGGGGCTGGACCCGCTGCTGATAACCTCGTTGTGAAAAGGGGCCAAAAAACTCTAGACCTCCCTTGCGGGTTCCCCTGTCCCAACAGTTCCGGGCCCAATGGCCGGGTCTTCCGCAGGTAAAGCAGTACGTGAGGTTCCGCTGTTGCTCTGCGCCCCCTGTCCCTCGGCGTGCACGTCCAGCCATCTGTCAGTTTGATTACAAAATACAGACACATGACTCGTTGGATGCACGAGAGAGAGAGAGGGGGACGCGTCCACTCTGCACCATCACACAATAATGCACACTGAAGCCGTGAGCGGTGTAATGCCACGCATGACTGGGCAGCATGTAGCAGACCTGCCCTCAAAATCCCCAAAACCAAATGCACTGTGCAAGGCAGGTAATCTACAAATCCAAAGATTCATTTAAACTTGTGTAATTCGGCAGTTCAACAAGTCGAAAGTACTAATCTTCTTGGAGTGAAGCTGGATAGCACTCTGTCTTATAGTGCAACGTTTAATTACACGTCATCTTGACCATCGCTCTGCGATGTGGCACTGCCAGCGGTGACCTCTGTAAGCCCCAGGTTGCCCAGAACAGGGCAGCACGGCTGCTGACCAAGGTCTAATGTGAGCCGTATATGCATGCCCGCCGGGCGCCTCTCTTGGCCTAACGTCGAAGATAGATTGTCTTATAATACACTCATGCTGTCCAAGTTGGTCATGAGCAGTAAAAACTCCTGTAACCATACATAAACAGATAGTTATTTGTAATACTGTGCATGAGCAGTACACCAGAGCGCTCTAAGGATATCTTTTATTTGTAGAGCATTAACTCCTTGGATTAACCTGCCTCCAAACCTCAGCTGTATTTACAGCAGATTCACTTTATACTGTTATTAGAAAGCATACAAAATATGTTGACCTGTCTACTTTTGTTCTTCCGTCACTGTGCACACACGTAATTTCATTCAACCCGTTATTTCCATCATGCAATATGTGTTTGGTACTGTCTCTAAAAAACAAATAATTGCAATAATAATTACTGTTCCTGGTGGACCCCAGAAAGACCAGCAGGCTATGGCACCAGCCAGGGGATCCGTAATAAACCAAAATAAAATAAAATAATAGGTAAAATGACTAAATGTATGATTGCTCACTACTCCGTCGTTATAGACAGCTAAATGCATGCTCATCTCGCATCGGAGCGTGGCGGCGCTGCCTGCGCAAATCAAGCTTCACCCATTTATCAAAAGAAAAAACAAAACACCTGCTCCTCCTAATTGGTAACTGCAGTATCATTACTTCCATTTCATTAATATAATGTTCTATGATTGGTGTGGTGACCGCTTGTCACACCCCCCATCCTGACAACGCACCCGACGCATATCGTTCTTATTCGGGCCGGGTAATGATAAGTTGTGGACGTCGGCTGAACCGAGCGCAAGGGGCCCACATCGTCCAAAAGAAAACAATGAATGAACAGCCCGCGGCGGCTCCCTGTTGCCCCCGGCGCCGGCAGGAACATGCCTCGATCGAGCGCACGTTGCTCCAATAAAATAGGCGGCACGTCCCAGTATTGTATGCTCTATATCAGGGGTCAGCAACCTTTTTGACATGGAGTGCCTGTTTGAAATATAGTTGTAACTAGTGTGCCTCAACAATATTCCATGCATCGTAAATTTTTTTTCTCATAATCAGGTATTTTTAATGATAATTTTTACATTATTATATCATTATTGTTATTGTTATTATTAACAATATTATTATGATGGTTGTATCAACCCTAAATCTGAGTTGGGGGGGGGGCGAATGCAATGCAGACAAACAACTGCATACAGTGCGACCATTTCACTCACATTTGCCCATTCATTTTTGGACACATCACACACCATCGGTGTGTGTACTGTACGTGTGCTGTCATAGCTCCACCTACAGGCCTAATGGAGAACACCAGGACAACACCAGGATGTGAATGGAGGGTGAATGTGAGGTATATTGTGTAAATAAGTTTTGATTGATCGCAAGACTACACTGTAAAAAAAATAATAATAATAAGAGTCCCAGAACTTAAAAATATTGAGTTCAGTTACTGTGCATTAAGGTTTTCAGTTTTCAATCCATAATAAGTTAACAGAAAAATAAGTACACAACCACATTATTTCAACCAAATACAACTATATTTATTGTCATTGTTTTAAGAACACAAGTTGACTTGGTAATACTCACATTTTCAGTAAAAAAAATTGCTTTTAACATGTGCAATGTTCAATGAAATAGAAAAATTAATAATAAAATGTGTTGATTAATCCCACTGGTCACAATGGTGACCGTAATAATGTTTTTGTTATAAGGCTCTGCAAATGTTACTGAATGATGGAGCAATGTATTTCCAGCTAAATTGAAATAATAAACAAATAAAGGGTCTCAATTAAATATGTGGTAGTAAAAATAACCTGTGGGAGGATTTCAACAAGATAAATGCGACAACAGTGCAAAATATTTCACTATAATAAAAAAAAAAAAAATTACTGCTGCCCCCTGTGCCTATGAAAATGCCCCCGCGTGCCTATGCAGGCATGCATGCCTAGGGTTGCCTACCCCTGCTCTATATTCCAATATGTGCGTCTTCATCAATGCAGTCCTGTGTGAATTATGTGCGTGGTCCCGCAACGACGACGTTACACATCTACTATGTACCGCAAGCGGCACTAACAGTCCCAGCGCCTCGGACCAAAGAAATAATAATAACAACAACAACAACAACAACAACAACATGATGATTATGATGAATTGAAAACGTGGGACCCTGATGCAAACAAGACGAAAGTCCTTCTCCCCCCTTGGCCCTTTGTATGTCATGCAGTCCGCACACTGTGTGTGTAACTATAATTATGTAATAACATATAATGCAGGACCTCTTTAGGGGGTCTTTAACCGGCATGCAACGAACTGGACCATGAGTCCGGAATTAAAGCAATTTTCATGCCTTTGGTATATAGTTTATTCCATGGAAGGTTACGTTTGTCAGAGCCAAACGAATGAACGATGAAAATGATATCTGTATCATACTTTATGGTCTTCGTGCCTTGCGTTTATCAATAATACGTTTATTCATGCATATGTAATGTAATACGTGAAAACCCTGATTTAGGACGCAGCGGCTGGGAGCAGAAAACGCCCTCAGACACTCGCGGGTTTGCATTGAAAGCGAATAGCTGTAAATGCATAGTCCATTAATTATGTGTCTTTAAAGATTTCCAGTTCCAGTGTTCCATTGTCCATTTTGCATGTATAACCAGCTATTATATATTTTATTAGAATATCAGAATTCATTATAGAATGATGATCAGTGTGACTGTACCCCACAATATGGTTAATTCGCATTAGAAAAGATAAAGACTGCTGGTTCAACAGCATCTATAAGTGTGGTAATAACGCAGATATTGAGTGTATAATATTCCCGTGAATACGCCACGCCACGCCTCTGTATCAAACGAAAACGAAAACGATCGCTTCCAGCCGAGTCGCGCGTCCGTGTTGGCTGCTGGGCCGGCAGTGCGCACGGCGGTGTTCAGAGTGGTCGCAACGAGAAGTCAGGGACCCACTTCCCCTATATAGCATATAATAACAATATAATACCCGCTCCCACAACTGCTTATATAGCATAATATAATAATATATTATAATAATAATAATAATAATAATAATAATAATAATAATAATAATAATAATCCTTCCCAGATTTGGAGTATATACCCGCCTATCTTTAATGAACTAGATACATCCATCTAATCGTCAACGCATAGTCAGAAACTGCAATGTGAAGAGGGTTCAACCGTCAGTGGTTCCACAGACCTTCCCCCTCGCGCGGCCGCTGCAAGGGTTCAAAAGTCCACGAAACCAGGACCCCTCTCCCGCAGAGCAGCACAACCATGCAATATGAACGATATATACTACCACCAGCATATCCATTTTATTTTATTTTTTTTTGGTCTTTTTCCCCCTCCATTTTTCCTCCGATTTTCTCCCATCCCAATGTTAGTCGTATGCCAATTCCCAGTCCCTTCCTGGTCGCTGCGCACTTACCCCCCACAGTCAGATCATCTGGGAGAGTGGAGGCTACCACGTGCTTCCTCCGACACACGTCCAGCCAATCACCGCTTCTTTTCACCTGGCAGCGCGGATTCTCATTGAGAGGGCGTAGCGTGTGGGAGGACCACACTATCCCCCTCACGTCCAATCCGCGCTTAGCAGGCGCCCCGACTGAACTGTAGGAGTCGCTGTTTACAACGACCCGGACCCACCCCGCCAGCTTCTCCCACCCTCTGATACAGCCAATTGTATCAGTGCAGACGGCCAGCCAAGCTGGTGACAACCCCGGAGCTGTGAGCTGGATTCGAACAGGCAAATCCAGCTCAGCTCCGGGGCTGGTGACGAACGCAATCTCCGCTCGGCCACCTAACCGCCTACCAGCATATCCATTCTAATATAATGATAATGGTCACCTTACCAAGAGGCAAGAACAGTTATAGTAATGTATAAATACCATTCATTCCACACATTTGGACATAAAATAACACTTAGCATTTAAGAAGCCTGTATAATACAATACAACAACAACACTGAAATATGGGAATAAAATATCGGTATAACATGACTCATAACCTAACCATATCCAATATGGGTATAACTGACTCCTACCCTTTTTAATATGGGAATAAAATATCGGTATAACGTGACTCATAATCTAACCATATCCAATATGGGTATAACGACTCATAACCTTTTTAATCGACTAAGCTTATTTCGGAGACTAGGATTGCAGTTGGCTGATGCAATTAAGAGACTAAATCAGGGCTAAGCAAGGCTGATCACCACTTTACCCGCAACCTGTTCGTAATTCTCACGCACTTCAGACCTACAATCCTATGCTTTTGTCTACTTAATAACTCTGGCTATATTCAAGTCCCTGTACATTACAGCCAGGCCTCCCCGAGGTCTTAGGGTTACCCTATTACTTAAATAGTGGTATTTCTACCTGCGGCTCCAACTTAAATAAACGACCCTAACTTAAATAAATGGGTCACTCTAACTTGATGTAGAAAAAAGAAAGAGAGAGAGAGAGAGAGGTGTGAGGGGGAAAAAAATTTAATAAAAAAGTTCTAGTATAGATTGCACCTTGCATATATTCATTTCAACAACACAATTCAATGGGTTTACTTATATTTTTAGCAACTTATTCACAAGACAATAATGAGAATGCATCCACTCATAACGGCTGTTTTAACTATGCAGATTTCGACTTTACGTAACAGGTTTTTCTGCTTACCTTTGAAAATGGATCCTCTGAGTGGATGTTCCGTCAATATTGTCCGCAAACAGGTTGGTAAGTCTGAATGAATGCCCACCCAGGGAAAGCCAAATTGTCACGTTTTAGACTCAATCGTGAAAGTTGTAATAAGATATTTAAAAATATAAGAGATGAAACACTTTTGAAGGTATTTATTATAAAAAGTTAACAAGCAATGTAATATAAAAGTGAATAAGCAAAGTATTTATACAAGGTGAATATAGCAAGGTACAATTGAAATCTAGATTGTTACAACCGGCCGGTCGAGTATATAAAAGGAAGGAAAAAAGTCCAAGTCATTGTGGGTCAGTCCAGCAGTCTCGTCCGTGGAGTCCAGTCAGTCCGTCCAGTAGAAGTCAAAGCAGAAGAAGTCCCCCCTTCCCTGTGAGGGTGATCTTTATTAGTTCCCTAGTCCAGTGTGTGTATGTGGTGTCTCTCCTCAGTGCACGTCGTGTGACTTGTGTATTGGTCAGCCTGTATGTCAGCCGTGCATGAGTGCGTGGTACGCACACTTACGTGCGCATTTTGTGCATGTGTGTCTCTATGATAACGATCTGTAACTAATGGAGACTAGAGTATGTGACCAGTGATTGACCTGGTCGTATATTAGTTGGCTTGTGGCATTTTGTCATAATGAGTTTGAATTATTTGATCCGGTGGATTTCAGCACCAAAGGAGTCACTGTGTGCGCGTTGAGAGCGAGGGTGTATGTATGTGTGTGTGTGTGTGTGTAGGTTTGTGTGTGTGTGTGCTTTGAGAGTGTGGGGGTGTGGATGTGTGTGTGTGTGTGTGTGAGCTTGTCCTATGTGTAAGTGTGTGTGTATGGCCTGCACCAAGGGTCAGCAGGTCACTGATAAGGATCTGTGAGTGGTCCTCTCTGGCTGGGAGAGACGTCCTTTTAGGAGGATACAGACTTTGTATAGTGTAATGATGGGAGAATGTCTGCTATAATATTTACGTGATATACGTGTCATATTTCAACAAGCGTCTCACAAATCTATGTGCACGTGCACCCGTTAACGAGCGACAGTCAAAAGTGTCTGGGCGGAAACAAGTGGACAGTTTGGTTCCGCATTAAAAGTCAATCCACAATCTAGAGGCGAATTGTTGGGCATTCATTCAAATTAGTCAACCCAGTACAATGGTTCAAATAAACACTTGTTGAACCGAACAGTGCGTCAAATTAACTTGTTATGTCCATTTACCGCTAGTAAAACAGTCAACCTACAGCACATCGCGGCAAATTTACGTGACTCTATTTAGAGTAAAACACACGTTGTCTCTGCCACCGTTTCAGCAAAATCTGCCAACATGTAACATAATTGTTCCATCTCCTGTACTATGTCTACTTGTCTTGTATGTTCTTAACACTTTCCGTGCCACACACGAGAATACTCGGGTTTATTTATAGGTGGTTGAAAGCCACTCACGAGATTTCTCTGATTTTTTTTTTTTTAGCGATCTGAAATCATATTGCATCACCCGAGCCTACCCGAGTATAGCCGAGCGGCGCCGGCGATCATTGTGGAAAAAAGCGCCCCCTGTCGTCTCCCAGATGACATAAGGGATTTTGGAATGGACTCAATGAAAATGAATGGGGAAAAAAATCCGGTACTCCACATTTTCCAGTCCACTGATGCAGCCGGGCTTAACACAGTTCATTCTGGAACCTCAGAGCCCCGCTGATCATGGAGTTCTACTGTATCGCGTTGGATCTATACACTTTTTTCGAATGGTGATCAGGAATTGGAATATACCAGTTGGATACCATCTGATGTCAGGTAAGGACTCTATGTTATCAGTGTTAGGATAATCAGAGTAAGTTTGATGAAGTTATAAGCTGTTTTGTGAAATGTCCTCTTTCGGTTTCACTGTAAAAGTCCAAGAGGAAATCAATGCGGCGATTATCCGTGCGCGGCCCGAATGTGCTTGCGTGCACGTATAATATTGATCATCTAGCGTTTATTTGAAAACGATTCATAAAAAGGCCGACGAATATCAACGTTGTGGAATATTCCAGTAAAAGACGATTTTCATAGAATGCCCCAGAATGGGCTGTTTTTTATTTCAAAACGGGGGCTTTTCTAAATGCTCTGAAACGGAAACGACGCGATAAAAAACCAATCTGCCTTGACAGCACTGACTGGAAAATAGTCTTTGATAATGCGATGGGCAGATTAGACACATAGCCATAATTTAAAACATAGATTAGACGATATTAACGTTAACATTGGCGCCGATGGTGGCATTCAGCGGGTAAAAAGGAAAACCCGGCGTGGCACTCAAAGTGTTAATACCAGCGTTTCCGTTAGCCGGTAATTACCGGTATTTGACCGGCAAAATCTGTTGAAGTCCGACATATTTACTCTCTCCGGTCTTAATGTCCGGTGAAAATAATTCCCTGAGTCTAAGCCAGTGATGCCACAGATTACTTGTAAAAGTAATCCGATTACTGATTACTGATTACTCCTTTAAAAAGTAATCCAAGTTACTTTACTGATTACTTGATTATCAGAGTAACTTAGTTACTTTGAAAGTAACTAGGTTACGAAGTCGTCGTCGTTCCCCCAACAGTTTTTTTAAAACGCTTTATTGAAAGTGCATAAATAGTTTTTAACTTGTTTCTCTGCACATAACGTAAATTGTTAAACTAGTGCTTCAGCTTCTGTACCATCAAGTATGGTAAAGCAACAGTCTATGATGCTCACAGCATTAGAGCAGCCAGCCAGTGGTTTTACAAAACCAGTGTATCCATTCACATCTAACAAATGCAGGCTGAACTATTCAATTATATCAACTGTAACTATTAAATTGTTTTTATAAATGTCTCTCTATAAACATACAATCAGTCTCTCTTTAACATGTAAATTAACTGTAAATCTGGCAAATAAGAGCTTTTGCTCTGCCACCATCAAATATACATTAATCAATAGGGAAAGAAACAATCTCTCTCTTTTGCTGTTTGGCTGGCCTCCGAGTCCTCCTGTACCTAGTCGAAGCGTCGTAGTGTTGTGATTCCAGATGCTTTCAATGCAATTGGATGTGCTGTTTTTAGCGGTAGACAGTATTTACGTTTAGGTCGCTTTCACATATAGTTTTGGTGGACTCGGTGCGGTTCTGGGGGTGAAGTTGCAACATTGTTGCATTCTTCATTTGGTTCGCCTGCTTTCACACAGAGGCGGACCGAGACCTTCTGAACAATGTCACGCGGTCGAAAAGGGCGCTTGTCTATTGGACAGTGGAAATGTGTGTGTGGCTGCTGCGATCCCGTGTGTGCGCGCGCGCGCGCGTGTGTGTGTCTGTGTGTGTACTGCGGAGCCCTTCAGATAAGCGGAGCCGAGTTTTGACATGGCATTGATCCATTGTTCTATTGAAGCACATTACCACCATCCTCTCGCTAAACAACTTGTAGACCACGGTGTTTTTATGAGTGCCCACAAGTAGCTGTTTTAATAATATAATAAGCCGCGCGCCTCGGTAATAATAATAAGCCGCGTTTTTTCTTCCTGTAAGCGTTTTGGGGTGGAATTCTCAGACGAATGCAACGGAGCCCTGCTGTCACACGATTGGCGCATATGTCACATGACGTGCTGTGAAGACCCGCCCTACTCTGCCTCTGATTCGCAGACTGTGGATGGGGAATGTGATTGGGCCAAAGCAGAGTCACTCACAGACAGAGAGTCCAGTCACGCCGCGGGAGCGGCGGGACACATTCTTGTGTAACCCTTTCACTGCCACACCACGTCACTCCCAAATAAGAAAAACAGCTCAAAAATGTATTTTTGACTGTCGAAAACGAAATAAAATACTGCATTCCGCCTGCATTATGAATTTATGATGAGATAGTAACGAAATAGTAATGCACAGCCACTTGGACAAGTAACTGCAATCAGATTACTGGCTTTTAAAGATTAACGCGTTAGATTACTATTTTCGGGGAAAAGTAATCCGATTACAATAACGCGTTACTTAGTAACGCGTTACCGGCATCACTGGTCTAAGCACAATTTGATTATTTGAATTGTATTAAAATAGGCTAAAATTAAATAGCCTATGCGATGAACGAAACGATCATTACATTTGTTTCCTCGTTGCTTCTAATAATGACAACGACGTCGTCAGCGAGAGCTTAGTGCTGGGTGTGCAAACTTTTGTGAAGCTGCAGAGCCAGAGCACTATCAGCACAATGCAGTATTCCAGCAGTACTCCAATTCAGCCATTTTCAGCCAATGTTGGGTGGGGGGCGCTGTTGTGCAGTTCCCAGAAAAGAGCCAATAACATTGAATCAGCTTCTCTGCAGCGCCATACTCTTTGCAAATAAGTCGTTGCGAGGTGGAGAGAGTCGTCACGCAAACCACGATAATGTTGCCGTCTCTCTGCTTTCTCAGTTCTTCGCTTGATATAATTAATACAAATGTCCAATATAACGGAATTCGTTAGCTCCTAAAAATGTGATTATAACAGACTGCTGTTTAGTGTCGGACCGACTGCCCACATACGCGGTCTATTTTATTTCAAGTCAGCAGCAGCACGGAGTATCGAGGGACTTATTTTATTTGGAAAATATTAATGACTGTATATGTGAAGTTGAACATTATGATATGTGTGACGTGTCTGATACAACGAGGTGAAGCGATGTCGACTCGAGATTCATTTGGGGGTGCGTGTGACAGAGCTGCTGCAGCGGGAGCCTGCGGGGCGGGAGCTTGATGCTGGTAGCGTATCGCACTAACTTGAGAGGCGAGAGATAGTAATTTGATTCTGCAAATCAATTTCTCATTCTTCGCTTGATGTAATTAATACACATGTCCAATTATAACGGAATTCGTTAGCTCATAAAAATGTGATTATAATAGACTGCTGTTTAAAACTCTGACCGGAATATCTCGAATATGTCCGGTGATAGAAATCTTGCAGGACACTCAGACCGGCACGAATATGTTCTAACGGAAACGCTGGTTAATACGTCAGTTTTTGTATGGATATAGTTATATCACTACTTTTAACAACAGCCTACAGGCATGGTCTACAGCAGGGGTGGGCAATTATTTTTCCCGGGGGGCCGAATGAGCAACTGAAAATATGTTGGAGGGCCGGGCCAAAATTCCAAACTCAATTATGCATAATATACATTTTATTTCTATATAAAAAGCAGTAAATGGCATTGTTTTGACCCCTGGTAAGAGTGTATGTTATTATTTGGCAATTAAAAGGTGAGGTTAGCTTTCAAAAATATAATTTATTCAAATAGAATTTATTTCCAAAATGATAAACAAAATGTGAAACATTAATAACAAAGGGCATGTATGACAAAGTGCTATACAAATAAAGTTATTATTTTGAGTTTCATATACTATTGAAACAAGGATTTTCTTAGCTTTCTAAAGACATCACATCATCTTATAGCCAACATAAACAAGACATGTCACTGAACTGTGTAAAGAAAAGTGTCCCAGTAGCCTTTTTTACTTTACATGCCTATATTAAACATTTAATGTTTTCAGAACTGTGCAAAAAAAAGAAAAGAAAAAGATCAAGTGTCCCATTTCACTTGTTATATTTCCACATTTTAGTGTTCTTCAGCTCTTTTTTTTCATTCAGTGTGATACATCCAGTCTCTGTTGAGCTTTAACAAGTCCATCAAAGTCAGGTTGCATGTCTGAGGTGGAGATGCGAAGCACAGCTGCCAGATGTTCATCAGTGAGAGAGGATCTGTACCTGGACTTGGTAAACGTCATGACTGAGAATGTCTGTTCACATATAGGTGGATCCAAAGAGAACCAACATCTTCTGAGCATGTCTCCTCATGTTTGGAAAGTTCTCCTCCTTGAGAGCAGAGTAGAACTCTAGCAGTGATGCTGACTTAAAGTGCTCTTTCAGTAGTGAATCAGACTGCAGGTCAATGAGTTCAAGCTGAACATCAGTGGGTGCACTATCAACACTGCAGGTAAAGGGAGAGGAAACCAGCTGCATTTCATCCTCAACCTTTTTGAAATCTTGAAAACGCCTTGAAAATTCATCATGCAGTGCTCCCAACATGGATGAGTACCTGTGCCGGTGATCAGCTGATGGTTTGACTTCTTTCAGGGTTTTCATGTGTTTGAGATTGTTGCTGCCTAGTTGCCTTGAAATTAATTGCAACTTTGTCATGAAGGCTTTCACATGGCTATGCATTTCATGAGCAAAAATGCCCTTGCCCTGCAGTTGTGTGTTCAGTAGGGATGGGTACCGTTCACATTTGAACCGATACAGTACCGGTACCTGTGAAGCGATACTGGTACCCAACGGTACCTTTTTTCTGTACTTTAGTCTAAAAAAATGTAATCTACCTACAGTACCTCAGTTGTGAAAAAAGAAATCCAAACTTCAAATAACCACACTTTCAACCGTTTTCGGCTTGCGCCGACTGCTTTGTTGTTGAATCAAGTCAAATCCTAGGTAAGCGTATATTGTGCGTGTGAACGTTGACATGAAAAGAAAAAAGTAAAAAAATATATATATATATATATATATATATATATATATATATATATATATATATATATATATATATATATATATATATATATACATATATATATATATATATATATATATATATATATATAAAAAAATATTATCATGTAATCTTTCGCGGGCCGGTCAGAATCATCCGGCCCGCGGGCCGTACAATGCCCAGGTCTGGTCTACAGGTATGGTCTCAGGCCTATACAGGTATAGCCGCATGCAGGTGAAAATTAGCTTCTGGCTAACACTAGCTCATATACATTTTACTTGAAAACCGACATGTTGATTAATGTGCACTGTCCCTGATAGCAATACTGTTGATAATTGAATACTCGTGTTGCACCGACGTACCTGTTCTTAAGTTATTGTCCATAAAACTGTAAAACGTTTATTTAATAGCGTGCGTGCAAACGTAGCAGCTAACATGCTAACATCGTGATAGATGGCTCTGTGGCTATAGCTGTGGCTATAGCTGTAATGTACGGTGACTCTATTTAGAGTAAAACACACGTTGTCTCTGCCACCGTTTCAGCAAAATCTGCCAACATGTAACATATAATTGTTCCGTCTCCTGTACTATGTCTACTTGCCTTGTATGTTCTTAATACGTCAGTTTTTGTATGGATATAGTTATATCACTACTTTTAACAACAGCCTACAGGCATGGTCTACAGGTATGGTCTCAGGCCTATACAGGTATAGCCGCATGCAGGTGAAAATTAGCTTCTGGCTAACACTAGCTCATATACATTTTACATGAAAACCGACATGTTGATTAATGTGCACTGTCCCTGATAGCAATACTGTTGATAATTGAATACTCGTGTTGCACCGACGTACCTGTTCTTAAGTTATTGTCCATAAAACTGTAAAACGTTTATTTAATAGCGTGCGTGCAAACGTAGCAGCTAACATGCTAACATCGTGATAGATGGCTCTGTGGCTATAGCTGTAATGTTGCAAATTAGTTACACACATTGCTGTTTAATAAATTAACAAATAATAATAATAATCTTACCTGGTATTTGGCATCCAACTTGATCCAAGAGAAGGAAAATATCGCTGTATTGCGCTCTTGCTGCTATACCTGAGCTTGAAGCGACGACTTGCCGAGAGAGAAAGATGGCGTCGTCACCTTTGGAAATTATATGGATAGTAGGCGTGACCAATGCTGCTATACCTGAGCTTGAAGCGACGACTTGCCGAGAGAGAAAGATGGCGTCGTCACCTTTGGAAATTATATGGATAGTAGGCGTGACCAATGCTGTATATTACTCCAATAGAAACTCTTCTGGAACTTTACTCTCACTCTATTGGCCACAGGCAATGATTATGCCCCAAATGGAGTAAATATGACTACTTGAGAGGAAAATAATAACTCCGTAATAATTACTCTGGGAATATGACTCCCCAGTTTTTCCTGTGTAGTACTACATTGAATATAAACTGAATAGAACAGGTGTGACATTTTTATTAAATTAATTCTGCACAAACAATAAATCACAGAATGAAGTCTCAAAACTTGTACACAGAATACCTCCACAACTCACCCAGACCCCCCTCCCTCCACAAGTAATTGATGTTACAGCCGGCTTGTGGGAGGCATGGCCAAACAGCGTTCGAGACAGGGGAGGGTAGAATTGGACAATACGAAATTGGGATGGGAGAAAAATTGAAAATGGGAGAAAAAGTAGATACAAAAAAAGAATTGTCAACCTAGACCCTATTTTTCCTATCATCTGGCATCTAACAACAACGATCTTACAGATACATTTTGGACCAAAATCCTGCCAATTGGTTGACTTTTGAATGAGTTGTGTTTTAGGTGTTGAGTTTCCATGGCTAGATGCATTCCATCAGGTTAGTCACGACTGTCAAACATCCTGAAAAGCAGCCAAATATGTCCTTTATGAAGCTGAGACAGCCACCATAGTGATACAAGTATGACAATATACAAGGGGTAACACACAGGGAACTAAGAATACTACCTGCCTGACAGTAATCTTACCTGACTCTAAAACACACATACAGGGGGTGGAAGGAAAGGTACAAACACAAAAAGTAGTGAAGGGGATGGGGAGAACTAAAATGTATAGAAACTGGTGACCCTGCATCGATGGAAGTGGAATACAGTGCAACAGCAATCAAAGTATGTTGAAAAAAAACACTCTTCCCAGTAGTGGAGTAGATTCAGTCCACCTGTCAAGGGAGAGCTGAATCAGTGGCATGTTTGTTCACAGCTTAACATATAAATTATATAGCGAAAGTAATGTTACTTAGCTTGGGGAAGAAGAAGTGGAGGAGAGCCCAGGCCAAGCCATTCACTCATCCCGCTGTAGGGTGGCTATTTTGAAGATAGTGGATGTCAGCTTGCAGGTGGTGAAGAACTTGTCGTTGCAGGGGGATAGCAGGGGGAACGGACAGCATTCTGTCATGAGACTTCCTCGTTGGACCAGTCTGCCATTTCTAAACGTCTCTCTCTTTATAAGCTTCAGGTGCTGGCCCATGAAATCATCGCACTCCTATAGGAAAACCTAGGAGAACAGCAGAAGAGGGGAGAGGGGCAGACCTAGAAACATGCCAAACCAATCCCCAGCAGTGGCGTCGCGTGGGTAAAATAACAGAGGATGCCAAAAAGAATTGTATAAAAAAAATTTATTAACCCATTCTATGCCACGCTTATATCCATCGCTGTTTGATCTCTGCCAGCACTGTACGTCTATGGAGATGTTCACCTTCTTTGCAGGGCTATAACTTTTTAAATTGTATTGCTAAATTGACATTACTATGGCCCATTCAACATCGATTAACTATCGTTCAGGATGTAGGAACGTTTTACTTTTTCATTCACACATTCATATGAAAATACCGTCTAGAGTATAAATATGTTTTTATCGTTTTCTGCAGTATTTCCCAGAACGTGAGATATAGGCACAAATGCATATATTAGATCATCAAATGCAGTTTTATACCGATCAACGCTATATTAAAAATTTCAACTGTACATGGTCCTAAAAAACGGTATGACTGATCATGCACGGGTGAACGAAGGGGGGGGGGGGGTCGTTTATAATTCTGTGATAGTCGTTAGATGCTTCATGTAGTATGGGTGATATATTGATCAGAGCAGTTTGTATCGAAAATGATAAACAAAAACGCTGAAACTCACGTCAGTCTCCTCGTACCGTTGGGCGATGAGAGTGGAGCAAACAGATCCCAGTTATGTGGTGGGGATCTAGGCGATCCATTTCCGGTTTGTATATGACTAATACACGCCCAAATCATGTAGATTATTGAGTTATGGCAAAGATCCATATCCACGGTGTGTGTATTGAGTCCCGCGACGATAAACGAGTGGCCGGACGGAATAGGGAGACGAACCGGGATCACAAGAGATCCACTTCCGGTTGCAACTCGCCGATCAGCCACCAGGTGGCAGTATTGAAGCGTTGCAGAGTTGTGCTGGCTCACACAGCATCCAACAAGGCTCCGTGAGTGAAATATGAATACCATGGCGAAAATATGAAATTATGATCAGAATCACGTCGTACGCCGTTATTGGCAGAATTCGCATGAACTTGAAACCTGTTATTGGCGGGGAAAGGGTTAATATCTTTTTATTTAATTTTTTTTATTATTTAAGCCAAGCAGTCACCATGTACAGTATGGCTCGGCGGCCAGTCAAACCAAGCAGTCAACATGTACAGTATGGCTCGGCGGCATTATTACTATGAACAAAACAAAGCCAAGAGAACAGTTTTGACTCTTCAAATAAAGTGACTATATTTATTTTTCCAAATTAATATAATTTTAGTCAATCACAAAATTCACAATCCGTCAATGTCATTAACATGAAACAACTATTACTTGGCATTTATAGGACAGCACGCCTCAAAAAGAATTAAATAAACCAAACAAACATCACAGGTACATAGTGTAATGTTCTGGGGTTTTGTGTGTCACTGTTAGCTGGGGGTGTGTTTCCGCCCGGGAGAGATAGGGGGTGGAACCGGAAGTTAGTTTGTTGTCGTGGAATACACGTGAAAGCAGGTAGCTGTGTGTGATGAAGAGCAAGGTATCCACCTGTATGTAACCAATATCAATGGAATTAAACAACCCCAAAGAAGCATAAACCCCTCCTCATTCTTCCTAACAATAAGAGTATGACAGAATGCTACAATATGTCCGTGGTGAAACTTACGTGTTGTGATTGTCACGTGTCTGGTGCGCCCAGCAATCACAGCGGTCCTACTGTAAAATGCGGAAGCAGCCATTTTAGCGATAGCTCAGTGATTTTTTTACTCGTTTATAAAAATGATTTAAAATGTTTATTAGCAACACCGAGCTTTCAAACCCTGCCGCGTGTGTGTGTTAAACCCTAATGGAACGCTGGGTACCTTTGAAATTTATATCTGATATATTTTGGACCCACCGCTAGCTTTTAAGCAGTACTTGGTGGTGCAAATTAACCTGGCTACTGCGTATTCAAAAGCCCCTGGCTTGCACATCGCAGTCACGAAAGGGGCTACAACCAAGCTAGCTTGGTTACGTTAGTTAGCATCCAAGCTAGCCTGATAACGTTAGTAGTTAGCATCCAAGCTAGCCTGATAACGTTAGTAGTTAGCATCCAAGCTAGCCTGATAACGTTAGTGTTACGAAGGATCAGATTAAACCGAATATATATATTTATTACTTGAGATATATTGTATAGTATTTGTATATCGTCTGATATCCCTTGTATATTCTTTGTACATATACACGGAATATCCCTTTACCTAGTACAGACCATAATATTTCGTGCTCCTATTGGACAGCGTTCCCCTAGGCGCCACGGCCATACCCCCAATGTCTAGTTCAAAGTCACCGCCAAAGACATGCCTGGACATGACCGGCTCTGCGCAAGAATACGAGACAGAAATGAGGCTGGTACTAGATTGTTCACCTAACGTATAAATACGGCGCAGGTGAATACAGCAGTATGTTAACCAATAAGTTGAAGCCTCACACCACGATACGTGCTGTAAAGTGGGCCCGTTTTGCCCCAAAATAGAGCCTTGAGACCGCGTGCGAATTGATAGCTGAAGTGTCAGAGTTTAACGCTGTATCGTCGAGTTCGACCTATTCTATTATTTAAGTAATAGTCTATTATGTATAGTGTATCGTGCGGCTACCGTTCTACAGTGACCAGCATTACCAACGCTTCCTCGTACCGAGCTAGTGTGCTTATCCAGGCTGGGCGGCTTAACCTGGTGCCGTCATCCGAGGAGCCCTAGACGAGAACTGTGTGGATATGTACACTGGATAACCTACACCGGCGACTACAGAGCCCTTTTCGGCTGGATTATATTTGCTTTGGTCCTGTAGCTGATGGAGCGGAGAATCGTCTACACCCACAATTGTGTGGGATTTACCCTGTGAGGAGCAACGTCGAGCCCGCCTCTAGGACGCCTGAGGCTGGCTAGCTTTCTTCCATGCGGCACTGCATACCGGAGAATAGCTGTTGTTCGTCTGCGGATCAAGAGATTATTGCACTGTCTCCTGTACCTGGAGTCTCCTTATTCCTCGTTGACCCAGACTTTTGCTACCGACAAATCCTCTCCCCTGCTGGCCTACAACCGGAGGGACCCTATTAGTATCTCCAGCTGCCCTACTAGTGTACCATATATATAATTCTTATGATACAGGTGGTATTCATTATCCCCTGCGTAATATGCTCATGGACTTACGCTCTTGACCTATTTATGCACATTCTTCGCCTTACAAGCGCAATTCTCAATCTTGATAAGTAAAGTAATGTAAGATAATCTTATTGCTGCTAATAAATATTCTTCTAAACGAGTATTTGTGTGAAACCGTGTTATTGTGGATGTGTTCATCTCATATACCTGTGTACTGTATGGCCAGTAGTAATGTACATAAGTCAGTAGTGGTTTAATGATACCATACTTATTCAATACAGTCAGGGAATTGTACCCCTCAGTTACAATTGGTCCTTCGAGCCGGAGGGTAATTAGCGTAATATTAATATAATATTAATATTAACATGGCCAATGATGAACACTCCACAAACGGTTCTCCTAAGCTAGATCGCCCGGAGCGCAGACGGCAGCCACCTCGTTACCTAGAGGACTACGCTGCCAGTCTACTACCTAGCTCTATACAGACGTTAAACGCGGAAAAAGCGGATAGTAAAAATATGTCAAACCCTACCGACCAGGCGACCCCGCCAGTAGAGACCCTAGTGGGTTCTAACGTAACTGACCAAGCTCACGGGGGGGACCAGGAGGGACCTGACATGACTTTACCCCCCGCCAACGTCGACGAGGCAGTCCCCGGAGAGCTCCAGGATAAAGAAAGCCCTCCAGGGACGGAGCCCGACCCACCACCAGAAGAGACGCGCACCCAGGAGATGGACCTCCTCGGAGCGCGACAGGAGAACGGATCTCCAACGAGCACTGCCAGAAGCCGATCACCTCCATCAGTGTCTTCCCCCAGCGAGGCGGACAAGATGCTGGCGCAGGCCTTTATCGCCACCCTGGCAGCCTCCACTGAACGCGATCGACTCCAAGCACAGACGCTTAGCGAGCGCGAACATTCTTCCATGGAACAAGATCGCCTCCGCGCGCAACACCAAAGTGAGCGCGAACACTCTACCATGGAAAGAGACCGCCTGCAGGCTCAACAACTAAGTGAGCGCGAACAATCTGCAGACCAAAGAGAACGCTTCCACGAGCAACTCCAAGCGCAAGCCCTTAGTGAACGCGAACACTCTGCGATCGAGCGAGAGCGCTTCCAGGCGCAGCAAAGGAGTGACGACGACCGCATACGCCTAGAGACTAGACGCCTCCAGACGGAAGAGAATATGGAAAGAGACCGCGTCGAAGCCCAGCGCGCCGCCGCCGATGCACAGCGCGGAGCCGCCAATGCACAGCGCGACGCAGCCCAAGCCCAGCGCGAAGCAGAGCGCGACCTCGCTCACATCAAGCGCGAAGCCGAGCGCGACCGATTACAAGCGCAGATAATGGAGCAACTGATTGCTAGGGCAACCCCCCCTCCCTCCGCACGGAGCTCCAGGGCCTCGTCAAGACAAGGGTCTAGGGCACCCTCCCCTACCCGATCAAGCGACCCTGAGCCCGGCCAACCGAAAGAGTCTATACACCTCTCCGAACCCCCTCCCCGACCGGTCCATGCGAGACCTAGCAACAGGGAAGAACCGGCCTACGCCGCTGAGAGACTAAATAGACGATTACAGGATCTAGACGACCTGGCAGAGGAAGAAGAAGAGGGAGAGGAGGAAAGTCAAGCCCAACAGCAGCATCGTACTCCACAGGACCAGGAGGTCCAGTACAGCCCAGACTTTACCCCCGCGGCTCTGCGCTACAGACCCCCGACTCAATTCACGGGTGAGCTTGACGCACGACCAGCCCCGAGGAACAGCACCTGGGTACACAGGCCTTGGTACCCGACTGGTACCAGCCCACCACGACACGTAAGAGGAGACTCGCCTAGGAGGCCTCTCCCCCAACGCTCACCGATGTGCCAGCCATCCATGGCATCGTACCTTGGCACACCGACGTTCCCGGACTTCACACACGAGAACAGAGCACAGTACACAGAGCTACGAATGTGCTTAGAGACAATGATGTCCGATGTACCAGATGAACCGTACAAGTATGCTATCCTACTCAAGCACCTGAAGGTGCCCAGAGCGCACAATATAGCGCTGGCATATTCCAACTCTACTACCCCATACACCGCGGCTCTAGTAGCCCTCGACCAACGTTATGGACGCATATGGGACTACGTAATACAAGAGATAAGGAATATTGACCGTCTACCCCCAGCCACAGACAACCGCTCACTAGATGACCTCTCTATCAAGGTACAATCCCTGGTAGGGATGCTGGGGGCACAAAAGGAAAAGGGTATGCACGAACTGTACGCAAACTCTAATGTTGAGAGAATATTAGAGAAGCTTCCGCCCGCCCGACAAGAGCGCTTCAGGCGGCAAAGGGACCACCGTGATCCTAACGGTCCCGAGCCATCACTCCGAGACCTAGCCGACTTCCTGGCGAGAGAAGTCAGCAGCCTATGATTGGATACGTTCGTGCGGAGCGCGCCAAGCTCCAGAGAGGGACCTAGGAGATCAAACGATGGCCGCAGGCTGGTGACCGGCATGCACCAAGCCGAGGCAGTACCGCGCAACAAGAACCACAGTACCCCCTCGATGAAAGAGAAGTGGAAGATTGTATGTCCGTACTGCGAAAAGGAACACTGGCTGTCACACTGTGACACGTTCAAGAAGATGACCGCCGACGAGGTGAGTCAATGGATAAAGTCCAACCGCCGCTGTTACCGATGTGCGCGCAGTCACATGGCAGCCGAGTGCCGCTTAAAGAAGAGGTGTAGTCGGTGTGACGGAGCCCACTTGGACGTTTTACATGACAGTAACAGAAGAAAGCCTGCACCCTCAAGCAGCACAAAGGCAAGTGTTATGTACATTGACCCCGCCAGCAGCGGGGGCGCCCGGGTGCTCTTGAAGGTGGTCCGCGTAACACTGAGTTATGAGGAAAAGGTCATGGACACCTACGCCGTCCTTGACGACGGGTCAGAGAAGACCCTTCTCCTCGCGTCCGCTGCGGCCCAGCTGGGGCTGCGGGGGAGCGAAGAAACGATGACGATTCGGACTATAAGAAGAGACCTGAAGACGAGCAAGGGTGAGAACGTCTCCTTCACTATCGAAGCAAGCGGGCAGCCAGAGAGACGGTATAGGATCACTAACGCTTTCACCAGCCAAGACATAAGCCTGTCGCAGTACACCTACCCCATCGCCAAGCTGATGGATAAATACGTGCACCTGCGTCAACTACCTATACCGCTCATAGACGGTGCCACCCCGACCCTGCTGATAGGATCCGACCATGCACACCTCATCGTCCCGATGGACCGGGTCCACACTGGGCCCAGAGGCTGTCCAGCAGCAGTCGAGACCCGCCTAGGATGGACACTACAAGGCCCCCTCTCCAGGTCTCCCAACCGAACAGCAGCCACTCGCTGCCTCCACACCAGAGTGACAGAAGAAGACACCACCCTCCTACAGCACGCCGAGAGGCTATGGACACTAGAGACAATGCCCTTTAAGAACGAAAAGAAACACATTTGTTCCAAGGAAGATATTTACGCCATAGCCCTCCTCGAGCAGGGGACAAAGAGAGTCAAAGTCAACGGAGTGATGAGATACGCAACTCCACTCCTGAGGCGAGAGGGTATGCCTACCTTCCACGCCCCAAAAGAAGCGACGGAGCGGTATCTATCGAACACAGAGCGGCGCCTAGCCAGAGACCCCGCTCAAGCTACTGTGTACCGCGCTGAGATTGACAAGCTAATCACAGCGGGACACATAAAGAGAATTGACATTAAAGAGGCCGATCAGACGACCGAATCATGGTACGTGCCGCAGCACAAAGTCCACCACAACGGCAAGGATCGTATTGTGTTTAACTGCAGCTACCAGATCGGATCACAAAATCTGAATAAAGAGCTCTTGCCCGGCCCAACACTCGGCCCCTCTCTACTGGGCGTGTTGCTACGTTTCCGCCAGAACAAGGTGGCCATCAGCGGCGACATCAAAGGGATGTTCCTGCAGGTGCGACTAGTGGAAGAGGACAAGCCCCTGCTGCGGTTCTTATGGAGAGAGAGGATCGGGGATGAGCAACCATCCATCTATCAATGGGAAGTCCTCCCTTTCGGAACCACATGCAGCCCATGCTGTGCTACGTTTGAACTGCAAAAACACGTCGCAGAGGACCCAGCAGCTGATGAAGAGGTCCGACAAAGTGTAGGAAATAGTTTCTACGTGGACAACTGTCTGCAAAGCGTCTTGACGCCAGAAGAAGCCAAGGCCCTCCTACTCAAGCTCCGCGCCTCCCTGATCAAAGGCGGCTTTGATCTCCGGCAGTGGGCCAGCAGCGACCCTCAAGTATTGCGCAGCCTCTCCCCAGAGGACAAGGCAGCAAGCAGCGAGACCTGGATGGCGACCATCCCAGGAGAAGCCCAAGAAATGACATTAGGACTAGTCTGGCGCTTCAAAACAGACTCGCTCCATTATAAACACACACCCCTGACCAAGGAGCAGGGAAGGTCGACTTCACTACCGACCACAAGACGGAGTGTATACAGAACACTCGCCAGACAATATGACCCGTTGGGATGTATTCTACCTTACACCACCAGGGCAAAGATGATTGTGCGAGCGCTATGGGACAAGGACCAGGGCTGGGACGATCCCATACCCGAACACCTTGCCTCCACATGGAGAGAGTGGGAGACAGAACTCAGCTCGCTCCCAGGTGTCAACATACGCCGCAGCTACTTCCCACCCACAGTGAGGCCGGAGACGTGTCAGATAGACCTGCACGTCTTCAGCGACGCCTCCGAAGTAGCCTACGGTTCGGTGGCCTACTTGCGGGCCCGAGAGGAGGGAGGAGAAATACATACTGCCTTCATCCTGGCTCGCTCAAGAATAGCCCCCCGCAAGCAACAATCTATCCCGCGTCTAGAGCTCTGCACAGCCCTAGCAGGAGCGCAACTCGCCACGTTAATCCAACGTGAACTCACCATCCCGGTGCAAAGAACAATCCTGTGGTCAGACTCCATGACCGTACTCACATGGATCTAGTCCGATTCGTGTAGATACAAGGTCTTCGCGGGAGTCAGAATCACAGAGATCCAAGAGTTAACAGAAGCAGCATGCTGGAAGTATGTGGACACAAAACAGAACCCAGCTGACGTCATCACACGGGGAATGTCCCTGGATGACCTCACCCGTCACAATCTCTATAGTGACGGTCCCGAGTTCCTCAAGCTCCCGGAAGAAGAGTGGACTACACCCACCCCACGGGAGGCGAGTGAAGAGGAGGCAGAGAAGAAGAAATCTATGTTCTGTGGGTTGACACACACACTCGTCCCCACAGATCCCAACATAGACGACTGCCCCACCCTTGAGAGTGCGCAGTTAAAAACATTCCTGTGGCACCACCCAGAGGTTCCGTCCACTACTGACATTACTGCAGCTAACTACGAAGAAGCAGAACTCCTTCTGCTACAGCGAGCCCAAAGAGACTCGTTCCCCGACGAGCTAGACTGTCTGCAGGGATCAAAGCCAGTCCCGTCAGACAGCAGACTGCTCCACTTGGCCCCTGAGAGCGACGCCCATAATCTCATCAGAGTGGGTGGTCGTCTGAGGAGAGCCCCAGACTTAACGGATGACGTCAAGTACCCGATAGTCTTAAACAGCCGACACAAGGTCACAGAGCTCATCATAAAGAAATACGACGAGGACGTGCACCACGCCGGGGCAGAGAGAGTCTTCGCGGAGATCAGACGTCGCTATTGGATACTGCAAGGAAGAGAAGCAGTACGACGCTTCCAGCGGACTTGTCTAGACTGTCGCAAGTGGCGAGCACAGCCCAGTATACCCAGGATGGCTGACCTACCCCCCTGTCGCCTCCGACTCGGCGACAAGCCCTTTCACTCCACCGGTATGGACTGTTTCGGCCCGCTGTATGTAAAGAAAGGAAGAGGGACGGAGAAGCGGTGGGGTATTGTATTCAAATGCATAACCACCCGAGCGATACACATAGAACTCCTTCCAACCATGAGTACGGACTCATTCCTTATGGCCTTCCGGAGATTCACATTGCGGAAAGGAAAACCGTCTATATTATTGTCTGATCACGGGACAAACTTCAAAGGCGGAGAAAGAGAGCTGAGAGAGAGCTTCCAAGCTATGGGCCCAGAACTTAAGACCCACCTCGCTCCCTCTCAGATTGATTTCCAGTTTAACCCCCCGAATGCACCTCACTTCGGTGGAACTTGGGAACGAGAAGTACGTTCAATAAAGACAGCCCTGTACGCTGTGCTTGGGGCCCAGACCGTGGCGGAAGAAGTCCTCACGACAGTCCTCATGGAGATCGAGGGAGTATTGAACTCAAAGCCCCTCGGTTACGTCTCAAGTGATGTAGCAGATGTCGACCCAGTCACGCCCAACACTCTCTTGATGGAGCGGCTGGACCCCGCGCTCCCACAGACAGTGTACAGACCTGAAGAAGCGAACGGCCGAAGAATGTGGAGGTACAGTCAAGTATTGGCTGACAAGTTTTGGAACAGTTTCCTCCTCCACTATCTACCGTCTCTACAGACCCGCCAGAAATGGGTAAAAGAAAGAGACAATTTGACGGAAGGTACAGTCGTCATGATTATCGACCAGTCACTACCCCGAGCTATGTGGCCGGCCGGCCGCGTAAGCAAAGTGATCACTGGTGCCGACGGAAAGGTCAGAGCGGCAGAAGTGCTCGTCCAAGGGCGGACATACACCCGACCCGTGGCGAGGCTGATAGAGTTGCCAAGGCTCCCCGACTCTCTTGATGACGACCATGACCCCCTGACTTTGTGAACTGCCCTACCCTCACAACGGACATTGAGTAGTGGACAGTGCGGTTAATCTGTCTCTGCTTATCTAATTAGGTGCGGACTAATTAGGAGGCGGCTGTTACGAAGGATCAGATTAAACCGAATATATATATTTATTACTTGAGATATATTGTATAGTATTTGTATATCGTCTGATATCCCTTGTATATTCTTTGTACATATACACGGAATATCCCTTTACCTAGTACAGACCATAATATTTCGTGCTCCTATTGGACAGCGTTCCCCTAGGCGCCACGGCCATACCCCCAATGTCTAGTTCAAAGTCACCGCCAAAGACATGCCTGGACATGACCGGCTCTGCGCAAGAATACGAGACAGAAATGAGGCTGGTACTAGATTGTTCACCTAACGTATAAATACGGCGCAGGTGAATACAGCAGTATGTTAACCAATAAGTTGAAGCCTCACACCACGATACAACGTGCTGTGAAGTGGGCCCGTTTTGCCCCAAAATAGAGCCTTGAGACCGCGTGCGAATTGATAGCTGAAGTGTCAGAGTTTAACGCTGTATCGTCGAGTTCGACCTATTCTATTATTTAAGTAATAGTCTATTATGTATAGTGTATCGTGCGGCTACCGTTCTACAGTGACCAGCATTACCAACGCTTCCTCGTACCGAGCTAGTGTGCTTATCCAGGCTGGGCGGCTTAACCTGGTGCCGTCATCCGAGGAGCCCTAGACGAGAACCGTGTGGATATGTACACTGGATAACCTACACCGGCGACTACAGAGCCCTTTTCGGCTGGATTATATTTGCTTTGGTCCTGTAGCTGATGGAGCGGAGAATCGTCTACACCCACAATTGTGTGGGATTTACCCTGTGAGGAGCAACGTCGAGCCCGCCTCTAGGACGCCTGAGGCTGGCTAGCTTTCTTCCATGCGGCACTGCATACCGGAGAATAGCTGTTGTTCGTCTGCGGATCAAGAGATTATTGCACTGTCTCCTGTACCTGGAGTCTCCTTATTCCTCGTTGACCCAGACTTTCGCTACCGACAAATCCTCTCCCCTGCTGGCCTACAACCGGAGGGACCCTATTAGTATCTCCAGCTGCCCTACTAGTGTACCATATATATAATTCTTATGATACAGGTGGTATTCATTATCCCCTGCGTAATATGCTCATGGACTTACACTCTTGACCTATTTATGCACAGTCTTCACCTTACAAGCGCAATTCTCAATCTTGATGAGTAAAGTAATGTAAGATAATCTTATTGCTGCTAATAAATATTCTTCTAAACGAGTATTTGTGTGAAACCGTGTTATTGTGGATGTGTTCATCTCATATACCTGTGTACTGTATGGCCAGTAGTAATGTACAAGTCAGTAGTGGTTTAATGATACCATACGTATTCAATACAGTCAGGGAATTGTACCCCTCAGTTACAGTTAGTTAGAAACCAAGCTAGCCTATGTAGGCTGCTTACCTGGCCAATAATGTGGTCCTCCTCCTCAGGGCTCTACAGTGCGACCAAATTGCTCGCATATGCCCCTAAAAATATTTGTATGCGAACGGTAAAAATCAATTACGCGCACGCTGTGCGAATACAGATTATAGCCTCTCTCGTCTTTTTTTTCCTCCGCTGCGAGATCGTTAAAAAACTACAAGTCCCACATTGCACTCAAGCCAACGGTCCAATCACAGTAGAGTGAAGTGACTGGTTTCATGGGAAATAAAGCAAATGACCAATCGGAAGCTCTCATTTTTCTTGTTTACTTCCTGAAACTCCGCGATCAGGGCTCTCGTTTTCCGAGACACCAATTTATTATAGTCTCTCTTACCAATAGCAATAGATTTTAGAACACCTAGATTTATCGATAGCAATAGTAATATAACGTTAATGCAACAAAACGAATGCCTTGCTTTGTTAATCATAACGTTGATGCAGTAGCGTATGTCGGTGTGTTGGCTGTAACGGACATGACAATAACATAACGTGTACACATTAAAATTGCGATAATCTATTCTAACATTTTCAAATCGATGCAGTTGAATTTCCCCCTTAGGATCGATGCATTGTTACACCCCTACACCAAAGTCACTGGCCCACTGTGTATCTGTGTGTATAATAACTTGGCTAGCGTTATCAACAGCAGAGGTGGGCAATGGGTCCAGCTGCAGCGCCGGAGCGCAAGCGATGTGATGTAATTGGCAGACTCGACTGTCAATCAATGGTCTACCTGACACGCAAACTCAAACAATGTTTCTGTACTGGAGGTTTGATTGATTGATTGAAAACTTTATTAACAGATTGCAGAATGGGTACAATACAGTACAGCTCAATACACACAATTGTTAAGGGGATGCAGACCAGAGAAAGACTTTCGTCTGGTTTACATCAGGGTCCCCCATTTCAATTAATCAGGAAAGTGTACAGTAGGAAAGTGTACAGTACAGATGTTAATGAACATCAAGTACAAAATACAAAATGTAAACATGCAGGGTTGTAGCAAGAGCTAATTTACACACATGCACGCACAGTACAAATATATTTATTTTTGAAAAAAAAAAAAACTGTTACTTGAAATATTTTCACTGTGCTCCTAAATATTTTTGGGTGCTCCTAAATTTCTTTGTGTGCTCCTAAATTTTTTCATTTAGGAGCACCTGTGCCCCTAGTGAAAAAGGTTAGCGTAGAGCCCTGCTCCTGGACAGATAGATTTGTTAAATCATAATATCCACAGTGGTGTGCTGTGCTGGTCCTTAGTAAATGTCCCGCCGGCGAAAAATAAGTTGCTAATAAAGTGCTATATGTATTATTGCATATTCCAAAGTGCCCGTTAGGCGAAGACGTTTGGTCACGTTTGCTTTTAATGTGATTTGATTGGCCACTTATGGCCAGACGCGAAGCGTCCTCGCACACATAGGCTACGGGAAAAAATCACGCTACCCAGAGAACCAAGCTGGGCGTGTGATTTTTTTTCCGTAGCCTATGTTTGCGATGAATAAACAACAACAAAAACGGCCTAGCGTCCTGACCTGAAATGGCGTCCTGTTCGAGAGAGTGGGCGCAGTTTCGCTCGTTTGGTTAATTTTTCCAGGAGGGAGACAATTATTATAACACAGAGATGAAAAGTAATGATTTTCTTTATTATTGTAAACTATATAAAAAATAAAAATAATTATTTAAATTTTTTAATTTTTTCATATTTTTGGAGAAGCTTGGCTTCCCTTGGCTTCCATGAATATTCACCACTGATCCCCAGGGGAAACATACGTCTCAATCCTCAACCATTTAATCAATTGTTTGTTTTATTCATATTTTTGTTGATTTGTAAAATGTAATTGGGTTTCATGAAAGGTGCTATATAAATCCAAGCTGTAATTCCCTCCAGGCACAGCAGACACAAGTGGCTTTCTTTTGACGGGTTTATTGAAAGCTTGGTCCTCCATTCCACTGTGAAAACTTAAAAGAGAAAACATAAGTTGCGTTAGGTCGACACAAAACAATAATATACACAGTATGAAAAACAACACGTCAACAAAGCAAAATACAAACAAACACTAAATACCTCGTTGGCTGCATGCTACAAAAAGGGGGGTTTTCATTCTTCTGTTCTTGTCAACAGTCATGGTAGAACCTGTACAACTCCGACCATCCCTGCTGCTTGCTCGCAGGTGCCGTAATCAGTCCCAAAAGTAAAACGCGAGAGCAGCCTAACGGGACACCATATATAACCGGACGTCAAAATGAATATACTATCAATTGTAGCATATTAAATAACAAAGAAAATAAGAAATGCAACATAAATACATTCTCAAATATTACACTAGACTTACAAACTTAAAGACCATATAAATTATGAAACCATATAATGGCCACAGCTAGAGCTGCCGCGATTACCGCATTACCGCGGTATCGCTGTTACATCACGGCCACCGCAGAGTAGGCTGAATACCGCATCACCGCTGGATAATAATAATAATAAAGTACCCTCCTCTCGTTGGGCTTGCGGCTCTGCAGATATACCCTACTCCTCTATCGAGGTTCCAAGCGACCCTATTGGGTACCAGAAAAGTCACGTGAAACATTGCAGACCACTGATTGGTCAGAAGAGAGACGCGTCACACGTTGGGAGCGTCCTGCAGTTTTTTACGTCCTGAATGTCAGCCATTGATCAGAGCTCATCACAATACGGCTAATAACGTTAGCTTTAGCTCCCCGCCGGAGTGGACTACCATCGCTCCTCAGGAGTACTAAACGAGACATAATGATTTTACTGTCTGCAACGAATGTTATAATAAAAGCCCTTCGTTCTATACACTTGTCTGATTGAAAACTTTATTAACAGACCGCAGAATGGGACAACTCAGCATGCTCTGAGCAAAGAAAGGAACTGAGATGGTCCGGTAAATACGCTGATGTTATTGAACGTATAACTATATAATGTTAATGCCACAAAACGAATGCCTTTATTATAAAGTAGTAACTTTATAGTAATAATAAGAAGAAAGGGTCGGGGGGGTAACCACCCCTGCCCGCGACACCGAGTGAACGGCGCACGACCATAGGGGAAACTTCGAATCCGTGTTTCACTTTCAATAACTAATGCGTGCTTGCCGAATCCCAAACAATATTATTCATGCTGCAAAGTCATCCTCTAAAGATAGACATTTAGACTAGAGGCAGGCTATATGCTATAAAGAGTAGACTACTACTACTAAAAAAAAATGCATTCAGACTTTTTTTTATTTTTTTTGCGTGCGGTAATAACCGCGGCGGTAGGAAATATTTAGCAAATTTGTGCGGTAAGGAAAACATCAATACCGCGGCAGCTCTAGCCACAGCTACACTCCCACCAAATCGCACACACGTGGGATTTCTCTGAACATAATGGTTGACTTCTAAATTAAACATTTCTTGTGATCATTCAGCTGATGTGCCCTTCCTGATGACTTGTACAGAACATGTAAGTCGCTTTGGATAAAAGCGTCAGCTAAATGCAGCATAAATTTCATGCAAAACATTAAATACATTAGTCTGCTTCAAGTAGCGTTACAACCTTCTGTACAGGTCTATCAAGGAACACTCTTTTAGTTGTAGGTTTCCCTTATTTGTCAAAGGTGGTGTCACTCACCAGCAATTTCAGTTATATATCGTATTTGCTTATCGCGTCCCGCTCTGAGCCTTATGAGATACCCCTTATCTCCTATGATACTTACTGTATCCCCAACGAACAACTACATGCACCCACACCTGAATGGGGCCCCGCCCCTAAGGAGGCGTAGCCTACATAACCATGACTCTGGTCACCAAACACTCTGCCTCTATTTTCGTTCCAGCGTATCGGCTGCGTGCACCGTACGTAAACTAGCAGGATGAAAAGATTAAGGAAGATTCGTAATGTTGAAGGCTTACCGGAGGATTGTTTTTCCCTGGATTCTCCGGAGCTTGTTTCTGCGACACATGAGACCTGTGCTGATGGTTCCTCGGCTGACGACGACGGATCGAGGGGCAGCATGCAAGGTTTGACTAGCGGGTCGGCTTGTACAAAGGTGAGGTCTGTGTCAGTAGGCATCAATGTCGGTGTTGGTCGTGCTGTGGAGTATGTTTCGGCACCAGGGCCGGGGCGGCTTGGCGATCGTTCCACTGCAGTGGACGATGTCCTGGCGATCCTGGAACATGCTGTTAACGCTAATACTGCTACTGCTAATTCTGCTAACGCTGATGTTGACGCTGGAATGTCTAATAATCCCCGCCGCGGGATACCGCTTTTCCCTCCTCTTACCAGCTTCATTGATGAAGGTCAGTCGGTGGTGGATGTGGGGGGGTTCGCTTAGCTCTATTTACCTTTTTTACGGGTGGAGGGGCTAACAACGGGGTGCAGGCCGGGGGTACCTTGGCTAAGCAGCCAAGTAGCTTCTTTTCTGTGCCCAGGCGGGGATGAACGACGTTCCGCCCGGCCGATGCTTGATAGCATATCGGCTCGGAGGGTGGCAGTATGGACTGATGAGTGGTATACTGCTGCAGGATGGCATTTAGTGGCGGCCAGTGTTATGGCTCAGCTGGCTACTTTCCTATCCACAATGGCGTCGGGTAGTAGGACTTTGGGGCCAACCGGCATTGTAAACGTGATTCATGTTTGTGGTGTTATAGAGATCTTGACTCAGTCGCAAGCTATAACTGCGGGGAGGATTAGGATGCTATCGACTTTGGTTGTTAGGCATGTTTGGTTGGAGCAGTCTCCTCTTGGGGAAGAGGATAGGTTTTCTCTGTGGAGGCGCAGGCGGTTGTTGATCTGGGTCCTACACCACCTCACGCTGTGCAGCCAGAGGTGGGAGCACGGTCTCGTCAACGACTGTGGCGAGATCCTCGACAGGCGGCCATGTTTCCCCCGCCAGTGGTGCCCTGGTTGGAGAGTCAGTCAACAGGGTATCGCGAGGCCGACAGCCTTGGCGGCCGAGGGATCGGCCATTTTGGGTGAATTCGAGTTTGGTAAAACAAGCCGTCGTCATTTTGCCGCGAGCAGCCTGCTCCCCGTTCAATCCTCTCTCTGTTACCCACAGAAGCGGGGCTCTGATCGTTCTCCTTTGGCTGCGGGCCGCGAACCTTCATTGAAGCGTATGCGGCCCCATTCTTCACTTCTCATGGGGGCAGGGGCTGACACCCAGTTGATGGCTGAGCCTGGGTCTGTCCGTGAGAATGTTCCGTCATCGCGTGGTTCCTACACCGCAGGTTGTGGGTGGGAGGAACCTGGTGTTACAGCTGCCACTAGCTCCAGTGGTCAGCAGGGGGACTCGTTGCCTCTTCTGTTGAATGCTCAGCAGGGGTTGCCCCGGCTTCGCCTTCGCCAGGCGGGGTATCGCGCTGTTGCCTCCCACTCCCGTCAAACCGGCAGTGGTCTGCAAAGGAGAGGCGAGCGTGATTTGAGTGGTAGCAATATCACTGCAGGGCTTCGGCGTGTAGGAGCCCATGGGGTCCTCGTGCCTTGCGTGTCTAGCTGCGGAACAACTCCTCAGCATGCGCTGGAGGGGTGTTCAGGGGGCGAGTGTGTGTCCACAAGTTTGATGACAGCTCCTCCCGTATCAAACCGGCCCTTTCTGTCGGGGTCCCCCCTTGGGTGCTTTGCACAACGGGGGGGACCGGGCCAACTATCTACTGTTCCTTGCGGCCCAGCGTCAGTTGACGGCGGGGGCACTGTGGGATTATATTCACATATGGCGACGGTAATGCCTTCTGAATCAGTGGATGCGGAGAACGTTAGAGGCGGGGTTGGTTTTGCAGTTCGCCCAGTCCCATCCTCCGTTCTCGGGTTTGGTGCCGACCCTATTGTTAGGGTCAGACGCAGTGACAGCCCTGGCCGACGAGATCCAATCTCTGTTGGCGAAGCAGGCCGTCGTTGTGGTCCCGAGAGAGGACGCAATGTCAGGCGTCTACTCCCGTTATTTTCTGGTACCCAAGAAAACAGGGGGGGTCAGACCTATACTGGATCTGTCCGCGTTCAATCGGTTGATTGTAGCGAGACCATTCAGGATGTTGACCGTCCGACTCCTTCTGCTTGCTGTCAGGAGGGGGGACTGGTTCACCTCCATAGACCTGAAGGATGCGTATTTTCACATCCCCATTTTCCCTCCTCACAGGAAGTTCCTACGGTTCCTGTTTCAGGGCGTAGCGTACGAGTACCACAGAATGCCGTTCGGTTATTCTCTGGCTCCCCGCACATTCACCAAGTGCGTGGCGGCTGCTCTGGGGCCCTTACGTCGTCGGGGGATACGAGTCCTGTTCTATCTCGACGACATTCTACTCCTCAGCCGTTCAGAGGAGGTTGCCAGGTCTCATACTCGGCTGGTGGTGGAATTCCTCACCAGCCTGGGTTTTGCTGTGAATTGGAAGAAGAGTACCCCTCTTCCCAGTCAACAGGTGGAGTACTTGGGCTTGGCGTTGAGGTCGAGGCCCATGATTGCGACCCTCTCGGAGCAGCGTCGGGGGGTTCTCCGTTGCGCGCTCGGGGGTTTCCGTCTGGGAGGGACGGTTACGGCGCTGCAGGTGATGCGTCTGCTGGGCCTTATGTCGGCTGCTCACACGGTGGTTCCTCTTGGCCTCCTCTTTATGAGGAGGATACAGAGGTGGTTTCTCGCTTTGAGAATAGATCCGGTGAGGGACAAAGGGAAACGGTTGACGGTTCCTTTGTCGATATGGGGAGATCTCGCCCACTGGAGGAGGCTGGGTACCCTCACCATTGGGACAGCTTACTTTCTCAGTAATCAGCTGTAGTCGGTTCCCCCACTCAGGTCCTCGGTTGTGCCCCTGATGGAACAGGCCTGCTGGAAACCGATGTTCTGACTGATGTTCTCTTGTAAAGAGGTCGAGTTAAAGGGTCAATGTACCCAATAGGATACTTGGAGGAGGATTCCAAAATGCCGGCATCCACATTGTCTGTGCTGAATGTTTGTTAGTGTTTCATATTTTTTTGTTGGTTTTTAGTACTTTTAAACACCCATTTTTAAAACCTTTTTACCTTTAGTAAGTAGTAGTCATCATTTTATCTTTTCCATTCACCGAATTTGTGGACTTTTTGAGCTTTTACTTGCTCTGTGGACTGTGGCCTGTAGCTGAGTTCCCACCAGCCCTGCACCAGCTACCAGCTACCACCACCAGGCCAGCCTCAGGCTACCAGCTACCACCACCAGGCCAGCCCCAGGCTACCAGCCACCAGCCATCACCACCAGGCCAACCCCAGGCTATTAGCTCTACCTGGGCCTCCAGCCTGCTCTACCTGGGTCTCCAGTCTGCTCTACCTGAGCCTACAGCCTGTTTCACCTAGGCCTCCAGCCTGCTCTACCTGAGCCTACAGCCTGTTTCACCTAGGCCTCCAGCCTGCTCTACCTGAGCCTACAGCCTGTTTCACCTAGGCCTCCAGCCTGCTCTACCTGAGCCTACAGCCTGTTTCACCTAGGCCTCCAGCCTGCTCTACCTGAGCCTACAGCCTGTTTCACCTAGGCCTCCAGCCTGCTCTACCTGAGCCTACAGCTCCACTGGGCGCTGAAGTCTGTCGACATCTGAGTGAGTGACACTCCTAGCTATCTCGCTCAGTTGCTGAGGTCTATCAACATCTGGGTGAGTGACATTTCTTTACTCTACTGGACCAACCATGGCTAAAGCCTGTCTTTTCATTGCACTTTTCATTGCGGTCTCCCCTCTTGCACGTGAACACTGTGCAACATTCTCCCCACTTGTGCGTGAACACTCTGCAATGTTACTTACCTGTCTGGTACCCAGCAGGGAAACAGCCAGTACCTATGCACAGAATAGAGACAATGACGCACTAATGATAACCAGAACATTTGGACTGACCCATAACAATATGAACTACTTTACCCTGCCACTGCTGTCATGCCATATCATGAAATTGTTACATGCAATGATTCTGCTACCATCTGATAAAAATGTGCATGCTATGAGCAAACATCACATTTATCAGTTAACTCCCTGCCGTACTTTGATCCTACTATTATTAATGATGTCTGGTAATATTCCATGTTCATCCAGGTCCATGTCCTGTGTCTAGCCCCACAAGCTCTGTTTTATGTGCTGTTGACCAATGTCCTGATACCAACGCTGGGTTGAACGATCTGACCTTCTCTGATTTTTGCTCTCGCAAAGCTATGGGTTTCCTACATGTAAATGCTAGAAGCCTACGGCTCAAAAGGGATCAGATAAAGGTATGGGTACACAGTTCCGAACCTCAGGTATTGGTAATTTCTGAATCTTGGTTGAAGAAAAGCGTGCCAGATTCTGCCATTGCCATTGCAGGGTATAATGTCTTTAGACAAGATAGGTCATCTAGATCTGGTGGAGTTGCTATCTTCACCAAAGAACACCTCCAATGCTCCATCGCCACCAGGAAATCTGTTCCTAAACAGTTCGATCTTCTTATTCTCACTATCCAGCTGACCCAAAATTCCACACTGTCAGTTGCTGGCTGCTACCGCCCCCACTCTGCCCCTGCTAGTGCGCTACCTGCTATCAGCGCCCTCCTGGTCCCTTATACCAAGTCGGAGCTTGTGCTAATGGGTGACCTAAACTGGAACATGTTCAAACCCCCCTGCCCAAGTCCTCCGTCAATGGGACTCCCTCAATCTCACACAAATTATCACCAAGCCCACCAGATACAACACCAAAAACCCAGAAATAATAGAAAAGGCCACACTTATTGATGTCATTCTGACAAATAACCCTGATAGATACACATCTGGTGTTTTCTGTAGCGATATGAGTGACCACTGTTTCACTGCCTGCATCCGAAATGGCAGTACAGCTAAACAGCCTGTCTTAATCACCCACAGACGACTACTGAAAAAGTTTGATGAGCAAGCTTTCCTCCATGACCTAGCTAATGTTAAATGGGACAGAATAAGTCTAATCCCTGATATTGATAATGCATGGTCCCTCTTTAATGACTCATTCAGCAAAATAGTCAACAAACATGCCCCTATGAAGAGAATGAGGATCAAAAACAGATGCAGCCCATGGTTCGACCACAACCTAGCAGAACAACTTCGCCTCAAAAACACCATCTGGCGTAAAGCTCGTCAGTCAAAATCTCATGAAGACTGGTTATCCTTTCGACAAATAAGAAATAAATGCACCCAGGCTATCCGCAAAACCAAGACTGGTTACTTTCAAGAGCAGTTTAGACTCAGTAGCTCAAACCCAAGCAGGTTTTGGAAAACAGTTAAAGAGATGGAGAACAAACCCTCATCCTCCCAGCTGCCCACCTCCCTAGTAACTGGGGATATGGTAATTACTGGAAATGAGCGTGTGGCAGAGGCCTTTAATAATCACTTTATTAAAGCTGGGAGCCTGTTTGAGTCCATGGCACCCCCTGCCCCACCATCCAACCCCTTGCCCCTCAGCCCTACAGTGCCACCTGCCTCACCATCCAACCTTCGTGCCCCTAATCCAGCCACGCATCACAGTTTTGCACTGCAGGAATTTACTGAGAAGGACGTTTTAGAAGTACTCAGCAAACTCGACCCCAAGAAACCTCCTGGCCTTGACGGGTTAGACCCCTTTTTCTACAGAACTGCAGCCCCCATCATTGCTGAACCTATTTCCCATCTATGTAACCTATCCCTGCATACAGAAGAACTGCCCTCTGCTTGGAAAGCAGCCTTGGTACGGCCCCTGTTCAAAGGAGGAAACAATACCGACCCCAACTGCTACCGCCCAATTTCAATTTTACCCTGTATAGCAAAAGTGCTAGAGAGACTAGTTTGCAAACAACTCACAAGCTTTCTAGAAACCTACAACATACTTTCGGAAAACCAATCTGGCTTCCGCTCAGGGCATGGATGTGAGACTGCTACGATGAAAGTCCTCAATGATGTCCTCACTGCCCTTGACTCCAAACTCTACTGTGCTGCTGCCTTTATAGATCTGGCCAAGGCCTTTGACACTGTGGATCATGAACAGCTTTTGGAGCGGCTGAGAGACATTGGTGTCACTAATCACAGTGTAGCATGGTTCGAGAACTACCTCTCTGATCGCACTCAGTCAATAAAAACCGACAACCTATTAACCCAGTCCCTATCCATCTCTAAGGGGGTCCCCCAAGGCTCCTTACTAGCTCCAATCCTCTTCTCCATCTATATAAACAACATAGGCCAGTTCGCTGGAAACTCCCTAATTCACCTCTATGCTGATGACACAGTCCTGTACACCTCTGGTCCCTCCCCGGATGCTGTCCTGAAAACTCTCCAGGAGAGCTTTCTAAAAATCCAAGCTGGTTTCTCCGCCCTTTGCCTGGTCCTAAACACCAGCAAGACCAAAGTTATGTGGTTCGGCCACAAGGGTACCTCCCAGACTGGCACCATTGTAGCCGCCGATGGCAAAAAGCTTGAACTGGTCACCTCTTATAAATACCTGGGAGTGTGGATCGACACCAAACTCTCCTTCTCTGAACACCTAACTAAACTGCAGGCCAAAGTCAAAGCAAGGCTTAGCTTTCTGTATAGGAACCGTTCCTCCTTCACTAGATCTGCTAAACTCACCCTGGTCCAGATGACTGTCCTGCCGCTATTTGATTTTAGCGATGTAATCTACCGCTTGGCCCGTAAAGGTGATCTAGAGCGCTTAGATATCCTATATCACTCCGCCATTCGCTTCGCTACCAATGCCCCCTACAGGACCCACCACTGCGAGCTATACTCCCTAGTAAACTGGCCCTCCCTGGAGATTAGACGCAACATCCACTGGCTGGCCTTTGTATATGTAACCAGGAGGCTTAAGACATATAACAGACAGACAAAGCAATTATGTTTAATATAATTACTTTATTTAAGCTATGATATCAGAAAGGATTCGTTGAATTTTATACAGAAATAGAGGTATCACTATCACCATGTATACATCGGCATGTATACATTTAGCACAGAGAGACAGACTGAACTCACACTACACCCTAACGTGTAATAGCCAAAAACAGTGACCACTTGTTGACCAGGACCACCACCTGTCATGACACAGAAATTACAATAAATATCAAGGCATAAAATGCTGGCTGTTGCACAGTACAAAACAAACATTTATGAACACCCCGGTCATACAAACTGACGAGAGAGAGAGAGCTAGACTTACACTTGAACTGAATGAACGAAACACCCGGCGCCGCACACACACACAGCACACACCCAGGCCGCAATTGTACATCTAGTTCCCCAGCCTGAGGGAAATCAGGACAGGTCGTCTGTATTACTATTTATCCTAAACAGTCTGAGTGTGTAATATGCATGTGGGCAAATCATAAACAAAAGAAGTGAGCAATACCTTTGCATCGCCAGGCTTAAGCACAACGCCTCGCCTATTCACCGTTCAAGGTCTGTCGTTCCCTAAGTAAGACCATACGCAGTATAAACACCTAAATCGTGCAACCTATCGACATGAAAATGCAAGCTCCGCTCTATAATACAGTCAAGTTACTCACCAGAACTCTCTCTCGTCCCGTCACAGGGGAATCAGGTGTCGGGAAATGTTTGCTGCTATCGCCGCCACACACAAACACTTCTAGGCCGTAATCCCCCTTACCTTACTCGCCTAGTCCACCCTCGTCCAGTCCCAAATTACCACACCCGGTCTGCCACACATATCCTGGTAAACGCCCCCCATGCCAACTCCTCACAAGGCCGTTCCTCCTTTCAGTACGCAGCAGCTGATAGCTGGAACACACTACAAAAAACCTTAAATATGGAAACGTTTATTTCAATTCGATTGTTTAAGGAAACTTTAACAAACTCCCTAGAGCACTCATGTAGATGTTTCTCCATGTGCTAACACCATGCTGCCACTATTGTTCTGTTGTCCGCCAGTTGTTGTTCAGTTCAGTTGTTGCTCTGTATGTATGTCCTGCCTTTTTAATAATGTTCCTTTGTGTTTTATTTTTATTTATTTGATTTTATCCCCCATCCCCTTTCCCCTAGGGGGCTTTTTACCCCCAAATAGGCCGTTATTGAAAATAAGAACTTGTTCTTAATTAACCTGCCTATTCAAATAAAGGTTTGATGATGATGATGACCATTGGGGTCCCCATAGGCAGCAGGGGCTCACATGTCACGGTCTTCACCGACGCCTCTCTCACGGGTTGGGGAGGGACGTGTCGGACCCATGCAGTGGGGGGCAGCTGGACAGGTCATGCTGGTCCGGCTACCCTGCATATCAATGTGTTGGAGTTGAAGGCAGTCTTCCTGGTCCTCAAACGGTTCGACCACCTGGTGGTAGGCAAACACGTTTTGGTCAGGACGGACAGTATGACGGCGGCGGCGTATATCAACAGGCAGGGTGGGACTCGTTCCGCCCGCCTGCTCCGGGCGGCGCGCGATCTGTGGCTATGGGCATCCCGCAGGCTGCGCAGTCTGAGGGCGCTCCACGTTCCTGGTACGTAGAATGTGGGGGCGGATATAATGTCTCGGGCGGTCTTCGTCACGACGAGTGGGAACTCCACCCCCACATAGTCAGACAGATCTGGGATCGGTTCGGGGAGGCCTCGTGGATCTGTTTGCGTGCCGACGCTCTCACAAGTGCCCCTTGTGGTTCTCGCTCAGTCGGGCAGATCATCCCCCCTTGGGGGTGGATGCCTTCTCGACCTTTCCATGGCTGCCCGGTCTTCTGTACGCCTTCCCTCCTGTACAGCTGTTGAGTCAGCTGTTGGAGCGGATACGGAGGGAGCGCAGGACGGTGATCCTGGTCGCACCAGACCGGGGCACGTCAGTGTGGTTCCCGATCTTAATCCAGCTTCTGGTCGCTCTTCCTTGGGTCATTCCGTGGTCAGCGACGGCCCTCTCACAGCGCAACGGATTGTTTTTCCAGCCTCCGGTGTTGGGTCAACGCCTGGTGGGAGGGTGAGTCTGGAGGGGATGGATCCCTCTGTGGTTGATACCATCCGGTGTGCGCATGCTCCCTCCACTGTCGTGGTTTACGCGGGCAGATGGCGTGCGTTCCAAGAGTGGTGTAAGGGGGGGGGCTGGGACCCAGTCTCCTGCCCCCTGGATGCTGTTCTGAGTTATCTCCAGTCTCTTCTTGGTAGACTGTCGGCTTCGACGTTGAGGGTATATGCGGCAGCTATATCCTCCTATCATGAGGGTTTTGAGGGGACTGTTTTGTTCAGCCACCCTCTTGTGAAGCGTTTCCTGCTTGGCGCTCGACGCGTTAAGCCGGTGCAACGCTCCTTGGCTCCGACTTGGTATCTTCAATTGGTCCTCGGTCGGTTGTCCTTGGCCCCGTTTGAGCCGCTCGAGCAGGCGCCGTTGGGACAGCTGTCCTTCAAGACCGCGTTCCTACTGGCTGTCACTTCCGCTAAACGCATAGGTGAGCTCTGAGCTCTCTCGGTACGTCCAGAGTGCCTGTCTTTTCGGACCGATTGCGGTGCCACTCTGCGACCTAATCCTGCTTTCGTGCCTAAGAATATCCGGAGTTCCTTCCGCTCCCGGGATATTGTGGTTCAGGCGTTTCGTCCTCCTCCTCACACTAGTGAGTTAGATGCGGGCCTTCACCTGTCATGTCCAGTCCGTGCTTTGGGGATTTACCGTTGGCAGGGCAGGATCCCCCTGGGGGCGTCAGGGCGCACTCCACTCATGGGGTGGCTGCTTCTGCCGCTCTCCTGGGTGGGGCCTCGGTGGAGGACATCTGTGCTGCAGCTTCATGGTCCTCCCCGGGTCCCTTTGTAAGGTTTTACCTCATGGACATGACCGGGGGTTCTGCCTCCCAGGCGGTTCTGGGGTCTGTGGCCTTTCCTGCTTCCCGTCCTTTCGTAGGGTAGCAGGAGTGTATGGGTATGGGCCACAGTGTGTTGAGTCACACGTGGTTCCGCCTGTACGGTGTGTTCAAGGGGTTCTGGTTCCCTCTTGTTCGCATTCAGGTGGAGTTGACTGCGCCCCACCTTCATTAGGGAGGATGGGGTGACAGGGCTCCCCGCACCCCTTGATGTGGGCTTATGGGTCCTCAGGGGGTACATCTGTCGGGTCTCGCGTCCGCTCTAACCCATATCTCATAAGGCTCAGAGCGGGACGCGATAAGCAAATACGATATATAACGATAGGTTATGTATATAACCTAGTTATATTAGTATTGGCTGAGCGTCCCGCTCTGAGCGGCCCTGAGTTCCCTCTTGAGGGATCTTTTCCTGGAACGAGATTTGGCGAGGAAGAGTGTTTGGTGAGTCATGGTTATGTAGGCTACGCCTCCTTAGGGGCGGGGCCCCATTCAGGTGTGGGTGCATGTAGTTGTTCGTTGGGGATACAGTAGGTATCATAGGAGATAAGGGGTATCTCATAAGGCTCAGAGCGGGACGCTCAGCCAATACTAATATAACTAGGTTATATACATAACCTATCGTTTTCTCACCCTACCATCTGACCCTGGATAACGTCTGTAATTCTGGCCAGCTTCCATTCATTACGTGGTGCCAGATCGTCTTGTAGAAGAACGATGTCGTTGACCTTCGAGTTCCTTCTTTCCTTGTGCCACTTTTGTCTTGGTTGTAAGTTTAAAAGATATTCCTTTCTCCATCGAGTCCAAAACTCATTAGCCAAATACTGCACTCTGCGCTACCTCTTTTGCAGATGCAGATATTCTCTGACAAATTGACCAGGTGGGGGCAGAAGGATTGTGGACTTCATTGTAAGGATGTGGTTGGGAGTTAAAGGTTCAAATGCAGATGGGTCATTCAAATACTCAGTGGTGAGTGGTCTACTGTTAACAATGGCCATAACCTCATACAGAAATGTCCTTAGAGAGCTGCAGTCGAACCTTTGTGCCGACTGGTCAAGAGTAGCAGTAAGAACACTTCTTACAGTTCTTATCTGCCTCTCCCAGACACCGCCCCTGTGACTTGCTGCTGGAGGGTTCATAAGAAATTCACATCCTGACCTAGAGCCTTCACTCTTTGATTCATTCCTTTTATGAGTTCTGTGAACTCTCTCCTTGCACTAACACAATTGGTTCCTTGGTCACATCTTATTTGCCGAACATTTCCTCTTATGGCAATGAACGCTCTTAAGGCATTGATAAATGCATCAGTTGTCATATCATATTATGTCATATCATAATCACCTCTATGTGTATGGCCCTTGAACATAGACAGGTGAGTAAGAGACCATATCTTTTGAGATCCTTCCTTCGTTCTTTAACATAGATCGGACCAAAGCAGTCTATGCTAGTGTAAGTGAAGGGTGGAGTTGCTTCCGATCTTGTGGTAAGTCACCCATTCTTTGTTCTTCAGTACGTCTTCTGTACTTTACACTCGATACATTCCGAGAATCTCTGTAGGCGATCCAATAATGATTTGTTTCCCTTTGCTTTAGTGTTGCACACAAAAGCCTTGCAGAGTTCAGGATCATCTTCCTTAATTTCTCCCACCTTGAGTTCTCTGTCAGTCGTTTTTTTTTTTTTTTTTTTTTTTTTAATGGTAACGGCATTTCGTAGTGACCATTGTTCTTTTGCGTGATGGTTTCTCTCAACTTCGACAGGCACTTGAGATCTTCTTGAGACACAGGGTCATGTTCTCCAGTTCTTTCTGAGAAGTCTGATTCAAGAACTCTTATGTCTGAGGGAGTCATTTATTTTACTTTGGTTCGGCTCACATAGTGTAGTTCAGTTTTGAGATTAACAGAAGGTTTCACACCTGCTGTTACTTGTTGTCTCACTACTATGTGATGGCTGATTCCGATGTCTACACAGGGATTCCCATGGCCAACAATACTCCATCCAAGGTCTGTACGCTGTGCATAAGGTTGACTTTCTTCACCAGACACAACTTCCCTTGGAAGCAGGGCTTGTGAGCAGTCGTACCCAATGAGCAGACCTACTTTGCAGTCCTGCAAAGTGCAATCTTTTCTTGGAGGTGCTCTAGATCAGTGGTTCCCAAAGTCGGGGTCGCAACCCAAAGGTGGGCCGCGAGCAGCCACGAGATGATTTCCAAAAAAATAAAAAATCTAAATTATTTTTTTCTTTTTTTGTCAGGCCACTGAACTTAGAAGCAAGCCAGGACAGTGTTTCTAGTTGTATTCTAAAATTCTATTCTATTGTATTCTAAAATGTGATTATATGGTTTTATATTAACTTAATAAATAAACAAAAACGAAAAATCTACCTATTTCAACGAACATTTCAAACTAAATAACAGATTATGAACATAAAACGCTGAAAACAACCGAAGCAACAATAGTATTTTAATGAGGCTATTATTATTATCATTATTTTGCAACAAGTTAGCCCTCTCATAAATAGCACATATAAATGAATAACTAACTTGAACTAACTTAATAGGATTGAAGTGATATTTGGCTGAAAAAATCGGTTCCCTGAAAAAAAAGAAAAAAAAGCCTGACGATGTGCATTGGGCCGCGGCTTCTTTGTATTGTGTTGATTGAGGTCTTTCTTTGTACCATTGTTGACTTGTACTTGGCTTTTCTTCATTTAGCTTAGCTTGTGGTGGTCTTTGTCCTTCTTTGGCTCGCTCCTCATGCAGACATGTACAGTAGGATGCTGCTTGTGGCATGTCGCAAACATTCCTACTGTTACAGCTCTTTGAGTAGTAACGTGACTTAATTTGGCACGCTTGTTTCTGGAAGGTCTGGAAACAAGTGGTTTTGTGGAGCAATGGTCCGGGAGTGAAAGGTTGTTTTATTGGCAAACAGCAGCAATGCAATTTCTCCAAAGCAGTACACAGGTTTATCAAAGTCTCCCTGACACACACAGTTCGGTTCCCTGTCGAGTGTGTCCTAATCTCAAGATGAGTGGCTTATATGTGTTCAAACCGAATCTAAATGCTGTGATGTGATTCGTCATCCCTACCTAGGTAAAACCGGTTTTGTCAGTGTGTGAGCCCTAATCTATGTCACCTGCAATACTGGGTGTGTGTGAGTGTTATTAACAAAGGGTCATTCAGTCACATGAGAGAGTGTGTTTGTGTGTGTGTGTGTGTTAGTGTTGTGACGATACTGGAATTTCGAACTTCGATACGATACCTTGTAAAGTATCGATATTCGATACCATTTTCGATACCACAAAAATGCAAAATTTATAATAATAATTTGTTTTGCTTTTGTTGCTGGTTGATTCTCCTCAGCTTCTCTCTGGTACTATAAGAGAAGATAAATATAACACTTTTAAAACCCTTTGTTTCTCTTTAGATCAGACATTTAAAAATAACTAAATTATCTAATCTAAATCAAATCAAACCCCCCCTCTTAAAAACAAAAACCTGTGTTTAACCTAGCCATCTATAAAACATCATGCTAAAACTGTGAAACAAATGTCCTACTCCCCTAAAGAAAGAAATACATAGCAAACATGACTCAGTTATGCAATAGTGCTGCTGCTTTTTATTTGGTTAAAATCTTTTAGTTAATAAGACTAAAAGACTACAATATGACAACAACAATTTCATGACGGCTTCCGGTTTCCGGTTTGCGGAGCTATGCTCGGACTCGGAGCATTAACGTTACATTTTCAACAAGATTGCTGCTAATTAAACACTTCATGGAAACGGGGTAACGTTAACGTTATGTCGAGTTCATACGTGTAGTGCAGGGCTATTCAACTAAATTGTTCAGAGGGCCACATTGTCAGAAACCCAAGGGGCCAGGGGCCGGACTGCCACAGCGCCTCCCCGTGCTATGAATATATGTACACTTGACACAACACGCAACCACATTTTCACAACTTTTATTTAAAGGGGAACTATTTTACTATTTCTTTCACTATTTGGGCACTTTTACACAATTCCTGTGGGTTTATGGAACACCTCTGTAATTTTTTTTTTTAATTCATTGTTCTGTATTTCTAATCAAGTACTCAAAAACAGCATTTTTCTACCTCAAGATCTTAAGCCGTTTTGAGCCTGGGCTCCAACCACAGTGGGAACTGTGTGGAAACTCAGCTGATTATCATGCAGTGGTGTCTCTCTGACATCACAAATCAGCACATTTTCAGATGACTCAGTTCAGTGAGGGTGAATATTGTGAGAGGAGAATTGGAAGAATGCGCCAATATGAGAATTAGAGACATAGATCATATTAATATAAGTCCACATAGCTAGGAAACAATGCTAAACACTGAAAAAGGCCATTTATAAGCTAGTTCCCCTTTAACTACATTGCAAAAGTAGTATACTTTTCAAAAAAAGTGCTTCATTTATGTGCCACATCTGCAACATCTCCTGCAAAAAGTGCTTCATTTATGACTGTGCAACAACTGCAACATCTCCTCTTCAACATTTCAATATAAAAATAAAATAAAAAAACAAACAAGTGCATGATGTGCATCTGAACATTCTAACATCAACACTTGAACAAAAAAACACATTTATAGTGCAGCTGAGCTTATGAAAAAGTGCTTCATGTCTGTGCAACAACAGCAAATCACAGCATCTTATTAGCACTTATTGTCGACTCTTAACTCTCAAACATCAGGGGGGTGGGGGGCAGACAGGCCTAGCCTACATACACACATCTAATGAGAGTGATTGCACTTCTTTGACTGGGCAATGGCAGAGAAAGAGGGTTCATAAAGTGAGGGCTACCCGCAAACAGTGATGCAAATGCTCATTTGTCAAGGAGGCATGGTTGCTTGTTTTAATGGCATTCATGTGAGAGAAACTGGATTCACAGGTGTATGTTGAGCCAAACATTGTTAGCACAGATATTGCCAGCGTTTTTATTTTGGGGAATGTCTTGACATGAATACACTTTATCCAAAATGTTGTGGTGAATTCATTCTCAAGTGCCTGCTTCAGAGCAGATGATGCTTACATGTCAATTATTTCAAGTTGCAGGAGACCTTCATCAATGTGAAGTGATGCAAGGAACTCTTGTCCTTTTGTGGAAATAGCAGCTACATTGGCAAATGGGTTGCTCACAAAATGCATCAATTCTCTGGACATGTCAAATTCATCAAATCGACTTGCAAAGTTTTCCCTCAATTTATCAATGAAATCTGTCATTAATTTAGTGACTGTTGTCTCAATTGTGCGTGTTAACGTTGACATGAAAAAAAAAAAGTTAAAAAAAAAAAAGAAAAAAAAATATTAAAAGATTTTTTTTTCTCTTTTTTTTTTATTATCATGTAATCTTTGGCGGGCCGGTCAGAATCATCCCGCGGGCCGGATCTGGCACGCGGGCCACAGTTGAATAGCCCTGGTGTAGTGTAGTATGAACTCGACATAACATTAACATTACTCCGTTTCCATGAAGTAATTATATTGTGAATTATAACGTGGCCAGCTAGCTAGCATAAGCTAACGGAAGAACGATTAGCTAACGTTAGCTAATAGCTGTAATGTTACTAACAACGAATCAGCTGTTGATATTATGAGCCATCAGTAGACAACGTCTCATGTATTAAACTAAAGTTAATGGTTTAATGTTTAATGCTTTGTTGACAAGAAGACGGGTCTGTGAGGGGGAGGAGGAGGAGGGGCAAGCGTGCTCTGCAGCAGCATGTGTCTGTCTGTCAACAACTTGCTGTAGAAGACTGTGAGCAAGCCAGCTGATATTTAAATATTCAGAATCGATATGTATCGATTTTTCGATATTTTTGACAACACTAGTGTGTGTGTGTGAGGTATTGTATGTGTATGTATCTCTGTGGGTGGTTCTGTCACTCAATTGTTAATCACATTAGAACTGGTTTTTGACCTGCCTGATGAAATCAAGTTTCAGGATGAAGTCAGTATTGATTGGGGTGACTGTTTCCCCGTCGTGGTGATGTCAGAGCTCTGGCAATCGACATCTTTGTCTGGGAATCTGTCCATATTGCTTCTTAATAACAATTTGAGCTGTTTACTGTTTAATAACCATTAATAACCAATCAAAAATACACTACAGTAGTGACCAGACTTGAGACAACCAAAGCATAGCTTTCCGGCTTGAACAAATTTGACTCTGTCTGAAACAGTTTTCTCCATGAACTTCCTGCATTTATGCAAAGTATGCCCGGACTTCTCACAGAAAATACATGTTATGACAGTCTTTTCATTGGAACATGTGGTCAGTGTCTTTGCTTCAAAGCTTTGATATTTTGGAAATTTTGGTTTTTCAGTCTCACCTTGTTTCAGTGACTGCAGTGATGTAACAGGTTTGCAGGCAATTTTCGCTTCTCTTGTCAGAAATTTTACAAATTGGCTGAAGGAGGGGAATTGGTTACTCTCTTCTTCTTGGATAACCATCCTGTTCCATCTCACAGTTAGCCAACCAGGCAACTTAAAAAGAATTTTCCTGTTTTCATTACAGTCATTTAAAATGTCCAATGCCTTGATTTGGACCATGGCAGCCTCGCAACTCCTGAGAAAATCTGCAAACTCTCTGAGCTCAAAGCTGTCCTTAGATCCCATCTTGGGCCATGCTTGGAGCTTGTCTCTGTATGATTTTGCTATTGTAAATGGATTTCCGTATCTCTCCTCCCAAAATCTTCAATGCTGCAACATAGGCAGATTTGGTTCCGAGTAAGAAATAGCCATCAAGTGCTTTCTTAGCTTGTCCACTTACATACGGAGGTAGTCGCTTTACAGAAGATCTGCTTGAACGCACTGAGGTGCCTTTCCTGAAAGAAGTGGCAGAACCAGATTTATAGGTGATTGAGTCAAAGAGAGAGCCTGCTTCTGGCCACTCTTTCTCTCCTCCTTCTGACACACTTCCCTCCAGTCTCCTTGTCTTCAATGTTCTTCTGATCAATCAGTATTTCAAAGGAGAGTTTCCAGTCATTGTATTTCAATGGGTCCCCAATGAATACTGAAGGTTCAGGAATTGGAATTCTGTTGGCACTTAAAGCACCTGCCAGCATCTTAACAAGTTCTGCTGTACTGTCATTTGAGGAGGTGGTCACAACTTGTGGTATGGGAGACATATACAGGGACTGATGACTTGTGGGAGCAGGCACTTTGTTGTCTGCTACCCTCTCATGTTCTAGTAGGTCTTTCCGCTCTTCTTCTGTGGCCTCCATTTGATCGTACACAATAATTCTTGCTTGTGCTGCATTAAGACCTTTCACTGCCTCCAAATGCTGTATCTTTCTCCGCTTTTCCCCCAGAGTCCTTTGTATAGCTCCATGTTCTTCTTCCAGTTGAGCTTTAAATTTAGCTTCCTCTTCCCCTCTCTATTCTTCGTTGAACCTCTTCTGCTTCTTGTTCTAAACGACGCTTTATGACTGCTGCCTCTTGATCAGCCATCTTATTTTTAGCTTCTGCTTCTAGGCACTGTATTTCCAATTGTTCTCTTTCTTGTTCTTTTAACACTTCTAGAACAGCTTGGCTTGTAGCAGCATCAGCGACAGCTTCTCGTCGCTTTACAGAAGATCTGCTTGAACGCACTGAGGTGCTTTTCCTGAAAGAAGTGGCATCTGCAATGATATCAGTAAGCAGTTCATCAGGCAAATGTTCTGTTGATTGTGATAACGGACCTTTATAACCTATATAACTTGTGTCCTCCATTTATTGTAAATGTAGTTGAATCTTTGTTGAATCGCTTTGATCTTTTCCTCCTGCATTGCTTTACCCTTCTCTGTTAGAGTTCTGATTCTTTGAGGTCAGGTTTGGTTGCTGCCCTTCCTCTTGCTGGGCTTCAGCACCATCTACCTGACCTTCTTCAGGTCGGTCTTGGGAATCCCTTACACTGTCCCCTACCTCAATTGTAGGCTCACTTCGATCTGACATTTGTAAATCACTACTTTAAATTTACCCAAATTTGTAAAGAGAAAATAGTAAATAAACCTCTAAACCTTTAACATTTGTTGTACTCAAATTTGAATTAAATGCAGTAATATCCAAATAAATCAAATTGCTTAATTCAATTGGCTTTCAAAATAACCTCTATATATATATATTAAGCACTTCAGAATACTTAGAAAACATAAATATTAAATGGCCAATAATAGCCTTCACTTATAATTTCCAAAACACACTTTAAAGGGGACATGTATTGCTATTCCTAGCACTATTTGGGCAACTTTACACAATTCCTGTTAGTCTATTGAAGACATCTGTAAGGTTTTTTTTCAAAAAAATGCATTGTTTTATATTTCTAATCAAGTACTCAAAACCATCATTTTCCAGCTTCAAGATTTCAGGCTGTTATGGCCTGGCTCCGCCCATAAGCACTTTGAGTGACAGTCAGTCCACACAGTCTGCGACTGGTAGACAGAGAGAGATAGAGAGAGAGAGAGAGAGAGAGGGGGGGGGGGTGCGAGAGAGAGAGAGAGAGAAAAAAAAGAAGGGCCGTCTCTTCCTTTCGTTTTTTTTCTCCCTGCGGCAGCTTGTGGGGGGGGGGGCCTCCCTTCCTCCCCTCTCCCGTGTGGCGCGGCAGGTTCCCCCCCCCCCCCAAGTGCTCCCTCCCTCTCTCTCTCTGTCTCCCTCTCTCTCTCTCTGTCTCTCCCTCCCTCTCTCTCTCTCTCTCTCTCCCTCCAGAGTATGCAGAGGTGTCGGGTTTCACTGCCTCGCAGTATGAGGAAATGGTTTACCACTCGCTGTCTAGTCTATGTAGATTGTGGGCGGGCATTAGCTACAACCACAGAGCCAATCACATCACTGTCTTCTACCCAGAGCCTGAATGACGTGACTCAGGCCTTCAAATCAGGATGGACTAATTTACTGGAGCAGGAAATTATCTGAGCTGAATCAGAGCAATCCGCCAATATGGTATTTAGACACTAAAACACATTGATACTAACTCCTATTACTATAATACAATGCTAGAGACTGAAAAATGACATTTATACTACATGTCCCCTTTCAAGTTCAAGTTCAAGTTTCTTTAATAGTTGTCATACAGAAGTACAGAATACTTTCGTACAAAATGCTTCTTACTGTTGCGCTCCAGAGACTGTGCATGACAAGATAAGTATGAAATAAAGACATAGTAAAAATTAGAAGTAAAAAAAGAGGTCACAGTGTTCAGTTTAGACATATGTACAATGTTCGTAGACGTAGTTACCATACAATATACAATACTGTGCAGTGTACTAATATACAATACTATATAGTGCAAGGCATAAATGGACGAGGTGCAGTTTAGGTACAATTCACAGTAGGTGTACGAGTTGTAGTGCAAATCCTTTATCAATAAATATAAAGTGTAAGTGTGTTTGTGTGATCTAAAGTGTGGAGAGTGGGTGCTGCAGTGTGTTGTTTGTTTGAGTGAGTGTGTGCGTGTGGGTGTGTGTGCTGTGTGCATTTGATGGTTGTTGCATAGTGATTATTGTTCGTTTAGCGATTATTGTTCGTTTAGCAGCCTGATGGCCTGGGGATAGAAGCTCCTTCTGAGTCTTTCTGTGCTCGCCATAAGACTCCGGTATCGCTTGCCTGACGGCAGCAGTTCAAAGAGGCAGTTGTTCGGGTGGCTCGAGTCCTTAATAATTATCTTAGCCTTCCCCTTGCACCGCTTGTTGTAAATGTTCTGGAGGGTGGGAAGCCCCCCTCTAATTGTGCGTTCGGCTGAACGTGTCACTCTTTGTAGTCTGCTACGGTCTTGTGCAGTGCTATTCCCAAACCAGGAGGTGATGTTGCCGGTCAGGATGCTCTCTATTGTACATGAGTAGAAGTTCCTAAGGATCTTCTGACTGACTTGGAACTTCCTTAGGCGCCTGAGGAAGTAGAGGCGTTGTCGTGCCTTCTTCACAACACTGTCAATGTGTGTGGTCCATGTCAAGTCCTCGGATATGTGGGCTCCGAGGTACTTGAAACTGTTCACTCTCTCAACTGGTGCCCCGTCGATGCTGAGGGGGCTGTAGTCCTTGACCCCCGACCTCCTGAAGTCCACAATCATCTCTTTTGTTTTGCTGACGTTCAGGGAGAGGCAGTTCTCCTGACACCACTGTGACAGGTTCTCTACCTCTTCCAGGTAGGCCCTTTCGTCGTTGGCAGAGATCAGGCCCACCACTACTGTGTCATCAGCAAATTTGATGATGGTGTTGTTGTTCCGCTGTGCTACGCAGTCATGCGTGTACAGGGAGTAGAGGAGGGGGCTCAGAACACAGCCCTGGGGGGCCCCTATGTTGAGCGTGATGGATGAGGAGGTGCAGTTGCCGGCTCTTACCACCTGGGGTCTGCCCGTCAGGAAGTCCAGGACCCACTGGCACAGGTCATAGTTCAAGCCCAGGTCCCTGAGCTTGGCTATGAGTTTGGAGGGGACTATGGTATTGAATGCTGAGCTGTAGTCGATGAACAGCATTCTCACATAGTTCCCCTGCCTCTTGTCCAGATGTGATGCTGCTGTGTGCAGCACATGGGCTATGGCGTCCTCCGTGGACCTGTTGGGGCGATATGCAAATTGCAGAGGGTCCAGGTTGATGGGGAGGGAGGAACAGATGTAGCCCTTCACTAGCTTCTCAAAGCACTTCATGGCTATGGAGGTGAGGGCTACAGGGCGGTAGTCGTTGAGGCAAGCGGGCGTAGATTTTTTGGGTGCCTTTAAATTAGAAATGGGTAGTTCAATCAGAAAATATATTTACACTTTAACGTTGACACCTTAAATCTGTGTATAAATGGTTAGCTTCAATTAAATTATATGAGCAAATAAGTCAAAAACTTTTAGCACGCAATTAGAATTCACAGTAAAATATATTATAGAAACGTTCAGAAAAGCCCTCTTCTTAGACCACTCTTAACTTATAATATCCAAGTTCTTTATGGCTTTATCTTGAAATGCTGCTCTTTAAACTGTGTGCATCTTCTTACTTCTTTGTGTTTATGTGTGTAGTGCGTTTTTTTTGTACTCATCTGTCCTTTGATGACGGCCGTGTGCAGCAAACAATTGTCGGGACAAGTCCGCTGGACGCCGGTCTTAAACTTGAACTTGCTTCATCGCCCACTCGCGTCGATGAACAGTGCGAGTTTTCACTGTAATTCCCTCCAAGCACAGCAGACACAAGTGGCTTTCTTTTTACGGGTTTATTGAAAGCTTGGTCCTCCAATCCACCGTGAAAACTTAAAAGAGAAAACATAAGTTGCGTTAGGTCGACACGAAACAATAATATACACAGTATGAAAAACAACACGTCAACAAAGCAAAATACAAACAAACACTAAATACCTCGTTGGCTGCATGCTACAAAAAGTTTTTTTTTCATTCTTCTGTTCTTGTCAACAGTCATGGTAGAACCTGTACAACTCCGACCATCCCTGCTGCTTGCTCGCAGGTGCCGTAATCAGTCCCAAAAGTAAAACGTGAGAGCAGCCCAACGGGACACCATATACTATAACCGGACATTAAAATGAATATACTATCAATTGTAGCAAATTAAATAACAAAGAAAATAAGAAATGCAACATAAATACATTCTCAAATATTACACTAGACTTACAAACGTAAAGAACATATACATTTTTTTATTATTTTTTAAACAAACACATAAACAAACATGACAACACAAGATTAGATATACAAGCATTAATTAACAGTGCACATCCAATGAAATCACCATTTAGATAAATGTCTTATACAAGATATACCCCTAATACCTGCTATCTATTACCCTACACATATATGCTCTTGCTCTTTCTAGATAAATCACATCGAGATATGTAAGAATCCAGACCTTCCGGCACATTTTTTCAGGTTGAAACCATCGTGACGCTATCAGCTTTTTAGCCACTGTGATACCAGATAAAACCAATCTCTTTAGCTGTATAGATACTGCATACTCAAAAACATCATTCAGCAGTAATACAGATGGGTGTACAGGTATATTCAGAGTTAAGAGATTTGATAATTGCTGGGTCACTTCTTTCCAGAATGTCTTAACTGGTGGGCAGTCCCAGTACATGTGCATAAATGTCCCCTCGTCCCCATTTGTACATTGTTTAAGACCCATTCTGTTCAGTCTTATAGGAGTCAAGTATGTCCTATGAATATAGTTAAGATTGATTTGTTGATGGTCCGGGTTCCTTGATGCAAGTCGAACATTTGCCCAGGCTTCTTGCCAATCAAATCTTTTTCCAGGTCTGGTATATCCCTCCTCCAGACTGAGTCTAGGTGGAGGGTTTCATACGAGGACGTTAGTAATTGATGATAAAAATCTGATACAAAACCTCTCGATGTCTCTCTTTCATAGAATAATTTGTGGTATCTGTGGTGTACAATTGGTATCCTTAATGGAACACCGTGAGCCTTCAAACATAACAATAACTGTGCGTAAAAATAATATGTGGAGCCGGTGAGAGTAAATTTTTTGTGTATTTCATCATAACTACAAATACCCTGTTTGTTGAAAACATCTCCTAATATATGTATGCCTTGCTTTTCCCATCTAGGGAATCTTATAGGTCGTTTTCCAATCAGGAGTGCATTGTTATTGAATAAGGGAGTATGGTTATGCCATTTATGCGGGTTAGAATATTTTTTTTGTGTTTCACGCCATATCCGGATCGCATGAGTAATTATGGGGCCAAATTTCAGTTTGCATTGCTTAATTGATACTTTGGTGTATACTATGTCCTGCAGTCTATGTGGTGCTACTATATTTACTTCTAAATTTCTCCATGATACTGATGCTTGGGGTTCAAACCAGGTTGTCAGTGGTCTTAAAGTGTACGCTTTAAAATAGTGGAAGAAATTTGGAAATGCCATACCTCCGTCTGATTGATTGATTGAAAAGTTTATTAACAGATTGCAGAATGGGTACAGTACAGTACAGCTCAATACATACAATTGTTAAGGGGATGCAGACCAGAGAAAGACTTTCGTCTTGTTTACATCAGGGTCCCCCATTTTCAATTCATCATAACATATATGACATACATGACATACAGATAGACAGTACTGCTACATCTATACATTTATGACATATCAGATTTGCAAATACAGTACTGTTTGTGATACAAAAGTGTCCAGAAAAAGAGTGTATATACATTTGATGTAGAAACTGTACATTGGAGGAGGTTGGGTGGGGGCTGTACATTGCCATACTTGGTCGGCTTTGTTTCTCTGTGCAGTGGATCTTTTTATGCGTGGTGGTTTGTTATTCCAAATAAATTTGTATGCGGAAGAGTGTAATTTTTTCCAGTAACCATCTGGAGGGGGTAACGGTAGCATTGAGCTGATGAAGTTGATTCTAGGTAGGACATCCATCTTAAATATTGAAACCCGTGCCTGTACTGAGTTTTTAAGTTTTGACCACCTGTCAAAGTTGTATTTGATTTTATTTTGGATTTCTATGTAATTGTGTTTCACCGTTTGGTTTATGGTAGGGAATACTTCAACTCCCAAACATCTAAAGTGTTTAACCATTGGTATTTCTTCTGGAAGACGTGTATTTTTTGCAGGGGCGTTCAGTGGAAGGAAAGCCGACTTTGGCAAATTTATCTTAAATCCCGATAGGTCGCCAAATTCATCAATCAACTTGAGAAGATGAGGCATTGCGGTGTTAGGGTTTTGCATGAACAGTATTATGTCGTCCGCATATAAACAAATTTTGTGTTGTGTGCCCTTGATTACGATTGGTTCTATGAGTTGGGATTGTCTTATATATTGTGCTAAAGGTTCTAGTGATAAATCGAATAGTCCGGGACTAAGAGGGCAACCCTGTCTAGAAGTGCGTGATACCGGAAAGATTTCGGAGGTGATTATACCTGTTGTAATCATGACCGATGGGTCTTTGTATAATACTTTAATCATATCAATGAATCCTTTTCCCAACCCCATCCTTTCTAATACTGCCCATAGATACGACCATTCCAACCTATCAAAAGCTTTCATTGCATCCAGGGACAGCATCGCCTTAGGTGTGGTGTCGTCCTTGCTGGCATCTAGTACGTATAGTAGTCGTCTTATGTTATCAGTGATCAAGCAGCCTCTTATGAAGCCAGTTTGATCCGGATGAACTAAAGACGTCATATGCTTTTGAAGTCTGATGGCTAATACCTTAGAGAACAGTTTGATATCGGTTCCGAGTAGGCTTAAGGGTCTGTAACTACCGCACTCGGTGGGGTCTTTGTCTTTTTTAAGGAGGACTGTTATGAGTGCAATATTGTCGTTCTTATGAAAGTTCCCCTCCTTGACTGAGTATAAAATCATATTAAGTAATAGGGGTCCAATTATGTCCCAGCATGAGAGGTACATTTCTGGTGGGATACCGTCTCTTCCAGGAGCCCTACCACTTTGCATTTCGGATATGGCCTTCCTGAGTTCCTCTAGTGTGATAGGCGTTTCTAACTGTTTAGCGTCATCCTCTGAAAGTTTGGGGATGTTAATTTGATTAAGATATGTGTCCATTTTGTTTTGATCGAAGGTCGTTTCTGATTCATACAAGTTGGAGTAGAACTCTTTGAATGTCGCGTTTATTTTTTTGGTGTCTGTTACAAGTCCTTGTTTTGCTTTAATGGTAGTTATATCTGCAAATTTTGCGTTAACTCTTAATCGCATAGCTAGTAGGTGACTTGGTTTGGAACCTTGAGAGTAATGCTGTTGTCTTGTGCTACGTATTTGTACTTCAGATTGTTGTTTATATATGGCGTTAATCTCTATTTTTAGTAAATTAACTTGAGATTCCAGTCCAACCGAGTCGTTGTATTGTAAAGAAGTAAATAACGTAGAGTAAAGCGTTTCCAGTTCCGCCAGTTTTGAGCATTGATTCTTGCGTATTTTGGAGGAAAAGCTATCAGTGAAATCCTTGATCATTCCCTTTACCGACATCCATACTATTCTAGGGTCCGGCACCGATTTCACATTCTCTAGTAGGAATACTGAAAGAGCTTCTTTGAGTTGTGTAATGAATTCCTTGTTATTCAGCAGTGTCGTGTTAAATCGCCATCTTGGGGCTCGGGATGATAGTATACCAAATGATCCTTTTAGGAGTAAATAACAGTGATCTGATCATGCATTGGGTACCATCTCCACTTCATAGTTATCAAATAGTCTCGGGGTTGCGAAAACATAATCTATTCTGGAAAGTGTTTTATGTCTTGCTGATCGACAGGAGTACTTCCGGGTCGTGGGGTTGAGTGATCGCCATAGATCATTTACACCTGTATTCTTCGACCAATCCTTTAACGCATTAGATGAATTTTTTTGTTCGTTGGAAAAGTTGGGATAAGATTTATCCAACCCAGGATCCCAAATGGCATTAAAATCCGCACCAATTATAAATGAGTATTCTGGAAGGTCTAACATTTCTCTAGTGAGTGCAGTGTAGAAATTAGTTTCGTATAGATTTGGGACATATACCGCTACCAACGCTATTTTCCTATTCTTGTGTATAATCTTAGCTATGGTTATCCGACCATCTGCATCAGACCATACTCCCTTCAATTCAATATTCAATTTCCGTTTCACGACTATAGCAACTCCACGGGTTCTCGTTCCAAAGGAAGAGTGACTAATGTTATGGTATGTGTTGTACGCTAACGTAGCTTTGTCTCCCACTAAAATGTGCGTTTCGCTTAAGAAAGCCACATCAACCTGTTTGTTTTTCATCAATGTGAGCACGCTTTTGCGTTTATGTTGATTATTTATTCCCCCAGTGTTCCAGATCATTATATTCAAACTAGCCATAATCTATACATATTGATTTGTATTTGTTGGTAATACTTCTGGAGTGCGAATTCACAATGGATTTACATCCCACTGTTGAGGTCCCGTTGAGAGCCGAGCATAAAACATACATATATACAAATAAACCCCTGATCCCCCCTCCCTTACAGAGTCGTACAAGGTACCTATTTGATACCTCCTTCGCGTACAACATCTTCCTTTCCTGCACCTCCGGTCAGCCCAGAATGAGCCATTTATCCTAAGCTTTCCTATGTATACCATAGAATCTATACTTTTAATTCTAATTTAATAGAATGTCACCTGTGACCAAGCCTCTCTCCCGTTAATGTAATTAAACAAAATGAAAAATATACCTCAATTAGTATACTCATTTAACCCTCTTTTTTTTCTTTTTTTTTAACCTTCTACTAACATTTATTGGTTAGAACATTTCAGAATAAAGAAATAAAGAATAAGAATTAATGATGTTTAGAATTAGATATCAAAACCCATATAATCCGGGAATATCTACTTAATTTTTTTTTTTAAATAACTTTGCATGTTTACACATCTAAACGACAAGGAGATTTTTAAATACTTGTATGCAGATCGTCCCCCGTCATGAGTGATCATTAATCTGCTATGGTGGTCGTTGTTCTTCACATCTATTTCATGATCAAGTCTCATATCGTTGTTATTTCCCGGGGCCATCATTGAAAAAGGCATTGTATTCCAGAGTGCTGTGAACCGCTCATGACTTGCAGTTTGTTGTTATAATGTTTCAGTACATTCCTCGTGCCATAAAACAATAACAATCCAGTGTATTCCAGAATATTCCATTATGACTCATAGCCTTCAAGTAAAAAGAGAATAGAAAATTCTAGAATGTTCCAAAATAGTCGGTATCAATCATGACCTGCATATTACCATGAATCTATATATATATATATATATGGTGTTTAGCGTTTTATATCAAATTACTTATCCCTCAATGTTGTCAAAAGCATGTATGATGCCGTTTTTGATGTCCATACAATTGCAAAGTTATCCATGAAAGATGAATCTTGTCATCCACTTTTTATATTCTTCATGTAGTCTTCTGCCGCCTCAAGCGAACGTAGCACGAATCTCCTTCCCTCCCCCTCCACAATGGAAAGAATGGCTGGATACCGTAGAATGGGGTGGAGACCTTTCTCATATAGACGATGCACTACATCCTTGTAGCGGCCCCGTAGAGTTATGGCATCTTTGCACATGTCTTCATAGAACCAGACTTTTTTCCCTTTGTATATCAGTTTTCCCCATTTCTTGCGTGATTCCCTGATAATCATGTCTCTTGTTACAGTTTCCCGTAGACTAGCAATGATCACTCTTTCCTTGTTGTTGTTGTTGTAGTTTACGGAGCCAATTCTGTAGCGTTTGTCCACTATCGGTTCCGTAGGTAGGATTTCAGGACCTAGAATTTCGACTAGCACTGCAGCAAACTTGGCATCTGTGCAATCGACTGATTCATCCAAACCCACTATACGGAGGTTAAATCTGCGGGCGTGACATTCGATTTCAAGCAGTTTGGCCAAGTTTTCCTCCTTGTTGTCCTAGATCATCTGCCAAAGCCGTTTGTCTCCCAGTTGAGTCTCCTTCGATACTACGTCGATAGTCTCAAATAGTTCCTTATTCTTCTCCTCTTGTTTCAGTGAGTATTCGTTCACAGTATTTGCAACCGCCGTTATGCGATCGGATTGTGCTACAGCCTGTGCATTGATGTCAACAAGTTTAGCCTCTATAGCAAACTTAAATGCGATAGCATTAGCTTCGGCTCTCTCCACAGCTTTAGCGATATCATTAACCTTGTCGGTTAAGATCTTTATCATAGCTGTCAGCGTTTAGAAGTCGGGTGAAGTACTCTCCATGACTGTCTCGGATGAGGTCGTAGGAATGTTGGAATCCATGCGATTGTCGGGCTTTTTGTTCTCAATAGCGTCTGCCTTTCCTTTCACCGTGGAGCGTGTGAACACAAGCTATTATTATTATTAATAATAATAATAGGAATTACTTTGTGGACTTCCGGTTTGACCGCGGAAGAACATGGCAGCCTAACTCACGAGCTCCCCGACAGCAAAATGATATAGCCCCGGAAAACATTTATTAACAACACCAGGGTATATATTTAATAGGGATGAAAGAAGGGGCTATCACAAGACGTAGGGCGAACACGATTACAACTGAAAAGGATGACGGAATGACAGAGAATGGCGATACAATGGGAGGAAAAGATGGCGACGATGACTCTGAACGAGAGGCCACGCTGTTGAACATCTACAAGGAGCTCAAAGAATTCAGAAGAGATAATGAGCGTCAATTTCGGGAAATAAAAAATGATATGAACAAAATGAACAACAGACTCGGTGAAGCGGAGGGGAGAATCGGAGAAAATGAAAATGTGCTTGATGCGGCGAGGGTTTTAATCAAGAAACTAATGTAGAGGCAGGCCGACATGGAAGCTAAACTGCTCAACCAGGAGGGCAGAACGAGGAGGGAGAACCTACGGGTATATGGTATCCCAGAGGAGAAAGAGGGAAAAGACATGCATGGATTTCTAGACGGCCTGTTTAAGGACACACTCGGCCTGCCTCATGACATGGACCTTCGTATCGAACGAGCACACCGGGCGTTAGCCCCAAGGCCTAACAACCCGCAGCTGAAGCCACGGTCAATCGTGGTTAAGTTTGGGAGCTACAAAATGAAGGAGGAGATAATACGCCGGACGTGGCAGAAGAAAAACGTCTCATGTGACAATGAACGCTTCTATGTCGACCATGATTTCCCCACTGAAATACTGAAGAAGCGAGGAGAATATGCCGAAGCCAAGAGAATAATGAAGGAGAAGAATCTCAAGTTCCAGACACCGTATCCAGCGAAAATGAGGGTATTCTACGAGGATGGCACCCGCCTGTACCAGAACGCAGCGGAGGCGACGGCGGATATGGCAAGACGTGGATACAAGATCACCGTGGTGAACCCTACTGCCGACCCAGATCGAGAGGAGATACTGCGGCTGTCTACCTGGCAGACAGTGGGAAGAAAACGGGGACCGGGAGACGACATACAGGCGACGGGGAATGAAGGCCCCGCACAGCAGGGCAATGAACATCACGGGTACCGGGAGAAACTCCAGGGATTCAGACGGGGACAGTCGGAGGCGGACAATTAAGATAACGATCAAGAAGCATGTGGATACAGATAAGTCGCAGGGGCATCGTCATAGAGTAACAAACATCGCAAAGTGCCAATTTGTATATAAAAAAAAAAAAAAAAAAATTGAAGTGAAAATGGAGGGCAATGAATAGGAGAAATTATGCTAAAAGCGTGGGAGGGGAAATATCCGGGATAGATAAAAAAAGGGATGACGAAATGAACCACAGTCCATTATAGCTATGACATAGAAGTTACAATGTACCAATATATATCTAGGGGATATACAAATGTTAATTGTTGGACGAGAAAAAACGTCACCATTTTGACAAGTTCAGTTGAATTGATCGCACTGTATATAGACTACAGTGTGAGCCATACGTTACATCAGGGTATACAAAATAGTAGGGACACAGTTTTGGGCAACCTGCCTTGTGCCAAATGCACTCCTCTGTTAGACGAGGGGGACCAAAGTGCACGGGTGAGTATGAGTATCGATCTCACCCTCGGTACAATTGTTCTATCTGGGGTCCTATCGAACGTAGCTTGGGTAAATGTGGGGGGGGGAAATGTATTTATGTTTTTATATGTTCCTTTTTATTTCATCATATGCTATGCTGTTATATATGTATCATCACAGTATCAGGTCCTAGATATAGAAATATGGGATATGGCGCCCCAGACATAGAAGCACTACGTGCTGGATTGCACAGGGGAGATACATTACAAGGAATATGGGGCTGATTAAAATAGTATCGTGGAATAAAGATGGATGTCATCATCCCATTAAGAGGAAAAAAATACTGACGTTCTTGAAACAAAAAAAGACGGATATTGCACTAATTCAAGAATCACACCTGAATGAGGAAGAGTCGGCCAAGCTTAAGAGGGATTGGGTGGGACAAATATTCTATAGTACGTTCTCTTCTAGGAAGAGGGGTGTGGCAATATTGGTGAGAAAAAACATAGTCGTTAAGGTGCACAATAGTTTCTCGCATGATGAGGGGAGATGGGTTATATTGGATGCTGATTTGGAGGGACAGAGGACTACATTAGCTAATATATATGCGCCCAACGTGTCGTCCTCAGACTTTTTCCATGAAGTATGTGAGGTGATTAGGAAGATAGGGAATAGCAACGTAATCATAGGGGGGGATTTCAACCTGGTTGGAAACACCTTGATGGACAAATCATCTCAACCCAGGACCGCTGACAACGCAGGGAGACTTGCGGTCGGTGTACTGGTAGAGGAATTGGGTCTAGTGGCTATTTGGAGGGTTCTGAACCCACAGGAAAGAGACTACACGTTTTACTCTCACCCACATTCCTCATACTCTAGAATAGACTATTTCCTGATCTCTAGCGCACTGGTAGAACAAGTAGCAGATACTGGGATAGGGAACATTGTAATATCTGATCATGCTCCAGTTGATTTGGTAATCACATCCATAGAGGAGGGGCAACGGTCTCTGAGATGGCAATTCAATAACCTAATGTTAAATGATGAAGTGTCATGTGCATACATTAGAACTATATTTAAGGAATTCTGGGAACTTAATGAAGGGTCAATAGATGATAGTGGCATAATGTGGGACACATGTAAAGCTTACATGAGAGGACGACTCATACAATACAGTGCAATACTAAAAAGGGCAGAGAAACAAAAAATGACAGCATTGGACGAGGAAATTAAAGCACTCTCGAAACAGCACAGTCAGAGACCAGACCCAGAAACGTGGAGAAATCTAAACAAATCCAAATATGAATTGAACAACATATACCAAAAAAAGGCTGAATATGCTTTATTTAGGACCAACCAAAGATATTATGAACAAGGAGAGAGAGCGGGTAAAATACTAGCGAATCGGGTTAAACAAATGCAAAATCAAAATATTATATCCTCAATTCATAATAAGGATGACAAAATTATTACAGACAAAAAGGAAATTAATAATGTTTTCAGGTGCTTTTACCAGGATTTATATACACCACAGGCGGCGGTGGATCAGGTAAAAATGGACGCGTTCTTCAACAAGATTGAATTACCGTCGTTATCGAAACAACTAAAGTAAAGTCAATGGAGGGGGAGGTCTCGATAGAGGAAGTACACGATAGAGGAAATACACGAGGCAATCAACAGCCTTAAATTAGGTAAAGCACCAGGAGACGATGGGTTTACTCCCGATTTCTACAAACAATTCAGTGATATAATCGCTCCAAGACTATTGAAAGTATATCAAGACTCACTGTTAAAAGGGAGATTGCCCACTAGCTTGAGATCGGCCACTATTACGTTGCTACAGAAAAAGGGCAAAGACCCTCAATACTCTGGGAACTATAGGCCTATATCCCTGAGCAATTTGGAAGAAAAAGTATTGGCAAAAATACTAGCGAATAGAATAGAAGATGTACTACCAAGTTTGGTGCACTCAGACCAAGTGGGTTTTGTGAAGGGGAGAAACTCAGCTGATAATATTCGCAGACTCCTACACATAATGTGGAAGGTTAGGAAGGATGTAGAACCTACAGTGGCCTTCTCATTGGACGCCGAAAAGGCCTTTGATAAGGTGGAATTTGCATTCTTATTTCACACGCTAAAGCGCTTCGGATTCGGACCATCGTTTACTGGGTTTTTGATTGATTGATTGAAAAGTTTATTAACAGATTGCAGAATGGGTACAGTACAGTACAGCTCAATACATACAATTGTTAAGGGGATGCAGACCAGAGAAAGACTTTCGTCTTGTTTACATCAGGGTCCCCCATTTTCAATTCATCATAACATATATGACATACATGACATACAGATAGACAGTACTGCTACATCTATACATTTATGACATATCAGATTTGCAAATACAGTACTGTTTGTGATACAAAAGTGTCCAGAAAAGGAGTGTATATACATTTGGCGTAGAAACTGTACATTGGAGGAGGTTGGATGGGTGGGGTGGGTTGGGTGAGGGCTGTACATTGTAGGTGGGGGGGGGGGGGGGGGGGTTGGGTAGGGGACACACACACATTTTACACTGTACATTGGAATACTGACAAAGCCTTACTTGGTCATTTACTGTACAACTAGGTTAGGACATTTGTAGGGGCCAGTTTCGAATTGCAGTCTCACGTAGGTGTTTTTTGAGAGTGTTTTTGAAAGTGGGTAGTGATTCACATTCCTTTACAGCTTTAGGTAGGGCGTTCCACATTGATGTGGCATAATGGTGGGTAAAGCTGTTGTACACAAATCCGATGGCCTCTGTCTTGACCAACGGGATCGTATCCTCGCCCTTTAATCTAGGACGGGGGACGAGGGAAGGTTCTCCGCTTTCTCCCCAAATGTTCGCGCTCTTCCACGAACCACTTGCTATCGCACTAAGGACTAATCAAGACATCAAAGGGGTAATAGCGGGGCAGGTGGAACATAAACTATTTGTATATGCGGATGATATCTTATTGGTATCCAGCAATCCCCAAACAGCAGCTGGGGTCATTGGAACTGTTAACGAGTCCTTCTCCGAAATATCTGGATACACAATCAACTGGAGCAAGTCAGAAGCAATGCCTCTCTCTAAGTGCTGTCCCCCTTCTATTAGGAGGGGATGGCAGTACAGGTGGATGCCGTCAGGGTTGATATACCTAGGAATAAAGCTGATCCCAGTTCTGAAAGAGATAGTGCAAGCCAATATTGCCCCTATAATCGAACACGTTAGTGCTCTGACCCAGAATTGGGCCAAGATGAATATGTCCCTCCTTGGGAAGATAAACTTAGTAAAAATGATATTGGCTCCCAAATTAAATTATATTCTATATATGCTGCTGCTGACTCTCCCGACTCAGTTACTCAAACAGTATGACAAAGTCATTAATGTATATTTGTGGGGGGGCAAAAGGCCGCTATTTGGATGGGCCAAAATGTATTCAGCAAAGGAAAATGGCGGCTTATCCCTGCCTAAGCTAGACTGGTATCACTATGCGTTCTCACTCTCCCAGCTCTCCAAATTGAATCACTCGACTGAGGAGGCACCTGCTTGGGTCAAGATGGAGGAGGAAATGGTATATCCCTCATCTCTGGAATCCTTCCTGACACAATCAGACAGACCTATACCTTTTAACACTTTAATCGCCGATGACGTGTTTAGACGTCATTCCTAGCCATGCTCATTCTGCCGAAGACGCCGTAACTCGTCTTTGATATCAATAATTCCAAAATCTGTGATCGAAATCATATTTCTCCTCCGGAGACATGAGATGTACTGGTGAGCTCCACTCAACTGTCTAACGGTTCAAGAGCGCCATCTGGTGGCCGTTCGGCAGATCGGCCAAGAGGGAGGGGCGCGCCAAACAGGAAGTGCTCATCCATATGTCGTCCGGGCACTCGCGATCGGTAGCCGGACTCCATCTCAACACACTGGATAATCAATCGCTCGCCCTAACTCAATAAACAACGTTATTTGGACGTATATAGTATTATACAACCTGGAAATGGTTCATCAGGATCAACATCCCATAATCGAAAACTGTCTACTCCACGCTGATCGTCCAACGGCGCGAGGAAGATACGGTGAGTTTCAACGTTATTTTCTAACGTATTCTATACTAACTGATCTGATGATCATATGACCCACACTAGATGAATGGTATAACGTTGCCCACGGAATTATAAACGCCCCCTCGCCCATCCGGTCAATATCAGATGATACGTAGTAACTTCTAGAAGTACCTCCAGTTGAAATTTTTCATATGGCACCTATCGCTACCAAACTGTATTTGATCATCAATATAGTGCATTTGGGGCTATAAATCAAGTTCTGGAGAAAGCTGCAGAAAACGATAAAAACATACTTATACTTTAGACCGGATTTTAGTATTAATATGTGAATGAAAAAGTATAACATTGATACACCCTGAACAATACATATAGGACATTGAATGGGCCATAATAATGTCAATTTAGCAATAGAATTTAAAAAGTTATAGCCCTGCAAAGAAGGGGAACTTCTCCATAGACAAATAGAGCTGGCTAGGGATGGTAAATTATGAATTTAACCAATGGCGATCAAAGTGTTAAGAACCCTCTAATGGCGTTTGCCAGGGAAACTTGGAATCAGTCGCACAGGCTGACTGGTGATAGCCCATATCTAACTACAAGAGCCTCTATATGGTATAATAAAAAATTTAAGATTGGTAAGAAATCAGTCATATGGGACGACTGGATTAAAAGGGGGATACATGTACTAGGTGATATAGCCGGGGAAGATGGGGTATTACCTTTTGAGGATATTAGAGAGGACTTTGGTATAGATAATAAAAACTTCTATAAATTCCTACAGATTAGACATTGTATATCGTCATCAATGGGAGGGCCAAAATGTGGCCCAATTACTGCAATTCAAGAAATATTTTATAAAGGATGGCGTAGGAAAGGCGGTGCGTCAAGATTCTATGATGTTATAAGAGAACACAATGCACCCAAGTTGGCGGGTCTGAGGTTGAGCTGGGAGAACGATGTACGTGAGGATATTACTGAGGAAATATGGGAGAAGCTGGTGTCCAAATGGGGTAAATTCTCTAGGGAGGCACAATCACAACTTATCTTTTACAAAGTTTTAAACAGGGATATATATGCACAATGTATAGTAATGTTTTTTTGTTTGTAAGTGCTTTTTTAATTTCCATGTCAGTTATTAATGTGTTTGTATGAGTCTCTTACATGTTTTGTATGTTGTTACAAAAAAGAAAAAGACGAATCTTGGATGTTGCATATCATGCTGTGGAAAGATGTATTTTGAATATTGGAAAGATTTGTGCAAAAATATATAAAAAAAAAAAAAAAAAGGGAATTACTTTGTATTCTCCACAGCCAATTCAACCTGAGCCAATTCACAGTCAATGTGACCACATACAGTACATGAAGGCCTGCTGCCTGCTGTGGTCCAGCTCTATGTTGTTAGTGCTCCCTGCTTTAAAATACATTTGGTACGCTGTCACATTGCTTGATGTGCTCCTGCAGGGGGTTCACCCTAAAGGAGCAAATCTGTCCACCATGTCGTACGGTTGCTGCCACGTTTCCTGTTAGAGGAAGATAAATGCATCATGTCTGTTGCTACACTTGGATATTAATTGACTTATACTGACGTTTAGCCACGGGATATTTCCATTTGATCAAAGTACTGCATGCTGTGTGTCTTTCTGGATGTTCATTTGCGGTGACTGCGCTTTGCAAAGTTTTCTCACTTCAAATGAGAAGGGCATAGCATGCATTCAAGATAATGTAGCATGCTTAGAATATAACTTCATGTAAGCATAGAATATTCCTTCTGTTTCAAAGTACAATCAACGTTCATTTGAGAGTGCTCTGCATGCTTGGCAGAGCTTTTCACATCTCAACATGCTCGTCGCTACACACTGCAAGCTTTAATGCTCAATTCTGATTTAATGCAGATAAAGAAAATTGGGTTTGGCTGTTCACATAATTTTTTCATTCCAGTGTGAACTGATCACACTCCTGAACTGACCTGCATGTGCAAATTAACAATAAGGAAAGTTAACGTAAAATAAATGTAATCTATAGAGTGATGTAAAGTTGCATGAAAGTCAAATGACTGTTCAGACTGAGGTTGGATTGCAAAAAATCAGACCTGTATCTATGTGCCCCCACAGCTGAAAACATTACGCTAAAATGGCATTTTGAGTGGCGAAAATGAGAGGACGTGCCCATTGGTGCCCTTTCAATGGTCTAAACTTGACCCAGACGGTTAAATAATGTCACACAAAAGTGTTAGCTACAACTCTGAGCAGCCCCGTCACTACAATATTCCATCCATTTAAATGTTCAGTTTTAGACACATCCCCTCTTGAATGTTCAGATGCCAGAGAGTTAATGCAGTCTGAGCTGTAACTCTGCATCCTACTGCTGTGTGTGAGGTAGGTAATACATCAAGCTTTCTTTGAAGTAGCAACGATTGAGTTTGTTTTTACCAATTATGCATTACTAAATACACTATTAGTATTTAGTAATGCATAATTGGTCAAACAAACTCAATCTTTGTACACTGCAAGTGCTTTTATGATGGCAGTATGTTTTAGCCTAGCTGTATTACTACTGTAGCTAACTAAACAGGTACCTGTGTTCTCAATTTAGAAATATTATTATTATTAAAATTATTTTAGGATTATTTGCACAAAATATACCCATAGCACTTTAAAGTTCAGTGTGAATTGCTTTTTAAAGCTAATTTAAGAGTAGTAAACCCCAAAACTGGCCATTTTAGTTTTCATTTTTGAGGACTGCATACTTTTTTTGCAAACCAAAATACTATACTTTATACTTATACCACATGCATGAGCCTGGTCTCTTTTGAAAGATGGAATTCTGGAGGTTCTGATACAATAAGGAAAACTCACCTTTAGTGCTAATGAAATAGAGTAACATCTGAACTTGAGTTGTAGAAAAACTTGTTACTCATGTTTTTCTGTAGTAGTCCAGAAGTAGTATTTCCTCAGAATGACTGGAGGCTTAAAAAACACCCGAGATCCATAGCCCGAAGTCTTATGTAGATCATAAAGATCTGTTCATAAATGAGTGATTAGGAGTGATTTTGGTAAACTGTGTACAAAAGAAAAGCTCAGTTTTCTCATAGACGTCAACTAATTCTGCGGTTTTTCTCTTCCTGTTTTCGCTTGTGACGTTTCACCTAGATACCTGATTCGTACATCCCCAGGTGGGGTATCATTGGAAAGCCACACTCATTGGCTACAACCCTGTCCTTTTTTTTATTTTTTTTTTTACTTATATTTTTTATTTTAATTTTACTTTTATTTATTATTTTATATATATATATATATATATATATATATATATATATATATATATATATATATATATATATATATATTTTTTTTTTATTGGTCTTTTTCCCCCTCCATTTTTCCTCCGATTTTCTCCCATCCCAATGTTAGTCGTATGCCAATTCCCAGTCCCTTCCTGGTCGCTGCGCTTTACCCCCCACAGTCAGATCATTTGGGAGAGTGGAGGCTACCACGTGCTTCCTCCGACACACGTCCAGCCAATCACCGCTTCTTTTCACCTGGCAGCGCGGATTCTCATTGAGAGGGCGTAGCGTGTGGGAGGACCACACTATCCCCCTCACGTCCAATCAGCGCTTAGCAGGCGCCCCGACCGAACTGTAGGAGTCGCTGTTTACAACGACCCGGACCCACCCCGCCAGCTTCTCCCACCCTCTGATACAGCCAATTGTATCAGTGCAGACGGCCAGCCAAGCTGGTGACAACCCCGGAGCTGTGAGCTGGATTCGAACAGGCGAACCAAGCTCACAGCTCCGGGGCTGGTGACGAACGCAATCTCCGCTCGACCACCTAACCGCCCTTTATATATATTTTTTTTAATAAAAAAAAATATAATGTTAACAATCACTTTCCATCACAGACCTAAAATCTAGTTTTGCTTACATGCTTATATATTTCACATTAGACATGTTTGTAGAATGTGTCTGACTTGTTCCGGGCTCTGCAGATATACTATTGGAGCTCTGCGGCTCTGCAGATACACTATTGGAGCTCTGCGGCTCTGCAGATATACTATTGGTTTCAACGAGGGGAGGGGTTACATAACTTACAGGTACGGGGTCTGACTATTCGGCGCTATCCACGGGAGCGCTGTGCAGCATCGGAGCAGAAGAAATAACGCTTTGTGCCGTAAGCTTATCAATACCAAGTATAGTGATTAGGTTATGCCAAGACGAAGAAGACGTTCGGCAGATGGACTGAAGATGAAAGTTGTTGCATGTTAGAAAGTTCAGTCAGGCTAGCCATGTCGGCTTAACTAAAGGCAGGGACAGCTAACTAGCGTTAGCTACGTTATCGAGTGCTAACGTGTGGCAGATAAACTAGGAACAGACTCCCAAGTTCATCCCAACGGGGGGGACAATATGGACTGGTGAACTTTATCATCTCCACGGTTGTCTCCTTCCTCTTGGACGTTTGGTGAGTTTTTAATGCAATCTATTCTGTTCCCGCCGTGGATCTCGCTCTCTCTCTCTCACTCTGTCTCTCTCTCTCTCTCTGTGTCTCTCTCGCGCTCTCTCTCTCTCGCTCTCTCTCTCTCTTGCTCTCTCTCTCTCTCGCGCTCTCTCTCTCACTCGGTGTGTTGCATCATGCAACATGGTCTGTGTTACAGGCTGGGCTACAGCTCCGCCTGGTGGGCGTGCTGGGCCGGTGCCTGTATGGTATATTACGTGTCTCACTTCCTGGGGAAGTGGTGGTTTGTTTACTTGTGCTTTCCAATACACGGCATTGAGAACCAGCGCGACTCGACTCTTTCATTGTACAGCTACACTTGCAAACAGTCTGCTCACACTGTGCTCGTGCAGTTTGTGACGCGTGTACTAAGCTTATAGAGTTAGATTCAAATAAGGCAAAACTGCAAATCTGCATGTCGTGCTTGAAAAATGTACCTGGCTTTAAGCTTGTTTATCGGGTTCCAGGGGTGTTTTATGCATTTTCCCTGTTACTGCCAGGTATACGACTGTACAGGTGCATTGCCACTAAGCCTCGGGCAGCGCTATTATTTAAGAATACGTTGACTGTATAATATGCCCAGCCTCTGGCAGCGCTATTATTTAAGAATATGTTGACTGTATGCCCAGCCTCTGGCAGCGCTATTATTTAAGAATATGTTGACTGTATGCCCAGCCTCGGGCAGCGCTATTATTTAAGAATACGTTGACTGTATCATATGCGCAGCCTCGGGCAGCGCTATTATTTAAGAATACGTTGACTGTATCATATGCCCAGCCTCGGGCAGCGCTATTATTTAAGAATATGTTGACTGTATGCCTAGCCTCGGGCAGTGCTGTTATTTAAGAATACGTTGACTGTATGCACAAAAAAAAAATGTATTAAAAAAATATATATATATTTTTTTTTACCTTTTTAGGGGGGGGGGGGCTCGCGTTTAAATCTCGCACAGGGCCTCGCATTTCTCCCAGATGGCACTGACTACAGGTATCACTCTAGCACCCATGCACGACCTGTACACCAGGAGGTGCAGATCCAGAGCCTGCAGGATAATGAAGGACCCTCATCACCCCAACAACAGTCTATTCAAGTCAGGCAAGTTAGCCTTGGCCTGATCAGTTGGCCTGCATCTCCGTTGCCATGGTAATATACCAACACAGTGTAAAACAGCAGCCACTACACTAATGAGGGTATTATGAATAAGGGAGAGCCGGTGTACTAAAAAAGTGTTCCATGAAAATCCACAAAGCCCTGAGGGAAATATCAACTGCTGAAATAGGCCAGTGGTTCCCAAAGTGGGGTCCAAGGACCCCCAATAAAGAAAGAAATGGGTGTTCCAGGTTGTCCCAAGCCAAACGATGTATAGTCCTAGAGTCTAATCCGTGATACCATACAGATGTGTGAACATGTAATTTCCTCATTGTTTTAATCCATGGCTACTATATGTTATTATATTACCATTATTAGTATTTTTATTAATAATTATATGAACCGTTTCTGCGCCAAAAACTAGTTCGTTGAGTGCCATCGTTATTTCTTTTGTTCGCTATTTCCATTCATAATTCATCCAGCAAGGCTCTGGGAAACTCTGGCACTCTGTCTGAGATTGCAACGGCCCGAAACCGCCGCCTGGTGGTATTCGGCCGATGTTGCACTTACTTTCTGCAGGAAGCATGGCTCTGTACGTCGGTGAATGTCGTCCGGGCGCAGTTTTCTTGTAACGTGGATCCAGATGAACAGTCGAGTGCATTGAATCGCCTTCAAGACGCAAGAATCGATATGCTTTTGGAGTTTATGGCGTCGGCCAAACAGAAACACGATCTAGCAGATGGCAATCAAATAATTGGAATATTCTTTCTGCAGTCTCATCGGCTAGAGGTAAGAGCAATCTAACGTTAATTCCAGCTTGATTGTCCATTTCTATCATTGCAATCCATCTGATCAACGTATGCAGTTGTACTAACGAATGCTGTTATTGACAATCAATTCATCATAAATGACCCCCCCCCCCCATTTCCTGCATGCATGATGGAACATAATATATACCGATCATATGCATTTGAATTTTTTATTGTAGCGTGTATAGGGACGAAATGCCAATCGATTAATAAGTATAATATATTGCATTGCGGCCTATAACTAGCGTTCTAGGAATTACCCCAGACCACTCTAAAACTATACTTATATTCACCACGGTATAAAACGACAATGTATGAATGGAAAAAATATTACTTTCCCACATCTTGAACGATAGATACCCGATGTCGAATGGGCCATAGTATTGCAGATATAGCTATAATATTTAAATAGTTATAGCCCTGCAAACAAGGTGAGCGACTCCCACCGTTTACAGCGTTGGCGGTAGAGCTATAAGATGCTGATATTGCGTGGCAGATATTGTGTTAACTCATTGGACGCCACGGATTAGCCTCATCCTGTAGTAGCTACCGCCACCGCTGTAAACTGTGGGAGTCGCTCACCATATTTGCAGGGCTATAACTATTGAAAACAATGCACAACCAAGCTGAAATTGACGTTAAATTGCTCTTACCTGTGGCCGATGAGATTCCAAAAAGAATATTCCAATTATTTGATTGCCATCTGCTAGATCGTATGTCCATTTGGCCCACGCCATAACCTCCCACAGCATAATGAATCGGGCATCCCGAAAGCGATTCAATGCGATCGGGTATACCCAGGGTACAAAATAAGTACACGCCCAGCGCCATTGGCTTGTAGATTTATTGTTTGGCGATTAGTGGGTTAACCAATTACCCTTCTTGTATCCATCGTCAGCGTGAGGAGGTTCGGTTGAAGTTGCTTAATATAATATTGTGCTTTAATTTTAAAAAAAGTTCTACGAGAAAGTACCTGCTGCTGATTTGTATTCTCGTTGCAGCTGAGAAACTACTCCCTGCTGTGCCACTGTGCATTTTCGCTCAAAAGACGTTAACTGCTTGTGATGCTCTGTGGGCTATTCTGTTCTAAGTGCTCCCCCCCCCTCTCTCTCTCCCTCTCCCTCTCTTTCTCTCTCTCTGGGATGCAGAACATCCCCTCCTTGTCAAGTGATGAGCGCGCAGACGTAACAGATACAGTAGTAGGTTGTGCCAGAAATAATGAATTTGGGCTTTCAGTGGCAGTCTTGTGGAACTACTAGGCAGGAGGGAATGGTGGCTATGGAAGAAATGGCCTGTGGCTGTGACCGAGCGACTGTGTCAAGAATGCGCAGGTACTTTTGTCTCTAATTGAGATGGCATTGAAAGTGAGATTAAGGGAAACAATTTTAGCCTACTCGCCTGCGTGTTGATTTGGGTCGGAGTGTCGCTTGTTGCCAGCATTGGGATATTCTCATCAATCTCTCTTTGCGCCTCGGTACCTGTGGATTATTATTATTATTATTATTATTATTATTATTATTATTATTATTATTATTATTATTATTATTATTATTATTGTTATCATTTAAATTTTTTACTTTGTGTAAATTGGGCTACGTTAGAAACAGCATACCGTTAACGTATTACCTGGACATGGTGTGGAATGAAATGGATCCAAATAATTGATAAGAGTTTGTCGAAAAGTGCAACTCTGTTGAATGCTGGGTAGACGCATGGACTTGACAAAAGAGGACAAACCAACGCAGCATTTCGTCTTTTTGTGATGGAAAAGGGGCCATGTTGTAGCCTAAAAGGGGTGGATAATTAATTTCAAGAACAAATATCGAACACCTATTTGCAAGGCTGAACGAGGGACGATATCAAGTTCCTAAACTGGATTCCACTGCGAGCTTGCTGTCGAATACGGATTTGATTGATCCCTTTCGCCACCCTCAAAGGTAAATCCGGGGCAGCTAGGGGATTATAAATGATCTTCATTAGGATTTGATTACTCTCGTATTGATCGTAGTCTATTAAATCCCACAAGTGCTTTGCATAAGCACCTAGGCTGTTGTTGTTTGGGCTGGGGGGACTGGATACTTCCGACGTAATATTGGCAGTATATATTCCGTCCTAAAGGACCCCGTTTTTACAACTTTTTAAGGCTACATCGCGGTACAATTTCCAATGGCTTTAAATGTATAACGTGAAGCCGCGTAGAAAGCTTAGTGCTTGCAAGTAAATAAGTGGCATGCATAATTTAGTTAACCGCTCTGCAAATCGAATAGGCTGTTTAAGGAAAGCCACAGCAACACATTTAAATAACTTTATTCTAAATCAATCATAATATAGTAGTAGATTCCTTTAAAAACAATAATTATATAATATAATGTCATTAATATCCTCTTTACTGTTCTACTTCTCATATCAGATATATCAGCCAATAGCCTATACTTTTATTATTTGCAGTTTGAGTGCATTCCATTAATAAGAATTGTGATTGATCATCGAAAGATCAAGTTAAATGCCATTATTTCACTCAGACCTATGCGAGTAATGATGGAGATGAAGTGATGAATATGGTTCTGTGTCCCTCTGTCATGACGATGATGAACAATTTACAGGAAGTGCGTCTGGAGAGCCGTGATGTTCTGGAGGTGTGAATGAACGCTTTTCACACATCTCATTAGGGCGCCTTGGCTCCGCGACGTGCCTCCCGTTGGCGCTGCTCTCCGGAGTCCAAGATGCGCCCTTCATGCGCCACACGGTGGCGCCAGCTTTTTACGCACGTGGCGTCGTCCCAGTCATGCTTATGCAGGCTATTCAGATCAAGAGGTGGCTTTTCTTCCGTGCAGATAGAGAGAGTGTGATACCTGCTGCTGCTTCCCAATCATGCTGCAGAGCAAACTCTCTCTCTCTCTCCTTCTCTCTCTAGGCTAACCTCTCTCTAGTCTGTCACTGGGAGTCTAATGAGCTGTTCAGCCTGTCCCCCCCAGCATGTGAAGGAATGTTTGCACTGAGGAGGGGGTGAGGAGAGAGGAGCAAGAGAGAGAGAGAGAGAGAAGGAGGGAGGAGGAGGAGGAGGAGGCAGTCAGGGAGTGTGAGAAAGAGAGGGAGAGAGTGTGTGTGAGGGAGAGAGAGAGAGAGAGAGAGAGAGAGCGCCACTGTACCTGCTCCCCATCAGACACTGCTCAAATATTAACAACTTCCGGGAACCGATGCTGGCGCTTGGGGAGCAGCCCAGACTGTGGAGGCAGTCAGGCTCAGTGGTCTGGGGACAGGCAGTCTGCTGCTGCCGCCAGCGCGTCTAGGGAGCCCCGTCTGCCTCACTGGCCGATGGAGGAGGAGGTCACTGAGCCCGATCCCCGAACGGGGAAGCCCGCCCGAGCGGCGGGGACCCCGTCGGAGGCGAACAGAGACTTGCCGGGCACCCCTATCCAGAGGGACGTGGCAGCGGACGGGACTGAGAGTCTGGCCAGGGCGCCCGTCGTGCTGCAGTATCCCACTAAGTGCAGTCACCACCAGTATGGGTAAGAGACAGCAGCGGGGAGAGAGAGGGACTCTGGTTGCTGGTGGTCGTTGCTTCTCTCTGCTCGTGATGTGTGCAGTGAGCGTGTGGTCACTTGGCTCTGGCAGTGGGACACTTCTCTCCCCTCTCTTTCTTCCTCTCCTCTTTCTCTGTCCTCTCTCTTTCGGTCCTCAGTTCTGGAGAGCATACGACTACCTCACTGTGTAGGGGGGGACTGTGTGGTCAGTGGTCATTTCCACTCCAGCCAGTAGATTTTGTTTTGGAGCACCTCACAGCATGAGTACGAGGTGTGACACAAATGCACCGACAGCCCATAGCAACGGAGAGGGATTTTCTCTTCAGGGCATCATTTAACCTCATCTTGTGAATCAATGTTAGGCTTAATTCACCTCTTTTTTCAACCCACACAGAAGTGTATGTACATGCTGATCGATTGATTGATTTTGCTTAGTGTGTCATTTGCATGCCTCGAGAATGATTCAGAGCCACAGTCATCCGTGTTTTTGTCCATAAGGTGAGCTAATGACAAATGATTTACTTGGGAGAAACAAGGAGTCTCATTCCAAAAATGAGATATCAATTAGTTTTTTTATAAATGGGCCGTTTCAACCGCTGAACAGGTTTTCTTCCTATAAGCCTCATTATCTGTGGCTTGGGCTTGATGGCTGGTCTCCTCTCTGATGCTGCAGCAGTCACCACTGTTGTCAAGAGGTCAGTGTATTTACACAACTAAGGACTGGGATGTCTTAATACACGGACCCCCGCTGTGGCACTTCAGAGAGAGTAAATAGCATCAGTGATAAGGAACGGCGGGATACAACCATGATGGTAAACCAGTGTTTGTGTTTGACTATTCTGTAGTGGGTGTGTGTGGGCAGTTTCAGTTCTGCGACCTTGGTTAGCTTCATTGTTATTTCTATAGTGTCGTTATCTTTAGCAGTTTGAAAAAGGCTCTTGTTTCGGTACTTCTATCATGATAATGGACAATGGTGCTTCTACTGTAGTTACCATAGTTGACAGTTTGATTCAGTGATAAAGCCAGCGGATCAGTTGTCATTGTCTGGTACAATTTGATAGCAGTGAGAGTGAATTTCTAGTTGCGGCTGGTTGCAACGCCTTTTTAAAAACGTTTTTCATACATATTAGCTGTTAAAGATCCCATGAAGATATTCCTTTATTGATCCCCTTGGGGAAATTGGGGGATGGGGGAGGGAGGTACGTATGGGCAGGGTAATGGAAGAAAGACATAAATATTGGCAATACAAATATTGAGAAAAATGAACAGTGTAAACAATATAATTCACTCTGAATATAAAAATATGATATCACTCTGAGAAAAAAAAATTCCAGCTCCCACCTCTCAGCTGGAACGCAAAAACAGGCATCTGGCAACATGTAAACAGAAATTATCTTCACAAAACGTTTACTTCTATGTGTTCAAACCTCTGTAACTATATTTCATTAGCACTCAAAGTGATTTTCATGCATGTGCTATAAGGATAAAGTATAATAAATCGCAAATTACTTTGGGTATGCAATCGTCAAATACATTTTTTAAAGAATTTTTGCCCGATGCTTAAGTGGTTAAAAGTATCATAGTATTTTCATTATCATTTAAAAGTATCACAGTATTTTCATCATTATTTAAAAGTATCATAGTAAATACCATTTAAAATACCATCAAACTACCATGATACTTTTTTGCAAAGGTTATTATCCTAAATGAAGCACGTGTCTGGAATTCCAATAATGTTCACACATTTTCCAATGGTCTTCAATAAGAACTAGATTTAAATAAGTACTGCATTCATTTGCAGAGGGACAATGTGTGAAGCACTATTTTACACATTGCCAGTTAAATCATGTTAAGAAGCATTAAGGATATCTGCTGTCGCTTACAACACTAATTCATAGATTGTGAAACCACTCCTGTCTTTGTTGTCCCATTGCAAAAGTGCTGACACGTCATAAACTCTAGCTTTATTTTGCTGCACTGTTAGGGCTTGACTCATGTTCTCTTTTCAGTATCAGTAAAATCAATATTCAGCCTTCCAGCACAGTGTTAAGGCGCTCCCATAGTCCAGCAGACTGTACACAGAGCAGACTCCGCGGATGTCCGCGCGGACTCTTAAGCTTTGATCTCAGCGGACAGCAGACCCACAGGTGCGAAGCTCCTATTTCCTGACGCGCGGACATCCGCGCCGCTGACTTGGTGTCACACAAAACGCTGCTCGGCGTTTTGGTTGACATCGAACTGCATTAAATGTGACACTGCGCGAGCGATTGGTGGCGCGAGGAGAGAGATGAGCCCGTGAAGCGCGCTCTCTCTCTCTCTCTCTCTCTCTGTATCTCTCTCTCTCTCTCTCTCCCTCTCCCTCTCTCTCTCTCCCGCTGATAATGTTCCCTCTGATCTGCCAGTACAGTAGAACAGACAGAATTGTGGGAAATGTAGTAAAACTGGTGCGAGAAATGTAGGAAATAGACCGCGGACGTCCGCTGAGATCTGCTCGACTATGAAAGCTCAAAGAGCCGCGCGGACATCCGCGGAGTCTGCTCTGTGTACAGTCTGCTGGACTATGGGAGCGCCTTTATACTTGAGATCAGTTTCCGGCCTTAAAGGGAACATATTTTAGTCCTTTTCAACAAGTTAATATAGATCTTTGAGGTCCCCTAAACATGTCTTACGTTTTTTGCTGGGAAAAAAACCACTCAGATTATGCATTCTAGCAGCCTCTATACCTCTGTTTCTGCCCTGTTCTCAATAGACTGTTTCTGTGCCTGTAAAGAGAAAGCTGCTTGCTTTTATCGTACAAATGCTAAAATGATTGTACATCTGGCATGCAAGCCTGTACCGTCAAACCAAATTCAGATCTAACTTTCAGACTAGACGTTGCAGATCAAATATGACTCAATATCCAGCAATAGCATAGCAATCTTGTTGTTAAAGATTTTGTCAGAAACATATTTTAGGTTAAACTTTAGGTAGAAAAGAGAAGATTTACACACCATCTTGTACACACACATTTGATCAAGATATCTTCACACACACATGTTATTACGGTATCTTCACACACACATACACACATGTTATTAAGATATCTTCACACACACACACACACACACACACACACACACACACACACATACATACACACATGTTATTAAGATATCTTCATACACACGTTATTAAGATATCTTCATACACACACATACACACATGTTATTAAGATATCTTCACACACACATACACACATGTTATTGATATCTCTTAACACACATACACATGTTATTAAGTATGCAGATTATGGCTGCAATTCTTATAGGACAGAGGAACGTAGCGAACACCAAATAAGAGACCAAGACACATTCAGCTGAATATTATTATTTCTGGTACTAAATGGAGAACATGCACACTAACACAGTTCAAAAAAAAAAAGCAGCAGTTTATGACGTGTCAGCATTGGAAAACAATTGGATTAGGTTCATAATCTATTTAGTGTAAAGCAGACATTCTTAATCAGAAAGCATGGCTTAACTGACAAATAATAAATAAATTGACTGTAAAATAGTGCTTCACACATTATTGTCCCTCTGCAAATGAGTGCAGTCCTGCAGAATAACTCCTTTAGTCTAGTTCTTATTAAAGACCATCGGCACATTTGTGAACATTATTGTGATGCCAGACACATCCTTGTCATTATCCAGGAATCCTCTAGTTCAGGCTTTACACCAATGACAATGCAAAACACATCCCAAGTACACAATGTTTATTGAAATTAAATTGAGAAAGAGCAGAGACGTGCTGACCTGGCGCTTTGGCATAGAGACTTAAGGCCCTCCCATAGTCCAGCAGACTGTACACAGAGCAGACTCCGCGGAGGTCCGCGCGGCTCTTTGAGCTTTGATCTCAGCGGACAGCAGACCCACAGGTGCGAAGCTCCAATTTTCTGACGCGTGGACATCCGCGCCGCTGACTTGGTGTCACACAAAACGCTGCTCGGCGTTTTGGTTGACATCGAACTGCATTAAATGTGACACTGCGCGAGCGATTGGTGGCGCGAGGAGAGAGATGAGCCCGTGAAGCGCGCTCTCTCTCTCTCTCTCTCTCTGTATCTCTCTCTCTCTCTCTCTCCCTCTCCCTCTCTCTCTCTCCCGCTGATAATGTTCCCTCTGATCTGCCAGTACAGTAGAACAGACAGAATTGTGGGAAATGTAGTAAAACTGGTGCGAGAAATGTAGGAAATAGACCGCGGACGTCCGCTGAGATCTGCTCGACTATGAAAGCTCAAAGAGCCGCGCGGACATCCGCGGAGTCTGCTCTGTGTACAGTCTGCTGGACTATGGGAGCGCCTTTATACTTGAGATCAGTTTCCGGCCTTAAAGGGAACATATTTTAGTCCTTTTCAACAAGTTAATATAGATCTTTGAGGTCCCCTAAACATGTCTTACGTTTTTTGCTGGGAAAAAAACCACTCAGATTATGCATTCTAGCAGCCTCTATACCTCTGTTTCTGCCCTGTTCTCAATAGACTGTTTCTGTGCCTGTAAAGAGAAAGCTGCTTGCTTTTATCGTACAAATGCTAAAATGATTGTACATCTGGCATGCAAGCCTGTACCGTCAAACCAAATTCAGATCTAACTTTCAGACTAGACGTTGCAGATCAAATATGACTCAATATCCAGCAATAGCATAGCAATCTTGTTGTTAAAGATTTTGTCAGAAACATATTTTAGGTTAAACTTTAGGTAGAAAAGAGAAGATTTACACACCATCTTGTACACACACATTTGATCAAGATATCTTCACACACACATGTTATTACGGTATCTTCACACACACATACACACATGTTATTAAGATATCTTCACACACACACACACACACACACACACACACACACACACACATACATACACACATGTTATTAAGATATCTTCATACACACGTTATTAAGATATCTTCATACACACACATACACACATGTTATTAAGATATCTTCACACACACATACACACATGTTATTGATATCTCTTAACACACATACACATGTTATTAAGTATGCAGATTATGGCTGCAATTCTTATAGGACAGAGGAACGTAGCGAACACCAAATAAGAGACCAAGACACATTCAGCTGAATATTATTATTTCTGGTACTAAATGGAGAACATGCACACTAACACAGTTCAAAAAAAAAAAGCAGCAGTTTATGACGTGTCAGCATTGGAAAACAATTGGATTAGGTTCATAATCTATTTAGTGTAAAGCAGACATTCTTAATCAGAAAGCATGGCTTAACTGACAAATAATAAATAAATTGACTGTAAAATAGTGCTTCACACATTATTGTCCCTCTGCAAATGAGTGCAGTCCTGCAGAATAACTCCTTTAGTCTAGTTCTTATTAAAGACCATCGGCACATTTGTGAACATTATTGTGATGCCAGACACATCCTTGTCATTATCCAGGAATCCTCTAGTTCAGGCTTTACACCAATGACAATGCAAAACACATCCCAAGTACACAATGTTTATTGAAATTAAATTGAGAAAGAGCAGAGACGTGCTGACCTGGCGCTTTGGCATAGAGACTTAAGGCCCTCCCATAGTCCAGCAGACTGTACACAGAGCAGACTCCGCGGAGGTCCGCGCGGCTCTTTGAGCTTTGATCTCAGCGGACAGCAGACCCACAGGTGCGAAGCTCCAATTTTCTGACGCGTGGACATCCGCGCCGCTGACTTGGTGTCACACAAAACGCTGCTCGGCGTTTTGGTTGACATCGAACTGCATTTAATGTGACGCGGATCTGCATTTTACTCTGAACACTCGCTCCGCTCCGTGCCAAGAGAGATGTTTGAATGGCTTTTCTAAATGAAGTGTGTAAAATTGCCAGTTTTATTTCGAAATATTGGAAACGGAGATAACATAGAATGTTATCTCCGTTTCCAATATTTTGAAATAAAACTGGTGCTTTTATTTCATGCAATGCGTGTCTTTTCAGCACCACGTGCTGTCCACCTCAAGCCTATACGGTACATTGCATACGCTGCCTATATACCTGTTATTCAAGTGCGTAAAACTGCCCGTTTTATTATCGAAATATTGGAAACGGAGATAACATACTCTTTATTTTGACATCGGATGACGACGACATGACAGAAGTTGAACAGCGTGGGGACAATTGTGTAAACTGCCGCGTGACTATGAAGGCTCAAAGAGTCCGCGCGGACCTCCGCGGAGTCTGCTCTGTGTACAGTCTGCTGGACTATGGGAGCGCCTTTAGGGGTGGGGGGGGAATCTATATGTAGTAGTATCACGATACTTTGCGTGGCGATACTGTATCGATACAGGGACGCCAAGTATCGATATATTTTTAAATATATATATTTTTTTTTGTATAAGGAAGTTGCATTGTTCATTTCAATACCTGTAATAGTACAGTAGTCCACACACACGCACACATGTGCATTCAGTTAAGTTGGAATATGACTGTAATACAAACAGTTCAGTTTGTCAGGTACATGCAACACAGTGTTTACATCTGTCTGCTTGAGAAAATACCATGTTCTGCAATAAAAATGATTGAAGTGAGAGGAACAGGCTGAACTTTATTTTATTAGATAAAACATGTTGACAAAGTTTTACTTTGCAGTTGAAAAAAGGTAATAAATCGCAATATATCGCAATATTAATATCGCAATACTCAGCATATCGCAATATATTTAGTATCGCAATACTATCGTATCGTGACTCAAGTATCGTGATAGTATCGTATCGTGAGGCCTCTGGTGATTCCCACCCCTACACTCTTTATTTGCTCCCACTGGCTGCACACACAGCTCCTGTAGAGCCAGGGGCCCTGGAGGGGGTTCCATGGGGTTTGATTGATTGATTGATTGAAAAGTTTATTAACAGATTGCAGAATGGGTACAGTACAGTACAGCTCAATACATACAATTGTTAAGGGGATGCAGACCAGAGAAAGACTTTCGTCTTGTTTACATCAGGGTCCCCCATTTTCAATTCATCATAGGGTCCCCAGCTAAATTTGAAATATTAATTAATCAATGAATTTCACTAATATATTCTTCACTATGAGTTAGTACAGTGAGAGAGTGTATAAGAAAGACTATTCCGCTCTCTCCTCTGTTATCTCTCCACCTACAGTATAGACAGTTATGGAATTCTGGATTAAATCAAATATATTTTCAGGTGGGGTCCCTGGGACATAATCTTATCAAATTGGGGTCCTTGGCCAATTAGGTATCAATCTGGGGGTCCTTGATTGATTGAACATTTTATTAACAGATTGCAGAATGGGTACAATACAGTACAGCTCAATACACACAATTGTTAACACTTTCCCCGCCAATCACGTTGTACGACGTGTTTCAAGTTCATGCGAATTCTGCCAATCCACGGTGTACAACGTTATTTTGATCATATTTCATATTTTCGCCATGGTATTCATATTTCCCTCACAGAGCCTTGTCTGATGCTGTGGGACTCGGCACAACTTTGCAACACTTCAATACTGCCACCTGGTGGATGATCGGCGAGTTGCCAAACCGGAAATGCCGGTTGGATATTGGTGCGTCTCCTAAATACGTCCGGCCACTCGTATATCGTTGCAGGACTCTAGCCACACACCGTGGATATGGATCGCTGCCATAACTCAATAAACCAGATTTACAAATACAGTACTGTTTTTGATACAAGAAGAGTTTAAAAAAGAGAGTATATATTCATTTGACGAAGAAACTGTACATTGGAGGAGGTTGGTAGGTAGGAGATTGGTGGGTGGAGGGGGGGGGGGTATTTCGTATAACACACTCCACGTGACCCCAGAACCTCAATGTAAATAAACCATAATCATTCACCCTACAAAAACAGTACTGTATTTGTAAATCTGGTATGTCATAAATTTATAGATGTAGCAGTACTGTCGATCTGTATGTCATGTATGTCTGTAAACTTGTGCATAATTTTATATGAAGTTTGTAGTTAGATGGCATGCTTTGTAGCAACCTCCCTCTGCAAAAGGACACTGTCGCATGAAGCAATTTCACTGGATGTCCCGGACACAATGGAAGTATGGATATATTCGTAACGAATAATTTAAAAAAGATACAGTTAACTGGAATATGTTAGTTGTTTACACAATGTTGGATTATGTAATTGGTTTGTCATGACCCATTGTCAAAACAATAATACATTGCAGGATTTATATGAAGTTTGTTGTTAGATGGCATGCTTTGAAGCAACTTCCCTCTGCTTCTAGACACGGAGGCAAATTTTTTTTTGACCCACTTTTTCTGCGGGTGGTTTTGTGAATAAATCTCCATTATGCTTCAATTACTGTGTGTTTATTCTATACCAATAAGGTTGGGTGAATTCGGCCATTGTATAAAAGACATTACATCGCTTGAAGTTGTGTGTTATACGAATTAGATCATGCCTAGGGGGGTCTAACAACCCTCCGCTGCGCGTCGGGCCTAACAACCACCCCTAGGCATGATCTAATTCGTATATCACACTCAGGGAGCGAAATTAACTTTTTGACTCACCGGCCAGTGGCGGGTAGATGGGAAGAATCTACCCGCCAAGCATATTTCTTACCTGCCAAATTTTGTTTGATTAAAAAAAAAGATATATATATTTTATATAAATTTCTTTTTTTTAAATAAAATATATATTATATAATCATACTTGTATTATCTGCGAGACATCGCCACCACGCAATAAGTCAAAATGCTCGCTATCTGCAAACTGTATACTTGAGTAGCCTCCAGCTCCAGCAAGGATTCTCCGGCCCTGCAGCTAGACCCTATATTCAGCTAGACCCTACATTCAGCATGCAAGGATTCTCCGGCGATGCAGCTGGACCCTATTGGTATTAGGGGTGGGAATCACCAGTTTCATCATGATACGATACGATATCGATTCTTTGGACAACGATACGATATTTGCCGATATCACAAAGTCTCTCACGATACAATACGATACGATTAGATTCAGGTGCCTGCGATCGATATGAGATGATATCATATGCCCATTTAACACAATCAGTTATGAGACTCGCCACAGGATTTTCAAAATAAGAGTATCGATATGAATCGATCTTATTACATCGCATCGATTCGATCGTTGATAATTACATCGATGTATCGATCTGGATCGATGTATCGTCCCACCCCTAATTGGTATAACGTTACGTTCTTTTGTCAAATCACATTCAACATGCCCTCAGCTAGAATACGCATTCAATCAATGTTATAAGACATTGATATCAGGAGCTATCTGTAGCTACTGCTAGCCCGGTAGATAACGTTAAGACAATTTAGTTTACTGGGACAGATAGATCTAACGGGAGCTAGCTAACGTGAGCTAGCTAACGAGGGAACGGAGGTATTATGCACTCGAGTCGACTATTGCTGGAGCATTTGTTGATATCAGCAGCTAGCCAGCTAGATACCGTTAGACAATGCCTCGTCATGTATTAAACTAAAAGTGAATAGTTGACTGGGTCATTGTTTAAACAGTAACGGTAGCTCATGGAGGTCCGATCTAAACTAGAGCAGACTGCCCGCATATCGCAATGGTGGCGTTTCAGGAAGTAAACAAGCCAAATGAGAGCTTCCGATTGGTCATTTGCTTTCTTTCTCATGAAACCAGTCACGTCACTCTACTGTGATTGGACCGTTGACTTGAGTGCAATGTGGGACTTGTAGTTTTTTAACGATCTCGCGACGGAGAAAAAAAAAGACGAGAGAGGCTATAATCTGTACTCGCACAATCAAAATAAGAGTATCGTTATGAACTACACGTCTACACGCCACACGGCGGGCAGCCCTCTAAGTGTCAAGCGCCAAAGGTAAAAACTGAGCGCCCCTGGCGGGCGGCAGGCTTTCGTTTCGGTCCCTGATCACACTCCTGCGTGTGATGTAATGCTTAATCATTCCGATATAACACTCATATTTACTACGGTATAAAACGGGAACGGGACCCTCTGGAACAAGCTCCCACTCAACCTGAAATCTGCAATCACTCTACGGACCTTTAACACATTCTTGGCCAACCACGTATATATACATGTTTCGGATCCAACGCTTGAGGGCCAACCACGTATGCACTGCAGATTTACCCTACTCTTGGAATTCGGAAAAGTGCATTACCGGCCAGATCCTCGTAGGGGCGCTGTCTCGATAATGCAGTGTTCCCTGTTACAGACCGGTGTTTTTTTTTTTTTTTTATCATGGGTGGACTTTTTTGTTAGCCTAAAGCTATGCCTGTAGCATGTAGCTTGGAATACTTTTTGGGACACTGAATTCAGTATGCAGTAAAGGAATATAGCATCAGCCAATGGACATATCGATCTACCAGATGGCGATCGATAACTGGGAAATCCTGTTTGGGATCCAACCGGCCCACGGTAAGAGCTTTTTCACGTAAATTACAGCCCGATCGGGCCTTGCTTTGATAGCCGACCAGCCGATCAGCTAATGAGGCTAATGCCGTTATTGGTAATCAATAATCAGAAACGACGCCCCCCCCCCCCTTTCATGCATTCATGGTGGACCATGATACCGATAATATGCATTTTGAGTTTTAGCTCTAGCTTGTGTATAGCCGAAACGCTTCGATTTAACGTTATTAGCTTAGCGTCCTGTATCTCGCCTTCCAGGAAATACCCCAGAACATTGCGGTATATAGTTCATATTCACAACGCTATAAAATGAGAACGTATTGATGAAAAAAAAATTCTTTAAGGCATATTGAAGGGACGGTTTATAGTGTCAATTGACAATGACAATGGACAGATAGCAATAATATAAAGTATAGATTTAGCTCTACAAACAGCCTCATGCACAATGAAAGGTTGTTATGATAAGCTGGCTTTATAGAGTGAGATTAGACAAGTCTCCCAGTCACACACGTCTCTCAGTCACACAAGTATCCAAGTCACACAAGTATCCCAGACTTGTGTGACTTGGAGACTTGTGTGCCTGGGAGACTCGTGTGACTTGGAGACTTGTGTGACTTGGAGATTTGTAAGACTGGGAGACTTGTGTGACTGGGAGACTTGTGTGATTTGGAGACTTGTGTGACTGGGAGACTTGTGTGACTGGGAGACTCGTGTGACTTGGAGACTTGGGAGACTTGTGTGACTGGGAGACTTGTGTGACTTGGAGACTTGTGTGACTGGGAGACTTGTGTGACTTGGAGACTTGTGTGACTGGGAGACTTGTGTGACTGGGATACTCGTGAGACTTGTGTGACTGGGAGACTTGTGTGACTGGGAGACTTGTGTGACTGGGAGACTCGTGTGACTTGTGTGACTGGGTTACTTGTGTGACTGGGAGACTCATGTGACTTGGAGACTTGTGTGACTTGGAGACTTGTGTGACTGGGAGACTTGTGTGACTTGTGTGACTGGGAGACTTGTGTGACTTGTGTGACTTGGAGACTTGTGTGACTGGGAGACTTGTGTGACTTGGAGACTTGTGTGACTGGGAGACTTGCGTGACTGGCAGACTTGTGTTACTTGTGTGACTGGGAGACTTGTGTGACTTGGATACTTGTGTGACTGGGAGACTTGTGTGACTTGTGTGACTGGGAGACTCGTGTGACTTGGAGACTTGTGTGACTGGGAGACTTGTGTGACTGGGAGACTTGTGTGACTCTGAGACTCATGTGACTGGGAGACTTGTGTGTCTGGGAGACTTGTGTGACTGGGAGACTCATGTGACTGGGAGACTTGTGTGTCTGGGAGACTTGTGTGACTGGGAGACTCGTGTGACTTGTGTGACTGGGAGACGTGGTAAATACACAGGTCACAACATGTTTACAGGAACGTTTGGGAGTTGTATTTTGATTGTATTTGGAGTATATTTCCTGACTGTAGTGAACTAGGCTAGATGTCTGCCCCACTTCCAGTGATGAAGCTAAGCTAGGCTAACGGTCCAGGCGTTCCCTAAGCCCAATGCATGCAGAGAGACGAAAAAGGTATGTATCTTCTTGTCTAACTCCAGGGAAGATGTTAAATAAGCTAATTTCCCAAAATGTTGGAGTTTTCCTTTAACATACTTTACTAACCTTTTGTTTGGGAGCTTTGATGCTGCCGCCCTCGTCCCACGGTGCAACCAGCTCTGGTCATGTGACAATTTTACACTAAAGATGTGACACTGCACAGCTTTCATGGAGAGTCAGACCCTTTATTATTTCAATATTGGCTGGAAATGCATTGATACATTGTTCAGTAACATCTTTAGAGCCGTATAACTGAATAGTCACTATTGTGACTAATGGAATGAAATGCAATGTTTAGCCTTGGCACTGAACAAAGGCCAGTGTCTCCACTCTAGACAGGTAAAACACAAGGGGCCTCATTTATCATGCAAAACACACAAACATTTGTACAGAGAACATTTAGAATATACACTTAAATATACACTAATTTCCTCCAAAATTTTTATTCTAATTAGATATTGTAAACAGTTAGTATTAGGGGTATAACGGTATGTGTATTCGACCCACGAATTTACGGTACGTGCGTCACGATGCGGTACGCGCAGCCATAAGAATACGTCTCATACCACTAGGTAAAACTAGGGTTGCACATTTTACAAATCTATGCTCAATATCTTTACTTTACTTTACACTGGCTTACATTGATCTTTAACGTTGAATATTAACACTTTCCGTGCCAGCCATGCGGTGCCCCGGAACCCTGTTGCGTGCCACCACCCGCTCTCATATTTGCGAACGCATAAACTATATCTTAAATTATGGCTATGTGTCTAATATGGCCGTCGCTTATCAATGACTTGTTTGCAGTCAACATTGTCGAAACGGATTGTTTTTTAATTGGTTCATTTCCGTTTTATACCATTTTGAAAAACGCTCGTTTTTTGAAAGTTTCAGAAAAAAATAAGATTCTGTGATAAACGCCCTTTACTGGAATACACTGGAATACACAAAACACGTTGTCATTTTTCGGCCTATTTATGAATCGTTTTCAAATAAACGCTAGATTATCGATAGTATGTGTACTTATGCACGCTATAGAAGCGGGCTGAAAAATCGATTATCTTATTTCCTGATCGCACACACACACAGACACACACATACACACATATGGCACACGCTGATATATAGGTGAAAATAGCTCTGATTATCCCAAGACTGGTAAAATAGATTCCTTACCTCAGATCAGATGTTCTCCAAAAAGATTATTCCAATTCCTGATCGCCATTCCAAATATCGATCAGCGTTTCCGTTAGAACATATTCGTGCCGGTCTGGGTGTCCTGCAAGATTTCTATCCCCGGACATATTCGAGAAATTCCGGTCAGCCTGGTTTTCCTTTTTACCGACTGAATGCCACCATCGGCGCCAATGTTAACGTTAATATCGCCTAATCTATGTTTTAAATTATGTGTCTAATCTGCCCATCGCATTATCAAAGACTATTTTCCAGTCAGTGCTGTCAAGGCTGTTTATCGCGTCGTTTCCGTTTCAGAGCAGTTAGAAAAGCCCCCGTTTTCAGATAAAAAAACAGCTCATTCTGGAGCATTCTATGAAAATCGTCTTTTAGTGGAATATTCCACAACGTTGATATTCGTCGGCCTTTTTATGAATCGTTTTCAAATAAACGCTAGATGATCAATATTATACGTGCACGCAAGCACATTACGGCCGCGCGCGGATAATCGCCGCGTTGATTTCCTCTTGGACTTTTACAGTGAAACCGAAAGAAGACATTTCACAAAACAGCTTATAACTTCATCAAACTTACTCTGATTATCCTAACACTGATAACATAGAGTCCTTACCTGACATCAGATGGTATCCAACTGGTATATTCCAATTCCTGATCACCATTCGAAAAAATCGATACGTGTATGGATCCAACGCGATACTGTAGAACTCCATGATCAGCGGGGATCTGAGGTTCCAGAATGAACTGTGGTAACCCTGGCTGGATCAGTGAACTGGAAAATGTGGATATAATGTCGCACCTCAGCCAGGAGAATTAAACTTTCCACTCGGGCCTGAACGCTCGACATTTCTGTTTCTGTTTTCTTTCACCACGGCATCAGCGGTCTCTGTGACTTCAAGTTCAGAAGACTCATCTTCGTTGTCATTATTATTAGACCTGCTTGTGCTTGGTTTCATGAAATATTTGTTAAGCTTAGCTTGTTTTGGCCATCTCTCTCTCTCGCTCGTATACCTGTTTGTCGTTATGGTGGCCAGACAGGCTCAAAAAAAGAAAGAAAAAAAGATTCACATCCGAGCGGCGCCATCCGCGCTTTATCAGAGTGAAGCAACATGTAATGATTGTTTCGTTCATCGCATAGGCTATTTAATTTTAGCCTATTTTAATACAATTCAAATAATAAAATTGTGCTTAGAGAAATTCGGACTTCAACATATTTTGCCGGTCAAATACCGGTAATTACCGGCTAACGGAAACGCTGATATCGATCGTGTTTATTGATCCAACGCTGGGTACTGGAAACACATTCTCCGCTGTTCTGGTGGTGGGCAATGACATCGATCGTCTCCGGTAAAATGTGGAAGCAGGACATTTTTTTCTCCATGTGTTTCATTCAATCCAATCCAAAGGGGTGCAGTAGGGGTGGACGGTATAAACGGTATATGGTATAAACGGTATTAATTTGCTCTACGGTATGGATTTTGACTATACCGTGTAACCGGTACAGCAGCTCTAAAATAGCAATGACGTCATGTAACCACAGCGCGACTATTTCAATCGCATTTGCCCCTCAAAATAGATAGAATTAGTCATAGATAATAGATATGTGCAAACTGGAAAAAGTTATTTAGGAGGCTTCGCGCAGTGGGCGTGTCAACACGCAATTGTCATTTCATAATAAACACATATCACTGCGGCGCACAGCAAGTTTCAATTTCAGTTCCTGGCATTTTTAACCAGTGGAGAAAGGTAAGATATTTCCCTATCGTTTTTCTTGTATGAATTATTCTACGTTAATAAAACATACCTGGTGATCAACTACAGTTTGCTGTAAACATTACGATATGTGTGTAGTGTTATGATAACGACGGCAGCAGCGGGAGCCGGGAGGACGGCTGCAGCAGTGGATTTGCGAATAGCATGCAGCTGCAGAGCTGCAGAGCCAGGGGCTCTTTCAGGTCTGGTCACAGGCCCGTCAAACAGCGGCCCCCCATCACCATTTTGTGTGTCAATTTGTTGACACAATTGTCAATTCTTAAAGCTGAGGATGAGTGGCACCTTTGTCTCAATTCTTATTCAATTCAATTCGCTCTGCGGCTCTGCAGCTACATATGCTTCTAGCAAAATCCAGCCCCGCTGTTTGCAATGGGAGAAGGAGTCTCGACTCGGGACTTATTTTATTTGGAATATAATGACTTTATATGCAAAAGTAGCCTAGTTTTAAGTTAAAATATTATAAATCTACATGCCTTGAGGATGTCATTCTTTATATAGCCTGCCTATCAGGCAAAAAAAATTATTCTAACAGAAACACTGATACCGTGATATATACCGTTACCGTCTATGCTTCAAATTATACCGTGATATAAATTTTAGACCATACCGTCCACCCCTAGGGTGCAGTACCATCCCGAGAGAAGATAGGGGGCGGTATTTTCCCTGTTTGAGTTCAGACAGGTCCCCACTGGTAACGTGAGGCTAGATTGATGAAAAATTTATGGAAATCGATAATACAAAAAATAATGATTAAAAAGGAGATCTCTCGTCGGTTGGCACTCAACGGTTGGCATGAACTAACAAGAAATCTCGTCTTTGGCACTGAAAGTGTTAAGCTTGTATGCAGGGTACAAAATAGTTACACGCCCAGCGCCATTGGCTTGTAGATTTATTCTTTGGCGATTAGAATTTAAGGTAATGGGTCGTCTGTGCTCGGTGTCAATTTGATGCGGCGGTGGTGAGTTGTGTGTGTGTGTGTGTGTCACGTGTCCGTTCTAATGTTTACAAACAACCTTTAAATGTAAATGAGATGCGCTCTGCTCACGAGGTCAAGTTTGTAACATGAGACGCACATGAGGTCTTACATCACCCGTTCTTTAGCCTACAAGAAAACCCTGCAATCGCGTTTTTGATTGTGCTCTGATATTTTACTATTTCGCATTTGATTTGACCAAATATGTGGAGGCATATTCCCTGCAACAGGTTCAAAGATAACTTCACATTTATTGGCAATTCGTTTCCTTATATCGCTTCCTCCAGGGTTCCAACTTGTGTTGACAAAATGCAACCCTGCTCAGCTACGGGGAATCAGCGCTCTCTCTCTAGACTAGAAAGGTGCACTCAGTAGAGCACAGATGTCCGCCAGTGCGGCAGCCACACATAATAATAATAATAATAATAATAATAATAATAATAATAATAATAATAATTGTTGTGAAGGGCCAGATTAAACCGAATATATATATTTATTATATATATATATTTAATTGTATTTGTATATTCTCTAATATTCCTTGATATCCCTTGTATATTCCTTGTACAATATGCATTGAATATCCATTCTAGCCTACTGAACATCCCATAATAGTCTCCATTCTACTATTGGTCGAGACCTTGGTGCCAGGCTGCCATACCCCCCAGACCCAGTTCAAACGTACCGCTCAACATGTACGAACAAGTCCTAGTTCCGCGTAGGAATCTGGCTACCGCACCACTAACGGTACTATTTGTTCATAGTGCGTATATATACTGCGCTACTAAAGTAGGACTTCCTTTTTAGTCCAGTTTCTTACCCTCCAATAGAGTGACAGACGTAAAGCCTCCCCGCGACGCCACGTGTGGGAGTAAGGCCAAGTTCGGCCTACCATCGGTATTGAGACATCGTGTATATTAATATTTGAATAGTCATATTTGGCACTATATCGTCGAGTTGGACGTAGTCTATTAAGCTAATAATAGTCTATTCATATGTAGTGCTTCGTGCGGTGAGAATACTATCGTAGTCAGTACCCCATCGTTTCGGGCAGAGAACTGGCTGCTTATCCAGGGTGGCCGACCCCATGTGAGGCTGCACCCGAGGAGCCCCAGAGCCGACGAGCGAGTGGACCTGCATACCGGATTATTCTACCGACGACAGCCCGCCTTCCCAGGCACGGATTATGCTTTGTATACAGTGATTATTCTATGGATAAAGACCAACACTGCCGTGTGTTGGAAACCCCCCCCCCCCCGGAGAGGACGACAGGTGAGGAGACGCTCTACACGACGAGGTCGCTTCACGTCTCTCCATCGTGGACCGGAGGAAGCCGGCCCACAGAGAGTCCAACTGCTTTCATCTGTGGATCGAGGATCGCTGAGGCACCGAGCCGCACAACCGTGGATTCTCCCAGGATACCCTCGGCCAGACGGATACAGCCAGACTCTACCCCCCCCCCCCCTTCTCCAGTTGTCTTACAAGCGACCGGAATTCCCCCCTAGTGTATCCAGTTCTATAATCATTAAAGTATCATTGCTATTATTCCTTAAATATTCCAGGTTGTATATTTACCGCCTGCGCCACCAGAGATTGGACGTTCTCTATTGATATACCAACGAATACTCATTTGCCATAAAAGTGCATCCTATTTCAAATCATAAATGTAATTAAGTGATTGCTCTACATACCTTTTGCTATGTATTAATTATTATTAAACGCAGACTTTCGACTTGGTACATTTGTGTTGGATCGTTTCATCTACGTGGGAGTGTTTACCATAATTATTTATGCCTAGTACTGGGTGGCCAGAGTCTAAAGTACAAGAGGTAGTGGTAGTAAGTATCATATCTAACAATACAGTCAGGGAATTGTACCCCTCAGTTACAATAATAATAATAATAATAATAATAATAATAATAGATTGGATTTGTAATGCACTTTTTGTTCACTGGGATCTCAAAGTGCTACACTACATGGTTAAAACAGTTAAAAAAATAGAAATAAAATAGTTATTAGTAAAACAAATAAAATAAAATACAGAATAAAAATAAGATAAAAATAGAACATAGTTAATTAAAAACATAGTATAAACAGACAATTTAAAAACAAAAGCGCAATAAAATTAAAATAAAAAGCTAACAGTCAAAGGCCTTTTTGAACAGGTAGGTTTTCAGGCCTGCCTTCTCTCTCTCTCTTCTCTCTCTCTCTCTCTCTCTCTCTCTCTCTCTCTCTCTCTCTCTCTCTCTCTATCTATCTATCTATCTATCTATCTATCTATCTATCTATCTATCTCTCTCTCTCTCTCTCTCTCTCTCTCTCTCTCTCTCTCTCTCTCTCTCTCTCTCTCTCTGTTCAATGATTTAAAGTGGCCAAACGTTACAATATAAATACTAATTGGATTTTTGGCTGGTAAAAAATCTGCCCGGCTGGTAGTTTTTAAAATCTACCAGCCAAATGGCTGGTAAGTCAAAAAGTTAAGTTTGTTCCCTGCTTGTATGGCCAAATGTAGATGATGAATAAAACGTTGAAGCTTGTAAAGAAAGGCACAATCGATGACAAGCGGACAGAACAACATGCCCACTCTGCACTGGGCCGCTTCTCCCCTCCCGTTTACTAGTCTAGTACAGCCTAGGTGTCCCTAAAAAAAAACATGAATGAATTATTTATGTTTATTGTAACACAGCAGGGTCATTACAATTTTACAGTTTTCTTTCGTTTTCTTGTTCGCCCAATAATGTTAACCAATGGAAACACACACACACACGCAAACACACACGCTTCTTTCTCTCGCAGACTTTAAGCGCAAACACACCAGCCACGCACTCAGGCACTCGCGGGTTCCGTGCGAGATCACACGCGTGGCCGGGCACACAGAGTCCGACTTCAGAGCGGGCGAAGGTGCACGGAGGAAGGCACATTTACATTGGAACAGCTGTAAATGCCTAGTCTATTGCAAAGTCAGTCCCCGTTTGAAGATTTTTTTAAAGATTTCCAGTTCCAGTGTTCTATTGTCCATTTTGCATGTATAACCAGTTAGTATATAATTAATTAGAATGTTAGAATTCATTTTAGAATGATGGTCAGTGTGACTACTCCTGAAAAATTATAGTAATATGGTTTATTTGTATTGGGAAATATACAGACACATTAGCTGGTTGAACAACATCTATATGTGTGGTAATAATGCAGATATTGAGTGTATTTCTGTGAAGATGTGTGTGGCGCACTCCTCTGAATCCAACCAAAGCGAAAACGATCGCTTCCACCCCACGAGTCGCGCGCCCGCTTGCGGCCAGTGGGCACAGCTACGTCCGTTAACATGGGAGCGAAAGTGAAGCGCTGGTCGCCCGCCCGCCTTCGCGCGCGACTGGTGTGTTTGCGCTGTGAGTCTCACAGGCACAGCTGATCGGAGAAAAAAAAGAAGAAACACTACATACTTTTCTGGACTGATCCTCTCCAGTTGCTGCTACTGTGTTTAAAATATTGATAAATCCTCTGCCATTGTTGTGTAACATATCATCTGTTCTCTAGTCTTCTTCAGTCTCGGCTTCACGTTAAGTTAAATCCTCTCTACAAGTGAAACTGAAACTAAGTTGTTACATAAGTTGTTAACACTTTGACTGCCCAAGCTTAATTCCTTTTTACCCTCTTGAATGCCCAAGGCCACTTCAATGTTAACGTTAATATCGCCTAATCTATGTTTTAAATTATGTGTCTAATCTGCCCGTCGCATTATCAATGACCTATTTCCAGTCAACATTGTCGAAGCAGATTGTTTTTTTATCGGTTCATTTCCGTTTCATAGCATTTCGAAAAACCCTCGTTTTCACGGAGAAAAAAGAGGTTTCCATGATAATCGCCTTTTACTGGAATATTCTAGAACGTTGTCATTGTTCGGCCTATTTATGAATCGTTTTCAAATAAACGCTAGATTATCGATAGTATATGTGTATGCATGCACGCTCGTGGCGCGCGCTGAAAATCGCTTCTCCTATTTCCTGACGGCGCGCATAGTCAAACAGCCATACCACATATAAAAGCTTATATATCTGTGAAAACGAGTCTGATGTGTAACATATGATCTGATGACTTCCGGTTTAGCGCAATATGTAGCGCACGCATTTGGCAATAGCTCCGCTCCCGTCAACGTTAATTTAGTTTAAAAACCTTATTTGGACAATACCAAAAGAGATTAGACCACATCGTATGTATTGATAAGACCTTCTACTAACTATATCAAAAGACAACATGGTTAAGGATAGGGAAAGGACGGGAAAGAAACAAGAAACGGCAACTTCAGCGGCGCAGATTGAAACACGATCAAGAAGAAACGTTCAAGGCGACGCGGATACAGATCCGTTGGCGACAAGCCCCGACGAGGAGAATAAAGAGGAGAATACACCGAGACCATCGACTATTGTCCCCGACAGGGAGACAATAGTTGTCAACATAACAGGAGCGACAGGAACAAGCTCCGTGAGAGATAAAGCAGTTGATTTTGAGAAGATAATAGCAGACAAATCCATCGGCATCGTCACTGCACCTATACCACCAACTGACACAAGCAGTACAATCACACCACCCGATTTCAACTCATTGACTAACCTGATGAAAGAACAGATGGTCGCTTTCAAATTACACATCGAGGAACTCAAAGAGGAATTCAAAGCACACGTTGATGCTAAACTCGAACACATCGATGCTAAATTAGAAGAAGTTAAGAAAGCGGTCGCTGTACAGTCCGAGCGAATCACGACAGTGGAGAATAAGGTGACAGATATTACACGGGCAGTCAAAGTGAACGAGAACACCATCTGCATTGGCATGACAGAGGTGACAAAAGAGATAGAAAGGGTGGAAGAAGCATGCCGGAGGAAAATACAAGAGGTTAAAGATGAAGCGATGGAGAGGCTACTCGAAACCCAACGCTACCACAGGCGAAATAACATCCGCATTGTAGGACTTGATGAAGCAGTCAATTGCGCAGACGACAACTTTCCAACAGTGCTATCAGTGATTTTGGGTAACAACTTTCTAAACACAGTGCCGAAAGTGGACCAAGCTTACAGAATCGGTTCTCGGGAGCAAAGAAACAACGGGCCAAGAGTCATCATTGTTACTCTGCGGAAGACATCAATAAGAGATGACATCATCAAAATTGCTCGCATCCAACGTGGGAAGCTGAAACATGGTGATCATTCAATATTTATCTATGAGGATCTAAGCAAAGACGCCATCGCTCGACGTCTACCATACAAGGAGGTGATGCAAAAATTGTTCAAGTCTGGCCTCAGACCAAGGCTAACATACCCGGCGCTGTTATCGATCGTGGGCAGGGACGGACGTAGGATTGGATTACACACACCTAAAGAAGCTGAGGAATATTGGAATCGATATGAAGCAGATCCCCCAAGGCAGAACGACACTGTCTGAAAACAGATAAGCCACTTCATCTCTCTCTTTCTCTGTGTATATCAGTCAGGGCTGTACGCTAAGCTTTTTCACTAGGGGCACACTTGCCCCTAAATGAGAAATTTAGGGGCAAAAAATATTTTTTAGGGGCAAATTTTTAAATAACAATTTTACCATTATTTATATCGATTGTTTTTATATAATTTTTTTTTAATAAAATATATATATTATATAATCATACTTGTAGTTGTATTATCTGCGAGACATCGCCACCACGCAACAAGTCTAAATGCTCGCTATATGCAACCAGCTCCACTGTCTGTGTGTACTGAGTAGCCTCCAGCTACGGCCAGGATTCTCCGGAGCTGCAGCTGGGCCCTATACTGTAGCCTCCAGCTACGGCCAGGATTCTCCGGCGCTGCAGCTGCTCCCTATTGACTATATTCAGCGTGCCCTCAGCTCGAATACGCATCGACTCAGTGTTATAAGACATTGATATCAGGACGGAGCTATCTGAACTATTTAGTTTAAAACCTGTTCCACCCCAGGTGAAATCTGCATAAAATGTATACCTATGGTAAATGGAATATTGCTCCACTTCTACAAGGGCTATTTGCATATTCTTGGTATCTAGGAACATCTATGGACCTCAATGAATGTATTCTCAGTGTCAGAAATATTGTGTCTATTACTAGGCTTGCTTAAATTCTGATGAAACAAAGGAAAATATGAATTATGATTTTTCTTTTCATCTTTGACAGTGAATAAAACCATGATAATAATGACCAAACTTAAAAAACTGCCACTGAGCTAATTCAGTACCCTCTTGAGATCATGTGTACAAAAGATCTAAGGAAATTAATAAAGGGAAGATGATAAAATTGAAGGTTTTGTATATACAGTACTGAATTCTCCCATCCGGACCAATGCAATTTGAAATATTATTATAGAATATAGAATATATGCTTATACATTACCTTATTATAGCCAATTCGCACATTTATATATATATACATATAGTATCTTTCAAATGGCCGAGTTCAATTTGGATATAGTATCACCAGGCATGTATAATAATATATACAGATATTTAATGTAATCGACTGTACTTTTTTATTTCTCCCACAGTGTAATCATTTTGTAACTAATTTCAGATCTAATTATTCCTACATGATTACAATAGTGTGGAGAAACTGACTGCGTTTCAATATTTGTCAAAAACGTTACCTTTTGTAGCTTATTATCGCGAATCATAACAATTATTGATATGATTCATTCAGAATGCCTAACTTTGAACGACCATAGCGGACCATGGGAAGTGTAGTTTTGAGAAATTCCGACGCTGGCAGATAGCTGGCGATGCGCTCTTCAAAATGGCCGCAAAAAAACTACAATTCCCATGGTTCAACATTTCCATTTACGCTTCAGCGTCAAAAACGCGAGTGAAAAATAAAAACTTTAAATGATATAAACTCACTTTTAACCTATTGCTAAACTATTGCCAACCTAACGTTTTACATTCTACATGTATTTGTGACATAGTAGTGATAATAATACTTGAAAACGTTTGATTTTAAAAACGTTAAATTATTGCAGCACTCATAAAAATACTAATATATGATAATAATGTCAAAAAGGGGTCGGTACCGTGGCCGTGGGGTGGAACAGGTTAATGGGACGTTTCGTTTTGAACAGTAAGCTAACGCAAGCTATCATGCACTACTAGACTTACTGGAGCATTTGTTGATAGCTATCAGTAGCTAGCCGGCTGGCAGGCTCACCGAGGTCCCAGTGTTTACAACAGCCACGGGTGCGAGAGGGCTGGAGGAGAAGCAGATGCCACATCTCTCTCCGTGTGTCTGAGTTCAGTTCAGTTCGGCTCACTATAGGAGGTCGAACAACGCGTCGAAAATATGAAGCAATACTAACTTTACTTTTCTTCATAGCTAAATCAGACAGTCAGCCAGTCTATCAGAGTGAGTGCTCAGTCGATTGTTCCCGCTGATCATACCTGCTGAGTGCTCACTGCTCAGCTCGCGTGAGTGACGTCATCGCGTCATCACACGCCTTGGATAATTTAGGAGTGAAATGCGAATCCAAGGCTTGAAAGCACTACTCGCAAGCCCGCCCCCAGATAATATTTACCAATCGCAACGGCCAATTAAAGGGGCAATTCGCGACGATATCATCGCAGCGTACAGCCCTGTCAGTATTAGAATGACTTTTATTGTGTTCATCAAAAGTAGCAGATGATATGCAGGCCGTCTACACCAATGCGTATTGTGTATAATACGATTCGTAATACATTATAATTTCAGACCTCTGGTCTCCGGGGAGACAAGAACATATCATTGGCAATAAGAACAATCTGGAATATTCTGGGTTTATCGCTCGACTGCCCTGGGTCACTTAGATCATTCTGGAACACAACATCAGTCTATTAGTACTAGTGTATTCTACAACCTTATAGAATATAATGCACCATGACAACGAAGGCTTGCAACTCTAACATTAAATATCTGGTGTGTATAAACATAGCATATAATCAATTGACTGAAGTTCAATCAGACCTTAATAATACTTTAAAAAATCAACCACACCTAAACGTATGAACACAACAAGGTTATTCTAACAATTTAAGTAATCACTCCACTGATGAAGAGACTGGCACATTGAAGCTCTAAAAGGCTCTGTTTTTCTATTTTATCTAATCACTCAATTCGGTTCTAGTGGCTTCTCCACGTTGAGTATTATTCTATCTCTCACTCCTTATCTTTATCTTTTTTTTATTATTTCTATTTTTTCTCTCTTTATTTTATCTTACATTGTTCTTTTCCATTGTTCTTCACATTAAGGTGTTAATATTTCTCTACAATCTTTTCCTTTTTCCTGACGTTTCCTACATATGTTAGTAGAGGGTTCAAATTAATATGTCGATGAAAGTTTATTCTCTTTTTTTTACATTTTTCACAATATTTCATTACAGTAAGGGAAGGTGCAAGACCAAAAGCGACATTCTATTGTATTAGAATGAAAATGTTAGATCCTATGGCAATTAGCATAGGAAGATTAGGATTACAATGCTCAGTTTGGGCAATCCGGTGGACTAAGGGAGAAAGTCATACGCGGAGGATGTGTTTTTGGAACACAGGCCTGTATGACTCTCTGGGTGAGGGGAAAATAGGGGATTTTTATTTGTATATATATATGTTTTTAAGCTCGGCTCTCAACGGGACCTCAATAATTGGATGTACATCTATTGTAGCTTCGCACTCCAGAAGCATTACCAAAAACTACACAAAAACATGCATAGATTATGGCTAGTTTGAATATAATGATATGGAACACTGGTGGGATAAACAAACAACACAAACGCAAAAGCGTGCTCACACTGATGAAAAAAGAACATGTGGACGTGGCTCTACTAAGCGAAACGCACATTTTAGAGGAAGACATAGATACGTTAGCGGATAACACATACCATAATATTAGTCACTCTTCTTTTGGTACGAGAACTCGAGGTGTAGCCATAGTCGTCAGACGTAAATTAAATATCGAATTAAAAGGGGTATGGTCGGATGCTGAGGGGCGTATAACTATAGCTAGGATTGTACATAATAACAGGAAAATAGCGTTGGCAGCGGTATATGCCCCAAATTTGTACGAAGTGGGTTTCTTCACTTCACTAACCGATGAAATGTTAAACCATCCCGAGTACTCATTTATAATAGGTGCGGATTTTAATGCCATTTGGAATCCAAGGATGGACAAATCTTACCTCGCCTTTTCCAGCGAACAAAAAAATTCATCTAAAGCATTAAAAGATTGGTCAAAGACTACAGGGGTAAATGATTTATGGCGTTCACTTAATCCCACGACCCGAAAGTACTCCTGTCGATCGGCGAGACATAACACATTATCCAGAATTGATTATGTCTTTGCATCCCCGAGACTATTTGACAAATATGAAGTGGAAATGATACCCAATGCGCTTTCAGATCACTGTTATTTAATCCTAAAAGCAACATTTGGTATACTATCTTCCCGGGCCCCAAGATGGCGTTTTAATACTATGCTGCTTAACAACAAGGAATTCATTACACAACTCAAAGAAGCTCTCACAGTATTCCTACGGGAGAATGCAAACGCGGTGCAAGACCCCAGAATAATATGGATGTCGGTAAAGGGTATGATCAAGGATTTCACGGATAGATTTTCCTCCATATTGCGCAAAAATCAATGCACAAAACTGTCTGAACTGGAAACGCTTTACTCAACGTTATTTAATTCTTTAAAATACAACAACTCAACTAGACTAGAAAATCAAGTTAACGTTCTAAAAACAGAGATCAATGCAATATACAGACAAAAATCGGAAATGCAAATACGCAGCACAAGACAACAGCAGTATTTCCAAGGTTCTAAACCTAGTCACCTATTAGCCATGCGATTAAGAATTAATGCAAAATTTGCAGATATAACTGCCATTAGAAAACAACAAGTACTTGTAACAGACCCCAAAATAATAAACGATACATTCAAAGAATTCTACTCCGACTTATATAATTCAGAAACGACCTTTGATCAAAACAAATTGGACACATATCTTAATCAAATTATTCTCCCTAAACTTTCGGAGGACGACGCTAAACAGTTAGAAGCACCGATCACATTAGAGGAACTCAAGAAGGCCATATCCGAAATGAAAAATGGTAAGGCTCCTGGAAGAGACGGTATCCCATCAGAAATGTACCTTTCTTGTTGGGACATATTTGGACCCTTATTACTAAATATGATCTTATACTAGAGCCATATGAAATCCGCGTTCACGGAATCGCGGACGGAATCGCGGAATTGACCAATAAAAATGGAATCAACTGCAAAACGTGGAATATTGCAGAATTTGGCCTAATCTGGACTGAAATTCCGTTTTTGGGTGGAACGCTTGGTGCACACGCGACCGGGGAGGCGGACGCTAGAGCGGGTTACACACAACACAGGCAGTCTCCCAAGCGTCTCGCTGCTTCGGTGTTTACATCGTCAAGAAGCTAATAAATTCCCCAATAAGCCCTCAATTCAGAGCAGAGCAGTATCCTAATGACTTTTATGCCTCCGGCGATAAGGTGTTTTGCTAATTCTGTCAACGTTCCGTGGACTGGAGCCACAAAAACACTTGATTAAATAGCTATAACGTTAGGACATGATCGCTTCTTGCTAAATCTAGTGCACCCATCCATTTGTTTAATGCAAACGAGTCATTATACACTGCCCTTTATAATCGAAATAAACTTAAATAGCTATGAAACGTTTTACAGTACATAGGACTATAGATGGAAATGATAGCTTCTTGCTAGATCTGGTTGATTGATTGATTGAAAACTTTATTAACAGATTGCAGAATGGGTACAATACAGTACAGCTCAATACACACAATTGTTAAGGGGATGCAGACCAGAGAAAGACTTATGTCTTGTTTACATCAGGGTCCCCCATTTTCAATTCATTTGTTTAATGCAAACGATTGTCATTATACACTGTCCTTTATAAACGAAATAAACTAAACTAAAGGTGCCTAAATTATGCATTACTATATTTCATCACAATAAAATAGATATAGCTATAGCTACTGACATTGTGATAATGTCAGTAGTAGCTAGCTGTATCTATTGTTTACACTTGAAATGTGTATTTTTATTTTGTCACAATATTATTTGAAAAGTATTGTGTAAAATGTAACTGTATTTCTGAGTTGCAGCACTTAAAAACATTAAATGGACTGTTATATCATATTCAATTGTAGACATTTATTCATTCCCACTTATTAGACACTATTTCTGATGGTAAAATGAGCATAAAAAGCAAAATACAGAATTCTGAAATATTAAAACGGAAAAAACGGAATTTGGGAAAAAATAAAATGGAATTTGGAAAATAATAAAACGGATTTCATATGGCTCTATTATACTCAGTCAAGGAGGGGAGCTTCCATAAACACGACAATATTGCACTCATTTCAGTCCTTCTCAAAAAAGACAAAGACCCCACCGAGTGCGGTAGTTACAGACCTTTAAGCCTCCTCGGAACCGATGTCAAACTGTACTCTAAGGTATTAGCCATCAGATTGCAAAAGCATATGACGTCTTTAGTTCATCCGGACCAAACTGGCTTCATAAGAGGTCGCCTGATCAATGATAACATAAGACGAATACTGCACGTACTAGATGCAGACAAAGAGGACACCACACCTAAGGCGATGCTATCCCTGGATGCTATGAAAGCATTTGACAGGCTGGAATGGTTGTTTCTATGGGCAGTATTAGAAAGGATGGGGTTAGGAAAAGGATTCATTGATATGATTAAAGTATTATACAAGGACCCATCGGCCATGATTACAACAGGCACATTCATCTCCGAAATCTTTCCGGTATCACGCTCAGCCAGACAGGGTTGCCCTCTTAGTCCCGGACTATTCGATCTATCATTAGAGCCTTTAGCACAATATATAAGACAATCCCAATACATAGAACCAATCGTAATCAAGGGCACACAACATAAAATTAGTTTATATGCGGACGACGTAATATTGTTCATGCAAAGCCCCAACACCACATTGCCTCATCTACTCAAGTTGATAGAGAACTTTGGTGATTTATCGGGATTTAAAATAAATTGGCCGAAGTCGGCTTTCCTTCCACTTAACATCCATGCAAAAAAAGACACAACCCTCCCAGGTGCGATACCCATGGTAAAACATTTTAGATGCTTGGGTGTGGAAATATTTCCCACCATAAGACAAACGGTGAAGCACAATTACACAAAAATACAGAACAAAATCAAAGACGACCTGGACAGGTGGGCAAAACTTAAAAACTCAGTACAGGCAAGGGTATCAATAGTTAAGATGGATGTATTACCAAGAATCAACTTCATCAGCTCAATGCTACCGTTACCCCCTCCAGAGGGCTACTGGAAAAGATTACACTCATCCACATACAAATTTATTTGGAATAACAAACCACCTCGCATAAAAAGATCCACCGCACAGAGAAATAAAGCAGACGGTGGCATGGCAGTTCCAGATTTTTTGCAATATTTTAAGGCTTTCACATTAAGACCATTGACAATATGGTTTGATCCCCAGGCTTTGGTATCTTGGAGAGAATTGGAAGAAAACATAGTAGCCCCACAGAGACTGAAGGACATAGCACACACTAAACTTCCAATCAAGCATTGTGAGCGGAAATTTGGCCCCATAATTACCCATGCAATCCGAACATGGCGGGAAACACAAAAAAAATATCCTAACCCTCAAAAATGGCATAATCACACTCCCATATTCAATAACAATGCACTCTTAATGGGAAAACGTCCTATAAGATTCCCTATATGGGAAGAGCAAGGCATACACTCATTAGGGGATATTTTTAATAACCAGGGCTTCTGTAGTTATGGAGAAATATGCACAAAGTTTAACCTCACCGAGTCCACATGGCTTTTTTACATACAGTTACGCCTATGTTTGAAGTCTCACGGTGTTCCATTACACATACCAGTTGAACACCACAGATACCACAAATTTTTCTATGAAAGAGAAACATTGGGAGGTTTTGTATCAGGTTTTTATTATCAATTACTAACGTCCTCGTATGAAACCCTTCAACTAGACACTGTCTGGAGGAGGGATATTCCAGACCTGGAAAGTGACTTTGATTGGCAAGAAGCATGGGCAAATGTCCGTCTTACATCAAGGAACCCGGACCATCAACAAATCAATCTTAACTATATTCACAGGACATACTTGACTCCTATAAGACTGAACAGAATGGGCCTGAAACAAGACTCAAAATGCTCCCAATGTACAAATGGAGACGAAGGGACATTTATGCACATGTATTGGGACTGCCCACCAGTTAAGGCATTCTGGAAAGATGTGACCCATCAATTATCAAAACTCGTATCTTGGAATATACCAGTACACCCCTCTGTATTGCTTTTGAATGATGTTTTTGAGTTTGCAGTAAATCCACAGCTAAAGAGATTGGTCTTATCGGGTATCACAGTAGCTAAAAAACTGATCGCATCACGCTGGTTTCAACCAGAAAAAATTTGCCGGAAAGTTTGGTCTCTTACATATCTCGATGTGATATATCAAGAAATATCTACAGCAAGAATTCTGGGTCTTAACGAATCCAAAATGTCAATGTGGGTAGAAGTGGTGGAGAGAATAAAAGCTAGCTTATAATGGTAGAGTCTGGTTAGGAGTGAGGGATAATGGAGGTACTATCCAAGGAGGGGTCCGGGAGGGGGGGGGTTCGAGCTGGAGCATATGTGTGTAGGGTTTTAGAAAATAGGTATTAGGGGTATGTCCTATATAAGCATTTGTATAATTGTTAATTTCGCTGGATATACACTGTATACAGTAAAATATTATTATAGACTTTTTTTTTTTCTTGTTTCTGTACTTGCATGTAATTTTAACCACCTTGACTGTTAGTTTCATTATGCATTATGTGTTGAGTACTGACTTTTAATCATTTCTGTTTTGCAATAAAAAAAAAAAAAAAAAAAACGAGTCTGATTATCCTTAGACTTGTAACATAGATTCCTTACCTGAGATCAGATGGTATCCAAATGGATTATTCCAATTCCTGATCTCCATTCGAAAAAATCTATCTTTTTATTGATTCACAGTGTATACAGTAAAACACATATTCCCCGCGGCTCCGAGAGTCCAGCATGAAGCTGGTAGATGCCGGCTGCGTGAGTGAGAAGTAAAATGTGGAGTGCAGGTTTTTTTTTCTCATTCATTTTCATTGAGTTCAATCCAAAAGGGTGAATTACCACCTGGGAGACGATAGGGGGCGCTTTTTTCACATCTGAGCGCCTGAGGTAGCTGAATTTCCAACGGTAGACTTGGTTGATGAAATATGATTTCAGATCGCAAAAAAAAAAAAAGAGAAAATACGAGAATTCTTGTGAGTGGGCATTCAACCCGCGGGAGGTAAACCCGAGAAATCTCGGGCGTGGCATGCAAAGTGTTAAGGGGGCAGTAGGCAATTAATTTACTCAGTGGATGCCTGAACACAGAATGACACTAGTATCACTGACTACCACGGCAAGCCTATAGAATATGATTCTATTTAATAATAATTATTATTATAAATATATAATAATAATTATAAAAATATATTCCTGTTGTACCGAACTCGTATTGAACCGTGACACCAATACTGAGGTACGTACCGAACCGTGGCTTCTGTGTACCGTTTAGGGATGGGTACCTTTCACCTTGAACCGATACCGGTACCGGTACCTGTGAATCGATACCGGTACCCAACGGTACCTTTTTTCGGTACTTTAGTCTCAAGAAATTTAATTTACCTACCTAAGTCGTAAAAAAAAAATCCAAACTTCAAATAGCTACAATTTCGACAGTTTTCGGCTTGTCATTGCTCCGACTGCTTTGTTGTTGAATCAAGTCAAATCCTAGGTAAGCATATATTGTGCGTGTGAACGTTGACATGAAAAGAAAAAAGTTTAAAAAAAAAAGTAATTTTTTATTTATTTTTTTGGTTTCTCACTTGATTCGATACTCGGTAGTACCGACGTGTTTCGGTTCGGTGCCTCAAAAGTACCGAATTCGGTACCCATCCCTAGTACCGTTACACCCCTAGTTAGTATTAGATAAGATAAGATATTCCTTTATTGATCCCCTTGGGGAAATTCAGGCATCATAGCAGCATGGGGGGGGGGGGGGGGGGGAGGGTACAGGTAGTAAAACAACACAGTGTACAGGTAGTAAAAAACAACACAGGCAGTGTAAACAATTTGATCAATATGGTCAATATAATTTACTATCTGATTAGCTGAAGAAATATTCACATTATTCACAGTGTCACATAAGGTGCAGTATGCATAAGGTAGTGTTATAATTTACTATCTACTGAGTATACATTATTCACAGTATCACGGTATCCACTGAAATATACATTATTCACAGTATCACAGTATCACAGTATCCACATAAGGTGCAGTAGGGGTGGGACGATACATCGATCCAGATTGATATATCGATCTATTATTAATTATCAAATAGGATCGATGCAACGTAAAAAGATCGATTCATATTGCGATACTCTTATTTTGAAAATCCCCTGTTGAGCATATCCACCGGGCCGCAACAACAACATTAGCTCAGCGCAGCTCAGTGTGTGTAGACGACGACGTTAGACAGCATTGCTTCAGAGTCCGCCTATTTTGAGACCCGAAATAAGTGCTGCTCCTTCTGACTCCCAATATGCCTTTTCCAGCCAAAATACACCGCTGTGACAGTGAATACTGAATAGGATATATTAATATCGGAAAAAAAGAAAAACGAACCAAAAACAGTGAACAGGAGGTCTATTTGTATTAAAAACAATAGATTGTTTTTCATTTAAATGTCTGGAAGAGATCAAAAATAAAAATGTCAAATGATATTTCCATTAGGGCTGGGCGATATGACGATATTATATAAATATCGGGTACAGTTCATTAACGATACACTTTTTCAACGTATCGTGGATATCGTGATGTTTTGCCCAAGAGGATTGTGTCGCGTCAATCTGTCCACACGTTACTCGTTCATATCTCAGCCCGTGAGCACAGTATTTGATCTACTTTAAACCTTTTACACCTACAGAAATACTGATATGAGACCCAAGAATAATACAACTGTCATTTCATACAGTAGGTCTGCAGGCTTCATCCTGGCCTCTACAGACACTTAAAGGGGCACTTCACCAAAAAATATTCTGATTTATTTTGCACATAATCTCACACACATCCAAAAACTTTTTTGCACACGTTAATTTAGTTTGACAGTTGTCGTAAATTAGTTTGAATATTCAATTCAATTCAACTAAAAAAACGTTATTAGTCCCGCAAGGGGCAATTTAAGGCATGATATCACAAACAGCTGCATTTCTATACATTTAAGACAAAACAGGGACAAGAGACATACATGACACTTCAAAGCATAAAAGACATGACATTGGGGACATTGAATCATTGTGTTAATTACATCTCCATGAAATTATGAAGGTGTTCATAAATAACAACTCAAATAGACTTAGAAAGAATCATTATTTTGTTCTGAATGTTCTGAATTTCATGTTACATATTAATTATTAAGGTTAATTTCCATGACAACATTAATAAACGTAAAACTCCGGGAGAGGTGTTTTGGCCAACAGCTAGGCTAGCCGATCCGTATCCGCTTCAGTTCAATTCAGTTCAGTTATTTTTTATTTCGGGCTTTGGACACATAAATCGCCAACGTTTTACCAGCTGCTATTGCAGCATTGTCCAATTGTCCGAAAAGGGCTAGGGAGAAGCACTAGGCTTGTCGGGCCCTACCCCTGAAGACTTTTTTATTTTTTATTTTTTATAGTACATACATATAGTACACATTACAGTACACACATATAGTACCCATTACAGTATAGTATACCTGCAGTATATAATAGTATATAGTACACACACACATATAGTATAGCACATACATAATGTGATATGAGATATATAGTATATGATGTATACAATATAATATAGTACCATAATATAATGGTAATATAGTTCAAATAGTGCAAATATAGTTCAACATAATATACAAATTTATTATAATGACTATACAGTAGGGGTGTAACGGTACACAAAATCCACGGTTCGGTACGTACCTCGGTTTTGAAGTCACGGTTCGGTATGGAACAGAAAAAATTCTGTTCCACGCTCATCTCCCAACGGCGAGAGGAAGCTACGGTGAGTTTCAGCATTATTTTTTAATGTCTTCTATACTAACTGCTCTAATGATCATATCACCCACACTAGATGAATGATATAACGTTGCCCACGGAATTATAAACGACCCCCCGCCCATCCGGTCAACATCAGATCATACGTAGTAACTTCTAGAAGTACGTGCAGTTGACATTTTTTATCTCGCGCCGATTGCTATCAAACTGTATACAATCATCAATATAATGCATTTAGGGCTATAAATCACGTTCTGGAGAAAGCTGCAGAAAACGATAAAAACATACTTATACTTTAGACCGTATTTTAGTATGAATATGTGAATGAAAAAGTATAACGTTGCTACACCCTGAACAATAGATATAGGACTTTGAATGGGCCATGGTAATGTCAATTTAGCAATACAATTTAAAAAGTTATAGCCCTGCAAAGAAGGGGAACTTCTCCATGTTAAATAGGGCTGGCGAGGGATGGTAAATTATGAATTTAACCCCGGCGATCAAAGTGTTAATGTCTCCATATATAGGGCTCTACGCTAACCTTTTTCCCAAGGAGCACATGCAGTAGCGGCTGGTGCTGTCCCAGCCTTGTAGGTCGCAGCCGGGGGTTCACGTTACTAACGTGACGTTACTTACGTGACGTTAGGTTGAGTTGAAAATGTAATGCTCTGAGATGCTCTGGAGCAATCTCTCTCTCTGTCTCTCGGATCAATCCAATCAAATAATTAACACATGTATATGTTGTCATTTTAAACAACTCACCATTCATTCATTATGCATCAGCAGCAGCTAAATTAATGTTATAGTTCATATCACAACACAGCAGCGCGTTTTGAATCGCTAGCCTATTATCGTCTCAGCAAGCACAGTCAATAATTTCCGTAGCCGCATTTATCGGAGACAGCTGTGTAGTGAGAGCGAGAGAGAGAGAGAGAGAGAGAGACTTACTGTTTAGTTGAAACGTCCAGGGCAGATCTAGGGCTTGATAAAGTGTATAATCCACTGTTGATGTATATCCAGAGACCACTGTCCACTGTCCAGACTGCATCCCCCATAATCCCATATAGTTTGTTAGCCAAGTGTTAGCTGCTGTTAGCACCACACAACACAAGTACTTTGATGATTTCTTTGTAGACTGCAAAGTGCAAACTACCTGGCGTTCTATCGCCATGCTCTAAGACAAACTCTAACCTTAACCAACTTTGAAAGAGTGCCTAAGCTTAATATAACTCACGCTCAGCCTCTAAGACAAATAGCTGCAGATTCACGACACAACCTATGATCACAAGTTCACAACAACACAAGTTTACACAACAGAAACTGGCATCGGCCAATCAGAGAGCGTCTCCGCGAAATGCGGCTACGGAAAAAAGTACTGGCATCGCGTCGGCCAATCAGAGAGCGTCTCCGCGAAATGCGGCTACGGAAATTCTTGACGCTGCTGCTGCCTAGACCGCTTCAAATCGCGCCCGGATTCCAACATAATAGTCATATTTCAACGCACAACGCGTTACGCACTGATTGGCTGTGACGGATACAGCGATCAAACTGTGACGCGCACTCAGAGCGCTATCGCGTCTAGCCCGGGCCGAAAAAAAAAAAAAAAAAAGTGAGTCACTTCCTGTTCAGGAAAACGAGTATTTTTTATTTTATATAGTAACGTTATATTGTGCATTGGAAACACAAACATACTTAAAATGAGTAAATATTATTCATTTTAAACATGTTTATATTATTTATAGGGCTATAAAACTAAAAACTAAAAAAAAAAATTTCTTGTTCTCTCATATAACCAGGGCAGGGCCTGAGGGGAGGCGGCGCCCTAGCGCCCCCCAGTGGCGGCCGCCACTGAGCACATGTGCTCCTAAATAAAATGTTAATAAATAAAATCTAAATACAAATTTAGGAGCACACAAAGAAATTTAGGAGCACAGTGACAATTGTTCAAGTAACACACACACACACACGATGTGTGACATGGCTTGGTTTCATGTTTTGAGGTACCTTCAATTATCTGTAAATAATACATACATACTCTATCTAAATAGATTAAATATGATTGTCCCTGAGGGCAAGTTGTGTTGTTGTCTTGATATATCTACAAATAGCAGACGAATAGCCGGTTGCCTCTGGATCAATGAATGTCTAATATTGAATAATATTATTAGCTATTTTATTTTTAACATCCCTAATTCCAACAGTCAAGAAGAGGCTTGTTTCAAATTGATACATGAAAAACCCCACACACGCAACAACATCCACCTCAAACACAACAAAAGAACAGAGCATCTCATGAACTTATGTCATGGACTCTATGGACTGTCAGCTGAACTCGCACCAATGCATAGGGAAATAGTTTTGAATGGACGTTTGGATTAAAATCATCCCGAAGACAGCACTGGAACATTTGTGAGTATAGGCTCTGGCCAGAGTATCAATGAAATACGTTGCGCGCTCAGCGCTGTGGAATGAAGGAAATGCGCATCGGGATCGGATTTGGATGTTATTCTTTGAAGTTGTGTTACAAATGGAACGGTCTTTCCCCGCCGAACACAAGTTACTTAACGTTACACAGGTCGCACTATGCAGATGCTTAGCTTGCTAATGTTAAGATAGCAGTGTAACTTAGGCGGCGGTTACACCTTTCGTTTCATTTTCGTTTCATTGTCATATGCGTTTCGCCACGACGTGGCAGCCTCGAGTCACACTTTCGTTTTTGTCACCTGAGCACACTGATGTAGTACACTGCCAAAGCAGTAGGTGGCAGTAGGTGGCAAACATGAAGGCAATTTCAACCAATCAGAACTTGAAAAAAGTTTGAATGCATTTATTTTTTTTAGTAGTAGTCTACTCTTTATAGCATATAGCCTGCCTCTAGTCTAAATGTCTATCTTTAGAGGATGACTTTGCAGCATGAATATTGTTTGGGATTCGGCAAGCACGCATTGGTTATTGAAAGTGAAACACGGATTCGAAGTTTCCCCTCTGGTCGTGCGCAGTTCACTCGGTGTCGCGGGCAGGGGTGGTTACCCTTTCTTATTATTATTACTATAAAGTTACTACTTTATAATAAAGGCATTCGTTTTGTGGCATTGACATTATATAGTTATACGTTCAATAACATCAGCGTATTTACCGGACCATAGCAAGCAATACTCTATTCATATCTCAGTTCCTTTCTTTGCTCAGAGCGTGCTGAGTTGTCCCATTCTGCGGTCTGTTAATAAAGTTTTCAATCAGACAAGTGTATAGAACGAAGGGCTTTTATTATAACATTCGTTGCAGACAGTAAAATCATTATGTCTCGTTTAGTACTCCTGAGGCGCGATGGTAGTCCACTCCGGCGGAGAGTTAAAGCTAACGTTATTAGCCGTGTTGTGATGAGCTGACATTCAGGACGTAAAAAACTAATACGCGCTTGCCGATTGGTGGTAACACACTGCATGACGCTACAACCAGGGTTTCCGTTAGAAAAAATTGTTGCCGGTCTCCGTGACCTGCAAGATTTCAATCTACCGGACAAATGAGATTAATTCCGGTCATAGTTTATTGAGTTTTAAAACAATTGATAGGCAGGCTATATAAAGAATGTCATCCTCAAGGCATGTAGATTTATAATATTATTACTTAAAACTAGGCTACTTTTGCGTATACAGTAATTAATTAATATATTCCAAATAAAATAAGTCCCTCGATACTCCGTGCTGCTGCTGACTTGAAATAAAATAGACCGCGTATCTGTGGGCAGTCGGTCCGACACTAAACAGCAGTCTGTTATAATCACATTTTTATGAGCTAACGAATTCCGTTATATTGGACATTTGTATTAATTATATCAAGCGAAGAACTGAGAAAGCAGAGAGACGGCAACATTATCGTGGTTTGCGTGACGACTCTCTCCACCTCGCAACGACTTATTTGCAAAGAGTATGGCGCTGCAGAGAAGCTGATTTAGCTGTTATTGGCTCTTTTCTGGGAACCGCACAGCAGCGCCCCCCACCCAACATTGGCTGAAAATGGCTGAATTGGAGTACTGCTGGAATACTGCATTGTGCTGTTGCCTCTCTGGCTCTGCAGCTTCACATGCACTCGCACACCCAGCACTAAGCTCTCGCTGACGACGTCGTTGTCATTATTAGAAGCAACGAGGAAACAAATGTAATGATCGTTTCGTTCATCGCATAGGCTATTTAATTTTAGCCTATTTTAATACAATTCAAATAATCAAATTGTGCTTAGACTCAGGGAATTATTTTCACCGGACATTAAGACCGGAGATATTAAATATGTCGGACTTAAACAGATTTTGGCGGTCAAATACCGGTAATTACCGGCTAACGGAAACGCTGGCTACAACGTGTGACGCGTCTCTCTTCTGACCAATCAGTGGTCTGCAATGTTTCACGTGACTTTTCTGGTACCCAATAGGGTCGCTTGGAACCTCGATAGAGGAGTAGGGTATATCTGCAGAGCCGCAAGCCCAACGAGAGGAGGGTAATTTATTATTATTATTATAAAAAACAGCGGTGACGCGGTATTCAGCCTACTCTGCGGTGGCCGTGATGTAACAGCGATACCGCGGTAATGCGGTAATCGCGGCAGCTCTACTCAATGCAGCAATTCTTTTTCAGCAAAGCCTAATAAAAGTGCAATAAACAAAACGGATACATTCACTGTGTGTTCTGCCTGTCATTTGTTGATGAAACAAAACTAACATCAACACAAGTGACCACCAAGAGCGGATAGTTTAGTCTAAAAAAAGATCGGTAGAATTGTTAGCTGCATGCTAACGTCAATGGAGTATGCCATTATAACAGTATAGCATTGTGGCTAGAAGCTAACGTTAGCTCACGCTAGTTAGCCAGCACCAAACTGATGATATCGGGAGCTATCAGTAGTTAGATAACATTAGAGACAACGCTGTGTGTATTAAACAAAGGTGAATAGATGACTGGGCCATTTTGTTTAATGCTTGTTAACACTTTCCGTGCCACTCACGAGATTTCTCTGTTTTTTTTATAGGTGGTTGAATGCCACTCACGAGATTTCTCTGATTTTTTTTTTTTTTTTTTAGCGATCTGAAAAATTATTGCATCACCCTAGCCTACCCGAGTATAGCCGAGGGGCGCCGGCGATCACTGTGGAAAAAAGCGCCCCCTGTCGTCTCCCAGATGACATAAGTGATTTTGGAATGGACTCAATGAAAATGAATGGGGAAAAAAATCCGGTACTCCACATTTTCCAGTTCACTGATCCAGCCGGGGTTACCACAGTTAATTCTGGAACCTCAGATCCCCGTTGATCATGGAGATCTACAGTATCGCGTTGGATCCATACACGTATCGATTTTTTCAAATGGTGATAAGGAATTGGAATATACCAGTTGGATACCATCTGATGTCAGGTAAGGACTCTATGTTATCAGTGTTAGGATAATCAGAGTAAGTTTGATGAGGGAGCTCCACAAATCATGTTAAACCCAGATTCGGCTCAAATAAGGGACTAAACACGTTTCGCAATTATGCCACATCAATGTGGAACGCCCTACCCAAAGCTGTAAAGGAATGTGGATCACTACCCACTTTCAAAACCTCTCTAAAGGGACACCTACGGGAGACTGCAATTCAACACTGGCCCCTGTAAATATCCTAACCCAACCCCCTCCAATGTACAGTCATTTACCTAGTATGGTTTTGTCAATAGTTCAATGTACAATTGTGTTTGTTTGTACAGTGTCTCCTCCCCCCCCCCCTCAATGTACAGTGTTACTTGTTTATACAGTGTGCCCCCCGCCCCCCCCCCCCCCCCAACCACCTCCAATGTAAATTACCCAGTATGGTTGTCAATATCCCAATGTACCCAACCCCCCCCCACCCAACCTCCTCCAATGTACAGTTTCTACGTCAAATGTATATACTCCCTTTTCTTGACTCCTTCTGTATCACAAACAGTACTGTATTTGCAAATCTGGTATGTCATAAATGTATAGATGTAGCAGTACTGACTATCTGTATGTCATGTATGTCATATATGTCTATATGAACTGAAAATGGGGGACCCTGATGGAAACAAGACAAACGTCTTTCTCAGGTCTGCATCCCCTTAACAATTGTATGTATTGAGCCGTACTGTATTGTACCCATTCTGCAATCTGTTAAATAAAGTTTTCATTCATTCATTCATTCAAGTTATAAGCTGTTTTGTGAAATGTCCTCTTTCGGTTTCACTGTAAAAGTCCGTGAGGAAATCAACGGAGCGATTATCAGTGCGCGGCCGTAATGTGCTTGCGTGCACGTATAATATTGATCATCTAGCGTTTATTTGAAAACGATTCATAAAAAGGCCGACGAATATCAACGTTGTGGAATATTCCACTAAAAGACGATTTTCATAGAATGCTCCAGAATGAGCTGTTTTTTATATCAAAACGGGGGCTTTTCTAACTGCTCTGAAACGGAAACGACGCGATAAAAAACAATCTGCCTTCACAGTACTGACTGGAAAATAGTATTTGATAATGCGATGGGCAGATTAGACACAGCCATAATTTAAAACATAGATTAGGCGATATTAACGTTAACATTGGCGCCGATGGTGGCATTCAGCCGGTAAAACGGAAAACCAGGCGTGGCGCTCAAAGTGTTAAGTTGAAAGAGGAGCTCTGAGCTAACAGGGTCTGAATCCTGATAGCTAATGTTAGCCAGCTGCTCATGCAATCGGTAATGCTAGCAGAATGAATGGATGTAAACTTTATTTAACATATTGCATAATGGGTACAATACAATACGGCTCAATACAAACAATTGTTAAGGGAATGCAGACTGTTGTAGCTTGGACTGGGGTCCTTATAACAATAACTTGACAACACATGGTAGCTGCAGCTATTTGGGACATAGCTCCGTGTCCCAAACACACACACACCCACACACTGTTGTCACCGGAAGGGCACGCAGATGGTATCTACTGCGCATGGGCGTTTTCGCAACAACGGCTCCGTGCAGACTACACGGCTGTGTGAGAATGGCGCTGCAACGAACGGCTGCCTTTCTGTTCGCTCCGTCGAGACTGTGCTTACTTTTGTTAATATTTATAGTTTTAAGAGTTTTGTCTGTACCAACAGTAGGTGCATTTAATGTGTATGACCGTCAGTCACTTATAGACATCGGATTACGGGAAACTTACCGATTGGATTACTCACTGGACCAGCTTTCCGAACCGCAACAATGGCCTGAGGAGATTCTCCGGAGAATGGGACCAGATCCTTTGTTCCTTGATCCCAGGAACAAAGGAACCAGACGGCGTGGGAAGAGAGCTGGGATCCGTAACAGGCTGAGATCCAGACGCCACCGAACGCCATTGCCCAGTATATTGCTAGCCAATGTACAATCAATTGACAATAAACTGGATGACATCCGAGCAAGGATTCAATACCAAAGAGACGTCAGAGACTGCAACGTTCTCTGCTTCACCGAAACGTGGCTCACGCCGGACGTTCCAGACCACGCTATCCAACCAGCCGAACACTTCTTTATCCACCGCAAGGATCGTACAGCAGAGTCCGGTAAACAACGTGGAGGAGGTATTGCCTTCATGTTTAACAACAATTGGAGCGATCCAACTAACGTGAAGGAATTATCCAACCACTGCTGCCCAGACCTGGAATATATAACCATAAAGTGTCGTCCTTTCTTCCTCCCGAGGGAGTTAACGGCGATCATCCTTGTAGGAGTGTATATTCCACCGCAAGCCAGTAACAACGTCACGCTCTCCAGACTCCACGACGAGGTAAATAGAATACAAGCGGCGAACGTTAACGCCGCCATTTTAGTGCTGGGTGATTTCAATAGCGCCAATCTGAGAAAGGTATTACCTGACTTCTATCAGCATGTGACTTGCAACACCAGAGGCGGTAACATCCTAGATCACTGTTACACGCAATTTAAAGGTGGCTACAAGGCTCATTCTGATAGTGGCTTTGGTAAATCAGATCACGCGTCCATCTTTCTTTCACCAATGTACAAACAGAGAATCAAAAGTACTCCTGTAGTCTCGCGAGAGGTGCAGAAATGGGATTTGACGTCAGAGGAGACGCTCCAGTCTGCGTTTGACTGCACAGACTGGAATGTGTTCCGCGACACAGATAACATTAATGTCTACACGGAGACAGTGCTGGACTATGTTTGTACTATGGTGGAAGAAACAATCCCCACTACCAAAATGAGAGTTTACCCAAATCAAAAACCCTGGGTAGACAAATCCGTCCGTGAAGCTCTGAGAGAGCGCACCAAAGCATACAACGACGGCCTAGTGGCAGGCAACATGAATGACCACAAGGTGGCGCGATAAAACGTAAGGAGGACAGTGTCAGAGGCCAAACGGCGCAACAGGGATAAAATTGAACTCCAGTTTGAACAAGCTGACTCTAGAGCTATGTGGCAGGGGCTCAAAACGATGACAGACTACAAAGGCGCCTCCCTCAAACTGAACAGTGACATCTCCTTAGCAAATTACCTCAATACCTTCTATGCAAGGTTTGATGCTGGTAATAACAACACCAGCTCACAAGCCACGGCAATGGGGGGGGGGGGCGGGTCGGCTGCTGATGGAGGCGCAGTGTTCAGGGTAACAGAGCATGAGGTGAGGCGGACCTTTAAAAAAGTGAATATCAGGAAGGCAGCAGGTCCGGACAGCATCCCCGGCCGCGTCCTAAAAGTCTGTGCCGACCAACTGGCCCCAGTATTCACTGACATATTTAACCTGTCCTTAGAACAGGCTGTCATCCCCACCTGCCTGAAGAAGTCCACTATTATCCCTGTACCCAAAAAATCCAAGCCTGCTTGCCTCAACGACTACCGCCCTGTAGCTCTCACCTCCATAGCCATGAAGTGCTTTGAGAAGCTAGTAAAGGGCTACATCTGCTCCTCCCTCCCCATCAACATGGACCCCCTGCAATTTGCATACTGCCCCAACAGGTCCACGGAGGACGCCATAGCCCATGTGCTGCACACAGCAGCATCACACATGGACAAGAGGCAGGGGAACTATGTGAGAATGCTATTCATCGACTACAGCTCAGCATTCAATACCATAGTCCCCTCCATACTCATAGCCAAGCTCAGGGACCTGGGCTTGAACTATGACCTCTGCCAGTGGGTCTTGGACTTCCTGACTGGCAGACCCCAGGTGGTGAGAGCAGGCAACTGCACCTCCTCATCCATCACCCTCAACATAGGGGCCCCCCAGGGCTGTGTTCTGAGTCCCCTCCTCTACTCCCTGTACACACACGACTGTGTGGCTCAGCGGAGTAGCAATACAATCATCAAATTTGCTGACGACACAGTGGTGGTGGGCCTGATCTCTGCCAACGACGAGAGGGCCTACCTGGAAGAGGTCAAGGTCCTGGCGGGATGGTGCCAGGAAAACAGCCTCTCCCTGAACGTCAGCAAAACAAAGGAGATGATTGTGGACTTCAGGAGGTCGGGGGTCAAGGACTACAGCCCCCTCAGCATCGACGGGGCACCGGTTGAGAGAGTCAACAGCTTTAAGTACCTCGGAGCCTACATATCCGAGGACTTGACATGGACCACACACATTGACAGTGTTGTGAAGAAGGCACGACAACGCCTCTACTTCCTCAGGCGCCTAAGGAAGTTCCAAGTCAGTCAGAAGATCCTTAAGAACTTCTACTCATGTACAATAGAGAGCATCTTGACCGGCAACATCACCTCCTGGTTTGGGAATAGCACTGCACAAGACCGAAGCAGACTACAAAGAGTGACACGTTCAGCCGAACGCACAATTGGAGGGGGGCTCCCCACCCTCCAGAACATTTACAACAAGCGTTGCAAGGGCAAGGCTAAGAGAATCATTAAAGACTCCAGTCACCCGAACAACTGCTTCTTTGAACTGCTGCGGTCAGGCAAGCAATACCGGAGTCTCAAGGCGAGCACAGAAAGACTCAGAAGAAGCTTCTATCCCCAGGCCATCAGGCTGCTAAACGAACAATGAACACTACACAACAACAACAACCACCAAACGCACATAGCACACACATCCACACGCACACACTCACTTTAAACAAACACACTGTAGCACCCACTCCACACACTTTATAGCACACACCCACTTTAAACAAACACACTGTAGCACCCACTCCCCACACTTTATATTTATTGATGAAGGATTGCACTACAATCGTACACCTTACTGTAAATTGTACCTAAATTGTACCTCATCCCATTTCTGCTTTGCACTATATAGTACTGTACATTAGTACACTGCATAGTATTGTATATTATATGGTAACTCAGAACATTGTACATAGGTCTATACCGAACACTGTGACCTCATTTTCTTCTTCTAAATTACATGCTATACTATGTTATTTGATACTATCTTGTCTAGCACAGTCTCTGGAGCGTAACAGTAAGAAGCATTTTGTATGAAAGTATTCTGTACTTCTGTATGACAACTATTAAAGAAACTTGAAACTTGTTGTCGGCGCATTTTTTAGGGGTTCTCCAAAACGCAAACACAATTTAGCGTTTCAGCCGTATCCGCCAAAAAACGCATTTCTGTGTAATAGGGACATCAAACATATTCAAAAACGAGCACAAAAACACTGTGTCTAACCCCTGCCTTAGGCCATAGTTAGACTAGTGTATTCCTGGCGTTTTTTTTTACGTTTTTGACGACGTTTGATGTCCCTATTACACAGAAATGCGTTTTTTGGCGTTTTTTTGTGGATACGGCTGAAACGCAAAATTGTGTTTGCGTTTGGAGATACGCAAAAAAAACGAATCGACAACAGCGTGTAGTCAGCACGCTAGCCGTTGTTGCGAAAACGCCCATGCGCAGTAGATACCATCGCGTGCCCTCACCAACGTCCGGTGACGACGTTGTAGAGACCCGGAAGAGAACAGGATCCAGTCATATTTTTTCAGCACTGGATAACTCAACATGGACGATCAGGTAGCTCAGGTGTTTATGCTTGTACAAACGCTATTCAGGATGTTGATGTCACAGCGCGCTGCTATAACAGCACGCACTATAGCAAGAGCTGATATAGAAAGACGTGCTAGAACAAGACGTGCTATAACAAGAACAAGACGTGCTATAGCAAGACGTGCTATAGCAAGCCGCCGCGCTATCAGCCAGTTGGGAATGTTGCACACACACGAAAATCTCCGTCTCCGGGTTCAGCAATATCGGACCTACGTGGAGCGCCGGTTCTGGATGAGGCCGGGGAGAACGGGACTATGGTGGACGAATTTTGTCGACGGAATTACGCTTCCTGAGGAGTGGCGTGAGAACTTTAGAATGTTGAGATTGTCTTTGATCGACCTCAGCGAGAGACTCCGTCCGCATTTGGAAGGAATCACAACCGCAATGCGGGCTCCCGTGGATGTGCTCACAAAGGTAGCTTGCACATTGTATTACCTGAGCGACGGTGGCAGACAAAGAAAAGTCGCAAATGCATTTGGAATATCTCGACCATCTGTTTCCATCATAGTCCGACAAGTCTGTGAGGCCATCACCACCTACCTGGGCCCAGAGTACATCAGAATACCGAGAACAGAGGCTGAGGTGAAGCAGCATGTCGCCAGGTTCTATGAAGTACACAGAATGCCTCAATGTTTAGGTGCGATCGACTGCACACACATAGATATCAAAAGACCCCGAGATCGTTCCACAGCCTACGTCAACAGAAAGGGGAGACACTCGTTCAATGTACAAGCGCTGTGTGACTCTAACTACTGTTTTATGGATGTTGATGTCATGTGGCCCGGCAGTGTACACGACGCTCGCATCTTTGCTAACTCGCCTTTGTGCACTGCCCTAACCGATGGGACAATCCCCCCCTGCCCTAAAGAGCTGGTGCCGGGACAAGATCCTGTTTCTATCTTTATTCTGGGCGATCCGGCATATCCGCTGATGCCATATCTGATGAAGGAATACCCTGGTGCTGGCAATACCGTACAGGAACAGTATTACGGGCTACAGCTTTGCAAGGCGCGCATGGTGATCGAGTGTGCATTCGGACGTCTGAAGGCGCGCTTTGCGATGCTCCGGAGAGCTATGGACATAAACACAGAGGACCTCCCTACTGTGATCTACGCTTGCTTTGTGCTGCACAATTACTGCGAAGTGCACAAAGAAGCTGTAAGCGACCTGTCTGTCCATGCTGCTCGCGATTACGAGAGGGAGTTCCAGCCACCACCATGCAGAGCTACTAATGCAAGAACGGACAACAATGAGACGGAGGGAAAGCGTGTGAGGAGTGTGTTGACCTCTTTTTTTGATAGTGGGTAGTATTCATACTTGCTAGTAACGTGGACATTGTGTTTTGTGTAGTCATCAAGGTTGAGTCCACTCCACAGATGTCTGTTGAAGTTTGAGGTTTTCTCTTCAATAGTTTGTTTTACATATGGAACATCTAGCAGTGTTCTTGCTGGAATATGATGTAGGTACAATCACTATGTGCTCAGAACAATAAACAATTTTTTTACCAAGTACCCAACCTCTACTGTCTTTATATATGAATCTATAAATTAATCTATTATAAATGCTTGTCATAATGAATACGTACTTGCAGTAAGCTGTACTTATTGTGTGGGAGAAAGGTGTGGCAGAATAAAATGCATTGTGGAATATGATATGACTATAATGAATAAGTACATGCAGTAAGCATCTATATATAATCGATATATAAACACACCATCTTTAGATAATAAAGTACCCAACCTCTACGGTCTTTATATATGAATCTATAAATTAATCTATTATAAATGCTTGTCATAATGAATATGTACTTGCAGTAAGCTGTACTTATTGTGTGGGAGAAACGTGTGGCAGAATAAAATGCATTATGGAATATGATATGACTATAATGAATAAGTACATGCAGTAAGCATCTATATATAATCGATATATAAACACACCATCTTTAGATAATAAAGTACCCAACCTCTACGGTCTTTATATATGAATCTATAAATTAATCTATTATAAATGCTTGTCATAATGAATACGTACATTTACATTTACATTTAGTCATTTAGCTGACGCTTTTATCCAAAGCGACTTACAAGTTCTGTGCGACAAGACAGCAAGAAGGGTATAACTCTATCAGCTGAGTAACAATGTTCATCAAAGTGTTGCGTGTTACAGTGTAGGTTAGTTTATTAGGACAAGTGCATGACATTAAGGTTAGTCGGGGTTAGATTTTTTTTTTTTTTTTTTTATCATTTCAGATAATGGTTGAAGAAGTGAGTCTTTAGTCGACGGCGAAAGATTGGACGGGATTCGGCTGTCCTAACTGGGATGGGTAGTTCATTCCACCATTGTGGGGCAAGGACTGAGAATAGGCGGCTTCTCTTTGATGACCCTCCGGGAGCTTGGATAGGAGTAGATCTGAGGCGGCCAGAAGACGCAGAGCGTAGGGGTCTTGAGGGTGTGTAGTTAGAGACCATTGACCGGAGGTAGGCGGGAGCGGTTCCCTTTGCCGCACGGTATGCTAGGTCGAGGGCCTTGAAGCGGATACGTGCAGCAATGGGGAGCCAGTGCAGGTCCCTAAGAAGTGGGGTGACATGGGCTGACTTCGGTAGGTTTGAGATCAGGCGGGCCGCTGCATTTTGAATGAGTTGAAGAGGCTTGGTGGCAGTGGCCGGGAGGCCAGCTAGCAGTGCGTTGCAGTAGTCGAGGCGGGAGATGACTGTTGATTGGACGAGGAGTTGGGTGGCTTCTTTTGTCAGGAAGGGGCGTATCCTTCTGACGTTGCTCAGGAGGAATCTGCAGGTTCTGGTTGTCGCTGCGATGTGAGCAGAGAAGTTCAACTGGTCGTCGAGGACAACACCAAGGTTCTTGGCGGTCGGCGACGCGGTCACAGCTGCATTCTCGACTGTGATGGAGAGGTCGGTCAGGGGGGAGGATTTGGCCGGCAGGTGGAGCAATTCTGTTTTGCTTAGGTTCAGTTTGAGGTGGTTGGTCGTCATCCAGGCGGAGATGTCGGACAGACAGGCCGAGATCCGCTCAGAGACGTGGATATCTGAGGGAGGGAAGGAGAGGAAGAGTTGAGTATCATCGGCATAACAATGATATGAGAAGCCATGAGATGTGATAATGTTACCCAGTGATTTAGTGTAGAGGGAGAAGAGAAGGGGTCCTAGGACCGAGCCCTGGGGGACACCCGTCCGGAGGGGGCGGGTGGCCGACAGAGTCCCTCTCCATGACACTTTGTTTTTTTTTGATCAAATTTTTTTTATTATTAATTACATGAAACAGGACAACACAATAACCACAGTAACAAAAAACATAACTTTCACAGGAGAATAACAAACAATAATAATACAGAATAATAAATTATAAAGACAAAAAGAAAAAGAAACAGCGTCCAACCTATCAAATATAGATGGCTACTTCAATAACAAAAAGGGTCTTCAAAACATGGCAACCTTTCCCCACCTTTACAAAGTGGAGTGACTTAAAAGATTGTTTATGAGAGTGTTGCCGCAGATTTACTGTAGATAGCCTAGGTCCCTTACACATGTTCAAGACTGCCAAACTTGCAGAAGGTAAAGTGTAAGAAGAAAGAAATTCTTCCTCCAAGTTGGTTGACAGGTCAATCAGTCTGTCAATATTAGTCTCTTGGGGAGATGGCATGTGAGTTGACATATAGCGCAGAATAGCTAAATACCAACCCCCCCTAAAATCCCCCCAGTCAAAGTTAAGAAGGACAAGACAAAAACCAAGACAGACAAGACATTTCCTCCTCCCCCTCCCCAGAGACCGCCGGACCCCCCCGATCAAGCGCCCCAACCCCGCTCAGCCGCACACTGCGGTCTTTACCTTCTCAGCTGCTGCGAACCACAGGTCAATTCCAGCCTGCCCTACCCCGATCACCCGGGCCGTGGATATCTCAAGATAAATCACATCCAATAGAGTTAGGGACCAGTTAATCATTGTAAGCTTCTCAGGCTCCTTCCATCTCATTGCTATTAGCTTCTTCGCTGCTGTGACGCCCGCTAGGACAACCCTTTTCAGTTGTACGGACGCGGGTAGTGTCGTTATATCGTTCAGGAGTAGCGTAACAGCTGTGAATGGGATAGTTAAGCCACACAGATCTGAAAGTTTGTCCGTTATTGACCTCCAGAAGCGGGCCACTGGTGGGCAATCCCAATACATATGCATATAAGTGCCAGTGGCCTTTTGAGAGCACAAAGTGCACCGAGAGTCGGTTATCAGTCCCATAGCAAATAGCTTCCTAGGTGTAAGATAGGTCCTATGAATATAATTAAAATTAATTTGCTGGTGATTGGGGTTGCGGGAAGATAATGCCACATTTGCCCAAACATCATCCCAGTCAAACTCGGGGTCCAACTCCGGTATATCCACACGCCAGATTGTATCCAATGATAAATTTTTATACGTGGATTGAATTAAGAGCGTATAAAAGTCGGAGACAAACCCTCTGGATGTCGTCCTGTCCACTATGAGCCTGAGGAAGGGGTGTGGGTGCAAGGCTTGAGCCCACGGTACGCCATGCGCCCTCAGTGCTGACCTTAGTTGAAGGTAAAGAAAGAAGGACTCGCCGGGTAGATCATAAAATTCTCTTAAGTCCTGAAACGCACGGAGGCCGTTCTTATCATAAATATCCTCCAGAGTATGCACTCCCCTCCTTTGCCATTGAGGAATATTAACCGGCTTGTGTCCAACAAGTAATTGCTGGTTATTAAAAATTGGAGAGTCCAGGTGCCAAGGGCATTTAACCCCACACGACCTCTGTACATTACGCCACGTTTGGATCACGTGAGTTATGATCGGTCCATACCTCAGCCGGCATTTCGCAATAGAGACAGTGGAGTACACTACATCCTGTAATCTTAGCGGAGACACCGCCGCCGCTTCTAAGGAGCGCCACGATACAGCCTCTACAGGGTCTAGCCAGCACATCAAAGGTCTCAGTGAAAAGGACCAGAAATACAGTTTAAAATCAGGGATTGCGAGGCCCCCATCTTGTTTCCTACGTTGAGTAGTAGCCCTTTTGATTCTCGGGCGTTTGTTATTCCAGACAAACTTAGATACCATCGATTGTACCTTGCGCCAGTGGTCTATTGGAGGGGGCAGGGGGAGCATTGAGCTAATAAAATTTATCCTAGGCAGGATGTTCATTTTGATTATGGAAGCCCGGGCTTGTAAGGAGTTAGGAAGGGACGACCACCTGTCTAGATCCTGGCGTATTTTATCATAAGTACCCGTGAAGTTGTACTTAGTAGTTTGGTTCAGCGTGGGGAATATCTCTATGCCCAGGTATTTGAAATGTTCTACTATGGGGATATCAGCTGGTAGTCGTACCGCCTTGGCCAGTTCATTAAGAGGTAGGCAGGCTGATTTGTTCCAGTTAATCTTAAAACCTGACAATTTACCAAAGTCGTCGATTATCCTCAATAATTTTGTGGCCGACCGGGAGGGGTCGTCCATGAAAATCAGCAGGTCATCCGCATAGAGAGCAATTTTGTGTGGAGTATTGTTGACCATTATGGGGACGATGTCCTCCGATTGCCTAATAAATTGGGCCAAAGGTTCGAGGGAAAGCGCGAACAGTCCCGGGCTCAGAGGGCAACCCTGTCTAGAAGATCTGGAGACTGGAAAGAGTGTGGAACAGTTTTTGCCTGTCAGTATCATCGCAGACGGCGAGGCATACAGGACTTTAATCATATGAATAAAACTCTTTCCAAGACCCATGACCTCAAGTACCTTCCACAGATATGACCACTCAAGTCTGTCAAACGCCTTCATGGCATCCAAAGACAGAACTGTGGATGGAGTTGTATTGTCTTTACTGTTATCGATTACATGCAACAGCCTCCTAAGATTATCTGCAGCCAGACGCCCCGGGATAAAACCAGTTTGATCGCAGTGTACCAATACAGACATAAATCTCTGCAGGCGACGGGCCAGCACCTTGGCAAACACCTTTAAATCGGCCCCGAGAAGACTCAAGGGTCTATAGCTACCACAATCATTGGGATCTTTGTCCTTTTTGAGAAGTAAAGAAATCAACGCCATATTGACATCTCTTGAGAACTCCCCTTGTTCGATAGCGTAATTGATCATATCGAGCATCAATGGACCCAGTTGGTCCCAGAAAGCTAAATACACTTCGGGTGGAATACCATCCCAGCCTGGCGCCTTACCCCTCTGCATTTCAACAATAGTCTCCCTCAATTCTACGAGAGTAATCGGTCTCCCCAGTTCCTTGGCCTCTTCCTCAGAAATGTGGGGTATCTCAAGCCCGCCAATGAACGATTCAAATCTAGAGTCATCCAGATTACCCTCTGAGCTATATAACTGTGAGTAAAACTCTTTAAAAGTGTCATTGATCTTTTTCGAATCAGTAGTGACTGCACCCTGGCTCGTCCTAATCGAGGGGATATCTGAGAAATGATCATTTGATCGTATTTTCATTGCCAATAGATGGCTAGGTCTGGAGCCGTGAAAATAGTAATTTTGTCTTGTCCTGTGTATCAAAAACTCAGACTGTTGTTTAAGTATGGAGTTTATTTCTTTTTTGACTATCTTACGTTGTGTGTTTAGTCGTTCATTATAGTCAGTTTGCAAGGATGCGTATAGGTCCGCATATAATGATTCCAGTCCTTCTAGCTTTTTTGACCGGGATTTTCGCAAATTGGAGGCAAATAGTGTGACATGACCCCTGATGAATCCTTTCAACACTTTGTAGGAGCGGTCATTGAGGTATGATGTCAGCCATGTCAGCGCAGATCCAGCCACTCCCATTCCTGCGAGGGCCGCGAGGAGGATCTGATGGTTGACTGTGTCGAAGGCTGCAGATAGATCTAGGAGAATCAGGACAGAGGAGAGGCCTTTCGCTTTTGCTAAGTGAAGTGCCTCTGTGACCGCAATGAGGGCCGTTTCTGTGGAGTGGCCAGTCCGGAAGCCAGACTGATTGGGGTCTAGGAGGTCATTCTGTAAGAGATAAGCAGTAAGTTGGTTGGATACAGCACGTTCAAGTGTTTTAGAAAGGAAGGAGAGAAGAGAGACAGGGCGATAGTTGGCTATGACGGTGGGGTTCAGGGTTGGTTTTTTTATGAGGGGCGTGACTCTGGCTTGTTTTAGGGAGGTGGGGACCACCCCCGAGTTGAGTGAGGAGTTGATGGTTGCAGTTAGGAATGGGAGGATGTCCGGTGCTATGGTCTGGAGGAGTGGGGAGGGTAGCTGGTCCAGCTGGCATGTAGTCGGACGGTTCGACGTTACCAGTGTCAGGGTCTCGGCTTCTGTAATGGGAGAGAAAGATGACAGAGTGAAGGATGAGGTTCTCGATTCAGCGTTTGGAATGGGTGGGGGTTGGGAGAAGGAGCTGCGGATGTTCTCCACTTTTTCCTCAAAGAAGATCGCAAAGTCTTCGGCAGAAAAAGATGAGGGAGGAGGAGGTGGGGGGGGAGTGAGGAGGGAGGACATGGTAGCATGCAGTTTGCGAAGATTCTTGGCAGAGGCCTCGATCCTATGGTGAAAGAAAGAAGCTTTGGCATTAGTAATGGTTTTGGAGAATGTTAACAAGAGGTTGTGATATGTGTCGATGTCAGCAGTGAGGCGTGACTTTCTATACTTCCTCTCAGCCGCTCTCAGGACCTGTCTTTGTTCTCTCACTGCATCCGTCAGCCATGGACTGGGTGGGGAACGGCGGGCAGGTTTCTCAACGAGGGGACAGAGCTTGTCGAAGGAGGTTGCAAGGGCTGAGAGGAGGGTGGAGGTTGCCATCTCTGTGGGGAGAGCAGAGAAGGTGTCACTCAAAGGTAGAGCGGATATTATGTCAGAGGAGAGGGTGGAGGGGGATAGGGAGGGCAGGTTGCGTCTGAGTGAGACGGTTTGAGTTGGGGTGAAGACTTTTCGGTTAAGCATGAGAGTTAGTGAGAAGGATATGAAGGAATGGTCAGATACATGTAGGGGAGTTACCGTGGTGTTAATGATGCTGGAGTTACGGGAAAATATGAGATCCAAGGAGTTGCCTGCTTTGTGGGTGGGAGGCATGGCAGTGGGAGTCAGGTCAAATTGTTGTAGGAGGGAGACCACTGGGACCGACTGAGATGAGTCAGGCAGGTTGAAGTCGCCCAATAGAAGGAGCGGGGTACCATCTTCCGGTAAGGAGCTTAGAAGCATGTCCAGCTCATCTGTGAAGTGATCGAGGGGACCTGGAGGGCGATAGAGTGTAACAATGGTGAGATTGAAAGGATTAGAGACAGATACTGCATGATATTCGAGGGAGGAGAGTGACAGTTCTGGGAGTTGCGTTAGGTTTGTAGCCCATGAAGGAGATGTCATGAGGCCAGTGCCTCCACCCCGTCTGGAGGGTCGAGGTGTGTGAGTGAAGTTATAGTTTGTAGATAATGCTGCTTACTTGCAGTAAGCTGTACTTATTGTGTGGGAGAAAGGTGTGGCAGAATAAAATGCATTATGGAATATGATATGACTATAATGAATAAGTACATGCAGTAAGCATCTATATATAATCTTATATGTATATTGCCACACAATACTGTCTGGCTTTGCAGACACCTCAAAAGAATGCATGCCCACACTAATATAAATATAAAAGGATTGCATTCACTATGCATCCTGACTATTCAAATCGTATAGTCACACTGCCTACTTGACTTGAAAAGTGGCCATTTTCTTTTACTTGAACTTGAGACATTGACTGCATATTGCCACACAATACTGTCTGGCTTTGCAGACACCTATTTACACCTCAAAAGAATGCATGCCCACACTAATATAAATATAAAAGGATTGCATTCACTATGCATCCTGACTATTCAAATCGTATAGTCACACTGCCTACTTGACTTGAAAAGTGGCCATTTTCTTTTACTTGAACTTGAGACATTGACTGCATATTGCCACACAATACTGTCTGGCTTTGCAGACACCTATTTACACCTCAAAAGAATGCATGCCCACACTAATATAAATATAAAAGGATTGCATTCACTATGCATCCTGACTATTCAAATCGTATAGTCACACTGCCTACTTGACTTGAAAAGTGGCCATTTTCTTTTACTTGAACTTGAGACATTGACTGCATATTGCCACACAATACTGTCTGGCTTTGCAGACACCTATTTACACCTCAAAAGAATGCATGCCCACACTAATATAAATATAAAAGGATTGCATTCACTATGCATCCTGACTATTCAAATCGTATAGTCACACTGCCTACTTGACTTGAAAAGTGGCCATTTTCTTTTACTTGAACTTGAGACATTGACTGCATATTGCCACACAATACTGTCTGGCTTTGCAGACACCTATTTACACTTCAAAAGAATGCATGCCCACACTAATATAAATATAAAAGGATTGCATTCACTATGCATCCTGACTATTCAAATCGTATAGTCACACTGCCTACTTGACTTGAAAAGTGGCCATTTTCTTTTACTTGAACTTGAGACATTGACTGCATATTGCCACACAATACTGTCTGGCTTTGCAGACACCTATTTACACCTCAAAAGAATGCATGCCCACACTAATATAAATATAAAAGGATTGCATTCACTATGCATCCTGACTATTCAAAAAGGGGGTCTGGACATGGTTGCAGCCATTTTGTTTTATTATTAATTTACCTTTGGAACATCACACAACTCAAGTAATAAAAAAAACACACATTCTTTTTGCTCTCCTCTTCCTCAGGATGCTGCACATAACACCCAAAATGTTACAGGTTTTCGTAGTGCACATCATCATCCTCATCATCATCACGAGCCGGTTCTCTGCTGTGCTGGCCACGTGTTGGCGCAAGCAACGACCTTCTTGTCACGAACAGGCCAGAGGGCTGGCGAGATCTGTGGGCTGACACCAAGGGTGAACGTGGCTCGACCGGCTGGTGGCCGTAGTAGGGAGATGGTGGTCTGTGGATTGGCACCAAGGGTGAGTGTGGTTCCATGGGCTGGTGGCCATAGTAGGGGGCGGGTGGAACCATGGCACCACGCTGCATGAATTGTGCAAAGATGGCGGAGATTGTGGTGAAAGAGGCAACAAGAGCCTCCGAGGCCTCTATGTCCTTCTGCCACTCTGTCCCTCTCTATGTCCCTCTCTATGTCCCTCTCTCTGTCCTCTCTGTCCCTCTCTCTGTCCCTCTCTCTGTCCTCTCTGACCCTCTGTCTGTCCTCTGTGTCCAAAAGGTCCCTATCCAGGGCTTGTTGCTTTCTCCAGGCCATGTCATCACGCTGTAAGGACAGCGACTGGTCAATGGCGGACAGCTTTCTCTTCAGTTTGTCTCTTCTGTGGTTAGCTAAGGTAGCGGTCAGTAAATGACGTCGCTCCGTCATCAATGCAACCTCAGGAGAGGAGACTCCATTGCTCTCCTCATGTCCCTGTGTTGATGTTGCCATGGATTCGTCCAGGCTGTCGTCAAGGAGGCCCACGTCAGTGTTGATGGACTGCACACCGCAAGGTAGCTGGTCCGTTGCTGGACATCCTGCCCAAATGGCTTGGCAGCACTCATAATGGACTTCGACGACACGCCCATTGCCACTTCGCCTCCCACGGTCAACGGCCTTCCTGTACTTGCCCCGAATGCTCTTTATCTTGGTGGCCACTTTATCTGTGAAAACAAATCACCAGAAAAAAAAAGTTTACATACATGGTTATGTGAGGAACCAATACACAGCTATTTTGTATCATAAACAGTACAGTATACTGTATTGCTGTATTGTTGTACCCATTCTGCAATCATAATAACATTTGATCAACCAATCAAACAGCACAGAGAGAGCAAATTTTCAATTCATCATAACATATATGACATACATGACATACAGATAGACAGTACTGCTACATCTATACATTTATGACATATCAGATTTGCAAATACAGTACTGTTTGTGATACAAAAGTGTCCAGAAAAGGAGTGTATATACATTTGGCGTAGAAACTGTACATTGGAGGAGGTTGGATGGGTGGGGTTGGGTGGGTTGGGTGAGGGCTGTACATTGGAGGTGTGGGGGGGGGGGGGGGGTTGGGTAGGGGACACACACACATGTTACACTGTACATTGGAATTGGAAAGGTAATAATATTCATATTGTGAGCTGATCACAGAAGGTGCCAATTAAAACGATTTACCCACATAATCCATCTACAACATACCTTTTGTGATATCTTGAGGGGGGTGTGGAAACTGTCTCCCACTCGCTGTAGCCTCTTCTGCAGACGGGATCGAATCGCAAAACCTTTTGCACAGATCTGCATACTTTGTAGTCACAGACTCCCAGTCAACATTCGAGGCTAAATGGTTGGTTTTATACTCCATCGTCACTTCAAGCAGCAGTGCGACCTCGTCTTCGGTCCAGGTAAACGGGGTCGAAACTTTCGGCGCCATAGCAGCTGTGTTGTTGTTGTTGTTGTTGTGTTGTGGATGCGTGAGGCGGGAATGCGGGAATGCGCTTTCTCAACATCTGTGCAGGTAAACTACTAACCTCCCGCACATGCTCAGAGCCGAATTCGACACGCGATCCGTTGCGGTCTGACCACGCCTCGTTCAGACAAAACGCTCAAGTTCTGATTGGTTGAAATTGCCTTCATGTTTGCCACCTACTGCCACCTACTGCTTTGGCAGTGTACTACATCAGTGTGCTCGGGTGACAAAAACGAAAAAAAAACGAAAGTGTGACTCGAGGCGCACGACGTCGCGGCGATACGCATATGAAAACAATACGAAGATGATACGAAAGGTGTAACCGCAGCCTTAATGTTACACTATGCATGCTTGATGAAAGCAGAGCTCTCTGTCTGTCTGCGTTCGCACCTCTCAAGTACCCTGTAACACGCAGCGGCCCCGCCTCCCTCCCTCCTTGCAACAAACATTCCACCCAAAAACTGAATTTCAGTCCAGTTTCTGAACTATTAACAGCAGAGCTGTTTTGTAATCTTCACTTGTCTCGCACACTGCAAGTAAATGATTTTTCCGGTTCGCACACACACATATTATTAGGGGCAAATACGAGGGAAATGCTCGCACTGTAGAGCATATATATAATTATATATATAATTAGTAAACTGTCAAGGGATTTTCTTGCCCCCCTTAACTGATTTTCGAGGGCATTTGGTCAATTTTCGAGGGCATTTTTGCCCCAAGCCCCCGTTAATTTCGAACCCTGATCCACACGGACATTATTTGTTGCTGCACTTGCTTCCAGAAGGCTCCGTTGAAGTAGCACAGAGGATCTGTTGTGATTTTTGCACAATAAATATTCAACATTCTCTTTTGAGACTCCGCCTCAGACTCTTATAATTTGGCACTAAAAGCTAAACATTGTCACCGATATGGCTGTCCGCAACATGTCATTAATTGTGTACTAGTGACGACGACGTGAGCTAGGTTAGCTAGCATGAGCTACCGGGAGATGGAAAGACTGTAACTTTACTGGGTGAAAATGTGATTTACATTGGAATACTCCTTTGCCAACTTGCTGTACTTTGCTTGCAGGTCTGCAGCCATTATTGCTGGATTATGAATAGCCCCAACTTTAGCCAAGGTAACGTTATGGCTAAACCTTTAACGTTAGTTAATGCTAGCTTTCGGTTACCAGCGAACCCATCAGATCTCCCCGTCAACACCGCTCTGTCGGGAGGATGGCATTTAAGAAAGTATCTGCTGTTAAAATGACAAACAGCATTGACACTTTAATTCATGTCGGTTAAACACACGTTTGGTTTATAATGCTCACAGCAGACCGCAGTGTTGTTGATAAATTACGTGGGGCCGGGGGGATTTAAGTTCTGCAAAAAAAGGTTCCGCACCGTTGCAATCGTACGGTGCACAGCTCGTACTGTACCGGAGGACCACATTGACGCGGTACAGTACGTATCCGTGTACCGTTACACCCCTACTATACAGTACAGTACAGATACAATACAGTATCATATGTATTTTTTTTATTAGTATGCAATTAAAGCTCTTCTTCCCTTCCCTTCCCATTCATTTGTGCTAAGCTAGGCTAGCTTGCAGCAGGATAGCTTTCTACTGAAAGCACAGAGAGGAAATTGTATTTTCATGTCTTCCCATCATGTTTGAGCATTCCTTTAACCCACGAGGCAAAACCGCGGTAATGCTCTTCGTGAGTTTACAGATTATAAATAAGGTAGAGGTTTATTGAGTTGTTTATGGAGAGTTTCCTTTTATCCTTTATCCTCTATGTTTTATTTGATGCCTGCACAATTTGGAGGGGGCGCAGCCAGCGGAAGAAGGAGAGTCAAAGTAAAAGTTTTTGCTCAAAAGTACAATGGCAGCAAAATGCTTCTTCCGCTAGCTGCCATTGTACTTTTGTGCATGACAAAGACCTTGACTTTGACTCTCCGAAGACGCCGTCTTGTTGTGTGCCGCGAGGCTGGTATCCTTCACTAAACTCTGAGGACCCACTGGTGGAGGTTGCGCCGGGTTCTCTCTATGCAGCCACACACTGCCAGAGGCTGTGTTATTGCTGCAGAGTTTGATGTGAGAAATTGCCATCTGGCCTCGCTGTCACACAGACGGGACAGCTATGAATAAAAGCTGTGCTCTTTTAGTCAGGCTGCTCTTCGATTAGTCATGCCTTCCCCTCGGAACACTGGTTGGGTTCTCGATGTGGCAGAGGGTTGATTACTCATGCCTAGCCATTACCTCCCCATTAAGGGTGCTGTCTTTTTCATGTCCCGGCAGCTCGTCAGGTGGATTTTTTATGTCTAAACGCAACCCGCCTCCTTCTCTCTTGGGGTATGGATGGAGGATGAGAGTGATGGAGTGTGTGTGTTGGAATGGCAGACATTACTATTGAGACACATGGAGGTTTAGTGAGACCGATTCAGGGGAACCTCTCATGGGAGGAGTCCCACTTGATGTGTTCAATTACATACCTCCACTCACTCAACCTCCCTCTAACGTCCCAAGCCAAGTTTCACAGGCGCTCAGCCTAGTTTATAGGAGAATGTCGCTCGTTTTACAAATTAATGTTATGTTTGTGCCTGTGCCCCGGGACAGTTCAATCAATATTTGTGAGAATAAGTCAATTTTCTCCTACAGCTATGAATCAGAGAGAGAGAGACACGGAGTGATGTAACCAGTGTATAAAATCGGGGGCTTCTTCGTAGACGAGGAACAGGACACCTGACTTTAGGGGCCTGTTAAAACGTGTGTGCTCTCTTACACCCAAATTAGGTTTCAAACCTGGTTCAGACCTGTCTAGAATGTAATCATATAACTCGTAGTGTAACATTTTATGGCTCCAGAGAGTCAGCGTTCCATCTCCAGTCAGATCTTACATGCAGGTAACGTCATGGATTGGAGGGTTTTTCTCTCCGGTTTCTTATGTGCTTATAGGACAGAGTGTGTCTTCACAGAATGTTGGCTGGACGTCCCAGGGTGCAGGAAGGACACTGTGAGAGTAGGGGTGGGACTCACCAGAGGCCCCACAACATACCATATTATCACCATACTATAATATTGTGATATTGCGATATATTGTGATTTATTACCTTTTTTCAACTGCAAATGATGTCCCCAATGGAAAACCTTGTTAACATCTGCAATAGAAATATATATCTCATCTGTTTTATCTAATGAGATAATGCTTTCAGTCTCTTACACCTCATTCCAATCATTTGTATTGCAGCACAATGGGATTGTCAAGCAATCGATACTTGGCGTCAGTGTATTGATATAATATCAGCATGCCAAATATGGTGATACTATGCTGTAACAACCTCCCACCCCCACCCCTACAGCAGATCATGATATGGTACCTTGTGTTGGTAGAAGAGATACGATGTTGATTTACCCGTGTTTGATCTGATTGGTCATCAGGATTGGTTGATTCATCAGGCCTCCTCGCTCTGTTCTCCCAGGACACATAGATTGGGGATCACCCTGGTGACAATGGGGCAATTGCGGCCCTCTGGACCATGCCGTACCTGGAGGCGTGTCTGGATTAATAATGTTGTCTTAATCTCATCCTTGGTGCACAGAGCCGTTAAAGGGGCATGACAAAATGACAAACGGTATTTATGTAACACACACACACACACGTGTGCATGTGTGCAAACACACACACACACACACACACACACACACACACACACACACACACACACAGATTCAGTGTCAGTGATCTTATTGACTGCCATGCTGTAATAGGGTTCGATTCAGCTAAGATCTAGTGTAGCGATGCCAAGGGCATTTAAAGGGATTTTTGACTTTAGTAGAACTTTGTCAAAATTGAGCCCCCCCCCCCCCCATCTAAGCCAAGATCATCTACAAGTAAGCTAGCGACCACTGCTGTCCCTTTTGTCCTCTGTCAATCCCAGTTAACTTGTCAGGCTCCTCATTCACTTCCATTCATTTTTGCCTATGTTTCCATTTCCTAATTATCAGCAAAGGAACAATGAAATGTCTCACTTGAAATGTAGTTTGACCAACTGTCAACTTTTCACAGAATGTTTAGAATCTTTCATCAAGGCAGCTCGTAACGACTTAATTTCGTCAATTACCTTTTTTTCCATGACGAAAATTAGACTATAAGTATAACTAAATAGAAATGACCCTTTCGTAAAAAAAAACTATGATGACCAACCTCACTGTAGTGGAAAAAAAGGACGTAAAACGAAGATGATGATGATGATGACATATTACCATGCATTTCATGCTTATGACTGGGTGAACCAGGTTGATCTAATGAGCTGTCATGCAAGCTGTGTGTGAGTGAGGAGAGTTGAGGAGAGGAGAGCTCCTCCATGAATATTGCACACAGAGACATGCCTAAACAAACAATAAGTGCCATCGGGTACACAGAACAATGGACGTCATGGTCGAACGGACTTACGAGAAAGTTACAAACAAATCTCTTTGTAACTCCACTTACGAACTTCTCGGGTCGATTTTGGCATGACCGATTGGTTTCTTTTTCGAGATTATTCATAGCTACAAACAGGATTTCCGAACTCTGAAAGGCAGTGCGCCCATGTTCTTAACGGCTTAATTTGGGAGAAATCATTGGTGATTTCGCTCACGTCGATTCTACAGACATCCTCGTAGAGCCATATGAAATACGTTTTATTTTTTTCCAAATTCCATTTAATTTTTTTCCAAATTCCGTTTTTTCCCTTTTAATATTTCAGAATTCTGTATTTTGCTTTGTACGTTCATTTTACCATCAGAAATAGTGTCTAATAAGTGGGAATGAATAAATGTCCACAATTTAATAAGATATAACAGTCCATTTAATAGGGCTGTCTTAAATACTTCGAAGCTTCGTTCGATGGGCATGGGATTCGAATATGAAAATAAAATTCGATTATAAAATAATAAATAAAAATGTTTTATATATTTTTGCAAAATCAACTCTGCCTCTCTTTGTTAACTACAACAAGCAATGCTGTTTGAGAGGTCGGACTCAGCACTGACAGATTTGTGTTCATTGTGCTGCTTTTATAAAGCCTCAAATGACGGCTTACAATGCACGCATTTTGCAATTGCTCCGCTCCCACCAACGCTAATTTCGTTTAAAAACATTATTTGGACAGTAAAGAAAGAGAATAGACCACATTGTATGTATTGTTAAGACCCTCTACTAACCATATCAAAAGACAAAATGGTTAAAGGTAGAAAGGCGACAGAGAAAATAACTACGGCAACTTCAACGGCGCAGGACGTAACAAAACGAGGAAGACACGTCCTAACCGTCGCTGGTTCTGAGCCGACGGCGACAAGCTCCGAGGAGGAGAAGGAAGAGGACAATTTACCGGGATCATCGATTACGGTCCCCGAAAGAGAGTTAATAGAGACCAACATAACAGAAGGTACAGAATCAAGCTCCGTGAAAGCGAGAGCAGCCAGATTTATGGATTCCAACGTCACTGCATCTATCTACCATATGCCGCCAACTGAAGAAAGCAGTACTACCAATCCACTCGACTTCAACACCACCACTCCACCCGACTTCAACTCTCTGACTATCCTGATAAAAGAACTGATGGTCGCTGATAAAGAACAGATGGTAGCTTTCAAAGCACACGTTGAACACATCGATACTAAATTCGAACAGGTTATGAGAGCGATCGCCGATCAGTCCTTGCGAATCACGACAGTGGAGAACACGGTGAAAGAAATTACACATGCAGTCAAGGCGAACGAAGGTAGCATGACAGAGATGGGAGAAGATATGGAAAAAGTGAAAGTAGAACTCCGGAGAGAAATAAAAGATCTTAAAAAAGAAGCGATGGAGAGGCAACTAGAAACCCAACGTTACCACAGGCGGAATAACATCCGCATTGTGGGGCTTGATGAAGCAGTGAACTGCGAAGATACCAACTTTCCAATAGTGTTATCAAAGATTTTGGATAACACCGATCCAAACAAAGTGCCAGAAGTGGAACAAGTTTACAGAATCGGTTCCCAGGGGCAAAGTATCAACGGGCCGAGAGTCATCATTGTCACTCTGCGGAAAACTACAACAAGGGATGACATCATCAAATATGCTCGCAACCAACGTGGGAAGCTGAAGTATGGTGATAAACCAATATTTATCTACGAAGATTTGAGCAAAGAGGCCATCATCCGACGTCTACCATACAAAGATGTGATGCAAAAGCTGTACAAAGCCGGCTACAAGCCAAGGCTATCATATCCGGCGCTGTTATCATTCTTGGGCAATAACGGCCGCAGGTCAGGTCCATATACACCTTTTGAAGCTGAGGATTTCCTGAATCAAAATGGTGCAAATAACCCAAAGCATGACGAAAATGCCGGAAACAGTTAAGCCTCTCTCTCAATATATACCAGTGTTGGAATGACTTTATTGTGTTTGTTGTGAAGGGCCAGATTAAACCGAATATATATATTTATTTATATATATATATTTAATTGTATTTGTATATTCTCTAATATTCCCTGATATCCCTTGTATATTCCTTGTACAATATGCATTGAATATCCATTCTAGCCTACTGAACATCCCATAATAGTCTCCATTCTACTATTGGTCGAGACCTTGGTGCCAGGCTGCCATACCCCTCAGACCCAGTTCAAACGTACCGCTCGACATGTACGAACAAGTCCTAGTTCCGCGTAGGAATTTGGCTACCGCACCACTAATGGGACTATTTGTTCATAGTGCGTATATATACTGCGCTACTAAAGTAGGACTTTTTTTTCAGTCCAGTTTCTTACCCTCCAATAGAGTCACAGACGTAAAGCCTCCCCGCGATGCCACGTGTGGGAGTAAGGCCAAGTTCGGCCTACCATCGGTATTGAGACATCGTGTATATTAATATTTGAATAGTCATATTTGGCACTATATCGTCGAGTTGGACGTAGTCTATTAAGCTAATAATAGTCTATTAATATAGTGCTTCGTGCGGTGAGAATACTACCGTAGTCAGTACCCCATCGTTACGGGCAGAGAATTGGCTGCTTACCCAGGGTGGTTGACCCTATGTGAAGCTGCACCCAAGGAGCCCCAGAGCCGACGAGCGAGTGGACCTGTATACCGGATTATTCTACCGACGACAGCCCGCCTTCCCAGGCACGGATTATGCTTTGGATACTTGGATTATTCTATGGATAAAGACCCCCGACACTACCGTGTGTTGGAACCCCCCCCCCTGGAGAGGACGCAAGTTGAGGAGACGCTCTGCAAGACGAGGTCTCTCCACATCTCTCCCCCGTGGACCGGAGAGAGCCGGCCCACAAAGAGTCCACCTGCTTTCATCTGTGGTCCAAGGATCGCCGGCGCATTGAACGGCACTACAGTGGGTTCTCCTGGGATACCCTTGGCCGGACGAGGCAGCTGGATTCTACCCCCCCCCCCTCCTACTCCTGTCGGCTTACAAGCGACCGGATTAACCCCCTCTAGTGTATCCAGCCTATAATCATTAAAGTATCATTGCTGTTATTCCTTAACTATTCCAGGTCGTATATTTACCACCTGCGCCTTCAGAGATTGGACATTATCTATTGATATACCGACGAATACTCCTTGCCATAAAAGTGCATACTATTTCAATTCATAAATGTAATTAAGTGATTAAGTGTTTATTCTACACACCATCGCTGTGTAGGAAATAAAGACCTGTTTCTAATTCGTACATTTGTGTTGGATCCGTTTCATCTACGTGAGAGTGTTCATGATAATATATTTATGCCGTGTACTGGGTGGCCGAATATTAAGTACAAAGGTAGTGGTAGTAAGTATCATATCTAGTAATACAGTCGGGGAATTGTACCCCTCAGTTACAATTGGTCCTTCGAGCCGGAGGGTAATCAGTGTAATATTAATATAGTGTTATTAATATTGAAATGGCCTATGATGAACACTCCACGAAACGATCCTCCTAACCAACGCCCGCAGCGCGAACGACGGCTCCCTCAGTACTTAGAGGCTTACGCTGTCAGTCAACAACCTAGTCTTCTACTAACAGTAAACGCGGTAAAACTAGAAAGTAAAAGTATGTCTAACCCCAACGCCCAGACTACCCCGACCATAGAGGCCCCTACGGGCTCTAATGTAACTGACCAAGTTCACGGTGGGGACCAGTGGGAACCAGACATGACTTCACACCCCGCCAGTACTGAAGAAGTAGTCCCTGATGAGTCCCGGGAGGAATACAACGCTACAGAGAGAGAACTCGGCACGGAAGAAGACGGGGAGAGCACCGTGGAGATAGAGCTCCAAGGCTCCGCAAGGAGTACCCCGAGGGAAGGCTCCCCTATACAACCGCCTTCTCCCAGCGAGGCAGAGAGGACCCTACAGCAGGCATTCCTCGTCAGCCTGAAAGCCTCTACTGAACGTGATAGACTCCAGGGTGAACGCGATCGATTGCAGCTACAGCAACGGAGCGAAGAAGAGCACATACGCCTGGAAATAAGACGCATTCAGATGGAAGAGAATGTGGCCCGAGACCGAGCAGACAGCCAGCGAGCAGCTGCTGGTGCTCTACGGGACGCAGAGCGCGACAGACAGCAAGCGCAACTAATAGAACAGCTGATCAGACGGACAACACCCTCTCCCTCCGCCAGAGGCTCCAGGAACTCGTCTAGACACACCTCCAGGGCGGCATCCCCTAGCCGAGTAAACAACCCTGAACTTGACCAACAGACGAGGTCTATACCCCCCACAGACCACCTCCCCCCACCGGTCCAAGCGAGACCTAGCAACCGGGAAGGAGCAGCATATCCTGTGGAGAGGTTAAACCAGAGACTACAAGCACTGGATGACCTAACTGAAGACGAAGAGGAAGAGGAGGAGAACCGCGCCCGAAGACAGCACAGTACTCTACCGGACCAGGAGGTCCGGTACAGCCCAGGCTATACTCCCGCGGAGCTGCGCTACAGACCCCCGACTCTATACACGGGTGAGCACGACGCACGACCCGCACCGAGAAACAGCACCTGGACAAGCGGGCCATGGTACACTGCCGGTACCAGCCCATACCAAGGAGCGGGAGGAGACTCGCCTAGGAGGCCTCCCCCCCAACGCTCGCCGATGTATCCACAGTCAGCGTCATACATTGGCACGCCTATGGTACCCGACTTCACCCAAGAGAACCGGGCCCAGTATACAGAACTCCGCATGTGTCTGGAGACCATGTTGGTGGATGTATTGGATGAACGCCACAAATACGCCATCCTACTGCAGCACTTAAAGGTGCCCCGCGCACATAATATAGCGCTCGCCTACGCGACTTCCACCACCCCATACACAGCAGCGCTGGTAGCATTGGACCAGAGGTATGGGCGCATATGGGATTACGTGATCCAGGAGATCCGACACATCGACCGCTTACTCCCAGCAATAGACAATCGAGCACTGGACGACCTGTCCATCAGAGTGCAGTCCCTGGTAGGGATGTTGGGAGCGCAAAGAGAGAAGGGGAAGTATGAACTTTACGCCAACTCAAATGTGGAAAGGATCCTGGAGAAGATGCCGCCCGCTCGTCAGGAGCGCTTTAGGCGGCAGAGGGACCACAGAGACCCGAATGGCCCCGAACCGAACCTCCTCGATCTAGCAGACTTCCTGGCGAGAGAAGTCAGCAGCCTACGGCTAGATACATTCGGACGGAGCACCCCTGGCTCCAGAGAAGGAACCAGACGACTAAATGATGGAAGAAGATCGGTGACTGTGATGCACCAATCGGAGTCAGTACCGAGCAGCAGGAGCCACAGTACCCCCTCCAGAACGGAGAAGTGGAAGATAGTGTGCCCCTACTGTGAGAAAGAACACTGGCTAGCGCAATGTGACTCCTTCCCCAAGCTGAACGCGGAGGAAGCAGGTCAATGGATAAAGTCCAACAAGCGCTGTTTTCGCTGTGCGCGCTCACACATGGCAGCCGAATGCCGCTTAAAGAAAAGGTGCACCAAGTGCGATGGAGCCCATCTGGACATACTTCACGACAGTAACAGACGGCGCCCTTCACCTGCACCATCCAGCCGCAAAGCGAGCGTCATGTACATCGATCCCGCCAGCAGCAGTGGAGCCTGAGTACTCCTAAAAGTAGTGCGTGTGACACTAAGCTACCAGAATAAAGTCCTGGACACTTACGCCGTCCTCGATGACGGGTCAGAGAAGACCCTGCTGCTCGCCTCCGCTGCGGCCCAGCTAGGGCTGCGGGGAAGCGAAACCCAAATGACAATTCGGACAATAAGACGAGATTTGAAGACGATAAAGGGCGAGAATGTCTCATTCTCTATCGCAGCAAGCGGCCAGCCTGAGCGACGGTACCAGATTGCAGACGCTTTCACCAGCCAAGAAATAGGACTGTCGCGGTACACATACCCCGTCGCCAAGCTGATGGAGAAATATGCACATCTGCGCAAGTTACCGATCCCGCTCATAGACAATGCTATGCCGACCCTGTTGATAGGCTCCGACCATGCAGACCTCATTGTCCCGATAGACCGGGTTCATACCGGACCCCGAGGCTGTCCTGCAGCAGTCGAGACCCGTTTGGGATGGACTCTCCAAGGCCCGCTCGCCAAATCTCTCAACCGAAGTACAGCCACTAGATGTCTCCACTCCCGGGACCAAGAGGGAGAAACCGCACTCCTGCAACACGTAGAGCGGCTATGGAGCTTGGAACAAATGCCCTTTAAGAATGGAAAGAAAGACATTCGCTCTAAAGATGACATTTACGCCATTCACCTCCTCGAGACAGGGACCAAGAGAGTCCCGGTCAACGGCGTGTTGAGATACGCCACGCCACTCCTGCGGCGAGAAGGAATGCCTACTTTCCACGCCAAGACAGACGCCATAGAACGGTACCTGCTGAACACGGAGCGGCGCTTAGCCAAGAACCCCGCCCAAGAGAGTGTATACCGCGCTGAGATTGAGAAGCTCATCACAGCGGGACACGTCACAAAGATGGACATTAAAGAGGCTGACCAGACCACTGAATCGTGGTACGTGCCCCACCACAAGGTCCATCACAACGGTAAAGACCGCATAGTATTTAACTGCAGCTACCAGATCGGATCCCAAAATCTGAATAAAGAGTTACTGCCCGGTCCCACACTCGGCCCCTCCCTACTCGGCGTTCTACTCCGCTTCCGCCAGGAAAAGGTGGCCATCAGCGGGGACATTAAAGGAATGTTCCTGCAGGTGAGATTAGTAGAGGCGGACAAGCCCCTGTTACGGTTCCTATGGAGAGAGAAGCCAGGAGATGAGCACCCAGCCATCTACCAATGGGAAGTCCTCCCCTTCGGAACGACGTGCAGCCCCTGCTGTGCGACATTTGCACTACAGAAACATGTAGCAGAGGACCCAGCAGCGGACGAAGAGGTCCGACACAGCGTAAAGAACAGCTTCTACGTAGACAACTGTCTACAAAGCCTTTCAACCCAGGAAGAAGCCGAGGCTCTCCTGATTAAACTCCGCGCCTCATTGATCAAAGGCGGCTTTGATCTCAGGCAGTGGGCCAGCAGCGATCCGCAAGTACTGCGCAGCCTCTCCTCCGAGGACAAGGCAGCCAGCAGCGAGACCTGGATGGCTACAATCCCGGGAGAAGCCCAGGAGATGACCCTGGGATTGGTGTGGCGATTCAAAACAGATTCGCTTCACTACAGACACAAGCCCCTGACTACGGAGCAGGGAAGGCCGGCGGCGGCGCCGACCACCAGACGGAGTGTGTACACAACACTCGCCCGACAATATGACCCGCTAGGATGTATTCTACCGTACACCACCAGGGCAAAAATGATTGTACGAGCATTGTGGGACAAGGACCAGGGCTGGGACGACCCCATTCCCGCACACCTTGCATCCACCTGGAGAGAGTGGGAGATGGAGCTCCACTCACTCCCAGGCGTTAATATGCGCCGAAGCTACTTCCCACCCACGGTGAGGCCAGAGACATGTAAAATGGACTTACACGTCTTCAGTGACGCCTCAGAGGTCGCATACGGATCAGTAGCCTACTTGCGGGCCCAAGACCAGGGGGGAGAGATCTACACAGCATTTGTCCTCGCCCGCTCGAGAATAGCCCCACGCAAGCAACAATCTATCCCACGTCTAGAGCTCTGCGCAGCCCTAGCCGGAGCGCACCTAGCCACGCTCATCCAACGTGAGCTCACCATACCGGTGTCTAGAACAATCCTGTGGTCAGATTCCACGACGGTACTCGCCTGGATCAAATCGGACTCATGCAAGTACAAAGTCTTCGTGGGAGTCAGAGTCACCGAGATTCAAGACTTAACCGAAGAGTTAACCGGAGAAACAGAGTGGCGCTACGTTGATACAAAACAGAACCCAGCTGACGTCATCACCCGGGGGATGCCCCTGGATGACCTCACCCGTCGCAATGTCTACAGTGACGGCCCCGCATTCCTAAGACTCCCGGAAGGACAGTGGCCCATGCCTATCCCGAGGGAAGCAAGTCCAGAGGAGGTGGAAATTAAGAAGTCTGTGTTCTGTGGATTGAGCACCGTAGCCTCCACCGACCCTAACATAAACGATTGCACGTCCATAGAGAGTGCACAACAAAGAACATTCCTGCGGTACCACCCGGAGTGCAAGTCCCCCGCTGATATGTCAGCGGCTAACTACGAGGAAGCAGAATTGCTTCTACTGCAGCGAGCCCAGAGAGACTCGTTCCCCGATGAATTGGCCTGTCTACAGGGAGGAAAGCCCGTCCCATCCGACAGCAGATTAATTCACCTGGCCCCCGAGAGCGACGCTCACACCCTCATCAGAGTGGGTGGTCGCCTACGCAGAGCCCCCAATCTACCGGATGACATTAAATACCCGATCGTATTGAACAGCCGACACAAGGTCACAGAGCTGATTATAAAGAAATACGATGAGGATGTACATCACGCAGGAGCAGAAAGAGTCTTCGCGGAAATCAGACGTCGTTACTGGATCCTACAAGGAAGAGAGGCGGTACGACGCTTCCAACGAACATGTCTAGACTGCCGCAAGTGGCGCGCGCAGCCCAGCATACCAAGGATGGCTGACCTTCCTCCATGTCGCCTCCGAATCGGTGACAAGCCATTCCACTCAACGGGTATGGACTGCTTTGGCCCGCTGCACATAAAGAAAGGAAGAGGAACCGAGAAGCGGTGGGGTATTGTATTCAAATGCATGACCACCAGAGCGATACACATCGAGCTTCTCCCGACCATGAGCACAGACTCATTCCTTATGGCCTTCCGTAGATTCATATCACGGAAAGGAAGACCGTCTACCCTATTGTCCGATCATGGGACAAACTTTAAAGGCGGCGAAAGAGAGCTGAGAGAGAGCTTCCAAGCTATGGGCCCAGAACTTAAGACCCACCTCGCTCCAGCACAGGTTGATTTCCAATTCAACCCCCCAAACGCACCCCACTTCGGTGGCACTTGGGAACGAGAAGTGCGCTCCATAAAGACAGCCCTGTACGCAGTACTTGGGGCCCAGACTGTGGCGGAAGAAGTCCTAATGACAGTCCTCACGGAGATTGAGGGAGTACTTAACTCGAAGCCCCTCGGATATGTCTCCAGTGATGTGGCGGATATCGACCCAGTTACCCCCAACACACTCCTGATGGGGCGGCTAGATCCCACATTACCCCAGACAATGTACCGGCCTGAAGAAGCGAACGGCCGACGAATGTGGAGGTACAGCCAAGTATTAGCCGACAAGTTTTGGAACAGTTTCCTACTGCACTACCTACCGTCTCTACAGACCCGCCAGAAGTGGGTAAAGGAGAGAGACAATTTGACAGATGGAACAGTCGTCACGATTATTGATCAATCACTGCCCAGAGCTATGTGGCCGGCCGGCCGCGTAAGCAAAGTGATCACCGGTGCCGACGGCAAGGTCCGAGCAGCTGAAGTGCTCGTCCAGGGTCGCACTTACACCCGTCCCGTGGCAAGGCTCATAGAACTGCCTCGACTCCCAGACACAATCGATGATGACCATGACCCTACAACCCTATGACTTTGTGAAGTTGACTGACCCCTACAGCAAACCCTTATGTGTAAATAGACAACGCGATTAATCTGTCTCCGTTTAACTGATTAGGTCTGGGACCTATTCAGGGGGTGGCTGTTGTGAAGGGCCAGATTAAACCGAATATATATATTTATTTATATATATATATTTAATTGTATTTGTATATTCTCTAATATTCCCTGATATCCCTTGTATATTCCTTGTACAATATGCATTGAATATCCATTCTAGCCTACTGAACATCCCATAATAGTCTCCATTCTACTATTGGTCGAGACCTTGGTGCCAGGCTGCCATACCCCTCAGACCCAGTTCAAACGTACCGCTCGACATGTACGAACAAGTCCTAGTTCCGCGTAGGAATTTGGCTACCGCACCACTAATGGGACTATTTGTTCATAGTGCGTATATATACTGCGCTACTAAAGTAGGACTTTTTTTTCAGTCCAGTTTCTTACCCTCCAATAGAGTCACAGACGTAAAGCCTCCCCGCGATGCCACGTGTGGGAGTAAGGCCAAGTTCGGCCTACCATCGGTATTGAGACATCGTGTATATTAATATTTGAATAGTCATATTTGGCACTATATCGTCGAGTTGGACGTAGTCTATTAAGCTAATAATAGTCTGTTAATATAGTGCTTCGTGCGGTGAGAATACTACCGTAGTCAGTACCCCATCGTTACGGGCAGAGAATTGGCTGCTTACCCAGGGTGGTTGACCCTATGTGAAGCTGCACCCAAGGAGCCCCAGAGCCGACGAGCGAGTGGACCTGTATACCGGATTATTCTACCGACGACAGCCCGCCTTCCCAGGCACGGATTATGCTTTGGATACTTGGATTATTCTATGGATAAAGACCCCCGACACTACCGTGTGTTGGAACCCCCCCCCCTGGAGAGGACGCAAGTTGAGGAGACGCTCTGCAAGACGAGGTCTCTCCACATCTCTCCCCCGTGGACCGGAGAGAGCCGGCCCACAAAGAGTCCACCTGCTTTCATCTGTGGTCCAAGGATCGCCGGCGCATTGAACGGCACTACAGTGGGTTCTCCTGGGATACCCTTGGCCGGACGAGGCAGCTGGATTCTACCCCCCCCCCCCCTCCTACTCCTGTCGGCTTACAAGCGACCGGATTAACCCCCTCTAGTGTATCCAGCCTATAATCATTAAAGTATCATTGCTGTTATTCCTTAACTATTCCAGGTCGTATATTTACCACCTGCGCCTTCAGAGATTGGACATTATCTATTGATATACCGACGAATACTCCTTGCCATAAAAGTGCATACTATTTCAATTCATAAATGTAATTAAGTGATTAAGTGTTTATTCTACACACCATCGCTGTGTAGGAAATAAAGACCTGTTTCTAATTCGTACATTTGTGTTGGATCCGTTTCATCTACGTGAGAGTGTTCATGATAATATATTTATGCCGTGTACTGGGTGGCCGAATATTAAGTACAAAGGTAGTGGTAGTAAGTATCATATCTAGTAATACAGTCAGGGAATTGTACCCCTCAGTTACAGTGTTCATCAATAAGGTCATTCCACCAGTGTTGGAATGACTTTGTTGTGTTCATCAAAGTAGCAAACGATATGCAAGTCGTCTATAACAAAGTGTACTGTGTATAATACGATTCATAATACATTATAATCTCAGTCTCTGGTCTCTGAGGGGACAAATAAATATCATTGCAAAAAGATCTATCTGGAATATTCTGGGTTTATCGCTCAAATGCCCTGGGTCTCTTAGATCATTCTGGAAAGTAAAAAAGTCTAGGCACTAGTATATTCTACAACCTTCTAGAATATAAGGCACCATGACAACGAAGCATACAACTCTAACAATAACATTCGGTGTGTATACACATAGCAGATAATAAATTAAATGAAGTGCAATCAGTCCTTAATAATACTTTAAAAATTAACCACACATAAACGTATGAGCACAGCAAGGTTATTCTAACAATTTAAGTAATCACTCCATTAAAGGCACATTGAAGCGCTAAAAGGCGCTGCTTTTCTATCTTATCTAATCAGTTAAATCGGTTCTAGTGGCTTCTCCACGTTGATAATTATTTATCTCTTATTCCTTATCTATATCTTTCCATTGATTTTTATTTTATTTAATTTTTTCTTCTCATTACTCTATATTTTTTAAATATATTTTAACTTACATTGTTCTTTTCCAATGTTCTTCACATTAAGGTGTCAATATTACGCTATATTTTTTAAATATATTTTAACTTACATTATTCTTTTCCAATGTTCTTCACATTAAGGTGTCAATATTGCTCTACAATCTTTTCCTTTTTTTTCCCCACACGTTAGTGGAGGGTTCAAAGGAATATGTCGATAAAGGTTTATTCTCTTTTTTTATTTTATTTTTTATTTTTATTTTTATGTTATTTATCACAATACTTCATTACAGTAAGGGAAGGTGCAAGACCAAAAGCGACATTCTATTGCAATAGAATGGAAATGTTAGATCCTATGGCAATTAGCATAGGAAAATTAGGATTACAATGCTCAGTTTGGGCAATCCGGTGGACCATGGGAGAAAGTCAATCGCGGAGGATGTGTTCTTGGAACACAGGCATGTTCGACTTTCTGGGTGAGGGGAAAATAGGGGATTTTTATTTGTATATATATATGTTTTTAAGCTCAGCTCTCAACGGGACCTCATTAATTGGATGTACATCTATTGTAGCTTCATACTCCAGAAACATTACCAAAAACTACACGAAAACATGCATAGACTATGGCTAGTTTGAATATAATGGTATGGAACACCGGTGGGATAAACAAACAACACAAGCGCAAAAGCGTGCTCACACTGATGAAAAAAGAACATGTGGACGTGGCTCTATTAAGCGAAACGCACATTTTAGAGGGAGACATATATACGTTAGCGGATAACATATACCATAATATTAGTCACTCTTCTTTTGCTACGAGAACTAGAGGGGTAGCCATAGTCGTCAGACGCAAATTAAATATCGAATTGAAAGGGGTATGGTCGGATGCTGAGGGGCGCATAACTATAGCTAGGATTATACACAATAACAGGAAAATTGCATTGGCAGCGGTATATGCCCCGAATTTGTACGAAGTGGGTTTCTTCACTTCACTAACAGGAGAAATGTTAAACCATCCCGAGTACTCATATATAATAGGTGCAGATTTTAATGCCATTTGGAACCCAAGGATGGACAAAACTTACCTTTCCTTCTCCAGCGAACAAAAGAACTCATCTAAAGCATTAAAAGATTGGTCGAAATCAACAGGAGTAACTGATTTATGGCGTTCACTTAACCCCATGACCCGCAAGTACTCCTGTCGTTCGGCGAGACACAACACACTATCCAGAATTGATTACGTCTTTGCATCCCCGAGAATATTTGATAAATATGAAGTGGAAATGACACCCAATGCGCTATCAGATCACTGCTACTTAATCCTGAAAGCAACATTTGGTACACTATCTGCCCGGGCCCCAAGATGGCGTTTTAATTCGATGCTGCTTAACAACAAGGAATTCATTACACAAATTAAAGAAGCTCTCACAGTATTCCTACGGGATAATGCTAACTCGGTGCAAGATCCCAGAATATTATGGATGTCGGTAAAGAATATGATCAAGGATTTCTCGGATAGATTTACCTCCATATTGCGCAAAAATCAAAACACAAAACTGTCTGAAATGGAAACGCTTTACTCAACGCTTTTTAATTCTTTAAAATACAACAACTCTACTAGACTAGATAACCAAGTTAACATTCTAAAGACAGAGATCAAAGCAATGTACAGACAAAAATCGGAATTGCAAATACGCAGCACAAGACAACAGCAGTACTTCCAAGGTTCTAAACCTAGTCACCTATTAGCCATGCGACTAAGAATTAATGCAAAATTTGCAGATATAACTGCCATTAGGAAACAACAAGCTCTAGTAACAGAACCCAAAATAATAAACGATACATTCAAAGAATTCTACTCCGATTTATATAACTCAGAAACGACCTTTGATCAAGACAAATTAGACACATATCTTAATCAAATTACTCTCCCTAAACTTACGGAGGAAGACGCTAAACAGTTAGAAGTACCGATCACATTAGAAGAACTCAAGAAGGCCATATCTGGAATGAAAAACGGCAAAGCTCCGGGAATTGACGGTATCCCATCAGAAATGTACATTTCTTGCTGGGACATATTTGGACCCTTATTACTAAATATGATCTTATACTCAGTCAAAGAGGGAAGCTTCATTGAACACCAAAATACCGCACTCATTTCAGTTCTTCACAAAAAAGACAAAGACCCCACTGAGTGCGGTAGTTACCGTCCTTTAAGCCTCCTCGGAACCGATGTCAAACTGTACTCTAAGATATTAGCCATCAGATTGCAAAAGCATATGACGTCTTTAGTTCATCCGGACCAAACAGGCTTCATAAAAGGTCGCCTGATCAATGATAACATAAGGCGAATACTGCACGTACTAGATACAGACAAAGAGGACATCACACCTAAGGCGATACTATCCCTGGATGCTATGAAAGCATTTGACAGGTTGGAATGGTCGTTTCTATGGGCAGTATTGGAAAGGATGGGGTTAGGAAAAGGTTTCATTGATATGATTAAAGTACTATACAAGGACCCATCGGCCAGGATTACAACAGGCACATTCATCTCCGATATCTTTCCGGTATCACGCTCAGCCAGACAAGGTTGCCCTCTTAGTCCCGGACTATTCGATCTATCATTAGAACCTTTAGCACAATTTATAAGACAATCCCAACACATAGAACCAATAGTAATCAAGGGCACACATCATAAAATTAGTTCATATGTGGACGACGTAATATTGTTCATGCAAAACCCCAACAACACATTGCCGCTTATACTCAAGTTGATAGAGAACTTTGGTGATTTATCGGGATTTAAAATAAATTGGCCTAAGTCGGCTTTTCTTCCTCTTAACACCAGTGCAAAAAAAGAGACAACCCTCCCAGGTGCGATACCCATGGTCAAACATTTCAGATGCTTGGGTGTGGAAATATTTCCCACCATAAGACAAACGGTGAAGCACAATTACACAAAAATACAGAACAAAATCAAAGACGACCTGGACAGGTGGGCAAAACTTAAAAACTCAGTACAGGCAAGGGTATCAATAGTTAAGATGGATGTATTACCAAGAATCAATTTCTTCAGCTCAATGCTTCCGTTACTTCCTCCAGAGGGCTACTGGAAAAGATTACAAACCTCCACATACAAATTTATTTGGAATAACAAACCACCTCGCATAAAAAGATCCACCGCACAGAGAAATAAAGCAGACGGTGGCATGGCAGTCCCAGATTTTTTACAATATTTTAATGCCTTCACATTAAGACCATTGAAGAAGATATGGTTTGACCCCGAGGCTTTGGTATCTTGGAGAAAATTAGAAGAAAACATAGTAGCCCCACAGAGATTGAAAGACATAGCATACACTAAACTTTCAATCAAGCATTGTGAGCGAGAATTTGGCCCAATAATTACCCATGCAATCAGGACATGGCGGAAACACAAAGGAAATTTCCTAACCCTCAAGTATGGCATAATCACACTCCCATATTCAATAACAATGCTCTCTTAATGGGAAAACGACCTATAAGATTCCCTATATGGGAAGAGAGAGGCATACACTCATTAGGGGATATTTTTAATAACAAGGGCCTCTGTAGTTATGTCGAAATATGCATAAAGTTTAACCTCACCGAGTCCACATGGCTTTTTTACATACAGTTACGACTTTGTATGAGATCTCACGGTGTTCCATTACTCATACCAATTGAACACCACAGATACCACAAATTTTTCTATGAAAGAGATACATTGGGAGGTTTTGTTTCAGGTTTTTATTATCAATTACTAACGTCCTCGTATGAAACCCTTCAACTAGACAATGTCTGGAGGAGGGATATACCAGACCTGGAAAATGACTTTGATTGGCAAGGAGCCTGGGCAAATGTCCGACTTACATCAAGGAACCCGGATCATCAACAAATCAATCTGAACTATATTCACAGGACATACTTGACTCCTATAAGGCTGTGCAAAATGGGGCTTATACAAGACTCCAAATGCTCCCAATGTACAAATGGGGACGAAGGAACATTTATGCACATGTATTGGGACTGCCCACCAGTTAAGGCATTCTGGGAAGATGTGTCCCAACAATTATCAATACTCGTATTTTGGAATATACCTGTACACCCCGCGGTATTGCTATTGAATGATGTTTTTGAGTTTGCAGTGAATCCACAACTAAAAAGATTGGTTTTATCGGGTATCACAGTAGCTAAAAAAACTGATCGCATCACGTTGGTTTCAACCGGAAAAAATTTGCGGGAAAGTGTGGTTTCTTACATATCTCGATGTGATATATCAAGAAATATCTACAGCAAGAATTCTGGGGCTCAATGAATCCAAAATGTCAATGTGGTTAGAAGTGGTGGAGAGAATAAAAGCTAGCCTATAATGGTAGTGTCTGGTTAGGAGTGAGGGATAATGGAGGTACTATCCAAGAGGGGGTCCGGGAGGGGGGGGTTTGAGCTGGAGCATATGTGTGTAGGGTTTTAGAAAATAGGTATTAGGGGTATATTATATACTAACATTTATATAATTGTAACTTCGCTGGATATACACTGTATACGGTTAAAATGTTATTATTGACTATTTTTGTTTTATCCTGTTTCTGTACTTGCATATATTTTAACCACCTTTACTGAAAGTTTCATTATACATTGTGTGTTGAGTACTGACTTTTAATAAGTTTTGTTTTGCAATAATAAAAAAAAAAAAAAAAATGACGGCTTACAATATTTCATGAAAGCAAAGTGTTTTGTTTGTCTAAGATTTAAAAAGGTTTAAACTTTACAGCACTGACAAAGTTGAACAAAGTGCTGTACAAGTCCCACAACATAAAAATTATTATTATTATAAGTTGATTCCATTTTTATTGCTAAATTCTGCGATTTCTTCCACGATTCCGTGATCGCGGATTCCATATGGCTCTACATCCTCGGAATAAAATAATTATAATAATAAATACAACAATATTTGTATCATTAACAATTACATTTTACATTTATAGTCATGACTCAACGAGGCATCCTGAGCACTACTCAAACATTGCAAATGACAGTGAATACATACATAAATAAATAAGAATTAAATCGCGCAGATATAGCTCTAGTGCAGGGGTGTCAAACTCATTTTCACAGAGGGCCACATCAGCATTATGGTTGCCCTCAAAGGGCCAAAGACCGTATATATGTTAATGTATGTGAAATAAATGTAGCTACTCATTTACATATTGTTAAACATGTTGTTTCTGTATTTATTACTTATTCAAGTTATACATATGCATTTGCATAGATGTAAAAATATATGTTAGCTTATGTTATTTTAACAAATAATTTTAGTTTATCAGAACCCCATATTACTCCATTAATCAATGATCAAACCATTCAAGTAAATAACAAAGAAGAAGATCATCAAATACAAGCTATGACATTAAGTTTGTTCAAAACCTTTTTGTCACAGTCAAGAGGGGCAGAACTAACAACTGAGCTGCAAAGAACACGTGGGACAGATGTAGCAGATGTTACAAAAACAAATGGCTGCACACAACCTTGCAGAGGCCATACATCCAACTAATGGAAGATAGTTTAATTAACTTTAATTAACAGATTGCAGAATGGGTACAGTACAGTACAGCTCAATACACACAATTGTTAAGGGGATGCAGACCAGAGAAAGACTTTCGACTTGTTTACATCAGGGTCCACCATTTTCAATTCGTAATGAAATTGCTATTATGTGTCTGCATGAACACACAACTGTAACTGTACTAAAAAATTACAAAATAAGGGTTGTCTCAGTTCACAACTATATTGGTCAAGTTTTGGGTGGGACTTGTTTGCATCCCTACAGCTTCTTATTCAATTGAGCGTGATGCTCGGTTATGTCACACAGCCAGTTTGTATCTGACAGTTCAGACAATATTTCTTCAACCCTTTGTTACCTATTCCGCCTGGATCTTTTTTGTATTTTGGGCTGTAAAATTGTCGAAGAATGTCTGAGGAGTAAGTGCTTTTGGCTTTTTTCCTTTGTTACTTCATCAATACCTCAGATGTTCAACATACATGTATGTGTAAGAATGTGTAATAACTAAGGCTGTCAAAGTTAAAGCTTTATTAACGCATTAACCCACAATTATTTTAACGCCGCTATTTTTTAACCCAAGATTAATGTTTAAAAAAGAAAGAAAAAAAATTACATTTTTTACCAGAGCTCTTGCGGGGCCACATCAAATGACGTGGCGGGCCACATTTGGCCTGCGGGCCATGAATTTGACACCTATGCTCTAGTGGAATAGACTGTATTACTATTCCATATACCGTCTTGTTCTCTATTGTTATTATTTATTATTATATTATTTAATGTTGGTTTTATTTATTTCTTACATTGTGCACATCCTAAGGCCTAACAAAATAAATTGTTTGGTTCCTGTTGGTTGTCAGTTAAGGCCATGGGTAGGTAGGGAATTTATTTTATTAAATCTTTATTTAATTTGTTCCCACGGCGACTATGGATAGGGAATTTCTTTAATTAATTAAAATGTTCACGACAACATGGATGCATGTACTCTGCCAGCATGTTTAATATCCATAATACTAAAGGTTAAAGACACTGTACTACAAAAGTACCAAAAATTTGGGATGGACCGAATATTCGGCCACCGAAAATTATCGGCCGAAAATGGTTAAAAAAGGCGCTTTCGGCCGAAAGGGTTTTAGCACAGAAAAATACCAAATGTCAAAGAACAGGGTTACGTTCGTAACCTACCTAACGTGTTGTTGTGATGACGTAATCAAAACGCGGCTTCAGTCATTACATGCGCAACGTGAGCTCTTCAGTCCTGCGTTCTGCAGCCTGTGATAACTCTTCTTGGGACTCGGGAGTCTCGCTGTTTCTATGTAAACTGCGCGAGCAGAGCGTCCAATAAATGAGTCTTTAACATGCTTTATATCCTCACCATTACTATATGCCCGTCGCGGTTAAAAGCCTTTTAAACTAACGTTAGCTGCTAACTAAGTTAAGCTATACGCTTCCGTTCCTCTTTCACTCGTCTCTCGTAAGCTACGTCATCCCCGGCTAAGATTCATGGGAGATGTAGTAAGTACAACAGTCCTTCCATGTAGGCTAGAACGCTGTGAATTATGACAGTAGTTTCTTTATTAGTTGTCATACAAAAATACAGAGTACTTTTATATAAAATGCTTACTGTAGCCACTACAGTAACATCATTATGTCTGCTATAAGCTATTCTCCCTCTCGTGTGTGCAGATCTTTATGCAGTTTTAAAGCACCTTGGCTGTCCAATTATCTAGCAGTCTCAGTCAATGAGTCAACTAGATGTCCACCTTGGAAGGGTGTGGGCGAAATTACTTTACTTAAACCATTGAAACAATTCGGACTTTATAAGAATGTTCGTTTATTAGGACTTTGATGTCCAGCATCCAGTTCATCCTTGATATAATAATCACCAGGTGGTCAATTAAACAAGTGGTTAGCTTGTAGCTGATAGTCAGTAGTAGCTTACATACAAGCATTAGTGGATAATGTTAGTAGAGGTCGATATGGTATTGGTAATGTTCAACCAAGTCGTCTCTGATGATAGTTCGTTGATAGTTAGGTTTGCAATTTAGCAACCGGTACTTGATAGTGTAGCCAGACGTTTTAGCCAGGTAACAGTGTAGCCAGTCATTAGTTGGTCTGCATGTAGTTGGTCTATAGTCAGCTTGTACATTCAGTCAGCGTTTAGTCAGTCAGCATACAATCAGACGTTAGTCAGTCTATAGATTATTTACCTATAGGAAAGGAAAACAAACGGCATTAATTAATAACTAGATATATGAATTCAAGAGAAATGCGGATATTAACGGCGCATCCAATGCAACGTACCGTTGGCCAGTCAAGAGTTCGCCCACAGGGCTTTTCACCTTACAGTCTAGACTGAGAGTGTCACTTAAATAGGGCGACGCGCCGGCACAGAGACAGCTTACCTGCTCAGAGTCGCAATACGTACTCCAAAGTGCGTCCACTAGGCGGCACCAGATAATAATTAACTCATGCAATAAATGTATACAATAAATGTTACTCATGATAATAATGAAGGATAATAATGATAAATATATTGGGAAAAACGTCGGATAATTCTCCATTGGCTTTGTTCTGAATGGACTTTGTTGTAGTTATCCTACAGAGAAAAGAAAATGCACTTGACTTTAATGCACATTTTGTTGTATGCAAAGAGAAAATTTTTAAATTGTACAATCTTTCAGCAGTGAGTCTGGAATTAATGTATGCATTCAAAAGTGCTGAATAAATGTTTTACGGACCCATAATAGTGATTATTAATATTATTTAAGTTAAGTTTTGCCATAATCATGTCTTTTGTCATAATCAGGTAGCTGAACAAAAAAATTAAAGACATTATATATTAGGGATGCCCCGATCACGTTTTTTGCCACGGATACCGATCACCAATCGTCTTGAGCCATATCGGCCGATACCGATCCGATACCGATCGTTTTTGGTTTTATATAATTATTTTTCTTTTTTTATATATACTTAAAAATTTATTTTTTATAAAATATATATATTATATAATTATACTTGTAGTTGTATTATCTGCGAGACATCGCCACCACGCAACAAGTCAAAATGCTTGCTATCTCCACTGTCTGTGTGTATACTCTGCTTTGTGTATACTCGAGTAGCCTCCAGCTCCAGCAAGGATTCTCCGGCGCTGCAGCTGGACACTATACTCTGCCCTCATGCGATGGAAGCCAGGGGGTCGAATATGCATCGAATCAATGTTATAAGACATTGATATCAGGAGCTATCTGTAGCTACCGCTAGCCGGCTAGATAACGTTAAGAAAAACGCCTCAGTGAACTATTTAGTTTAATGGGACATTTTGTTTTGAACAGTGAGCTAACGTGAGCTAACGGAGGTATCAACATGCACTACTAGACTATTGCTGGAGCATTTGTTGATATCAGGAGCTATCAGTAGCTAGCCGGCTAGATACCGTTAGGCAATGCCTCATGTATTAAACTAAAAGTGAATAGTTGACTGGGTCATTCTGTTTAAACAGTAACGATAGCTAGGTAGCTAACGTTAGCTCACGGCCCCATGCACTATAGACTAGAGCAGAGGAGCCTCCTCTGTGTTTACACGGGTGCAGGAGGGGCAGGAGGAGGAGGAGGAGCGGCAGTTTGCAGCTCCGTGTGTCTGAGAGCGAGTGAGATCTCCGCTAAGAATTGGATCATGTTTTTCGATCGGTTTTCACGATCGGCGAAAATAAAGCATTATCGGAATTCACCGATCTCATATTTATACTGAATATCGGCCGATACCGATCGCTGGCCGATCGATCGGGGCATCCCTATTATATATATATTTCTATTAATCATTTTCGGCCTTTCGGCATTCGGTTTTCGGCCAACTGTTTCCTATTTTCGGTATTGGTTTCGGCCAAGAATTTCCCATTCAGTGCATCCCTAGTAATGATATGAAACGGTAGAGGTCTAGTGTCTTACTATAGTAATGATATGAAAATATATAGGCCTAGTGTCTTGCTATGGTAATGATATGAAACGATAGAGGTCTAGTGTCTTACTATAGTAATGATATGAACAGATAGAGGCATTTTTTTTTCTATCACAAAGCTGTTTTATCAAATCAACAGCCAGTATTTCAGGTAAGGGATATGCCAGCATGTAGGCGTTATTTATTTTCTAGCGTGATTCATTCATTGACTCCTTCTGTAGAAAGCTATCTGGCTGACTTATCCAAAGTCCAGTTAATATTATTAGCCTAGCTTAGCACAATGAATGGAAGCGGATAGTGCAGGTTAGCTAGGCAACGTCATCGTTGGATTCACTCTCACTTTCGCTCGCTGGCTCTAGTCTTCATTGAGACTGAGACAAAATAATAATAATAATGGCCTAATATCTGTCCTCTTCGCCATTAACACTTTCGCGGCCAACCACGTATTATACGTTATTGGGCGCCAACGGTTAGCGGCCAAAAACGTATATGCTAGTAGGCAGTATCGAGTGCAGTAAACCCTGTTCCAGACCGGGTGCTACATTTAAACCGCTCCGGGCGCACTTTTCTAGTAATGGGAAACCTAGGGCTTCACTCGATCGCATTGAATTGTTTTCGGGACCCCCGATCCATATGTTGTGGTGGGTTGTCGTGGACCAAATGGACATACGATGGACCAGATGGTGATCAAACAATTGGAATATTCTTTTTGGAATACCACCGACCACAGGTAAGGTCTATCTGACATCCATTTCAGCTTGATCGTGCAAGGTTTTCATACCCATCCCCCTGATCGGCATGTGTTGTGGTAATAACGAATGCTGTTACTGGCAATCAAATAATCAGAAACGACCCCCCCCCCCTTTCATGCATTCATGATGAAACATAATACCTATTATATACAAGAAACGCCAATGGTTTTAGTAGAATTCACGGTGTGCCCTATAACCAGCCTCCCAGGATTTATCCCGGATCATTCCGAAATTATACTTATATTCACCACGGGATAACGCGTGAACGTATTCATGAATTTTTTATTTTTTTTTTGCATCTTGAACAGAAAGTTACTGTCAAATGACCATTGTATTGTATCCATAGCTATAATATAAAATATAGATTTAGCTCTACAAACAAGGTGATGCACAGTGAAACTATGTAATGGAAACCTGGCCCAGCTAGAGCTAGATGGGGAAATCAAATGGCCGCGAATGAGTTAACACAGAATTCTCCAATACGATTGATAGCTGGGAAAGTTCACTTTCTACATGAACAACACAAATGTACAAAATAAACGTCCTTCCTGTTTTAGACTTTGCTCTTTTATTTTGAAACCCCCCGACCGGAAGTGTTATTGTTGTTATCGCTAGTTTCCAAAGGAGAGGCGAGAAACACAGCGGCTCACATGAGCTGATCACACACACACTCTCCCCCCCCCCCTCTCTCTCTGAATGAAACGGAATGCATTTAGGTATCACTCCGGAATCACGTTTCAACCAAGTCACTAACGTTGCTGTCATGAGCCTACAGTGATACAATAAATAAAACGTCCAACTCATGCAACGACTCGGCAAAAAGTCGAGTCCCGTGGATATTATTGCGAGAGATAATTCATACATATTATGAAAGCCAAATGTGTTGTTTAGAATCTGTCCAGTGCTACAAGCTGGAGGGGGGTAGCGACAGTCTGCAAGTCTCTGTGTGGGGTCTAAACCCTATTCAAAGCACACACACCCACTCTGTCTCTGAGTGTGTGTGTGCGTGCATGTATGTGCGTTTACGTGACGTAAGCTGCAGCGAGTGTAGTTTTCTGAGAGAGCGGGATAATTACAGCCATACAATCTAGCAAGAATTAAACCTTTTGCAAAATTAAAGTTTTGCAAATAAGGAAACATAGAACATTTCAAAGCACTCAAAAATGCCATTTCTCTATTTTGACCTATTTCTGAAATGCGCAACACTTTGGGCATTTCTGAGGAATCCTCTCGGCTGAGACAAGGCGATTTTCACACCTTTGTTCTCCCGCATGCGGGAGCAGACAGGAGCTCCGACCCCAGAGGGTTTTAAAAGAAAGTGAATATCTGCCAGTGAGGTGAGAGAATGTCACTTCTGATGCAGCTGACTTTATTTCAATAAAACATATTGACACAAAGTGACATAATCTAGAAATGTGGCCGATTGCTCCTTTTCTTCACAGATAAAGTTGCATTGAGGAACATTGAAGCAGCTAATTCACATTGTAATAAGGAAAGCTGTTTCACCAAACTGGAAGATTATCTCATGTGTTTGAAGGAAATAATATGTCTCAATACAATATTTGATTATTTGTTCAGATGGAGGTTGTTTGTTTGTTTTTTGGTCATGTGGGAAGGAAATGGGAGAGGGTTCTTTACATTGCCAGACCTGCTGCGTTATTACAGTGGAAGTGAATTGATCAAGGTCTCAACTAAACAAATTGCCATGCCCTTCAGGAAGAGAGGAGTGTAATTAGTTCCTTGTCCTGGCCTCTCTCTATACATCTCAATGCGGCCTCATCTAAGACCTTCTCATCTGTACCTGCCTTGCATACAGATAAATGCAGACCAACAAGAAGGCCAGGGTCTCCTCTCTCTGGGACTTCACACGCCGCAATTTGCAGTCTGATAAAAATTTGCTACGGATAAGCATCGTATCAAGATGTAATCGCTGGATAGCACATAAATATTTCATGGAGCACGGTTTGCTCGCGGTGGCTACTGAATAAGCTTTCGGCCCTAACTCTTTGAAGGCGAGGGGAAAAAGTTATTCTCCCCTCCCGGTGCTCCATTCAGTGCGAGAGAGTCACATGTTTGATTTCGACCATAGAATGTCTAAAGATAACTGTGGCCGGCTTGTATGGAGGCTTCTGTTTGGCCAGGGTGCTGAATGTATCGGACACCCTCCACCTAGGAATAGTATATCATGAGCTGAATAATGTGACATTCAATATGCTTAGAACAAGTTTAATGATAAATTTATGCTATACAAATTGGTTGAGAAAGGTTGCGGCAAGCCTACCAAGCTGCTGCAAGCCTACCATCGAGGCCTACTGTATATGCAGCTGGTAATTTTTTTTGTCAATTGTGTCAAATCAACGCAAGCTGACATAGACAGTGCAGATCTGTGATTGGCCGTTGCCCTGTGCTGGGCCTTACATACTTCTGTATACATGTATCATCTTGGGAGCTTGGTCAGAGCATTCCATTATCAATTGTGATTAACTACATTACAAACATGGACTAAATTGAAGAAAGACTGGCTGAGAAAGTCCGAAAATATAGCCATTTGTACAACACAAGGTAGCACACCCACCTAGTGGTTCGGCAGTGTACTGCAACCCACGCTTTGAACTGACGTGGAAGTGTGTCGGCCTACCTCCCACGTACCTCAAATGAGGTATTAATGACTCGCGTATATAAGAAGTTGACTGACATCTGTCACATCTGTACTTTCATCCAACGCCAAGGAGAAGTACTTGCAGTCATGCATGACTTGTTTTAGCTTTCCCTCGATGTGATTCTGAATGTCAAATATTCTACGCGTCACTGTACGACGTGAGAGAGACACGGTTTCAAAGTTCTTAACGCTAGAGAAGCGGGCTGAAAATGTTATTATCCATGACCTGGTCAGCGCTAACGTCATACATATACACAGATCGCTATGAAAAAAACATCTGATTAACCCAATACTGGTAAAATAGAGTCCTTACCTCACATCAGATGTTCTGCAAAAAGATTAATCCAATTCCTGATCACCATTCCAAATATTGATCACGTTTATTCATCCAACGTTATAGTCCGAAACACATAATCGAAAGCTGCTCCGAGCCTCCCCAGTGAATGTGGTAACAGACACTGCTTGCCAGAGATGGGGAAACCCTGGACCGAAGTATTTTTCTGATGCACATGGCCACTCAATCCAATCCAATGATGTGCATTACCATCTGGGAGACGATAGGCGGCGGTATTTGCCCTTTTTGAGCTCAGAGCCATTCCCAATGATAACGTCAGGCTGGATGGATGAAAAATGAATTGAACTAACTGCGTTTCAATATTTGTCAAAAACGTTACCTTTTGTGGTTTATTATGCCGAATAATAACAGTTATTGATATAATTCATTCAGAACACTGAACTTTGAACCCCCACAGAATCTGCCAGGAAGTGTAGTTAGAAAAAATTCCAACGCTGATCAACAGCTAAGCATGCCCTCTTCAAAATGGCTGCAAAAAATGGGCGCCGTCTAGCAATAGACTTCAGCCAATCGAAAACTTAAAACTATCTAATGGCACTTTTAACCTATTGCTAAACTAACGTATTGATGATAATATACATTCTACACACTAAAAACAGATTGGTCAAATTTGACCCAATTTGGGTTATTTTTGACCCAATTCACTGGTCAAAAAGGGCCCGACCAGTGTGTGGGTTAATTTGACCCATTATTATTGGTTATTTAATTTGACCCATAACTTGGGTCAAATAAACGAATACTTTTGATACTTTTACTTTTACTTTTACTTTTCCATTTTAAGGGTCAAAATAACCCAACCTCCAAGTTGATTTGACCCCATATTGGGTTATACCAACGACCCATTTTAAGGGTCAAAATAACCCAACTTCCAAGTTGATTTGACCCCATATTGGGTTATACCAACGACCCATTTTAAGGGTCAAAATAACCCAACTTCTAAGTTGATTTGACCCCATATTGGGTTATACAAACGACCCATTTTAAGGGTCAAAATAACCCAACCTCCTAGTTGATTTGACCCCGTATTGGGTTATACAAACGACCCATTTTAAGGGTCAAAATAGTTGCTTTGACTGAATCTTGGGTTACATCAAACGGGTCAAATAGACCCTATTCACAGCAGCCATCTTGTGAGCCAGATTGACAACGATTGACCAACAGATGGACACAGCAACATGATTAGTTACACATGTGTCAGTCTGGTTCACAGGATGTAGGTTTACCCTGCTGTGTCAAGATGGCTGCTGTGAAAAGGGCCTATTAACACAACTGCTATAGTTAGTACACTACATTAGGTTCCCAGATAGCAAAAAATGAGTGAATCAACGTTGAAATAGGGTTAGGCAGAAATATTGAATCTATGTTGAAGCCTGACATCGAAATTATACAGATCGTTGTCTATGACTTACATGTTGAATCAACGTTAGGTGTCAACCATAACTGATACTATATCAATGTTGATTCAACCATCATCTAAATGGTAATCTACATGCACATTTTAGTTGATTTTATATTGAATCAATGTTAGACATCAATGTTTATTCAACCATAATCTAAATGGTAATCTACATGCACATTTTAGTTGATTTTATATTGAATCAATGTTAGACATCAATGTTTATTCAACCATAATCTAAATGGTACTCTACTTGTACATCTACTTGTAACTTGTAAAGTTAAGGAATCAATACTGATTAATGTACATTTTACATTAAAATATTGCTGCTGATATGTATACATCATAACATTACATGTTTTTTTCCTGCTGTTAAACACACTATTGTTAAATAAATAATAATAAAATTCTTATATGACCATATTTCCAAAAATGACAACATGGCTTTAATATGAAATTTTTTTTTTCTTCTAGGGTCTCATATCATACTTCCAGTGACCATACCTTTTACACAAAAAAAAATAACAGACCTTATAACAGGCTTTCATTAACAATACTATATAGCCACTGCCAGAATAGTGACACACGTATTGTGTGTGGTGAGCACACGCATTCATGCACAACGAAGACAAGATTGCGTTGTCTCAATCATTTTAACTATACATTTATGAGCTCAAAGTATGAGCTCACTGACTGAAATGTCCAACAAAAAGCATCAATTGTCAAATAATATTGATCACATTAACTATACTAGATGTTTTTGAGGAAATTAGAAAGGGAACAACAACTTAACCCTTGTGTCTGATCAGATTCGTATTTGTTTGATAACTTTGCAGTGATTATGTTTGTAGCCAACATAATATGTGGCATAATCTTTTAATTATCTTGTATTTTTTTTTTTACTCTTCATAAATTGTTTATTCCACTTCAGCCCGATCATAACCACCACATATTGTTTTTTTTGTCATATTTAACAACTCTTTTCAGAAAAGTGGGAGTATTTCATTACAAAAATAATATAAAAAATGGTTATGATCAGGGCTGAAGTTGAATAAAATATTTATGGAAAAGAAAGTGGGAAATTATTTCAACATAATCTTTTTATGGAGTTTTTCAATTTAGTCCCCTAATAAGAGTATAATACTTTAGTTTTCAGACACAATGGTTAAATAACAATGGCAGAGGATTTGAATTTAAACACAGTGGAGCTTAGATGATCTACAGTTGTCCACGACTTATCCTCCAAGGCATCTGCTATATAATAATCTTCAGATTTACTTAAGTGTTATTAGTAGGTTACAGCAGTAAGCATTAGTTTGCTCAGTCAATTATGGCCAATTCGTTTTATATTGTTTAATACAGTTAAATAAATAGATAAATGAAAAGCAATTTTTTTTGGATTCCCCCCCCCCCCCCCCCCCCCCCACTGTACCGAAAATAATACCGAACCGTGTCTTCAAAACCGAGGTACGTACCGAACCGTGGATTTTGTGTACCGTTACACCCCTAATGTTTCTATAACTCTCTCCCATATAACTCTCTCCCATACCCTTAACACCAACCGCTGAAGTGCCCTTGAGCAAGGCACTAAACCCCCAACTGCTCCAGTGGAGTTGCTCAGTGGCCAACAGTGTCAGACTGTGGTTGGGCAGCTCCCAGGTGTGAATGGAACTCTGTGAATGTGAATCAGGGCGTAGCTGAAAAAGAGCATCCGTGCTCAGCGAACCTACCCTGGGTAAATAAAGGTTAAAATAAAAAATAAAAAAAACTGCAAGAACAGGCTGAAGCAGCAAGTCATTCAAGTAGATGCCGTCCATGGAAGAACAGTGTCCATGAGGGTAATTCCTTGTACTGTATGAACCAGGGAAACAGTGTGTGCTGTGCTGGGGTACCCTAAGTTTGACTCTGGTTCGCTTGACTTAAGTTTGGGTCACTTCGGTTCCTTGAGATGCCTCCCTCCCGGTCTGGCGCATAACGAAGCCACTTCTTGACAGTTTCGCTGTAGTCCTGGTCGGTCAGCTTGGGGTCAAACTGTCGAGCAGCAGCTGATAGAGACAAAAATAAAAAAGTGAGGAAGAGAGGTGAGATGATGTACGATGATAAGAGCACCCCTCACTTCACACGAGTGCGATTTTTTTTAATCACTCAATTACTCACTCTGTAGGTCTACAGTAACAAGCTACAGTCAGCATCCAGTTAGACTGGACAGGAAAGAGAATTAAGCAATCGCCTAGCCTGACACCATCTAGGCCAGGGGTGCCTAACCTTTTTTGAACCAAGATCTACTTTTTAATTTACCACCTAGCCGAGAGCTACCAGCCAAAATTGTATAATTGTAAGCAGTCATTTGAGGCTTTATAAAAGCAGCATAATGAACACAAATCTGTCAGTGCAGAGTCTGACCTCATCTTAAATAACAAACAGCATTGCTTGTTGTAGTTAACAAGGAGAGGCAGAGTTGATTTAGCAAAAAGAAAAAAAAATGTAATAATCAAATTTTATTAATCAAGATCTACTTGAAATCAGCCCGCGGTCTACTGGTTGGGCACCACTGATCTAGGCAATACAATGTGTATCCATGCACTTCTAGATCTATCACAGTGTTTAGAGGGTCTATCACACCCTCTAAACACTGCTAGACCCTCTAAACACTGTGACATACCCTCTAAACACTGTGACAGACCCTACAAACACTGTGATAGACCCTACAAACACTGTGATAGACCCTCTAAACACTGTGATAGACCCTCTAAACACTGTGACAGACCTGACAAACACTGTGACACCTCTAAACACTGATAGATCTATCAGTGTTTAGAGGGTGTGATAGACCCTCTAAACACTGTAATAGACCCTCTAAACACTGTGATAGACCCTACAAACACTGTGATAGACCCTACAAACATTGTGATAGACCCTCTAAACACTGTGATAGACCCTCTAAACACTGATAGACCCTCTAAACACTGTGATAGACTCTCTAAACACTGTGATAGATCTATCACAGTGTTTAGAGGGTCTATCACAGTGTTTGTCGGGTCTATCACAGTGTTTGTAGGGTCTATCACAGTGTTTAGAGGGTCTGTCACAGTGTTTAGAGGGTCTGTCACAGTGTTTATAGGGTCTATCAGTGTTTAGAGGGTCTGTCACAGTGTTTGTCGGGTCTATCACAGTGTTTGTAGGGTCTATCACAGTGTTTAGAGGGTCTGTCACAGTGTTTAGAGGGTCTGTCACAGTGTTTATAGGGTCTATCAGTGTTTAGAGGGTCTGTCACAGTGTTTAGAGGGTCTATCAGTGTTTAGAGGGTCTGTCACAGTGTTTAGAGGGTCTATCAGTGTTTAGAGGGTCTATCACAGTCTTTAGAGGGTCTATCACAGTGTTTAGAGGGTCTGTTACAGTGTTTAGAGGGTCTGTCACAGTGTTTAGAGGGTCTGTCACAGTGTTTAGAGGGTCTGATACAGTGTTTAGAGGGTCTGTCACAGTGTTTAGAGGGTCTATCAGTGTTTAGAGGGTGTGATAGACCCTCTAAACACTGTGATAGACCCTCTAAACACTGATAGACCCTCTAAACACTGTGATAGACCCTCTAAACACTGTGACAGACCCTCTAAACACTGATAGACCCTCTAAAGACTGTGATAGACCCGACAAACACTGTGATAGACCCTCTAAACACTGTGATAGACCCTCTAAACACTGATAGACCCTCTAAACATTGTGATAGACCCTCTAAACACTGTGACAGACCCTCTAAACACTGATAGACCCTCTAAACATTGTGATAGACCCGACAAACACTGTGATAGATCTATCACAGTGTTTGTCGGGTCTATCACAGTGTTTGTCGGGTCTATCACAGTGTTTAGAGGGTCTGTCACAGTGTTTAGAGGGTCTGTCACAGTGTTTAGAGGGTCTGTTACAGTGTTTAGAGGGTCTGTCACAGTGTTTAGAGGGTCTGTCACAGTGTTTAGAGGGTCTGATACAGTGTTTAGAGGGTCTGTCACAGTGTTTAGAGGGTCTATCAGTGTTTAGAGGGTGTGATAGACCCTCTAAACACTGTGATAGACCCTCTAAACACTGTGATATACCCTCTAAACACTGTGACAGACCCTCTAAACACTGATAGACCCTCTAAACACTGTGACAGACCCTCTAAACACTGATAGACCCTCTAAACACTGTGATAGACCCGACAAACACTGTGATAGACCCTGTAAACACTGTGATAGACCCTCTAAACACTGATAGACCCTCTAAACACTGTGATAGACCCGACAAACACTGTGATAGATCTATCACAGTGTTTAGAGGGTCTATCACAGTGTTTGTCGGGTCTATCACAGTGTTTGTAGGGTCTATCACAGTGTTTAGAGGGTCTGTTACAGTGTTTAGAGGGTCTGTCACAGTGTTTAGAGGGTCTGTCACAGTGTTTAGAGGGTCTGATAGTGTTTAGAGGGTCTGTCACAGTGTTTAGAGGGTCTATCAGTGTTTAGAGGGTGTGATAGACCCTCTAAACACTGTGATATCAGTGTTTAGAGGGTCTGTCACAGTGTTTAGAGGGTCTATCAGTGTTTAGAGGGTCTGTCACAGTGTTTAGAGGGTCTATCAGTGTTTAGAGGGTCTATCACAGTCTTTAGAGGGTCTATCAGTGTTTAGAGGGTCTATCACAGTGTTTAGAGGGTCTGTCACAGTGTTTAGAGGGTCTGATACAGTGTTTAGAGGGTCTGTCACAGTGTTTAGAGGGTCTATCAGTGTTTAGAGGGTGTGATAGACCCTCTAAACACTGTGATAGACCCTCTAAACACTGTGATAGACCCTCTAAACACTGTGACAGACCCTCTAAACACTGATAGACCCTCTAAACACTGTGACAGACCCTCTAAACACTGATAGACCCCCTAAACACTGTGATAGACCCGACAAACACTGTGATAGACCCGACAAACACTGTGATAGACCCTCTAAACACTGATATACCCTCTAAACACTGTGATAGACCCGACAAACACTGTGATAGATCTATCACAGTGTTTAGAGGGTCTATCACAGTGTTTGTCGGGTCTATCACAGTGTTTGTAGGGTCTATCACAGTGTTTAGAGGGTCTGTTACAGTGTTTAGAGGGTCTGTCACAGTGTTTAGAGGGTCTGTCACAGTGTTTAGAGGGTCTGATAGTGTTTAGAGGGTCTGTCACAGTGTTTAGAGGGTCTATCAGTGTTTAGAGGGTGTGATAGACCCTCTAAACACTGTGATAGACCCTCTAAACACTGATAGACCCTATAAACACTGTGATAGACCCTCTAAACACTGTGACATACCCTCTAAACACTGATAGACCCTCTAAAGACTGTGATATACCCTACAAACACTGTGATAGACCCTCTAAACACTGTGATAGACCCTCTAAACACTGATAGACCCTCTAAACACTGTGATAGACCCGACAAACACTGTGATAGATCTATCACAGTGTTTAGAGGGTCTATCACAGTGTTTGTCGGGTCTATCACAGTGTTTGTAGGGTCTATCACAGTGTTTAGAGGGTCTGTCACAGTGTTTAGAGGGTCTGTCACAGTGTTTATAGGGTCTATCAGTGTTTAGAGGATCTATCACAGTGTTTAGAGGGTCTATCAGTGTTTAGAGGGTCTGTCACAGTGTTTAGAGGGTCTATCAGTGTTTAGAGGGTCTATCACAGTCTTTAGAGGGTCTATCAGTGTTTAGAGGGTCTGTCACAGTGTTTAGAGGGTCTGATACAGTGTTTAGAGGGTCTGTCACAGTGTTTAGAGGGTCTATCATTGTTTAGAGGGTGTGATAGACCCTCTAAACACTGTGATAGACCCTCTAAACACTGTGATAGACCCTCTAAACACTGTGACAGACCCTCTAAACACTGATAGACCCGACAAACACTGTGATAGACCCGACAAACACTGTGATAGACCCTCTAAACACTGTGATAGACTCTCTAAACACTGATAGACCCTCTAAACACTGTGATAGACCCGACAAACACTGTGACAAGCAGCAGTTAGGCTCTCTGAAGCAGATAGGCTCTCTGAAGCAGCAGATAGACTCTCTGAAGCAGCAGTTAGGCTCTCTGAAGCAGCAGATAGGCTCTCTGAAGCAGCAGATAGGCTCTCTGAAGCAGCAGATAGGCTCTCTGAAGCAGCAGATAGGCTCTCTGAAGCAGCAGTTAGGCTCTCTGAAGCAGCAGTTAGGCTCTCTGAAGCAGATAGGCTCTCTGAAGCAGCAGATAGGCTCTCTGAAGCAGCAGTTAGGCTCTCTGAAGCAGCAGATAGGCTCTCTGAAGCAGCAGATAGGCTCTCTGAAGCAGCAGATAGGCTCTCTGAAGCAGCAGACCCCTTGCAAATGGGTGTAGCATTCCCTGAGGGGGAGGAGCTGCGCATTATATGGCTTTTTTGCTTACCTTGCTTCCTCTAGAACTCCACCCCTCTTTTGCAAACTCCAAAAGCGGTACTGCTGGTTCTGGTGAGGGGAGGTACTGGTGGTTCTGGTGAGGGGAGGTACTGGTTCTGGTGAGGGGAGGTACTGCTGGTTCTGGTGAGGGGAGGTACTGCTGGTTCTGGTGAGGGGAGGTACCGGTGGTTCTGGTGAGGGGAGGTACTGCTGGTTCTGGTGAGGGGAGGTACTGCTGGTTCTGGTGAGGGGAGGTACTGCTGGTTCTGGTGAAGGGAGGTGCTGGTTCTGGTGAGGGGAGGTACTGCTGGTTCTGGTGAGGGGAGGTACTGCTGGTTCTGGTGAGGGGGGTACTGGTGGTGCCTCCTCATCGATATCTTGATCTGAAAGACAAAGACAGAAAACAAAGAAAGACTTTTACAGTAATTTCAGTGCCATCCAGTGCAGCAAACTCCAACACAGGACCAGGCTGGCAGGACCAGAGACCAGGACAAGAACAGGATGATAACCAAGATGAAGAACAATAATTTGTGTGTGCATGCATGTGTGTTGAAACCCTACTGAACAATACTGCTTAGTCATGGAAACATTTTCATGGTCAAGAAAGTACTAGCTCTTCAGCATTGAAAATATTAGCAGCCTGATTTGGTACATTAGGTGGCTGGGCCAGGGCCTGGTTGTCGTTATGTTCTCCTTGCAAGTGCTTTCTGTAAGACCGAATGAAAGAAAATGTTCTGCTACAAACTCCCTCACAACATTGGATATAAGTGGATGAAGCGTTTATATTGTGTGCTACTCGTAAATGTGAAAAGAGAGACTTGGCATCACCAGGAATTAGCCTTTTGCATTTAAAGCATGTATACGCCATCTGCCTTGATATGTTAGAACTCTTAACTTAGTGATCACTTACAAATTCTCTGTAAAGTTTTGAGAACTTGAGCCGGGGGCCTATTTTGGGGATGAGGTTCCGGATTGTTTCGTCATCTAAAAGTTGAAACGCCTCCTCATCAATATCTTTATCTGAAAGACAAAAGACAGAAAACAAAGAAAGACTTTTACAGTCCAGGCAGCAAACTCCAACACAGGACCAGAGACCAGAACAAGAACAGGATGAGAACCAAGATGAAGATCAGAATAATGTGTGTGCATGTGTGTTGAAACCCTGTATACTGCTTAGTCATGGAAACATTTTCATGGTCAAGAAAGTAAAAATGCTCACCTTTAAAACTGTCTGTGAGCTCTGGCAATTGCCACTCAATACATTTTTCTGTGACAAAGCTGTCCATCAAGACTGGCCTGAAACAAAAGAAAGCAATGTGGAAATGAACACATCTGCAATTAATTAATGCCTCATGCCCAAGTACTCAGCCACGTGTGCACGATAGGCCAAGTACTAGCTGACATAGCAGCCTAGAATATTTAGCACTGAATTCAGGTGTAAAAAGCCTCACCACATGTCTGGCTTCTGCAGTCTACTGCTTAATTTAGTATAGGATGTTGTAAATTGATGCTCGAATCGCGGGACATTAGAGAGATGATGGAAAATGTAGACCTCAAAATCGCGCAAAATGGCTCTAAATCACAGTATGTAGCTAGCTAGCCAACCAGCTATGTCACCGCATTGAGAGGACAACAGCTTTATTACACACATATGGTTAATAAAGATATCAATCATATAACGTTACACAGCTATAGATAATCTCCAGTTAATCTGGTATCATTACAACCCAAAACACGGTAAAATTTGCAATAACAGTAACGTTACTAGTACTGGTTAACTAGGCCTAGCTACTAGCCAGAACCTTTGTAATAGACTTGGTCACTTTCGGTAGCATGCTTGAACGGTAATGATTTATGTGTCGTGTCGTGTCGTGTGGCTTATTTATTAATAGAGGTTACCACATATTTTTACAAGGTTAGAGATGAACCGATTATAGAAATGAGTAGCTAAGTTGCAACTTGTGGTGGATAGCTAGCTAGCTAGCTAGCTGATGACGCGACAGATAGCTGTGAAGAGCTAGCTAATTTAGTTCCACAACGTTCACAGTGCATGGTTAACACGACGCAATAGGTACAATGGATGGGTTGAGATATAAATACTGTGCTAACGAAACGAGATCTTACCTTGAGTCAGTGAAGTCTTTTCCGTGATCATGAAGAGGGTTTGTTGGACCGTGTTGACTGTGAACATGGGACCGTGTTGACTGTGAACCTGACCGTCTGACTGACTGGAACATATAGTTCCCAGTGGGGGAGGGGTGTAGCTTTGCAGATCCCGGCGGAAACACCCAGCTCTCTGACCCAACACATGGGTTATGTCTCAGAAAATGTACCCATAATTATTATAACTCACAAATTGGGTCTAAATTGGGTCAAAATTAAATCTCAATAACCCAAATAATGGTTATGCTCAGAGAATTAACCCATAATTTTAACCCAACACGATTAACCAAGAAATTGGGTTATAGAATTGACCCATCTGTTTTTAGTGTGTACATGCTTTTGATTTAGATTTTTGATTTGATTTTAAATCTTTATTTCGAACATGTAAATGAATACAAACAAAATAAATAACTAAACAAAATCAAAACATAACAAACAAAATAAATAACTAAACAAAAGCAAAACATAACTCAATTTACATGTTCGAAAAGGAGTACGAAGAAGTATACACTTATTTAATCCTACCCCTTTTCCACTACTCAAATTAGTGTACTAGTCGACATAATCGACGACGCCGATCATAAAAACTCGTCGACGCCGAATTTTTTCGTCGATGCGTCGTATTAAAAAATAAAAAAAAATAATATATATATATATATATATATTTTATTTTTTTATAACTTTTTTGCACTACCTATCTTTGTGAAAGTGGCTTCTCAGCTCTGGTCCAGCTGAAGACAAAGCAGAGAAACAGATTGGACATTGAGCATGACCTCAGAGTTGCTTTGTCTACCATCACCCCAGACTTTGAGACTCTTGTCAGGAGCAAACAACATCCCCAGTTATCCCATTAGTTCCCTGGGATGTTAAGCTAAGAAGTCTGCTAAGAAGGATATATTATTTATTATTATTATTATTCTTATTATTTTATTTCATTGTGTTTTTAGCCCTAGTTGCACTTTTGTTGCAACCCCAGTTATCCCATTAGTTCCCCCAAACTTACTGTCGGTCTGTTATGTTAAGCTAAGAAGTCTGCTAAGAGCCCGGAAAAGGAGCCGTGCCCACAGGAAGCAGAGATGGAGGGTGTGACAGAAATAATCGTTAGATTAGTCGACTAATCGGAAATATTATCGACAGATTAGTCGACTACCAAAATAATCGTTAGTTGCAGCCCTAGAGTGTACTAATTTAAAACATCTAAAAAAAATATATATATATATGCAAAACAAAAAAAACTAAAACTATATATGTAAAACGTGAAAGAAATAAAATTAAAATGTAAACACCCGTGAATATCAAGTCCCTTCCTCATCCCTGTACCTCGTGAACATAATTTCCTTATAAATCAGTTTGAATTGTCTCATAAACAAAAACGGATACATTCACTGTGTGTTCTGCCTCATTTGTTGATGATTTGTTGATGAAACAAAACTAACATCAACACAATTGACCACCATGAGCGGAGTTTAGTCTCACAAAAATATCGCCGATTTTGTTAGCTTACATGCTAACGTGATTGGGATATGCCAGTATAACAGTATAGCATTGTGGCTAGCAGCTACATAGTGCTAGCAGAATGAATGGATGTAAACTTTATTTAACAGATTGCAGAATGGGTACAATACAATACGGCTCAATACAAACAATTGTTAAGGGAATGCAGACTGTTGTAGCTTGGACTGGGCTCCTTATAACAATAACTTGACAACACATTGGTAGCCACAGCTACTTGGGACAGCTCTGCTGTAAACACTGGAAATAACTATCGCCGATTTTGTTAGCTTACGTGCTAATGTAACGGGGAAGCCTGTGGGTATGTCCACAGTCACGGAAACAGTTTTTTTTTTTTTTTTTTATCTTTCTTTCCCTCCTTTTTTCCCGATTTTTCTCCCATCCCACCCTTCCTGGTTGTTGCGTACTTTCCCCTACTGTTGGTCTGGGAGACCGGAGACTGTCACATGCTTTCCTCCGACGCATGTGCAGCCTGGGGCAGGCCAACCTGGCCGCGCATGTTCTCACCGGGGAGAGTGTAGCGTGTGGGAGGCCACACTATCTCTCCTTAGTTCCAACCCTTGCTGAGCAGGCTGCGTGAATATTAAAGGCAACCAACTTGTGTTCGGCTTTTCTCTGATTGGCCCCGCCCCCACGCGCAGGCAACTGGCACGTCCCAAATGAAATCCCAAATGAAATCCGCGGAGCAAAGCGGCAGCGCGGGCAACCAACTTGTGTACCAACCAACTTCTGCTGTTCCAACCAACTTGTGTTCAGCTGCGGTAGCAGTGGAGCGCTATGAAATGCGCTGAACTAGAAAGCGTAACGTTATTATGTTTCGCGTTTTTAACAACCAACTACCAGATTCACTCGTACCAGATTCACTCGTGTATAAACAAAGCCCATACAGTTATGAAATGCGCTGAACTAGAAAGCGTAACGTTATTATGTTTCGTGTTTTTAACAACCAACTACCAGATTCACTCGTGTATAAACAAAGCCCATACAGTTATGCAATGCGCTGAACTAGAAAGCGTAACGTTATTATGTTTCGCGTTTTTAACAACCAACTACCAGATTCACTCGTGTATAAACAAAGCCCATACAGTTATGACATGCGCTGAACTAGAAAGCGTAACGTTATTATGTTTCGCGTTTTTAACAACCAACTACCAGATTCACTCGTCACTGTATATCACGTCTGAAGTATAAACAAAGCCCATACAATTTTTTAGATGAATTATTGTGGATATAATATAGAAAACACATCATTATGATATTGTCAGATGCCGCAAAATACAATGGTGAGTGAGAAATATATCTCCAGTGATAAAACCCAGTGCTCTATGTCTCTATGATACACAGCGTGGATGGGCTTTCAGAGGGAGAGGCATGCATGTACATAATTTCACCATATTCAAATACAGACATAATTGTGGATTATTGTACAATGGTCTTCTTACTGGCAGCAGAAAAGCATGATTTGTTTCTATTTCTATACATATTTTTACTTTCAACTTATATTATGAATACTAATATTAGGAGTATTTCTCACACGTGACCTTGAAAATGAAATACACTTTGTTTTATCGGAATGTAAGATAAGCTTTTGTTTTAAGATAGGAGGTGTACTGTATGTCAAATGTCGGTCATGTGGTGGAAGAGTTTAGCACAGTCACACAACAGAACACCAGTGTTTCTAGTAGATATGTTTATACATATATATATATACATACATATATATAGTAGTTACATAATCCACACAGACAATAACAGTACATAATCCACACTGACAATAACAGTACAGTTACACACACCACGTGATGACACAGGGCCACAGTGGCTCAGGAGTTAGAGCAGTCGTCTGGGGGAAGGTAATGGGAAGGTTCCCGATTAGATTCCAGCTCCGTGAGCAAAGACACTTAACCCCCTCAACTCCTCCTGATGAGCAGTTCGCACCTTGCATGGTTGCCTCCAACATCGGTGTGTGAGTGAATGTCTGAGTGAGTGTGAGGCATAAATTGTAAAGCGCTTTGGAAAAAAACTGTTATATGAATGCAGCCCATTTACATGCATAAAGCGTTGTAGTGCATTACAATTACACCTTGGCTACACAGTCAGATGGAATACAGACTAATGGTTACATGTTTGTTTAGCCTTAAGCACCTCTTTGTAGCAGGGTGGATTATCCCTGCTTCGTGGGAACTGGGGTGCACAGTCACTAGGTAGTAGGGCTGTCTTAAATGCTTCGAAGCTTCGAACGTTCGATTCGATGGCACAAGCTTCGAACATTAAAAAAAAAATCGAAGTTAAAATAAAAAAAAAAAAAAATTCAATTTTTTTTTTTTTACTTCGCTGTGTGTGTGTGTGTGTGTGTGTGTGTGTGTGTGTGTGTGTGTGTGAACTACCCATCCCAGTTAGGACAGCCGAATCCCGTCCAATCTTTCGCCGTCGACTAAAGACTCACTTCTTCAACCATTATCTGAAATGATAAAAAAAAAAAAAAAAAAAAATCTAACCGTGACTAACCTTACTGTCATGCACTTGTCCTAATAAACTAACCTACACTGTAACACGCAACACTTTGATGAACATTGTTACTCAGCTGATAGAGTTGTACCCTTCTTGCTGTCTTGTCGTACAGAACTTGTAAGTCGCTTTGGATAAAAGCGTCAGCTAAATGACTAAATGTAAGTGTGTGTGTGTGTGTGTGTGTGTGTGTGTGTGTGTGTGTGTGTGTGTGTGTGTGTGTGTGTGTGTGTGTGTGTGTGTGTGTGTAGGTGTGTGTGTGTGTAGGTGTGTGTGTGTGTGTGTGTGTGTGTGCGCGCACCTTGTAGAATTCCACACATAAGAAAGAAAGATACTGGGATGAATAAACAAAATAGGAAATAAAATGTAGAAATGCATGCAATACATAAATAAATATGAATCTCCATATATGAAATATAACATTTAGATAAGGTGCTACTGAGATGTTTTGGTGAGTTCTTTGTTTTTTTGTGGAAGTTGCCCTTCTTAAAAATGCATGAACATTCACTGATAATTGGTCTGTAGTGGAGTCTACAAGGTCTACATTGCCGGACCATGTAGAATCCGGACCTTGTAGACTGACATAATTCTGTGCATAGTTTAGTCTACACAGGCCATATTTCAAATAATAAAAATCTTACTTCATTCATCTTAAACATTCTTGATTTGGGGGATTGGTAGTTCCCATGAAATCTGAAGTTGTTCAAACGACAACAGCGATCCACCTTGAATTAAATCACACAGCCGAGTGAAACCTTGTTGGATGCGTCAGTCACGAAAGGGGCTACTTAATTAATAATCCAACCCACTTTATTTATAGAGCACATTTAAAAACAACAACGTTTACGAAAGTGCTGTACAAGTCCCACAACATAAGATAAAAAATATTAAAAAAAATTTTTTTTTTTTTTTTTTTTCGAAGCTTCGAATAAAAATCGAAGCTCGGCCCCGAAGCTTCGATTGCCAAAAAAAGCTTCGAAGGTCAGCCCTACTAGGTAGTGAGACACAGTAGCACTCTGGCCAGCTGCACCTCCGTCTTTGGGGTCCGGAGCATCAACTGGAGGCTGGCAGTGGGAGTGTATGAGGACCAGGGTTTACAAACCTGGTCCGGTACTCTGGCCTTCCTCCCTATCTCTTGGGCAGTCAGCAGTACTCCCCAACACACCCTCACTCTCCACAATTGTCTCTTTAGTCCCCCCCACACCTAATGACTGAATGGTAACTTGGTTCCCCCCGCAAGCAGTACCCTCCCTCGGTGACAGTAGAGCCCTTAACTCTTTCAGTGCCACTCACAAGATTTCTCAGGTTTTTTTATAGGTGGTTGCATGCCACTCACGAGATTTCTCGGAATTATTATTATTATTATTTTTTTGCCATCTGAAAAATTATTGCATCACCCGAGCCTACCCGAGTATAGCCGAGCTGCGCCCGTGATCACTGTGGAAAAAAGCGCCCCCTGTCGTCTCCCAGATGACATAAGTGATTTTGGAATGGACTCAATGAAAATGAATGGGGAAAGAAATCCGGTACTCCACATTTTCCAGTTCACTGATCCAGCCGGGGTTACCACAGTTCATTCTGGAGCCTCAGATCCCCGCGGATCATGGAGATCTATTGTGTCGCGTTGGATCCATACACGTATCGATTTTTTCGAATGGTGATCAGGAATTGGAATATACCAGTTGGATACCATCTGATGTCAGGTAAGGACTCTATGTTATCAGTGGTAGGATAATCGGAGTAAGTTTGATGAAGTTATAAGCTGTTTTGTGAAATGTCTTCTTTCGGTTTCACTGTAAAAGTCTGTGAGGAAATCAACGGAGCGATTATCAGTGCGCGGCCGTAATGTGCTTGCGTGCACGTATAATATTGATCATCTAGCGTTTATTTGAAAACTATTCATAAAAAGGCCGACGAATATCAACGTTGTGGAATATTCCACTAAAAGACGATTTTCATAGAATGCTCCAGAATGAGCTGTTTTTTATATCAAAACGGGGGCTTTTCTAACTGCTCTGAAACGGAAACGACGCGATAAAAAAACAATCTGTTTTCACAGCACTGACTGGAAAATAGTCTTTGATAATGCGATGGGCAGATTAGACACATAGCCATAATTTAAAACATAGATTAGGCGATATTAACGTTAACATTGGCGCCGATGGTGGCATTCAAGCGGTAAAACGGAAAACCAGGCGTGGCACTGAAAGAGTTAATAGCTGAAAGGGGAAGTTGGGTAGGAAGGGGTTAAGTGTGTTAACGTTACCCGCACCAAAAGGGTTAATATTAGGCTCAGGAATTGACACACACACCAAAACTCCCATCTACATTCTTTATATTAATTATTGAAGCACTGTTCAGCTACAAATATTTAATAGCAGTGGTTGGTTCTAAACATACATCAGAGGGAGGAAATTCTATGTTAAACTAGGAGATCACATGTCTGATATATACGACAACAACTATGGAGTTGCACAAGGGAGTTGCTTAGGTCCTTTACTCTTCTCCCTTTACATGTTACCGCTGGGTGATATCATCAGAGAACATAATGTATATTTCCATAGCTATGCGGATGATACACAACTGTACATATCTGCTGAACCAAATGATACAGCGATTAGCTCCATTACAGACTGCTTACTGGCAATAAATAAATGGATGAGTAAGAACTTCCTGAAACTAAACGAGAACAAAACTGAAATTCTAATTATAGGCTCCAAAACTAAAAAAGAAACATTAATAAAGAACCTGGGGGGACTAACCCCTTGGATCAAATCTGAGGTCACTAGTCTTGGGGTTATCATAGATTCAGAACTGAACTTCAATTCTCATATTAGCAAAGTGACGAAAACATCGTTCTTCCAACTCAGAAATATAGCAAAAGTACGACCATTTATTAATCAGAACGATGCTGAGAAGCTAATTCATGCATTCATATCTAGCCGGTTAGACTACTGTAATGCACTTTTCACAGGTCTCCCTAAGAAAACCACAGAGAGGCTTCAGCTAATCCAAAACTCTGCAGCCCGACTGCTAACTAGAACCAAAAGGAGAGAGCACATTAGTCCAGTCTTAGCTGCTTTACACTGGCTTCCTGTAACATTTAGAATTGACTTTAAGGTCCTTCTCCTTACATACAAAGCTCTAAATCAGGGGTCAGCAACCTTTTTGACATGGAGTGCCTTTTTGAAATATAGTTGTAACTAGTGTGCCTCAACAATATTCCATGCATCGTAATTTTTTAAGGCCTAATGGAGAACACCAGGATGTGAATGGAGGGTGAATGTGAGGTATATCGTGTAAATACGTTTTGATTGATCGCAAGACTACACTGTAAAAAAAAATATTATAATAAGTTACCAGAACTTAAAAATATTGAGTTCAGTTACTGTGCATTAAGGTTTTCAGTTTTCAATCCATAATAAGTTAACAGAAAAATAAGTACACAACCACATTATTTCAACCTAATAAAACTATGTTTATTGTCATTGTTTTAAGAACACAAGTTGACTTGGTAATACTCACATTTTGAGTAAAAAATGGCTTTTAACATGTGCAATGTTCAATGAAATAGAAAAATAAATAATACAATTTGTTGATTAATCCCACTGGTCACAATGGTGACCGTAATAATGTTTTTGTTATAAGGCTCTGCAAATGTTACTGAATGATGTAGCAATGTATTTCCAGCTAAATTGAAATAATAAACAAATAAAGGGTCTCAATTAAATATGTGGTAGTAAAAATAACCTGTGGGAGGATTTCAACAAGATAAATGAGACAACAGTGCAAAATATTTCACTATAATATTTCAAAAAAAAAAAAAAAATTTCATTTATTATTTTTTTTTTTATGCTGCCCCCTGTGCCTATGCAAATGCCCCCGCGTGCCTATGCAGGCACGCGTGCCTAGGGTTGCCTACCCCTGCTCTAAATGGACAGGGACCTAGCTACATCGCCAACACTCTAATAAATTACACACCAGCAAGAACACTGCGATCATCAGCTGCTGGACTACTAGAGGCTCCCAGAAGCAGTCAAAAGAGGATCGGTAATGCAGCCTTTATCAACTATGCCCCAAAACTATGGAACAAACTACCCCAAAACATCAGGGAAGCCAACTCGCTAGACATCTTTAAAAGACAGCTTAAAACCTATCTCTTTGCTCAGGCATTTCACTGATAGATATCTGCTACCACCTAGTGGCAAGAGGAAACATCAGGGATATCCTGACACAACTTGTATTTACCTGCACTATTCTTACCCTGCCTACTCTTATACACTGCCTATCAAATTCATGTGTCGGTTATTGCACTTTTTACTTCTTACTGATGACTATTTTTAAACTGAATCATTTTAAACTATTTTTATTATTTGCTAGATCCAAATGTGAAACACTGTGATTATTTGTTCATGCAATAGGTCCCACTATTTAGTATGGGTTCGAGTCCCTGTGATCTAATATCACTAAAGTTACAGTGTGGGTTCGAGTCCCTGTGATCTAGTATCACTAAAGTTACAGTGTGGGTTCGAGTCCCTGTGATCTAGTATCACTAAAGTTACAGTGTGGGTTCAAGTCCCTGTGATCTAGTATCACTAAAGTTACAGTGTGGGTTCGAGTCCCTGTGATCTAGTATCACTAAAGTTACAGTGTGGGTTCGAGTCCCTGTGATCTAGTATCACTAAAGTTACAGTGTGGGTTCGTGTCCCTGTGATCTAATATCACTAAAGTTACAGCAATATGTACTGTGAAGTATGTTGGGAATTACAGGAGTATTACTGAATAGAGAGCCTATTAGGATGCTAGATCCTAATGTGAAACACTGTGATTTGCCATATCTTGCTCGCTCATGCCTGTATTTTTTATGTCCGTTCTATTTTATAATTTTTTTTTACTATTTTTAAACTGAATCATTTTAAACTATTTTTACTATTTGTGTTACTGAAAACTGTAAGCGGAGAGCCTATTGGGATGCTAGATCCTAATGTGAAACACTGTGATTCTACCTGTCTATCTTTTTATGCTCGCTTATGCCTGTATTTTTTACTGTTGTGAAGCACTTTGAACTGCAACCTCTGTATGAAAAGTGCTATACAAATAAAGTTATTATTATATTATTATTATTATGGTTACTTCAGTCTTTAACTCAATATCTGGAAACACTTGTATCATACACCCACACAGTATAGAACCAGGTATTGCTGACCCGAATGTAATAGCCTTCAAGGTGCTGCACTCCTTACCCACGTCTGGGCTAGTACCAATAAGGATGCCTCCTAAGGCTCTACTTATAGGGTAACGTTACATTTACCTCCAAGAGGGAAATGGTTAAGTAGATGGGAATATTATGTCAAGGAACATACACATTATCACGCTCAAATAAAAGTAAATAAAACAAAAGTGTGGACCCACAATTACCCAAAACAAAAGCCCTATGCTAATGCCGGCCTGTATTGTTCGGGGTACCCCTATGAACTGGTAGTAATAGATCCTGGGCGCCGAAGCCCTAAAGTACTCTACCACAATGGCGGCCGCGCCGCTCTACCACCGTCCGGGTGGCAAGATGGTGACGAAGGTCCTCGTCGCAGGGACTAGCAAGCGGGGTTGGAGCAGGGGCAGTGGTGTGCAGAGCGCGTGTTGGGTGCTGGCGACCTCTGCTGGACGGGACGGCTTCAATGCTTTTTTGCCCCACTAATGTTCAAAGCCACAGACGCGCTCAGGTTGTGTTGCTTTGCACGTTTCTTCGCAGGTTGCCCAGCTTCAACTCGCCTCCGCGAGCCGGCTGGCAACTTCCTGCGTGCCACTGCAGTTGGCTGGCAGCCAATGATCAGGCCCTGACGTCTCGCAGCTCGTCGTAATATGGCAGCCCTCCTCGTCGGCAGGCTCCCGGACTTGCCGAATGTGTGGAGGGCTGACTCCAATGCAGAAGGGTTTCTATTCAGCAGCAGATACTGTTTTATCATGGCCTTGAATCCAGAAGTGTGGAGAGGGTCCCGTCTGCGTCGCCTCATATCTGAGATCGCCTCCTCGAAATCAGATTCGTCATCATCTGAATGTGTGACAATAAGAAGGGAATAGGTTTATTTTGAATGTGTATGCTGGTATTGTACATGCATTATAGTATAGGTAATAATTACCATTATAATTACACTGTCACAAACAGACGCGTTCATAACTCACCTGGTTCTTCCATGGGCCTACTGCTTGACTCAGGGGTGGCTTCTGTTAACACAAAGACACGCGCATATCAACGCCAGTATCTCACATCTTATGGTGTGTGTGTGTGTGTGTGTGTGTGTGTGTGTGTGTGTGTGTGTGTGTGTGTGTGTGTGTGTGTGTGTGTGTGTGTGTGTGTGTGTGTGAGAGAGAGAGAGAGAAAGTGACACTGTCACAAACAGACGCGTTCATAACTCACCTGGTTCTTCCATGGGCCTACTGCTTGACGCAGGGGTGGCTTCTGTTAACACAAAGACACGCGCATATCAACGCCAGTATCTCACATCTTATGGTGTGTGTGTGTGTGGTGTGTGCACGTCAGTAGCGGCCGCTGGCGCTGGTGCCTTGTGGGTCGCAGTTCACGTTAATAGGTCGAGTTGAAAATGTAATGCTCTGAGATGCTCTGGAGCAATCTCTCTCTGTCTCTCGGATCAATCAAATCAAATAATTAACACATGTATGTTGTCATTTTAAACAACTCACCATTCATTCATTATGCATCAGCAGCAGCTAAATTAATGTTATAGTTCACAACACAGCAGCGCGTTTTGAATCGCTAGCCAATTATCGTCTCAGCAAGCACAGTCAATACTTTTTTCCGTAGCCGCATTTCGCGGAGACAGCTGTGTATAGCGAGAGAGAGAGAGAGAGAGAGAGAGAGAGACTCACTGTTTAGTTGAAACGTCCAGGGCAGGAGAGCTTGATAAAGTGTATAATCCACTGTTGATGTATTCCAGACCACTGTCCACTGTCTCCAGACTGCATCCGCCATATAGCTTGTTAGCCAAGTGTTAGCTTGTTAGCACAACACAAGTACATTTCTTTGTCCATTTTTCCGCGTCGAACAGACTGCAAACTACCTGGCGTTCTATCGCCATGCTCTAAGACAAACTCTAACCTTAACCAAGTTTGAAAGAGTGCCTAAGCTTAACCGTCTAAAGAACTTGCAGTCACGCTCTAAGACAAACAGCTGCATCTCACAACAACACAACTACCAACCTAGGAATAAGCTAGAATTGGAACGTTAGAAATTGGATTCGGCCAATCAGAGAGCGTCTCCGCGAAATGCGGCTACAGAAATTCTTGACGCTACTGCCTAGACCGCTTCAAATCGCGCCCGGATTCCAACATAATAGTCATATTTCAACGCACAACGCGTTACGCACTGATTGGCTTCGACGGATACAGCGATCAAACCGTGACGCGCACTCAGAGCGCTATTGCGTCTAGCCCGGACTGATAAAAAAAAAAAAAAAAAAAAAAAAGTGATGTCACTTTCTGTTCAAGAAAACAAGTATTTTTTTATTTTATATAATAACGTTATATTGTGCATTGGAAACACAAACATACTTAAAATGAGTAAATATTATTAATTTTAAACATGTTTATATTATTTATAGGGCTATAAAACAAAAAACTAAAACATTATTTTTCTTGTTCTCTCATATAAGCAGGGGGGGGGGCGGCGCCCGAGCGCCCCTAGTGGTAGAGCCGCCACTGGTGCGCGTGCGTGCGTACGCGCGCAAGGAAGGGTGGTATTACTGTTAAGACAATGTCTACATTTATGTTTGTTTCATATTATATATTATTTATATTATATATATACAATGTGGGAATGGTTCATTTTTCCTAAATACATTCTAGGGGTATGATTTGTGACAAGATGGCCGCCAACCCTGAGCTGCTGGGATGAGAGTTGATTGCTGCAGGGGGTAATGAGCAGCAATGCAATTCAGGTGTGAATGCCATTTTGGGGTGGAATAGGCAGAGGGAAAAAATTCTTTGCAGTGGAAGGACTAGTTTCCTTCAGTGGGAGAATAATGCCCATTTAGAATTAGAAAAGAGGGAACCAAGTGAAAGAATCACTCCAGAGACGCCATTGGTATGTATGTTTGTAGTTGTGTAATTGTGAATTTAAATCACTATAGTATAAATTGTACCTGTGGAGGGCTGGGTTGGTGGCAATTTTGTGGGAATCATTCCAATTAATGAATGTTTGGGTGTACTGTGTAACTAGATAGGAGGGGATGCCTTTTGGCAAGTTTTTTGTTTACTTTGGGTTGGATCTGGTCCATTGTGATCAAGTAACAATTGTTTGGTTAAATGTAATTCGAACATAATTGATTTGGTCTGGTTAAATTTAAAGTAAAATGTATTTGGAAGGTTGGTAAAATATAATTTGGTTAAATTGAAATTCAAACTATAATTGATTTGGTCTGTAAAATAGCCAAATAATGTATAAAATGTAATTTGGTTAAATTGAAATTCAAACTAAATTGTTTTTGTCTATAAAATAGCCAAAGAATATATAAATGTGTTTGGAGGGAAGAAATAATCATATACTGAAAATACTACAATTTAAATGTATTTGATTATTTGGCATGCACTTGTTATTTGTTGGAGTGGCTAATTTTTGTGTTTTTCTTTTAAAGGGTTTCAACAACAAATGATGATGTGTTGGAGCAAAAAATCATTAAAATCTGCAAAATGAAGTCGAGTTGTCCCAGCGTCCTCTGTTGAGGTTCAAGCCGTTTTCAAGTTTGGGCAGCACTGGTACCAAAGGGGGAAAAAAAAACCACATAACTTGACAATTACTTACCCTGGAATGACTGGCATGCTGGCTGAGCAAGTCTCATGGGTTGCAGGTAGTCCAAGGAGACGGTTGCTATAGTATACAGAATATAAGAAGAAGCGGCATTGCGTTTAGTGTAGGAAAGGTCTATTATGGTTTATTGTGAAAAGAAAGGTATTAGCTTTACCTGATGATGTTAATTTGAGCATTTCTGCCTTCATCGCCGGAGTTGTGGGGAGGAAAGTGCTTGACATATCCACACTGTAAAACTTGGCCACTGCTGCCAGGTGTTTACACACAGCCCCAGTTAGTCCTGCCGGGCATGAGCACATCTCCGCCTCCGTGTCCACGATGTACGGCCCCATCACCGAGCCCTTCACCTCGTACCTGTTGTCCTCAAGCTATACAAATCATAAGTCATACAGGACATTACACAGTGGCTAAATCTGCACTGGTTACTGCAGTCAGTCATCTCTAAAAGTATGCATTTCATATATTACCCGCTGGATCTGAGATGCAGTGATGTTGCTATCCTGGGGAAGGAATCTCCTCTTCTTGTATGTGACCCAGTGTCCGAGGGCAACATCAACAATGCGGGCCTCGTAGTAGACATCCAGCCTCGAGGTCAAGAGGTTAAACAGTTGGCATGGGTTGAAGGCTTTAACCCTCTGCATGATCCTGTCTTTGAATAGCCGCACCGCTGCTTCAGCGTAATTGTTGGTGTCATTTCCCCGGGTGAGGAGACCACGGCTGGACCGGTGGCTCAGTGCCCAGCACTCTCTGCGAATGTAGAGGCGCTCAATGTACCTCAGGTACTTTTCATACCTGCAATTGATCAAATAAGGAAACAAACACAGAAGATGCACAAACATGGATGTAATGACAGCAGGCTCATGAAGAGGTAGACACAAGCCTCCTGACTTTCTTGCACCAAATTTGCAAGACTGCTGTGCTGTGGGAATGTCTGTGTACATAAGCAAACGCGTCTAAGCACTAACCTGACAGCAACAGGGTGCTCTCTCGCCTCCGTGTACAGCCTGTCCACCTCTGCTGTCTCCTTGGAGTAGAGCATCCCTTGAACCAGAGCGAGCAGAGTTTGTCTGTCTCGGCACTCCACCAGACTCTCCTTGCTCCACAACCATCTCCATACTGCTTGTAGCAGATGGAAGGAGCACAGAAGAGTGGCTAGTGGGAATGCCCTCCCTAAGGCTCCCCTCTCTGCCTTGCAGTCATCGGTGATGAAGATCTGTGGCCCAGCTGCTCCCCTGCCAGCAAAGGCCCTCTCTCCAATCAGATTAGTCAGCAGCTGTAGCCCTTCAAAAATCGTCTCCTCGTCCTCAGACTGGCAGAAGAAGATCCCCAATGGTACGCCACCGGCAGGGCTGTGCGTCAGCAACAAAAAAACACGGATGTTCTCCCTGTCCATGTTCCCTGAAGAATCGATGAAGCAGAGTTTGCCACTGTGCTTCAGCTGACACACCGACAAACACAGATGGACAGACAGACAGACAGACAGACAGACAGACAGACAGACAGACAGACACACACAGAGGCAGGCAGGCAGGCATAGTTAGTGTTAGTTAGTGTGTTACATAGTTACTTAGTTAGTTGCCACCTCAGCACCACTGTGAATGGAACACCATGACAAAATCACAGTATACAGATACCTGGTGGTGCACTCGTCTCATCAAGGGAGAGCACAGCGCAACTAATGGGGCCCCTCGAGAAGAGGTGCCCATTACAGCACACGCCTCCTGGCACTTGGCGTTGTACGCGTCCACCTGCCGACCGAGGGCTTCCACCATACTCTGGCCACTCTGGGCGCCAAATTGGTCCCTGTACACCTTTGCGAATAATCTGAAAGATTATTGGCAAAGAACACTAATTTAGTTGGTGAAATTGTAACTGCATAAAATTCCAATTCATGGTTATGAATATTTTGGCAGTACTGTAGTTCATAACTGAACGTCTACCTATGCACATATGACAGGTCTGGGCAGATCCCTCTGTTTCCTGCAGCAATCACGTATGTGTCTCTGTGTTCAATTAGGAGATCGTGCTGTAGCACAGCCAAAGCAGCGGTAGGCGTGTGGCCAATCTCGAACAACGCTGTCAATGTGTCTATGGCCTTTTGTCCAACATCTCGATAGCGCATGGCCTCTGAGACATGGAGATTGTGGTTGTGAATATTCACAATGCGAACTTGCATTGGGAAATTAGGGATATGCGGGTCTTTACTCCTGTAAAATAAATCAAAAATTTAAAATCAACTATCAATAAAAACTAGGCCCCAACTGTTATGTCCATAAAAACAATTGAATTATAAGTATTGTATTGTATAGTTCAAACTCACCGGGTCATTCCTCTATTTTTTAGTGTTACAGCCATGGTAGCGCGGCAGCCGGTGTTTTTGGATGTCTGCTTGCCTTGTCTCACCCCGATCACCTTATGCTGGCACCTGTAACTTTTCTGCACAACATTTTGATTGATGTTATCATTATGCGTATGGCTGAAAGGCACAAATGGTAGTCTAACAAATGACATAAGACGTTTTGACAACACAATTCTTACCTTGAATAGGACACGGCCCCCCCCCCCCCTTGGTCGCGTAACCTCCACTCTCCATGTAACCCCGGATGACTCATTCACCAACTCCACCCACTCGTTGGCCTGTTCCACAGTGCGGACATCCACGTGTACTGTAGACATGAAACCACGGTCGTCTCCTATTGGGGTGACCTCTTCTTCATACTCGCACACATGAAGCGGAAACGCGTCAGGCAGCCAACCCTACAGCAGAGATGCAATTAGCCTACTGGTAATTTAAGTAATTTAAGACCCCCACATAAAGATTAGGAATGATCATAATCAACGACAGGGATTACCTTTAAGTGTGGGTAGTCCTCTATATTGTTTCTCACTGACGTGTCCTGCTCACAAACACCATCACTGCGTCTAAAGTCCAAATGAATGCAAAAACAGCAGGCTAGCTATTTAGGTATTAACAATTGTATGTATTGACCTGTACTAATAAACTTTTCAATCAATCAATCATGTAACCTACTGTACCTCTGCGCTGGCTTGCACGTTGTAATGTAGTTAATCAATCAATCATGTAACATACTGTACCTTACTGTACATGTGCACTTACTGTACCTCTGCTTGCCTACAGCACAGGTAATGGCGTTAATCAATGAAACATGTAACCTACACCTATGTACCTTGTTACTGTACCTCTGCTTGCATACAGCACAGCAGATAATGGCGTTAATCAATGAAACATGTAACCTACACCTATGTACCTTGTTACTGTACCTCTGCTTGCATACAGCACAGCAGGTAATGGCGTTAATCAATGGAACATGTAACATGTAACCTACTGTACCTTACTGTACCTCTGCTTGCCTACAGCACAGCAGGTAATGGCGTTAATCAATGAAACATGTAACCTACACCTACTGTACCTTACTGTACCTCTGCTTGCCTACAGCACAGCAGGTAATGAAACATGTAACCTACACCTACTGTACCTTACTGTACCTCTGCTTGCCTACAGCACAGCAGGTAATGGCGTTAATCAATGAAACATGTAACCTACACCTACTGTACCTTACTGTACCTCTGCTTGCCTACAGCACAGCAGGTAATGAAACATGTAACCTACACCTAATGTAACTTACTGTACCTCTGCTGCCTACAGCACAGCAGGTAATGGCGTTAATCAATGAAACATGTAACCTACACCTACTGTAACTTACTGTACCTCTGCTGCCTACAGCACAGCAGGTAATGACGTTAATCAATGAAACATGTAACCTACACCTACTGTAACTTACTGTACCTCTGCTGCCTACAGAACAGCAGGTAATGGCGTTAATCAATGAAACATGTAACCTACACCTACTGTAACTTACTGTACCTCTGCTGCCTACAGCACAGCAGGTAATGACGTTAATCAATGAAACATGTAACCTACACCTACTGTAACTTACTGTACCTCTGCTTCCTACAGCACAGCAGGTAATGACGTTAATCAATGAAACATGTAACCTACACCTACTGTAACTTACTGTACCTCTGCTTCCTACAGCACAGCAGGTAATGGCGTTAATCAATGGAACATGTAACCTGTAACCTACTGTACCTTACTGTACCTATGCTTGCCTACAGCACAGCAGGTAATGGCGTTAATCAATGAAACATGTAACCTACACCTACTGTAACTTACTGTACCTCTGCTTCTTGCATACAGCACAGCAGGTAATGGCGTTAATCAATGGAACATGTAACCGCGCGTAGCTTACCTCTGTGCTGCCGCGGCGTTGTGCAAAGCCGGCGGCGAATTGCTCTGTGCTGTTGGCACGCAAGCTTGCACGTTGGCAGCAGGGTCCATCGCGAAATAGTTACTGTTTAGTTAGTTAGTTAGTTAGTTAGTTAGTTAGTTAGTTAGTTAGTTAGGCAGTTGGCGATAGCGATATGGCATACGCAAACACAACCTCTCAAACACAAGGACCTCCTCTCAAGAGCACCTGGGGGAGCCTCATGCGCATGCGCGGCCACTCTGCCGCGTCTCTCGCGTCTCTCTTGCCGCGAAGGTTGCCGGGAAGGGCGTGTGCTAGTGGCCGTGTGGCCAATCAGAGAAACGCTGAACGAAAAGCTGAACACAAGTTGGTTGCCTTTAATATTCACGCGAGCAGGCTCCCCGACCGAACTGTAGGGGTCGCTGTCCACAACGCCCAGGACCCACCCTTCAGCTTTCCCACCCCCTGATACAGCCAATTGTATCAGTGTGAGAGGCCAGCCAAGCTGATAGCAACGCCGGGAGCTGGATTCGAACAGGCAAATCTAGTGTCTCCCGGTGTTGGTGACGAACGTAATCTCCGTGCGCCACCTGCCCCCCCGGAAACAGGTGTGTTGACGAGTGACTGTGGCAGTGCGGGCTGGTAAATTAAACTCACTTCCCCATAACAGGGTTAACAGACGCATAGGTACGGTAGTTAGGAGTGAATTCACTTCTTAGTGCAGCGGCCTGTGTCGTCGCCCGCGGACGCGGGAGCCCCCTGTTCGACTCCCCCTCGGGACATTAACATTTAACATCAAACACAACGCAGACCAATATGATCCGTCACACTAACGTGATTGGGATATGCCATTATAACAGTATAGCATTGTGGCTAGCAGCTACATAGTGCTAGCATAGTGCTAGCAGAATGAATTAATGAACACTTTATTTAACAGATTGCAGAATGGGTACAACAATACAATACGGCTCAATACAAACAATTGTTAAGGGAATGCAGACTGTTGTAGCTTGGACTGGGCTCCTTATAACAATAACTTGACAATAGGGCTGACCCCTATTAGTCGATTAGTCGACTAATCGGTCGAAAGGAGCCGTAGTCGACTGGCCAACCTCTTAGTCGAATATAATAAAAATAAATAAATAAAAAAAATATTAATATTTTTTATTTTTTTTTATTTTTATCATTCTTTCCAAAAGAAAAGAGGCCTAGAAGCGTGGCTAACGCTAATGGCACGCATACCAGAGGCTAACTGCCTATGAAAACAGGCACAGAGGCACTAAAAGAGGATTTCACCCATCTAATGAACACACTAGACTAGACAAATATCAAGATGTATCCATCAGTGGACCAATTGCATGCTTTTGCAGAGCACAAGAAGCCTTCAGTCGAGTCCTTCAGACATTAAGCACCCCCCCACAACCCAAATGGAATGATAAAAAAGTTAAATTCTTTTTTAAAAATATTATACTTTAATTTTTTTTTAATTTTTTAAGTCGACAAATAGTCGACTAACGGCAAATTTTGGCCAATCCTAGTCGACCATCCAAATCCTTAGTCGGGGACAGCCCTAATAGTTTGTGATTCTTAGTAATCCCAGGAAAAGACGCGATAATAGCGTTTTAGTGGAATCCACTACACGTAATTTTTCGCCTGATTATCTAATCATCCTGAAATCAACGCTAGATTATCGTTATTATCCTTCCTCATGCAGGAATAAAATGGGCCCTGGAGCGCGGCGCTCGCCCACCCCCCCCCCCCCCCCCCCCCCACCGCAGCCAACGGTAAACAGCCACACACAGCACACACAGACAGCTTCAATCGCGGGAGAAAGAAATATCAGATCAACTAGGGGTGGGCGATATGGAAAAAAATCATATCGCGATAACGATATGATAATGTTATCATATTTCTCGATATCGATAATTATCGAAATAATTATAAGTATACATTTTTTTTTTTTTTTTTTCATTTTAAACAATAGATGTATGTTTATTTTGCAGCAATTCTTTGTCATTGCCGCCATCTTTAGTGTTACATCCCCTCACACTCCAGTTCTCAGGCTGCAGCTGGTTTAAAAGCGAAAGTAAACCGGCTTCTCTGCTGGCTGTGGCTCCAGGGGAGTTGAACAGTTCTGGCTCTGCTAGTTTATTTTCGATCTTTTGGCGCTTTTTTGGTGGACAAACCACCGCACATGTGCACCGTGACTCGTGACTGGAGTCTAGTTCTGCTAGCACACATAGCCTACTGTGTACAGACGGTTTCAAACTGTATTTTAAATTAGAAAGCAAACAAAATAAATGGACAAGAGAAAAATAAATCTCAATTTGGTCAGTATTGTCATTTGGACGAGCAAAGCCATTACTTTAAGTTGCAGGCAAGAAAGTCAAGTCTGTCCACTGTCTCTGGTTTTAAAACTGCCCTGTTGCAGGTCACAAAAAAAAAAACGATTTTTCGATTTTTTTTTAATTTCGATATTCGATATCGATTATTAAAATATATCGCGATATTTATCGTTATATCGCCCAGCCCTAAGATCAACGCAAGATTGGATATATAGAGTCCTTACCTGGTCTCTGATGTAATACAAAAAAAATAATGCAATCGCAGACACACTCAGAACAGTATGCACAAGGTGCCTTGATGAATTATGAATGGCAATAGCGAATAAAACTAGTTAAACATGTATATATACGTGATTGGCCGTCAAGCGCTGGCTCCCAATCACATATATATATACGTGGATGGCCCCGGATGTGTTAAGGCAGGGGTCAGCAACCTTTACTATCAAAAGAGCCACTTTTCCCCCGTCCCACAAAATAAAATGCTCAAGGAGCCTTAAAATGAAGATAACACAGTGTATAACGTTTTATATATCCCCAAGCATACCCCACATTTAGCATAAAAGGCCTGACATTTGCATACCCAAAGTAATTTGCGATTTATTATACTTTATACTTATAGCACACAGTTTGTTGCATTAACACTTTAACTGCCAGAAGACGTTTTTAGGCGTCCTTCCCCGCCATGCTCAAGGTGCCGAAGACGCCGTAACTCGTCTTTGATATCAATATTTCAAAAATCTGTGATCGGATTCATATTTCCCATCCGCTGGCCTGAGACCCACCAAAAAGCCCCACCGAACCCTCCAGCGGTTCAAGAGCGCCATCTGGTGGCCGATCGGCGCAATCGCCCAACAGGAAGCCACTTGGACGATGTGCTATTCACCCACACCACTTCCGGGCACTCGGTACATGTCCCGGGACTCGAGCTTGTCACAACACACAGCGATCCGTTGCCAATAACTCGATAAACAACATGATTTGGACGTATATACCATTATACAACCTGAAAATGGTTCATCTGGATAAATATCCCATAATCGAAAACGGTCTACACCACGCTGATCGGCCAACGGCGCGAGGAAGATACGGTAAGATTCAGCGTTATTTTTGAACGTGTTCGATATAAACTGCTCTGATGAACATATGACCCACACTAGATGAATGATATAACGCTGCCCACGGAATTATAAACGATCCTCCGCCCATCAGATGATACGTAGAAACTTCTAGAAGTACGTTCAATTGAAATTTTTTATATCGCGCCGATTGCCATCAAACTAGGGGTGCAGTGCACCGATATGAAAATTGGCCACCGATACCGATACCGATTGTTCAACTAACACAATCGGCCGATACCGATACTTGTGGCAAAAAATAAGTATTTGTAATTTTTTTTAATATTTTTTTTTTAATTTCTTTAATGAAACTACTGTATATTTGTATGTGTATGTTTGTATTTGTAGGCCTCTTTACTTACTTAAAAAAAGGAAACATCAAGAAATATGTTTATGGTATCACTATCTCCCAGTATCGTCTGGCGGCCTGCAGAGGGATACTATTTTATCAACCAGAGCTTTCAACCAATGCAATGGAACCATTCTGGCGGCCTGCAGCGGGATACTATTCTCTCAACCAGAGCTTTCAACCAATGCAATGGAACCATTTTGATTGACAGTCGATTCGGCCAATTACGCCACACCGCTAGCACCCACCTCCTGCTGTTCTTACCACCAATCGGCAAGCGTTTATTCATTTTCTACTTCGGGGGAATGCCGCCATTGATCTGCTTGCGAGAATGCGAGTCAAACTCAGAACCACAACAAGTTAATACGTTAGCTGCCCGGCAGTGCCCGCCGACCAGCGCGCTCCACAGGATGGCCAAACGAGACACAATGATTTTACTGCAACTAATGTTATAATAAAACAAAGCCTTTCTATACATTTGTCTGGTTGAAAACTTTATTAAAGGGGAACTATTTTACTATTCCTAGCACTATTTGGGCAACTTTAAACAATTCCTGTCAGTCTATTGAAGACATCTGTACGTTTAAAAAAAAAATGCATTGGTTTATATTTCTAATCAAGTACTCAAACCCATCATTTTTCAGCCACAAGAAATCAGGCTGTTATGGCCTGGCTCCGCCCATAAGCACTTTGAGTGACAGTCAGTCGAGAGAGAGAGGGGGTGTAGACAGACAGACAGACAGACACCCTATGTCTATACGTTGTGTTAGTTTGCTGCTGCTATGAGAGAGAGAGAGAGGGGGGGTGTAGACAGACAGACAGACACCCTATGTCTATACGTTGTGTTAGTTTGCTGCTGCTATGAGAGAGAGAGAGAGAGAGAGAGAGAGAGAGAGAGAGAGAGAGAGAAAAAAAAAAAAAAAAGTGTAAACACTCTGCGTGTCCTCCCGGGAGAGGGAGCCGGGAGGACACGCAGAGTGTTTACAGTTCTCTCTCTCTCGGTTCGGGAGCATGAGCTGTCTGTGGCGCAGCGCGGTGGTGGACTTGAGCCGGGAGGACACGCAGAGTGTTTACAGTTCTCTCTCTCTCGGTTCGGGAGCATGAGCTGTCTGTGGCGCAGCGCGGTGGTGGACTTGAGCCGGGAGGACACGCAGAGTGTTTACAGTTCTCTCTCTCTTGGTTCGGGAGCATGAGCTGTCTGTGGCGCAGCGCGGTGGTGGACTTGAGCCGGGAGGACACGCAGAGTGTTTACAGTTCTCTCTCTCTCGGTTCGGGAGCATGAGCTGTCTGTGGCGCAGCGCGGTGGTGGACTTGAGCCGGGAGGACACGCAGAGCGTTTACAGTTCTCTGCTTCTCTCGCTCGGCGGGCAGCTAGAGGGGGCGGGTGTTATTATGCAAATGCACCATATGACGTCCCATATAGGCAAATTTTCAGATGACTCACTTGAGGGAGGGACATTATTGTGAGGGGAGAATTGGAAGAATGCGCCAAATCGAGAATTAGAGACATAGATTCTATTACTATAAGTCCACATAGCTAGAAAATAACCCTAAACACAGGAAAAGGTCATTTATAAGATAGTTCCCCTTTAACAGATTGCAGAATGGGTAGTTGGGTACGGAATGGAACCGAGCTATGAACGGCTTGCTTGCTATCTTCGGGTAAATACTATGCTGATGTATTTGAACATGTAACTAACTATATAACGTTAATGCCACAAAACGAATGTTTGTGTCATTTTAACAGCAGATACTTTCTTAAATGCCATCCTCCCGACAGAGCGGTGTTGATGGGGAGCTCTGATGGGTTCGCTTGGTTGTGTTATTAGCATTGAACAGCTAACCGAAAGCTAGCGTTAACTAACGTTAAAGGTTTAGCCATAACGTTACGTTGGCTAAAGTTGGGGCTATTCATAATCCAGCAATAATGGCTGCAGACTTGCAAGCAAAGTACAGCAAGTTGTCAAAGGAGTATTCCAACGTAAATCACATTTTCACCAGTAACGTTAGTCTTCTGCCTCCCGGTAGCTCATGCTGCAACGGAATGGAACTGAGCTATGAACGGACTCGGAGTAATGCCTTGCTGCTATGGGTAATAATAATATGCTGATGTTATTGTCCGTGTAACACTAACTATATAACGTTAATGCCACAAAACGAATGCCTTGTTAATCATAAGTAGTAACTGATGCAGTAGCTTGTGTGTCAGCGTTTCCGTTAGCCGGTAATTACCGGTATTTGACCGGCAAAATCTGTTGAAGTCCGACATATTTAATCTCTCCGGTCTTAATGTCCGGTGAAAATAATTCCCTGAGTCTAAGCACAATTTGATTATTTGAATTGTATTAAAATAGGCTAAAATTAAATAGCCTATGCGATGAACGAAACGATCATTACATTTGTTTCCTCGTTGCTTCTAATAATGACAACGACGTTGTCAGCGAGAGCTTAGTGCTGGGTGTGCGAACTTTTGTGAAGCTGCAGAGCCGGAGCAGCAGCAGCACAATGCAGTATTCCAGCAGTACTCCAATTCAGCCATTTTCAGCCAATGTTGGGTGGGGGGCGCTGCTGTGCGGTTCCCAGAAAAGAGCCAATAACAGCTGAATCAGCTGCTCTGCAGCGCCATACTCTTTGCAAATAAGTCGTTGCGAGGTGGAGAGAGTCGTCACGCAAACCACGATAATGTTGCCGTCTCTCTGCTTTCTCAGTTCTTCGCTTGATATAATTAATACAAATGTCCAATATAACGGAATTCGTTAGCTCATAAAAATGTGATTATAACAGACTGCTGTTTAGTGTCGGACCGACTGCCCACATACGCGGTCTATTTTATTTCAAGTCAGCAGCAGCACGGAGTATCGAGGGACTTATTTTATTTGGAATATATTAATGACTGTATACGCAAAAGTAGCCTAGTTTTAAGTAATAATATTATAAATCTACATGCCTTGAGGATGACATTCTTTATATAGCCTGCCTATCAATAGTTTTAAAGCTCAATAAACTATGACCGGAATTAATCTCATTTGTCCGGTAGATTGAAATCTTGCAGGTCACGGAGACCGGCAAAAAAAATGTCTAACGGAAACCCTGTTGTGTGTGTGTGTGGGGGACGGCGGGCGTTGTGCAGGTAGGTCGCGAGTGAACTTTTTTTTTTTTTGCCTTTTGACGCTACACAAGATGGTTATTTATCGGCGACTGCTATCGGCACATTTGAGCTTATCGGCCGATAGGCCGATAGCAGTCAACAAGGCACTTATCGGCCGATACCGATACCTGACCGATATATCGGTGCACCCCTACATCAAACTGTATTTAATCATCAATATAATGCATTTGGGGCTATAGATCACGTTCTGGAGAAAGCTGCAGAAAGAGATGAAAACATACTTATACATTAGACCATATTTTACTATGAATATGTGAATGAAAACGTTTAACGTTGCTACACAATGAACAATACATATAGGACTTTGAATGGGCCCTAATAATGGCAATCTAGCAATAGGATTTAAAAGGTTATAGCCCTGCAAAGAAGGGGAACTTATCCATAGACAAATAGAGCTGGCAACAGATGGTATATCATGAATTTAACCTCCGGCAGCCAAAGTGTTAATGGGATTATAAAGCAACAAAAAGAAAAAATGTGACTTTTTAATTGCTGTTTTTACCTGTTATAACAAAGGAAAACCTCAAACTCTTATGAAGAGGAGAAAAAATACTGGCTGTGTAGACCTATTTTTTTATAAAACACAGAAGAGGAGACAAAACACTGGTGTCTGTAGACCGACTTTGAAATAAAACCCTGAACTATTCAGGTATATTTGAGTCCTTCCCTTATTTGTCGAACATTTATAAAATAAAAAGTAGTCCACTTTGAAAAAAGACTACCATGTGTAGACCTACTTAAGCATTACATCACGCGCAGGAGTGGTTTGTGAACAATAAACCATGCCTAGGGGTGGTCGTTAGACCCCCCTAGGCATGGTTTATTGTTCACAAATCACGACTGCAAGTGGTGTAAAGCTTTTATACAACTGCCACATTCATCCAACCTTATTTCTATACAATAAACACACATTAATCGAAGATTTATTGAAAAAACCATCCGCCAGAAAAAGTAGTTCCCACAACTACAAAAAAGACAATTTGCCTCCATGTGGAAGCAGCTCGGAAGTGCATCCAACCAACTAACACATCCAACTGTGTATTATTGGAATGATTGAGAGAAGTTGCCTCATGTGGAAGCAGCTCGGAAGTGCATCCAACCAACTAACACATCCAACTGTGTATTATTGGAATGATTGATTGAACATTTTATTACCAGATGCAGAATGGGTACAATACAGTACGGCTCAATACACACAATTGTTAAGGGGATGCAGACCTACTTTCTATAGAACTTCATTCTTAGATGCTTCTATAGAAAGTAGGTAAAACAAATTAAAAAGTTTTCTTTGCCCTATAGGAAAAAAAAGTTTTCTTCGCCCTATTTTTTTATTTCTTTTTTTAAAACTACTGTAGAGGGCCTAAACTTAACCAGTTGGAAACCAAGCGTACAGTAATACAATTAGCAATCAATCAATCAATCAACTCAATAGGCCATGCTCACTTAGAACAGCGCAGCACCCAGCTCTCTCTCAGTCTGACTATCCCCCGCGTTGCAGACAGGAGTGCGTGTGTGTGTGTGTGTGTGTGTGGGGGTGGAGACTGAGCCAGCGTCGGACAGTGTGAGAGTGAGGGCTGCAGTCAGAGAGAAGGAAAAAGAAATTGAAAAAAGAATCGCAAATTAATCAATCAATCAATCCACGATTTTTCTTTTGTTCTGTATTGACTCATGACCCATCAATTACATCATCCAACATTGTTTAAAGGACTAAGACATTCGCTGTGACAGAATCGCTTCATATTTAGTCGTTAGGACGCTATCATTGTTAAAGATTATTGTGCGCCATCTTGTGATCCGGCGGATTGATGTGATGTGATTCGGTTGTGGGCGGGTCCTGCGCCAGCAAGCGTGGACTGTTCGCAATACATACGTGTAAATGGACTGTTTCAGCCAATCAGAATCGAGAAATTTGCATGCCGTTGTATAATTTGAAATAAAACACAGAAAAGGAGAAAAAACACTGGCATCTGTAGACCTACTTTGAAATAAAACCCTGAACTATGCAGCTCTATTAGAGTCCTTCCCTTATTTGTGGAAAATCTATAAAATAAAAAGTAAATGTTTCGTTGTTCGCAAATTTCGCACCACATATCAGGCATACAGGTAAGCCTTTTGTTGACTAAATATCTTAGTTGATTAAATATTTTTTCATTTCAGTGTCACAGTATGACATCGATCTCCAAAATAAGAGAAAAAAAAAGTTACAATTTTTTTAATATTTTTTTTGGGCCAGGGAGCCGCAGCTGATTGGCTAAAGAGCCGCATGCGGCCTCGAGGCCGCAGGTTGCCGACCCCTGTGTTATGGGGATGCAGAGCAGAAAAATACTTTCGTCATTGATCCAAGAGAGACCGAGAACTCACACACGAATTAGGCCCTACCTAATTCTAATACCTAATAAACTACAGAAATATACGAAATGCAGAAATGCCTTGTCATTTCAGTACAGATTTTTTATACCCCAAAATGTATAAAGGGTTAACACATTGCCCGCCGGGCATTGTACCCATCTAATGTCCCTCTCTGCCAGCGCTATAAGTCTATGGAGTGGCTCACCTTCTTTGCAGGGCTATAACTTTTTAAATTTTATTGCTATTGACATTGCTATGGCCCATTCAACATCGATTATCTATCGTTCAGGATGTGGGAACGTTATACTTTTTCATTCATACATTCATACAAAAATACCTTCTAGAATATAAGTATGTTTCTATCGTTTTCTGCAGTAATTCCTAGAACGTGAGTTATAGACCTAAACGCATATATTGATTATCGATTGCCGTTTCCCCCCTATACACGCTATATAAATGTCTTTAACTGCATATGATCGGTATACGTTATGCTTCATCATGCGTGGAGGAAAGGGGGGGGGGGGGCGTTTATAATTCCCTGATCATCAGTAAATGCTTTATGTAGTATGGGTGGATATTGAATAATTAAAAAATATTAATTATAATATAATTTTTTTTATTTTTTATTTTTTTTATCTTATGTTGTGGGACTTGTACAGCACTTTGGTAAACTTTGTTGTTTTTAAATGTGCTCTATAAATAAAGTGGATTGGATTAATGCCCCTTTCGACAAGGTTTCACTCGGCTGCGCTGCCTGGGTGCAGTGGGGCTGCTCTCACAGCCAACGATATGACATTACATAATTATGTTGCAACCTTCGTCTATCAAGCAAACAATTATATTATATTTAATTTATCATTTATAATTTATAATTATATCAGACAATGCACCTACAAAAGCAGATGATTACAATTAAATTAGCCAACTTGGTAACACATTAGTCATAGCAGCATAGGCATAGCCTTATTAATGTTTTGTGTGGCGTCACCGTCGTGTACAACGATACTTACGTTTTTTAGGTGATTTGACAAAGTTGTTGTAGAGTTGTGATATGCCATTTTCTTCTGGCATATCTGGCACTCGGCTTTTTGGGCATTGTCTTTGCATATTTTAAAGTGTAACCACACGTCTGATGACTTCTTCGTCGACATGTCTGCTGCACATGTCCTTGTTGTTTTCAACACAGATAATCTCCACGTGCTTGTTGTAGAGAGGTGGAGTCGAGGCGCTGCTTACTTTCGTTTCATTGGAATGGAGGCGGGAAGGCGCCGCTTATTTCGTTTCATTGGAATGGAGGCGGGAAGGCGCCGCTTACTTTCGTTTCATTGGAATGGAGGCGCAAGATTTTGGAGGCCAAATTTAAAAAAAATTTTTTAACTTCGTTTTTTTTTATGTTCGAAGCTCGTGCCATCGAACGAAGCTTCGAAGTATTTAAGACAGCCCTACTAGTTAGTTGAACCGAGGTCTGCTATTATGGATCATGTGCCATAGACTGTATATACAGGCAGGGGTGCAGTCGTAATATCAGAAGTGCCTGTACGCTGTTTAAATTACGCCACGTGCACGCGCGCTCCCGCATACATGTTCCCTCGCGTGCGCACAGAACAGATGATTATTATGCATAAATAGTAGGAAACATGTTTGTATAGGAAATTACTAGTTTTAGTTTCGTTTTTGTAAATATTGCCTTGAAATAGAGAAGCTGAAAAAGGTAGCAGGATGTAGCCTTCAATATATAAAGAAATTATATTGTCAACAGATATGGTTGAAAAACAAACAATGTTTTAAATGTAATTGTAGATCAGGGTTTCCGTTGTCCGGTAATTACAGTTTTTTTACCGAGGAAATCTGTTGAAGTCCGACATATTTAAATATCTCCGGTCATAATGTCCTGTGAAAATAATTCCCTCTAAGAACAATTTGAATTGTATTAAAATAGTTACATTTGTTTAATTGTTGCTTCACCAGGCAGGTCTAATAATGACAACGATGTATGTTCACGCGCACAGCAAGTTTCAATTTCAGTTCCTGGCATTTTAACCAGTGGAGAAAGGTAAGAGAGATTTTCCTATCGTTTTTCTTATATGAATTATTCAACCTACGTTAATAAAACATACCTGGTGATCAACTACAGTTTGCTGTGAACATTATGATATGTGTGTAGTGTTCTGATAACGACTATTGGTGAAGCCATGTCGAAATTAATTTGGGTTAGGCAGCTGCTGCAGCGCGACCTGTGGTTTGCTGATGAGAATGGCAGGGCGGGAGCTTGATGCTGGATTAGCGAGAAGCATGCAACTGCAGAGCTGCAGATCTCACAGCTGTGCCCGCACAGTGCAATACTCCAATTCAGCCATTGGCAATTCAGCCATTGGGTGGGTGGCGCTGCTGAGCGGTCCCCAGACCGGACCTGAGAGCGCCGCTGGCTCTGCGGCTCTGCAGTTGCATACTATTGGGATTAGTTTATCGCTTCGTTGGGAGGCGGAGATAGTCATTGGTTTCAGCGATCATGCAACGTTTAGATTTCAGTGAACCCCACGATAATGTTGCCGTCTCTCTCTGCCAAATTTCTCAGTTCTTCGCTTGATATAATTAATACAAATGTCCAATATAACGGAATTCGTGATTATAACAGACTGCTCTTTAATGTCGGGCCGACTGCCCACAGACACCTATTTGATTTCAAGTCAGCAGCAGCACGGAGTCTCGAGGGACTTATTTTATTTGGAATATAATGACTGTATACGCAAAAGTAGCCTAGTTTTAAATTAAAATATTATAAATCTACATGCCTTGAGGATGTCATTCTTTATATAGCCTGCCTATCAATTGTTTTTAAGCTCAATAAACTGACCGTAATTTCTCACATTTGTCCGGGAGATTGAAATCTTCCAGGACAGGAGACCGGCACCAATATTTTCTAACGGAAACCGTGTTGTAGATACAATATTGTAGTTACAATTTCTTTAATTGAATTAACTTAAACTAGAAAAGTAAATACAAACTAAATTAACAATGTAACTCTACAGTTTACAGAAGGACAGTTTCCTTCTGAAGCACAACTTAAGACATGTCTAATCCTTCCAGTCGGGACCATTTGTCACATAGTGAGAGCTCCACAGCTCAAGCAACCCCCACCAATTGGTACAGGGCTTGTATTTTGGTTTTGCACTTCTCGTTCTTTGTTATGCTATTGCTATGCTATTGTTAAGCAAAGACTAGGTGATAGCTGAGTACCGGTACTTGGCGCATGGCGTGACGAGTCGAGTGAAAGTTGTGAACGCATTTTTGTGTGCGCGCGTGCACATCCGTGCACGTACTTCTGCTTAGAAAAGTGCTGGGACAGCGTGGTACCGCATGGCACCACCACTGCACCACTGTATACAGGACAGGCAGACGTTAAATAAATTATTGGTCCAAGTGGGAAGACAAATTATGTTGGTTATTGTTATCCTACCTTTAAAATGGATATGGTGATCCTTATTCTTTTTTTTCCTCAATATACTCCTGAACTGGTTTTCTCAAGCAGCTCTTGCCCAAATGTATCTAGTTGTAAGACTAACCCTGATTCTGAATAGTATTACTAGGGCTGTCAGTTTATCGCGTTAATTCGATGAATTAATTACACAGCAAATTATCGCGTTATGAAAATTAACTCAAAATTAATAAAAAAAAAAGATATTTTTTTTTTTTTTTAATTTAAACGATTTTTTTTTATCTCATTCATTCCATAAGAACGTAGACTTTTCTTTAACACTTTGGAGGCCAAATCCGGGTTAACTCGCCATGCTCTGGGTGCCAAACCTGAGAAATCTCGGGTTTTAATCGATATTTCTTTTATTAGCGATATCCATACATTTTTCATCCATCCAGCCTGACGTTATCATTGCGAATGGGTCTGAGCTCGCAAAGGGCAAATACTGCCTATCGTCTCCCAAATGGTATTGCATCATTGGATTGGATTGGCTGGGACTGTGCATAAAAAAAATATGTCCAGCCCATGTTTTACTTCTCGGGCATGCAGTATCGTTATAACAGATGGACTGAGGACACTCATTATGTGTTTTGGATATTTAACGTTGGATCAATAAACACGATCAATATTTGGAATGGCGATCAGGAATTGGATTAATCTTTTTGCATGACATCAGATGTGAGGTAAGGCCTTTATGTTACGAATCTTGGGTTAAACAGATGTTCCTTTGAACATCTGAGGTCCGCGCCGACCAAAGTACAGAGAAGCGGTTTTTAACACTTTCAGCGTCACGCCTGGTTTTCCGTATTACCGCTTGAATGCCACCATCGGCGCCAATGTTAACGTTAATATCGCCTAATCTATGTTTTAAATTATGGCTATGTGTCTAATCTGCCCATCGCATTATCAAAGACTATTTTCCAGTCAGTGCTGTGAAGGCAGATTGTTTTTTTATCGCGTCGTTGCCGTTTCAGAGCAGTTAGAAAAGCCCCCGTTTTGATATAAAAAACAGCTCATTCTGGAGCATTCTATGAAAATCGTCTTTTAGTGGAATATTCCACAACGTTGATATTCGTCTGCCTTTTTATGAATCGTTTTCAAATAAACGCTAGATGATCAATATTATACGTGCACGCACGCACATTACGGCCGCGCACTGATAATCGATCCGTTGATTTCCTCGCGGACTTTTACAGTGAAACCGAAAGAAGACATTTCACAAAACAGCTTATAACTTCATCAAACTTACTCTGATTATCCTACCACTGATAACATAGAGTCCTTACCTGACATCAGATGGTATCCAACTGGTATATTCCAATTCCTGATCACCATTCGAAAAAATCGATACGTGTATGGATCCAACGCGATACAGTAGAACTCCATGATCCGCGGGGATCTGAGGCTCCAGAATGAACTCTAGTAACCCCGGCTGGATCAGTGAACTGGAAAATGTGGAGTACCGGATTTTTTTCCCCATTCATTTTCATTGAGTCCATTCCAAAATCACTTATGTCATCTGGGAGACGACAGGGGGCGCTTTTTTCCACAGTGATCGCCGGCGCCCCTCGGCTATACTCGGGTAGGCTCGGGTGATGCAATAATTTTTCAGATCGCAAAAAAAAAATAATAATAATAATTCCGAGAAATCTTGTGAGTGGCATGCAACCACCTATAAAAAACCCGAGAAATCTCGTGAGTGGCACTGAAAGTGTTAAGACCCCGCTTCTCTTCGTGCATGAGGACACATATACTATCGATAATCTAGGGTTTATTTGAAAACGATTCATAAATCAAGCGACAAATGGCACGATTTCTAAGGAAATACATTTAAGCTCGATTTGCTGGAGTTTATTGAGATGAGACAGAACGCCCTAGAAATATATTGATATTCATCACGGTATAAATGGAAATGTATGTATGAAAAAATTATCTGTTTTGTGCATGTTGACTGGAAGCAACTCATTGACGATCGCTGTGTTATTTAGATCTATTGCTATTATATTTGATATGTTTTAAGCACTCGCAAATAAGTCCTATCCTCCATTGGATAAAGCACTGGCATCGAAGGACCATCAGCAGAGGGCGCTGTTGGCCCTGAATGAGTTAATATGGTCTATTTGCATGTTCTTGGTATCTGATTCTAGGGACATCTATGGATCTCAGGGAATGTATTGCCATTGTCAGAAATACTGTGTCTGTTACTAGGCTTGAGTAAATTGTAATGAACCAAATGAGAATATCAATATAATTTTTTTTGCTTTGACTGTGAATAACACCATGCTAAAATTGACCAGACCTGAAAAATCTAAGCAAATGAATAAATGGAAGATGATTAAACATAAGGTTTTGTAGATACAGTACTGAATTCTGCCATCCGGACCCATGCCATTTGAAATATGATTATAGAATATCAGGCCTAAAATGGTTACGTGATTAAAATGCGATTAATTAGATTAATTAATTACAAATCCTGTAATTAATTAGATACATTTTATTAATCGCCTGACAGCACTAATTATTACATTTATAGAAGTTTTGCCAACAAGTTGATAATGAAATATTTTGGTGAAGCGCGTATTATGACTTGTTTAGGACTCAAAACTCAAAGGTTAGGACTTGGGACTCGACTTGGGACTTGTCAGTCTTGACTTGGGACTTGACTCGGGACTTGCCTGTCTTGACTTGGGACTTGACTCGGGACTTGAGTACCAAGACTTGAGACTGACTTGAGACTTGCAAAACAATAACTTGGTCCCACCTCTGCTATTAACTCATTGGACGCCAGAGGTCGCTGTGGGCGTATGGCCGTTGTGTGCCAGCGCTTTGTTCAATGGGGATAAATGCCAGTGTTTGCAGTGCTAAAACTATATTAAATATTATAGCTATGGATCTAATAACATAGTCGATTGTCAGTGAGTTTATTCCGGTCAACATGCAAAAACAGATAATTTCTTCATCCATACATTTCCCTTTTATACCATGGTGAATATGAGTATAGTTTTAGAGTGATTCTTGTAATCCCAGGAAACGACGCCAAACAGCGTTTTACTGCATTTCATTATAAATCGTGCCATTTCTTGCCTGGATCAATAATCAATCTGAAATCAACGCTAGATTATCGGTATTATATTTCATCATGCATGCATGCAAGGGGATTTGGAGCGGGGAGCCCCTCCGTGCTTTGATCGCTACCAACGGAACACACCACACACACATACCACAGACACACGCTACGATCGCGGGGAAAGAGTTATCGGATCAACGCAAGATTGATAACATATAGTCCTTACCTTGTCTATGATGTACTGCAAAAAGAATAATCCAATTATCTGATCGCCATTCCAAGTACTGATCGCGAGCGTGTTTCCAACGCAATTCAGCATTGAACATGAACGGGGGGCGGGTGACCCTCGTCGATGCATTTGTTATAACCGATTGTCTTGCCGGAGTGTTTAGACCCCGCCCCCACGCCGCAGCTCGGCGCAGACAACAAGCCACATCATTTCAAATGGAGTGCAATAGTGACCGCAAGGCAGTGGCGGCCGCCAGTAGGGGGCGCTAGGGCACCGCCCCCTCTGGTTGAGAGCAATGAGAAGAAGTACTTATTTATTTATTTTAGATATTTTGAAGGCTTGAAGCCCTAAAAATAAACTAAAAATGAATAATAATTACTATTAAAAAATGCACAATAACGTTAATATAGCAAGTATAAATCATTGTTTTTTGCATGCTATTTATCCCCGTTTGTGATTGACGTCAGTCAGTCTATTAATAACTATCTCTGAATCCGGGGCGCTCTACAAAACGCATTGACGCATTGATTGATTGGCAAGCGGCCAATCGTAATGAAGTTAGTAAATATATTTAACCCTATCAATGGTCATTCAAATGATCTGGGGAGGCGGGCTTTGGGTGGCTGGATGGTCGCTGTTCCAGGCGCTCTAAGCAAGCACTCTGTGCTCACGCCCCCCTCCACTGTGTTCACGTCGTCAGCAGTCATCACCAGTTAGTTCACATAGAGAAAAGACTTGCCTGCCTCATGGTTTCGGTTTACTTTAAACTTTCAAGGACTGACTGAGTATTTTCATTTCGATTTATAGTTAGATAATATAGTTAGAGCATGGATAATTCTGTTAAATCCATCAAATCAACACCATTTGAAAAACGGACACAGCAAGAAAAGCTCACATTGAAACAACTTGGACCACATCAGCCTGAGATCATACCAACAACAACACTTACATGACCTGATGACAACAACAACAACAACAACAACAACAACAACAACAACACCACTTACAGGACCTGATGACAACAACAACAACAACAACAACACTTACATGACCTGATGACAACAACAACACTTACAGGACTTGATGACAACAACAACAACACTTACAGGACCTGGGCCCCGTTCCCCGTACCTGACGTCTTTAGACGTCATTCCCGGCCATGCTCAAGTTGCCGGAGGACGTTTTACGTCGTCCTTATATCAATATTTCAAAAATCTGCGATCGGATTCATATGTCCCCTCCGCTGGCCTGAGATCCACCAGCAGGACCCACTGAGCTCTCTGGCGGTTCAGGAGCGCCATCTGGTGGCCGATCGGCGCAATCGCTTAAACAGGATGTGCCATAGAGGTTGTGCTAGACGTCCGTATTGCTTCCGGCCACTCGGTACATGTCCCGTGACTCTGGCTCGTCACGCTACATAGCGATCGATTGCCAATAACTCGATAAACAACATGATTTGGACGTATATACCATTATACAAGCTGGAGATGGACCGGGTAAATCGCCATCCCATAATGATAGAATTTCTACTCTACGATGATCGCCCAACGGCGTGCAGAGACTGGGGTGAGTTTGAGCGTGTAACGTTACCGTCTTCGATACTAACTGCTATTATCAACATTTGACCCACATTAGATGATTGGTATAACGCTGCCCACGGAATTATAAACGCCCCCTCGCCCATCCGGTCAACATCAGATGACGTGTAGTAACTTCTAGAAGTACGTCTAGTTGGAATTTTTTATATCGCGCTGATTGCCATCAAACTGTATTTCATCATCAATATAATGCATTTGGGGCTATATATCACGTTCTGGAGAAAGCTGCAGAAAGAGATGAAAACATACTTATACATTAGACCATACTTTACTATGAATATGTGAATGAAAAAGTTTAACGTTGCTACACAATGAACAATACATATAGGACTTTGAATGGGCCCTAATAATGGCAATGTAGCAATAGAATTTAAAAAGTTATAGCCCTGCAAAGAAGGGGACTTTCTCCATAGACAAATAGCGCTGGCAATCTATGGTATATCATGAATTTAACCTTAGGCAGCCAAAGTGTTAAGCTAGACCTTTCCATTCCCCGACGCTCGATTGTCTAAATCACCATGACAACAGATCAAAAAGTTTGAGCCTGGTCGGGAGCAGGTTTAAGTTCAGTTAGCTTGATGAACCATGGCCTCGCCCCCGCAAAGAAATGCCAGCTCGCTTCCTGAAATATTTCTCACAGTCTAGAACCATTATACCATTCTGAATTATGTTTTTGTGCTTCGTTTTCCTAGAGGGGGCTTTTGAAATGTATAATAATAGAACTAAATGCTGATAATAAATCATATTGAGCCTATAGATTTACTTTGTCCTAAATAAAATAATGCACGTTATATACGCCGCTCGGAGTCGCGATACACACTGCATGTGGTTATTTTAATAACGGCGCATTGCAAATGTGAATCCCGCAGGGATATTTTTAATGAATGAAACCTATCGGCCGTTTGGCTCTGATTAGTTTCATATATTCTCCGCTGTAGATTTGCTTAACGGAGCGCCCGGATTGTGTTTCATTCAAGCATAAAATTGAAGTGTCTATGCGTGGATTGTGGTTTTTGTGTGATATTGTAACTGGGATTAAAATGTCTGATGAGATGTGCTGTTTGACGGATTTGAGAAATTGAATGAGCCGTTGACGTCACATTAACTCTTTCAGTGCCACTCACGAGATTTCTCGTTTTTTTTTATAGGTGGTTGCATGCCACTCACGAGATTTCTCGGAATTACTATTTTTTTATTTTTTTTGCGATCTGAAAAATTATTGCATCACCCGAGTATAGCCGAGCTGCGCCGGTGATCACTGTGGAAAAAAGCGCCCCCTGTCGTCTCCCAGATGACATAAGTGATTTTGGAATGGACTCAATGAAAATGAATGGGGAAAAAAATCCGGTACTCCACATTTTCCAGTTCACTGATCCAGCCGGGGTTACCACAGTTCATTCTGGAGCCTCAGATCCCCGCGGATCATGGAGATCTACTGTGTCGCGTTGGATCCATACACGTATCGATTTTTTCGAATGGTGATCAGGAATTGGAATATACCAGTTGGATACCATCTGATGTCAGGTAAGGACTCTATGTTATCAGTGGTAGGATAATCGGAGTAAGTTTGATGAAGTTATAAGCTGTTTTGTGAAATGTCTTCTTTCGGTTTCACTGTAAAAGTCTGTGAGGAAATCAACGGAGCGATTATCAGTGCGCGGCCGTAATGTGCTTGCGTGCACGTATAATATTGATCATCTAGCGTTTATTTGAAAACGATTCATAAAAAGGCCGACAAATATCAACGTTGTGGAATATTCCACTAAAAGACGATTTTCATAGAATGCTCCAGAATGAGCTGTTTTTTTATATCAAAACGGGGGCTTTTCTAACTGCTCTGAAACGGAAACGACGCGATAAAAAAACAATCTGTCTTCACAGCACTGACTGGAAAATAGTCTTTGATAATGCGATGGGCAGATTAGACACATAGCCATAATTTAAAACATAGATTAGGCGATATTAACGTTAGCATTGGCGCCGATGGTGGCATTCAAGCGGTAAAACGGAAAACCAGGCGTGGCACTGAAAGAGTTAATGCATTTGAGAATAAAGAGATAAAACTTCATTCAAAAGAAAAATATTCGAAACACGGGTTTCTTGTCCATTGATGGATACACAATGAATATATCCTGTCTGGCACAGTGGTCCAACGGCTAGTGCTTAATCCTGTCAACCGGGCGACCCGAGTTCAAAACCCCGCGTTTCCAATATAATTCTTTTGGAATATAATATTAATGATTATACGCAAAAGTAGCCTAGTTTTAAGTTAAAATATTATAAATCTACATGCATTGAGGATGTCATTCTTTATATAGCTCTCAACGTGCACCAAATTGATGTATTTACATTGCAAAAAGAAGAAAATGACTAGAAGAAGGGGGATTCGAACGCGGGTCGTCTGCGTGAAAGGCAAAAGGACAAACGGTCACACCACAGTGCAGATAAATAAAACATCCACCATACATCAATCAATGGATAAGAGAGCCGTATCCTTATTCTGAAACAGTTGAACTAATTATTTTCGCTAGCAAGATCTCATTTGATTATTCAATCCATAAACCTACTGCCAGCAGGAACGTTTAAAGAAATATAATCTGATTGATTGGGGTAATGAGGGATTTAAAATTAGCCTATAGATTATGCATTTAACTTGTCGGCGAGGCTATTGAGCCGCCTGCAATCTGTTAATAAAGTTTTAAAACAATCAATCAATCAATGCCGTTAGAAGATCAGGATTTCTGCTATCGACACTGCTGTCTTTTCAACTGAAGCGGCCGCGCGCAATTATCCAGAGTCTCAAGTCTGGTTCGAGTTAACAAGACTGAATCAGCGTTCGAGGAACAGGAAAATCCCGGCTTCAAACATCGGGTTAACTGAATCTGGATAATGGGACTCTTGATCGACTTAGTTGAACCAGGTACGGGGAATAGGGCCCTGATGACAACAACAACAACACTTACAGGACCTGATGATAACAACAACACTTACAGGACCTGATGACAACAACAACACTTACAGGACCTGATGACAACAACAACACTTACAGGTCGGACCTGATGACAACAACAACACTTACAGGACCTGATGGAAACTTTCTCATCTTATTCTGTGACACCTGTCCTGTAGTTTCTTAATGAAGTAAGTAAAAAAAAAAGTAAGGAGTAAGTAAAGGAATGTTCAGTCAATATACATATATACAGAGTAACAGTGAGGTTTATATTATGTATAGTTTTTATTTGTATTTCTTTAATTCGCTCTGTACAATACATATTTAAGTCTAGAGGCTCTCTAGACTAGAGCACATAGTTAACACAGTGTGTTGTCATTTACATGGAGAAATGGCGCCACCGCCTGGGAAAATGTGGTATTGCGCCCCTCCCGAATACAGTCCCACGAGCCGCCACTGCCGCAAGGTGTTAGATGGCGGTATTGGACTTTTGCAATCTCAGACCCATTCCCAATGATAACATCAGGCTGGGTGGATGAATTATGAATGGAAATATCGAATAAAAGAAATAACGATGAAAAACTGACTTTTCTTGGGTTTGGCGCCCAGCGCATGGCGAGTTAACCCGGGATATCTCGGGTCTGGCCCCGAATGTGTTAAGATGTTTGATCCTAATATAAAAAATTCTGTGATTTAATGTTCTATGCCTTACCTTGACTTTGTCTATTTGGCTGCTATCTATTTTATGCTCGTTTTATACTTATTTTATGTCTGTCATTGCTCTTGATCAGCCAGTCTTTTTATTATTATTTTTTTTACTGCTGTGAAGCACTGTGAAGGTGCTATACAAATAAAGTTATTATATTATATTATTATTATCAAGACCTGCTTTTACATGGATAATCACATGCACATCATATTTTTATGAGCTAGGCTTCTATAGATAACGGCAAAAAGGCTGAAGAGAAAATCGAATTATTCAATACAAAATCTTTTTAAAGTCAAAGCACTTTTGTGTCTCCTATAAAGACAGAGAATCAGTCAATAAGGACAAGTTTGTATTCCTTAATTGGACTCTGCAACATTTTAATGAGTACTGTCCTCGCAATGTACAATACATTGATTTGTCTAGTCGTATGATAATGAATTTGAGGATTGTAAATGAAAAAAAATATTTTAAAGTTTTCTGGCAAGTCTGTACTCATGTAGGCTACCTCACTTTAAAAATAAAGGTACACATTTGAAGAATGTGAATATAAAAAATAGCCAATACATTACATTTCAAGAAAAGAGGAGATGTTGCAGCACATGACTTGGAGAAAGTTGCTATTCTGAAATTAGTGATCTCCTTCACCCTATTATCCACAGATGGACACGGTCTCTTCCAGGATAGCAATGCCCCCCTTCACAGGGACTAGCAATTGAGTACTTGTACTGTACGTTCATCAGAGATCTCAATCGGAAAGTGTAACTGCATTCACAAAACATACATTCACATACATCATTTTAATTACATTCTAAAAGATAGCAGACCTAAATACGTATGTGATCTATTCACAGAATAAGTATGTGTCTTAAAAACTAAAAAATTGTTTTTATAAAAGATAATCGTGACAACAATAATTTCAAGCACAGAAGATCCTAGATTCAGCTCTCTCGAAGGCCAGCACCCTAGAACGCCAAATCACTTTTAACCAGGAAGCCCACCACTAGCCCTAAAAAGGACCAGGTGTATTTCTGCACTAGATACAGTACAGAGGCTCCCGCTATACGGAACATTATCAAACGGAACTGGGACATCATCAAATGTGATGAAACGCTGAAAGAAATATTTCCAGAGCCCCCGGTGTGTTCCTTTAGGAGAGCTCCTACGACTAGGGGACATATTAGTACACAGCCACTTACCAGCTGAGGAAAGAACCACATGGCTACCTAAAGTCCCTAATGGAACGTTTCAGTGTGGCCACTGTAAACAGTGTGACATTGTAGTGAAATGTAAGGGCTTTACCCATCCCAGAACACAGCAGGTATACACAACGAGACATTTTATAAACTGTAAAACTACCCATGTTATTTATATATTGTGTTGTTCTCGATGTGATGCTTTCTATGTTGGCCGCACCAAACAGCGCTTACAGGACCGCCTCAGTGAGCATAAATATGCAGCTAAGGTTCTAAACTGTGATTATGCTATAGTTAAACATTTTATGGATAAACATGCTGACAGTTCTATTTCTTTTACAGCTCTAGGAATCGACCATGCCCCCCTCAATCCTCGAAGAGGGGATAGGGAGAGAGCACTGAACCAACTAGAGAGTCGCTGGATATATAGACTCAAAGCCATGTCATATCCAGGGATTAATGATACTATAGATATGGTGTCTTTTTTGTAAATATGGGAATCATTTGTGTTGGTGTTTTGCCTTTCTAGTTTAAAATTATATATATATATGACGATTTATGTTTGTTTTGGGTCTCTAGATGTGGGAGGACCTAGTCAGGCTGACTAGGTACACACACCTGCGCTCAATAGAGCAATCAGCACAGCCTCCACCTTGAATATAACTCTGTTCACTCATGTGTATGTCTGTATGCCCTGAAGAAGGCCGATAGAGAGGCCGAAACATGTTGGTGTTTTTTTAATGGTTCTACTATGAACTAAGCTATTTATTAAAGCCTTTTTTATATACTAAAAGAGTGCCTGGAACTTCCTTATTTTTATTCAACAGAACAAATTGTATTGTAGTTCACCAACTTCTGGTCGATACTTTCAAAATGAAAATCTCCATTTGAATATAATTGGCTGATCAAATTGAGATGGCATTTATGGAAACTTAAAATGGATGATTCTTTGTATGAAAGATTTAGTTTATATCCCCAATCCCTACTAGGGATTGATTTATTGTACACTTTTGCCCTTTATACCACTGTGATGGGATGTATATGTAACCGATCGGTTCGGACATGCCCCGAGTGGGGGTTGAACCCTGGTCTCCCGCGTGACGGGCGGCATCACAGACCACTATACCAAGAGGTGAATTCACTTCTAAGTAATGGGTCTGGATTAGTGGTCTGCAAGGGCCTTGAAATAAAGCCTGAGCCCTGCCCGAGCCCGTGAACTTCAGGCCCTGCCCGAAAATAAGCCCGACTGTAAATAATATTTTAAGCCCTAGCCCGCCTGAAAACCAGAAAAAAATTATTATTATTATTATTATTAAAATATATATTTTTTTTGTATTTGTTTTAAATATTCGAAATACTGTTTTATATGAACGTAATAAATAAACAAAACTAAGAAGCATTTACATAGCCTGTTTCACGCTTATTAGAATGCGTCTCTCCCAGTGCTCGCTTATAGACTGACCCACACATCAGCCTCGTAAAACGTATTGAAGGCTATAGAATCTTCTTTGACACACACACACACACGACACACAATAGCCTACTCAGTCAAACAAACAAACAGAAAACAGAAATCAGATTTCGAGCAGAGCAACGTAATGAAAAGCACAACAAAACAGGTAGCGAGGCGACCCAGCAAATAATAATAAGCATTACTCACCACGACTTCAGCAACGCGTTGAACACCGTTAACAAAACTTCGCCAACCGGGTATACATCCCAAGAACAAATTAAAAACGTTCGCCAACTGGCTATATTCCAACACAACCAATCGAGTTGAACTTGTCCCCTGAGTTCTCCCTGCGCGCTGCGGTAATTACATCCAACTGTTTCTCTGGCGCGAAAGAGAAAACAAATCTTAAAACGAAGGTTATTCGTTAGTTATATGGAAGAAAAAAAAGCAAAAAAAAAAAAAAAAAAACTGCGGTGCCCGGGCCCGGCCGAGCCCGAATTATTTATTAAAAAAAAAGCCCTACCCAGCCCGAACCCGCCGGGCCGGGCCGGGCCCCGTCGGGCCTGGGCAAGGTTGCAGTGCACTAGTCTGGATGCCTCTGGGGAGTTAGTTTACTTGCAGTACCGCTGCCGTCCACAGTCACTTCACAACACTGTCCATCGTGACTGTAGGATAGACACGGTACCCTCCGTTACACTCACCCCCCTAAACTCACACCACCCAAGGCATCCGGGTCACTTGGCACCAGTGTAACCGATGGATTACGCTTGAGTTGTGTTCTTGTGTGCGTGTGGCGACATTAACCCATTCTCCGACATTGACGGATTAAGACGTCATTCCTCGCCATGCTTAATCTGCCAATGATGGATTACGCCATCATCGAGATCAATATTTAAAATTTTCGTCATGGTATTCATATTTCACCGACGGATCCTTGACGGGTGCTGTGGATCTCCACTCAACTCTCCAACGGTTCAATATCGCCACCTGGTGGCCGATCGGCCAACCGGAAGTGGGGAAGTGGGGCCGGAAGTGCTTGGTGTCCCCCCTATTCCGTCCGCCACTCGCTATCGCTCCCGGGGCTCCATCTCGACACACTGGATAATCGATCAGTTGCCATAACTCAATAAACAACGTTATTTGGACGTATATAGTATTATACAACCCGGAAATGGTTCATCTAGATCAACATCCCATAATAGCGATCTTTTTGCTCCACGCTGATCACCCAACGGTAAAACGAAGCTGCGGTTAGTTTCAGCGTTTTTGATTATTATTATCCATACAAACTGCTATGATCAATATATCACCCATACTACATGATTAATTTAACGTCGGTCATTGCATTATAAATGACCCCCACTCAGATGATGAGTCATGACGTTTAGGACCTTGTACAATTGAAATTTTTAATCTGACGTCAATCGCTAGCAAACTGCATTTGATGATGTAATTATATGCATAAATGGCTATAACTCACGTTCTATGAATTACTGCAGAAAACGATAAAAACATATCTATACTCTGGACGGTATTTTAGTATGAATGTGTGAATGAAAAAGTAAAACGTTCCTACACCCTGAACAATAGCTAATCGATGTTGAATGGGCCATAGTAATGTCAATTTAGCAATACAATTTAAAAAGTTATAGCCCTGCAAAGTAGGTGAACATCTCCATAGACAAATAGAGCTGGCAGAGGATGGTATAAGAAGGGTACAATGCCTGGTGAAGAATGGGTTAACCAACGTGGCTTACGTCATTGCATATCCAGAACAACTGAGCGTGAGCCGCATCCACACCAAACCCCAAAACAACACAGGTATCACCACAGGTAGGAGATTCCAACAAACCAATGAAACGGGCAGGCACGCGGGAAGTCAGTCAGACTTGGGCGTGCGGTCGGAGTCGGAGATAAATAATAATAATAACGTCACATTAACACTTTAAGGACCAGCCACGAGTTAACTCCTGTTTCGATTCCACCCGTTGAGGAGTTGTTATTGTTTTATTCCATATTAATAAACTGATCAAGATCCCGGATCGACTCTGCAGATTTACCCGCCAGATTTAAATCGGTGACATGCAATACCGGCCAGATCCTCTTAGGGGCGCCATCGCTCCACTGCAGTATCATTGAGGCTGAATGGGAAAATTATTTTTTTTACTGTCTGGGGCGTTTCATATGAGCCTGGATCCCAGCCGAACATCCTCCATCTTTGATCACGTTACGGAACGCAGATTTCAGCCTGGAATAATGGGATTTATGATCAGCCAATGGACATATCGATCTACCAGATGCCGATGAATAATGACGAAATGCTGCCGGCGATCACATGGGCTGACGGTAGGATACTATTCACCCAAATTACAGCCGGATTGGACATTGTTGTAACACGCAAGCGATCGATCAGTGAATATGGCTACTTGAACGCACACTGTATTGCTAATCAATAATACTGATCTGCGTCCCCCGCCGCCCCCATTTCATCCATAGATGCTCTGTAATAGTCTGGATGCTAAGCAGTTTGTTTTATTTCATTCGTATATATACAACAGAAATGGTGTTTGATATAACGTGACTAGCCTTTAGCCTCATATCTAGCTTCCCAGAAAAAAGACGAGACGAAAACTGCGATAAAGCTTATATTCACGACGCTATAAAATGACAACCAACCGATGGATTTTTATTTTCTTTAAGCCATTATGAAGGCACGGTTTATGCACTCAAGTGACAATGAGAATGGACAGATAGCAATACTATAAAGTATATATATAGCTGTTAGAAAGCTTGTTGACAAACCCTGGTCGTCCAGAACCATATTACACTGCAAACCGTGGTCGCCAATGTGTTAAATGCATGCGCGAAACGCATCATTCGTGATTTTCCATTCATTTGAAAGATCAATATTTTACACTACAACAGACAAACTTGAACACCAACATGTGTCGATTTAGACGCAAGCGACAACAACTAGCGTTTGGACTTTCGTTTCGCACAACGCACAGGGTGTGTGTGTGTGTGCGCGTGCGTGCGTCACTGTCACAACAACAATCGCCGCAGGAGCAATAATAAACACACATGGCCTATTCCGAAGACGGTAGAACACAGGTGGTCTTGCGTTCAGGAGTGGTGGAAATAAACTCCTTCATGACAACATGAATGTCCAGTGAGTCCAGAATATCCTGATGCATATGCAGCAAGGCCAGGTTATTATTATTAAAGAAATCAGATATTCATTTTTTGAGACATTTCTTTTCTCAGACAGAGTAAACACACTCTCCACTTCAGTCAGTCCTCCCTCTGCAATTCGTTTCCGCATACAAAATCGCTATTCCAGGCCGCTATTTCCAGTTACGCGTTGGCGCTTCCAGGCCGCGTCTATTCGAATCCCAACTGGTTCATGCGTCGGCTACACGCTGCTTTAATAACACTGCATTATCGAGACAGCGCCCCTATGAGGATCTGGCAATGAATTCCAAGAGTAGGGTAAATCTGCAGTGCCGCTCCGCTCTGTGACATTGAGTAGCCTCGGTATTCCAATGGAATAAAAGCCAAAACAACCTTGCAGTTGCAGTTACACTCCCCGCCAGCAGGGGGTGCTGGCGCACCCGCCGCACCCCTACTTCCCGTGTCACTGGAAACGGGGTGTTTTGGCGAAATTCACAAGGGGAACATATTAACATGTTACATATACAGACTCTGGCATGGATAAATAATTCAAATCAATACTGTTTCTGTTGGGTTCAGCATTTATGACAAAGGACAGGAAAACAAAGGTTAGATGAAGCATCCTGATAGTTTACTGTGGCTTCGTCACAATAATATGCAGAGAGTAGACCAGAAAGATGATTACAATAAGCAAACCGACAGCTCTGCAAAATAACTAAATAAGGCTTTAGGCACAATGGCAAGTGCTTCAGTATGCATGTTAAACAAGTCAGATGCAGAAGACTTTTTTTTCCATGTGAGTTATCAACTGGCTGCAGCTTTGACTCCGAGTCATGAGCCATGCCAAGACGGATGTGGAAGTTAAAACCTCCAGAAGTGAGTTGGAGATAGAACATCCTGAGGGATTGATTAAAACGCTATGCCACCGGAAAACCTTTTGTATAATACAGATTATTATGGTTGTATTCAGGAGTTCAATGAATTAGGTTTTGCAAGACAGCAGTGTTGCAGCGATTTCCTCTTTATTCCACTTGATTCAGATACACATCAGGTGTGCAGCTATAATCATTCTACACCACAAGTAAAGCCACCAGCTAAATAAATGAGTTGATAGGAGCCAAACATATTTGACCAGTAAGCTAAAATAATGTACAACTGCACGCTAGTCAAAAATCATTATGTTCCGGAGTACAATTATTACGACAGTATTTGAAGATGTTGTTAAAACTGGAGTAAGCCACATAATGTAGTGGTTGAGTCTTCAAGCTCCTTATTGCCGGACCGTGTAGAATGAGGACGGTGTAGACTCATCTGCCAAATTTTATTGCATGTAACAGTGTGTGTTATTGAGTCTATGGTCCCAATTTTTCATTATAAAAAAAAGATATATATATATAGAAGATAGTGTTACACTGCCTGACAATGCAACAAGGGGGAGACCACACAGAATAAAGAGTAAATAGAAAATGATCGGTTAACAGAAATTAATGTGGCACCAGCCACCTCCTTTATACTGTACTGCTTGATGTCATCAACCCAATTTCAACCACCTGCCAGCATTCCACCTGTGATTGAGAGGAGATACGCAACAAAGGCAAACCCAATAGGGGCATAACAATAGAAACTTAGAATTGGGTTAGAACACACCATCAGTGGTCTGACAGCAAATTAGTTTCTACTCTGGAAAGCGGAGTGAGAAATACTGAAAGTGTTTGGTCTTCGCTGTGATTCATGACACAACACCGTTGGAGCATGAAAGAAGTTGAGGGCAGCAGCTCAACTTTTTGATTTATAGTCATTCAACTGGTTCCCATTTCAAATCACTTACTTCCCTGTTGCTTTTATCATTTGGAATTTGAAAGCAATATTTAAGGTTATAGGGTTAGTGTTGTGAAGGGCCAGATTAAACTGAGAATCTACCTTTATTGTTTGATATACTTTGTATATTATTTATATATATACACGGAATATCCCTTTACCTGCGTTCAAACCAGAGTAATATTCGCTCTCCTATTGGACAGCGCCCCCAGGCGCCAGCGCGCAAGCCCCCAACGGCAGGTTCAAAGACAAGTTCAGGCATGTCAGAACATGCCCGGAGTCAGCGTATTGATACCAGACAAAGACTGCGGTTTGGGACTAGATATTCACTTAAGTATAAATACAGCGCAAGGTGCGCACACCGTGCCTCGTTCAGTACCTTACCCACCTTCACCACGAGTCAACGTGCAGTGAAGTGAGCAACCTTGCGTCTAACAGAGCATTGAGAACCACGTGCGAATAGTTTAGTAAAGTAACGTCGAGTTCGACCTAATCTAATGTGAAGTAAATAGTCGTTCATTTATTGTATATCGTGCGGCCACAGTTCGTTCGTGTGTAGCATTACCCAGCGGTTCGTCGTGTCTTTAGCTAGTGTACTTAGCCAGGGTGTGTGGCCTAAATACGTCGCCCACACCCGAGGAGTCCTAGGCGGAGAACCGTTGGACATGTACACAGGAGAATCGGCGTCGGCGATTGCAGAACCATTACTGGTTGGATTATATTGATTTGGAACGTGGTACCCGGAGAAGAGCATCGTTGATTTCCACTGTCGTTTGGGATTCAACCTCGTGAGGATTACAACTCGGGCCGGCCTCGTGGACGGAGGCTGGCTAGCTGTCATCAATGCTATCTAGCATTTGGATTACAATTATTACTTTGCTGCTGATCAAGGGAGTTCACAAGGACCGACTCCTGTACCTGGAGTCTCTTTATTCCTCATTGAATCAGACGGAGTACCCGAACATTCCTCTACCCTCCAGGCCTTACACCCCCGGAGGGAACCCATTGTCTCCAGGCGGTACCAGTGTTGCCCTATCTAGTTGCTACTATACGACAGGTGGTGTCAACTTAGACCCATCATAGGATTCCTGCTATTCTTAGTGACTCATGCTACTGACTGACTTTACGCATATTCTTCGTCATACAAGCGCGACCCTAATTCTCATTCTGTAACCTAATGTTGCCTAATAATAATAAATTACCCTCAAATACTATTTCTTTGTCAATGCCGTGTTCTTGTGGGTGTTCACCATCTATATTTGATGTGCTGTCTGGCCAGTAATTAAAGTACATAACTAGCAGTGGTTTAATCTATCACAATCTTTAAGACAGTCAGGGTTTTGTAACCCCTCAGTTACAATTGGTCCTTCGAGCCGGAGGGTATCAGTGTAATATTTAATATAATATTAATATTGACATGGCCAGCGGTGAACACTCTCCAAGCGGCTCCCCTAAGCTAGAACGCCCGCAGCGCAAACGTCAGCTACCTCCATATACTTGGAGGAATTCGCTTTCGTTCTACCCCCTAGCTTATCTAAACAGACGTTAAATACGGATAAATCGGATAGTTTAAGCATGTCCAATCCTATCGACTTGGCGACCCTGCCAGTAGAGACCCCAGTGGGTTCAAACGAAACTGACTTAGCTCACGGGGGGGACCAAGTGGGACATGACGTGACTATACCTCCAGACAGCGTCACCGGGATAGACCCCGGAGCGCTCCAGGATAAAGAAAGCGCTCCAGGGATAGAACCCGACACACAACCAAGAGAAGAGAACCGCGCCCAGGAGATAGACCTCGGAGCGCGCCAGGAGAACAGATCTCCAACAAGCCCTGTCAGCACCCGATCACCTCCGTCAGTGTCATCCCCCAGCGAGGCAGACCAGAGACTGGCGCAAGCCTTGATCGCCACGCTGACAGCCTCAACCGAAAGAGACCGACTCCAGGGTGAGCGCGACCGGCTTCAAGCAAAGACGCTTAGTGAGCGCGAACACTCTGCCACGGAAAGAGAGCGCATCCACGCGCAACTCCAAGCGCAAGCCCTTAGTGAGCGCGAACACTCTGCCGCGGAACGAGAGCGCCTCCGGGCGCAACAATTAAGTGAATGCGAACACTCTGCCGTGGAACGAGAGCGCCTCCAGGCTCAACAGATGAGCGAACGCGAACAACGAGAACGCCTCCAGGCGCAACAATTAAGCGAGCGCGAACACTCTGCAGCGGAACGAGAGCGCCTTCACGCGCAACTCCAAGCGCAAGCCCTTAGTGAGCGCGAACACTCTGCAACTGAACGAGAGCGCCCCCAGGCGCAACAAAGGAGTGAGGACGACCGCATAAGACTGGAGGAGAGGCGCCTTCAGACGGAAGAGAACATCGAATGAGACCGCGCCAATGCACAGCGCGACGCCGCCAATGCACAGCGCGAAAGCAGAGCGCGACCGGCTGCAGGCGCAGATGATAGAACAATTGATCGCCAGGGCGACACCCCCTCTCTCCGCACGGAGCTCCCGGAGATCATCACGACAAGGGTCTAGGGCACCTTCCCCTACCCGACAAAGCGACCCGGGACCCGGCCAACAGGAGGAACCTGTCTACGTCTCCGAGCCCCCTCCTCGACCGGTCCATACGAGACCCAGCCAACGGGAAGAACCGGCCTACGTCGCCGAGAGACTAACTAGAAGACTCCAGGACCTAGAAGAGGAAGAGGAGGAATATCAAGCCCACCAGCACGAACGTACTCTGGACCAGGAGGCCCAGTACAGCCCCGACTTCAGCCCCGAGTCACTGCACTACAAACCCCCGACCCAACTCACGGGTGAGTTTGACGTACAGTCAGCACCGAGGAACAGCACCTGGGGACCCGGCCTCTGGTACCCACCAAGTACTAACCCACGACCACACGTACGGGGAGACTCGCTCAGGAGGCCTCTTCCCCTACGCTCACCAATGTACCAGCCATCCATGGCATCGTACCTTGGCACACCGACGTTCCCAGACTTTACGCACGAGGACAGAGCACAGTACACGGAATTACGCATGTGTTTGGAGACTATGATGTCCGATGTCCCCGACGAGTCGTACAAATATGCCATCCTCCTCAAGCATCTCAAGGTGCCCAGAGCGCATAACATAGCGCTGGCATATTCCAACTCAAGCACCCCATACTCCGCGGCTCTGGTGGCCCTCGACCAGCGTTATGGACGTATATGGGATTACGTGATCCAAGAAATACGGGATATCGACCGCCTCCCCCCAGCCAAAGACAATAGAGCACTGGATGACCTCTCTATCAAGGTACAATCCCTCGTGGGGATGCTGGGGTCCCAAAAGGAGAAGGGGAGATATGAACTGTATGCAAATTCTAATGTGGAGCGAATACTGGAGAAGCTCCCTCCAGCCCGCCAAGAGCGTTTTCGGCGGCAGAGAGACCACTGTGATCCCAACGGCCCAGAGCCATCCCTCCTAGACCTGGCCGCTTTCCTCGCAAGGGAAGTTAGTAGCCTACGACTGGACACATTCGTGTGGAGTGGATCTAGCCCAAGAGATGGACCTCGGAGGTCCAACGATAACCGCCGGTCAGTGACAGTTATGCACCAGGCCGAGTCAGTGCCGCAGCACAAGAACCACAGCACCCCCCAGACCAAGGGGAAGTGGAAGATTGTATGCCAGTACTGTGAAAATGAACATTGGCTGTCTCAATGTGACACCTTCAAGAAGCTGACCGCTGACGAGGTGAGTCAGTGGATCAAAGCCAACCGCCGCTGCTTCCGCTGCGCGCGCAGCCATATGGCAGCTGAGTGCCGCCTAAAGAAAAGATGCAGCAAGTGCGACGGCGCCCACTTAGAGGTCCTACACGACAGCAACAAGAAGAAACCCGTACCCCCAAGCAGCTCGAGAGTGAACGTCATGTACATAGACCCTGCGAAGAGCGGGAGCTCCCGAGTGCTCTTGAAGGTGGTCCGAGTGATCTTAAGCTACGAGGACAAGGTCATGGACACTTACGCCGTCCTAGACGATGGGTCAGAAAAGACTCTCCTCCTCGAGCGAAGAAACAATGACAATCCGTACCATTAGAAGAGACCTGAAGACCATAAAGGGTGAAAATGTCTCCTTCACGATAGCAGCAGTCGGGCAGCCCGAGAAGCAGTATAGCATCACTAACGCCTTCACCAGCCACGACATAGGCCTGTCACAGTACACCTACCCCATCCCAAAGCTGATGGAGAAATACGTGCACCTACGTCAACTACCTATACCGCTCATCGACGACGCCACCCCGACCCTGCTCATAGGATCCGACCACGCACACCTCATCGTCCCAACGGACCGGGTCCACATCGGGCCCAGAGGCTGTCCAGCAGCGGTCGAGACCCGCCTGGGTTGGACACTACAAGGCCACCTCTCCGGGTCTTCCAACCGACCGACAGCCACTCGCTGTCTCTACACGAGGATAAACGAAGAAGACACCACCCTCTTGCAGCACGTCGAGAGGCTATGGACATTAGACGCGATGCCCTTTAAGAATGAAAAGAAACTTGTTCGCTCAAAGGAAGACACTTATGCCATAGCCCTCCTCGAGCAGAAGACAAAGAGAGTCGAGGTCAACGGAGTGATGAGATACGCAACTCCACTCTTGAGGCGAGAGGGTATGCCCACCCTCCACGCCTCAAAAGAAGCGACAGAGCGATATCTACTGAACACCGAGCGGCGTCTAGCCAAAGACCCCACTCAAGCCACTGTGTACCGCGCTGAGATCGACAAGCTGATCACAGCGGGACACATAAAGAAAATTGACATTCAAGAGGCCGACCAGACGATTGAATCCTGGTACGTGCCCCACCACAAGGTCCACCACAACGGCAAGGATCGCATTGTATTCAACTGCAGCTACCAGATCGGACTACAGAATCTGAATAAAGAACTCTTGCCCGGCCCGACACTCGGCCCCTCTTTCCTCGGCGTACTACTACGTTTCCGCCAAGACAAGGTGGCCATCAGCGGCGACATCAAAGGGATGTTCCTGCAGGTGCGACTAGTGGAGGAGGACAAGCCCTTGCTGCAGTTCCTATGGAGAGAGAGGATCAAAGATGAGCAACCATCCATCTACCAATGGGAGGTCCTCCCCTTCGGAACCACATGCAGCCCATGCTGTGCTACGTTCGCACTGCAAAAACATGTGACAGAAGACCCTGAAGCTGACGAGGAGGTCAGACAAAGTGTAGAGAGGAGTTTCTACGTGGACAACTGTCTGCAAAGCGTCTCGACGCCAGAAGAAGCCGAAGCCCTACTGCTCAAGCTCCGCGCCTCACTGATCAAAGGCGGCTTTGATCTCTGGCAGTGGGCCAGCAGTGACCCTCAAGTATTTTGCAGCCTCTCCCCAGAGACAAAGGCAGCAAGCAGCGAGACCTGGATGGCGACCACCCCAGGTGAAGCACAGGAAATGACATTGGGCCTAGTCTGGCACTTCAAAACAGACTCGCTCCATTACAAATACACACCCCTGACCACGGAGCAGGGAAGGTCGACCCCGCTACCGACCACCAGACGGAGCGTATACAGAACACTCGCAAGTCAATACGACCCGTTGGGGTGTATCCTACCTTACACCACTCGGGCGAAAATGATTGTACGAGAGCTGTGGGACAAGGAACAGGGCTGGGACGACCCCATACCCGACCACCTAGCTTCCACCTGGAGAGAGTGGGAGAGAGAACTCAGCTCGCTCCAAAATGTGAACATACGCCAAAGCTACTTCCCACCCACAGTGCGGCTGGAGACGTGCCAGATGGACCTGCACGTCTTCAGCGACGCCTCGGAAGTGGCCTACGGTTCGGTGGCTTACTTGCGGGCCCGAGAGGAGGGAGGAGAAATACACACAGCCTTCATCCTGGCTCGCTCAAGGATAGCCCCCCGCAAGCAACAATCGATCCCGCGTCTAGAGCTCTGCGCAGCTCTGGTAGGCGCGCAACTCGCCACGTTAATCCAACGTGAACTCACCATCCCGGTGCAAAGAACAATCTTGTGGTCAGACTCCATGACCGTACTCACATGGATCCAGTCCGATTCTTGTAGATACAAGATCTTCGTGGGAGTCAGAATCACAGAGATTCAAGACCTGGTAGGATCAGCGTGCTGGAGGTACGTGGACACGAAACAGAACCCAGCCGATGTCATCACACGGGGGATGTCCCTAGATGACCTCACACGTCACAATATCTACAGTGACGGTCCTGAGTTCCTCAAGCTCCCGGAGGAAGAGTGGCCTACCCCCACCCCTCGGGAGGCTAGTCAAGAGGAGGCAGAGATCAAGAAATCTATGTTCTGTGGGTTGACGCACACCCCAGTCCCCACTGACCCTAACATAGACGACTGCCTCACCTTTGAGAGTGCGCAGCTAAAGACATTCCTGTGGCACCACCCTGAGGTTCCCCCCACTACCGACATTGACGCATCGAACTACGCAGAGGCAGAACTCCTTCTGCTACAGCGAGCCCAAAGAGACTCGTTCCCCGACGAGCTAGACTGCCTGCAGGGAACAAAGCCAATCCCGTCAGACAGCAGACTGCTCCACTTGGCCCCCGAGCGCGACACCCATGGCCTCATCAGGGTGGGTGGTCGTCTGAGACGGGCCCCGGACTTAACGGATGACGTCAAGTTTCTATAGTCCTCAACAGCCGACACAAGGTCATTGAGCTCATCATAAAGAAATACGACGAGGATGTGCACCACGCTGGGGCAGAGAGAGTCTTCGCTGAGATCCGACGTCGCTATTGGATACTGCAAGGAAGAGAAGCAGTACAACGCTTCCAGCGGACCTGTCTAGACTGTCGCAAGTGGCGAGCACAGCCCAGTATACCCAGGATGGCCGACCTGCCTCACTGTCACACCCGACCCGTGGCGAGGCTGATAGAGTTGCCGAGGCTCCCTGACTCCCCTGATGACGATCATGACCCACTGACTTTGTAGATTGCCCTACTCCCCACAACAGACATTGAGCAGTTGACTGGACTATTAATCTGTCTCCTTTAACTAATTAGGTGCGGACTAATTAGGAGGCGGCTGTTGTGAAGGGCCAGATTAAACTGAGAATCTACCTTTATTGTTTGATATACTTTGTATATTATTTATATATATACACGGAATATCCCTTTACCTGCGTTCAAACCAGAGTAATATTCGCTCTCCTATTGGACAGCGCCCCCAGGCGCCAGCGCGCAAGCCCCCAACGGCAGGTTCAAAGACAAGTTCAGGCATGTCAGAACATGCCCGGAGTCAGCGTATTGATACCAGACAAAGACTGCGGTTTGGGACTAGATATTCACTTAAGTATAAATACAGCGCAAGGTGCGCACACCGTGCCTCGTTCAGTACCTTACCCACCTTCACCACGAGTCAACGTGCAGTGAAGTGAGCAACCTTGCGTCTAACAGAGCATTGAGAACCACGTGCGAATAGTTTAGTAAAGTAACGTCGAGTTCGACCTAATCTAATGTGAAGTAAATAGTCGTTCATTTATTGTATATCGTGCGGCCACAGTTCGTTCGTGTGTAGCATTACCCAGCGGTTCGTCGTGTCTTTAGCTAGTGTACTTAGCCAGGGTGTGTGGCCTAAATACGTCGCCCACACCCGAGGAGTCCTAGGCGGAGAACCGTTGGACATGTACACAGGAGAATCGACGTCGGCGATTGCAGAACCATTACTGGTTGGATTATATTGATTTGGAACGTGGTACCCGGAGAAGAGCATCGTTGATTTCCACTGTCGTTTGGGATTCAACCTCGTGAGGATTACAACTCGGGCCGGCCTCATGGACGGAGGCTGGCTAGCTGTCATCAATGCTATCTAGCATTTGGATTACAATTATTACTTTGCTGCTGATCAAGGGAGTTCACAAGGACCGACTCCTGTACCTGGAGTCTCTTTATTCCTCATTGAATCAGACGGAGTACCCGAACATTCCTCTACCCTCCAGGCCTTACACCCCCGGAGGGAACCCATTGTCTCCAGGCGGTACCAGTGTTGCCCTATCTAGTTGCTACTATACGACAGGTGGTGTCAACTTAGACCCATCGTAGGATTCCTGCTATTCTTAGTGACTCATGCTACTGACTGACTTTACGCATATTCTTCGCAATACAAGCGCGACCCTAATTCTCATTCTGTAACCTAATGTTGCCTAATAATAATAAATTACCCTCAAATACTATTTCTTTGTCAATGCCGTGTCCTTGTGGGTGTTCACCATCTATATTTGATGTACTGTCTGGCCAGTAATTAAAGTACATAACTAGCAGTGGTTTAATCTATCACAATCTTTAATACAGTCAGGGTTTTGTAACCCCTCAGTTACAGTTAGGGTCAAACTTTGACATAGTGCAGAACAGAACCCGACGGATACTGGATGTTTGGGACCGATACCAGTAGGGATGGGACTCCCGTTGGGAACCGGTTCCTAATTGTCCGATTCCTGGAATCGCATGCCTCCGTAACTATCGATTCCTCTTATCGATGCCATGTTTTTCCGACAGTTGCACATTTTAAAAGAATAACGTTAGCATGCAGCCATAGCATACTATTTGATTCCTTGACTAGGAAAACCTAAATGAAAAACGAATGCTTTCACTGTATAAATATTCTCCCATTTCATCCATTTTCGATGATGACAATCAGACTGAGGCTGCAGCTATGGGTTCTCGCGCACCTCAGGAAAATCCACGCTAGCACAGCGGGGTAAAATGACTCGGGAAAAGGTGAACGAGTGTCACCGAGCAGTCACTAAATTTGTGGTGTGTAGTCCGAAGGATGGAAGACTGAGGCGGTGTGTTGAAAGAGAACTCTGAAGGTTTATTCAGCATGAGAAAACGCAACAACAGTCCATCACGTTAGTAACTAAAACAGTCTCCTGCCGACAGGAAGGCAACACTCCATAGCGTCCGTGCGGAACCAATATTCCCAACAACAGTTCCGTATGTGAATTGTGTCTAATCACCACAGGTGAAAGGTTTGCACCCTTACGCCATGGTAGAAGCCTCAGAATTTCAGTAGGTGAATTGCTTTCCTAGATGTTACTTATGTGTCAGTTATGTTTTTACTAGAGCTGGGCCGTTAACGTGCTGCGTTAACGCGATACTAGTATCGCGCGATAATATAATTGACACCGTTTTTTTTTACATTTTTTTTTTTCATTTATTTACCCAGGGTAGGTTCGCTGAGCACAGATGCTCTTTTTCAGGAACGCCCTGCTTCACATTCACACAGTTCCATTCACACCTGGGAGCTGCCCAGTACAACCACAGACGACACCATTGGCCACTGAGCAACTCCACTGGAGCAGTTGATTTGCATTGGCAGGGTTTGGCCCTGTCTGGCACCCAACGGGAAAAATATTATAGGCACTATAAGTAGACACCGCTACATAAAACAAGCTGGTCTGCCTGAGTGACTGGTGGAAGAAGGAGAAATAGAGATTGGACTGATTGAGTCAAGCCATGTCACATAGTTCAAGTTTGAAATGCTTCTTTCTGTTTTGCTCCTGAGATTGTGCTAGATACTGTTACTGTACTGGTACTGGTAATCTTATTTATTTGTGTTAACTTCTGAATAAAACAACTTATTAAACACAAGTACATCTTATTGAACATTATTTTGATATTTCATTACCAATTATCATAGCAAAACAGCTTTTTCAAACAGTCTATGCATTTTGGAAATGGGAGATGGGCTCATGGTGTAATGGGCCACCTGGCCTGAGAAACATAAGTAGGAAAGAAAAAGTAAGGACTTACTTCTGGTAATTATTTGGGTAGAACACACATATTTTTTTTTTTGAACAAATGTTTTTTATTTTCCCTTTTTTAACATAAAACTAGACACACAATACATTAACACTAGAAATCCACAATAAATCACAGGACTATGACCGACATAATAATAACAATAATGACTGTCCACATATTTTGAATGCCTTCGGCAGATTTTTTTTTGAGCCATTTTAATCTAGATTAATCTAAAATTAGTCTATGCCCACCTCTAGTTTTCACTTGTACCCTTTATTTATTAGGGATGGGTACCGAATTCGGTACTTTTGAGGTACCGAACCGAAACACGTCGGTACTACCGAGTATCGAATCAAGTGAGAAACCGAAAAGAAAAAAAAATCTTTTCATGTCAACGTTCACACGCACAATATATGCTTACCTAGGATTTGACTTGATTCAACAACAAAGCAGTCGGAGCAATGACAAGCCGAAAACTGTCGAAATTGTAGTTATTTGAAGTTTGGATTTTTTTTTTACGACTGAGGTAGGTAAATTACATTTCTTGAGACTAAAGTACCGAAAAAAGGTACCATTGGGTACCGGTATCGATTCACAGGTACCGGTACCGTATCGGTTCAAATGTGAAAGGTACCCATCCCTATTATTTATACAGACCGGTTGTTGATAATGAATTATCTTTTGCAATAACAACCTGTTGAATGCAACTGCAGGTCAATAGATTAAATTAGTTTAAGAGAATCTCAAATACATTATTTTATTTAAGTGTATAGTTAATTTATTTTTAAAAGTTTTTGTATTTTTCTGACATGGGGGCTCAACAATAAATGACAATAAGAAATGTCAAGCAAAAAGAACAATAGCTTTAAATTGGAAGAAATTTGACGCACCCACAATCTGTGCTTGGATTAAGAACATGGCACAATGCATGTCAATGGAGAGAATAACGTTAGGTTATGACTATAACCAAGTTCTGTTAACACTAGTGGACGCTCAGCGTCTCATTGCATATATCTTGCTTCAGCATATATACACTGAATAAATTTCCAAATTGACCTTTAAATGCCAGCATTCATCTGGCCACACCCCCATCCGCTTACCTATATAAGCAGGGGTGGTGCCACACACTCATCTCCTTCCCAACAAATTTCACCACAATGAAAAATCAAGGGCCGCAGCGGCGTCTAGACGCTGAGCGTCCACTAGTGTTAACAGAACTTGGTTATAGTCATAACCTAACGTTCTGTATCACACTAGCTCCCACTCAGCGTCTCATTGCATAATAGGAGCTGAGCGGGAGCTAGAAGCTCGACAAATACACCCCGCTGAAGGCCCCCCACAAACATCAGAACAGGGAGGGCCGAGCCCCCCCGACCCCCCCTAATGGAGGGCACCCCCCCTATTAGAGGTTTCCCAGGAGGGCGACGGACCCGACCGTGCGAAGAGGCACTCAAGCAACTCAACGCACAGGGTGCGCAGACCGTGGCCTGACCCCACGACTACACACACGCACAACCCGCATGCCACCCGGGAACGAACGGAGGGAACAACCTCGTTACTGCCCCCTAGAATCACGGGGTCAAGGGTAAACCCAACCCTGTGGCAAAGCCGTAGCAGCGGAGCGCGAAGGAAGACCCAGACCCACCAAAGGGACTGGACCCCCTGCAACGGGGGCCCGGAGAAGTCCATTATGCCAGCATCAAGACCCCACCAGGTGGGCACTTAGTGACCCCGCCCCCCACATCGCCAGCGTATTCGGACAAAGGCCCCTCAGCCGAGCGGGCCCTGTCCCCCCAATAGTACACCGCCTGGCACACTGACCCTGCAGAATAGGCAGTCAGCATGGCCGTAAGCACACAAAAAAGGTTAACCAATGGAAGCAGGCAGCGCACCGGGGAAAAACCAGGCAACAGGCTGTTAACCCTAGCCTGGAGAATGCGGACGAGACAGGCGCCAGAGGAGACAGCTGAACACAGCCGCCCCGGCGGAAGGGGCGTAAGCTGGCGGTGTTGCATGACCAAGCCTCCATTAAAAAAAACCCACCCAGAGGGGTTGAGGCAGAGAAGGCTGACACGATTGGCAGACGTCATGAACATGCAGGGGCACCCTCAACCGGTGAACCCGGGAGTTGACACTGCTCCAACACACCAGGGAATCAACCACCTTGGTGTTACTCAATGCGGTGGTTGTTCCTATAACCCCTCAAGAAAAAACTCTATACCGCAGTACAAGTGTTTCAGTTTTTCAAAAAAGGGTTAACCCAGGCCTACGGGTCGACGAAACATTACTTCGGACCGGGCCCGGCGATACGGGAAGCACAGGGTCACCAGAGGAGGTCAAATACCACCCCAACAGGCCCCTCTTCGCCATGCGTGAGAGAGGAGCGAAAAAGAATGGAGAACCAGCCCCAAGCACACCGTACTTGGTATCCCCAGGCGGTCTCCCAACCAAGTACTAACCAGGACCAACCTGTGTAGCGGCCGAGATCTGACGAGATCGAGCGTGTACAGGTTGGCATGGCCGTAAGCCATTACGACAGTGCTGAGTAAAAAACGTACCCAACCAGGGTCTCCATAGTGCTTAACCCTGTGACACCCGGACCGACCTGGCATTTTTCCCCCTGAAAAAAGCCCAAGTCCCTCAGGGTACCAGAACAACAGATCTGCATCCCCGGCGGACAACGGGTTCAACTGATCCGGACCAGCGTGACCAGCACCAGTCCCGTGCCCTAACCACGCCGACATGCCTACTCCAGGAGAAGGGGCAGATATGCGTGTTGATCTTAAACATGAAAAGAAGGCGCCACCCAGACGTTCGGGCGAACCGCGCCCGGTGGCCCACCCCCAGGGCGTGAGACCCCTCTACATATGTTCAGATCCATTCCGTCATCATCCCCCAGATATGAACGAGAATCCGTCGATAACCAAACCAGGTCGTCGGATTTGGTCGTCGGAAGAGGAAAAACCTCCATCCCAGTTGCTTTATAAAAACGCTGTTTTAACCTCAAGCAACCAAGGCGTGCCAGTCAGTCGCCTGTTTACAGAACACCCCGAGCTAGCACTATACGTGCGTCGGGACACACCCACATCAATGAACAGGCTATTTAGACCTGTCATTGAATCCCCAAGGCGCCCAGGGGAACGACAAGAGGGGTGTGACACTTCCTAACTCCAACTCTGTTTAATAGAAAAGCAGGAAGCACCAACAGTATGTATCCCAGTCTACACAGCCGGGGGTAAAATGTTTTCACATTTTTACATCCCACCACCCTCCCATAGGAAGGAGACGGGAATCCCCAGAGAGACTTCCCACGCGAGCTGTACAGATTGAAAAGAATATATTGCACCTTGAGCCATGTAAAAAATTGGTTTTAGGGCTCTCCGGGGAGGAGGCACTGAACCCATACACACTCAATAATCGAATTGAATCGAATACATACACAATAGAGTAGGACTCCTTCTTGAGGGTCCACTCACCTTGACAATCTGAGGAGGAGGCTCTGTACTCTGAAGGAGGCTCCCTCACATGGAAGGAGGAGTCCCAACTCACAGAAGGCCCGAATAGGAGCTTGGTGAGGAGGAGCCCTGACCACCCCCCCAAAACAGATCCATCACATGGACCTGAACAGCACACGGAAGTCCTACCAACAGAGACGCGCACGGTGACGTACTCTATGGCGGGGGAATTTCTGCGGTGCACACGCCCAATATTCCAGGCTGTGGGACCAGGAAACTCCCTCCCCCCCCCCCCTCACCCTGTAACGTGCCGAACCGCAACGTGACAGGAACCTTGAAGGACAGGGGGTTTACCCCTGACCAACAGAAAAAAGGGGGGAGGAAAGGTTACCAGTTCACCCCTTTACGACCCCACACCCATGATACGATGTAATGACAAAAAGAGAGTATGACACAGTCATAGTCAGCTCCATGAAGCGTCTGACAGCTTCACACAGCGCATGAGCTAACCTGCTATCTGATTTTTACTAAGGAAAAAACACAGAATAGAGAGGGCTCTTCAAGAGCCCTGGTACCAAACTTACACATGTGCTTCTGTGGCCAGTCCAACCCAGTTGTAGGTCACATGACACACACAACCCATCATCACCTACAAAAAATGGCAAAAACACTCTACAGAGGAACGCCGTTTTTCATAATGAGAGAATACATAATTCTCGATTAGTATCGGCCACAGGCCTTGCTAAGCACACACGAAAGCGACCAAACAATCTTTTCTTTTAGGAAAATAAAGTTTCTCCAGCAGTTTTAGCACAACCTCAGCAATCAAGCTAAGAGTTACATCGTATCCCTACCACACAGTGAGGATGAAGAAGTCCCCAGGGAACCGGGGGGAAACACAATCCTCCTACTTTACCCTTAATACGGCCAGTTAAAACAGGAAAACCTGTTAATATGTGAACACACTGTCATTACAGGCTGAGAAAAGAATCATTCTTTACTCATTTGTCACTAAGCATAGCTTTATAGGTTAGTTAACCCCCTTAGTTGTGAGTACACGGTACATATAAACACACATGATGTTTCTCAACACAACAAACCAGATCATTTTCACATCTGTAACAACAACCCGATTTGCATGGAGAAGCTAAATACCAGTGACAAGACAATTCACACATAACTCGCGTCGTATCCTAAATGTAGTGCAGCAACACTCGTTTTGGAAAACATCGTTATTTACAAAACATTTAGAAGGGAAAGCCAGAAGAAGTGTATAAGGTCTGGCCAAACCTTGCCTACCCGGAGCGTAGATCAACGAAGTGCAGTCTCAAGGCACCGTAGTAAACACAGCCTTTCTGTGTTGCCGACCCGGCCAGCGTCGCCACTCCAACCCGTCGCTATGGTCCCCTTTGTTGACGCAGGCCTCGCCGTCCTGGCCCAGGGCAGGTTCGACGAACATCCTCTGTCAAAGATGACGTCGTAGTCAAGAGTGTTTAAAACATGTTATAATCAAAGCACGTTCAACAGAGTAGCATTAAGCTAACGGCCGCTCCAACCGTCGGTCGCTACCGCCCCTGCCCGCGAGACGCCGAGCGAACGGCGCACGCGACCAGAGGGGAGCTTCGAATCCCCCCCCGCCTCTCCCCGTGAGGGAGAGGGGAGTTGAGAACCGCGGCGGCGCGCGAGGGGCCGGAGCCACCCCGCGCTGGGCCTCTGCCGATAGCAGCAAGCTAACGTTTCCTAGCCTAGCCAGGTAGGCCACCTACTCACCTAGTGATCACAGCAGGCTAGCGCCGCAGCTAACAGCTGACTGGCTAACAGTAGGCCACCACTAGCACATAAGCTAAGCAGCGATAGCAGCAAGCTAACGTTTCCTAGCCTAACCTAGATAGGCCACCTAGTGATCACAGCAGGCTAGCGCCGCAGCTAACAGCTGACTGGCTAACAGTAGGCCACCACTAGCACGTAAGCTAAGCAGCTATCACCTGAACTTGTACACAATGATATAACACTCACCCAGACAGGCCGCCGTTCTGAAACCCTCCTCACTTTTTAAGAGAAAAGAGAAACAAGATGTTAACACAGTTTTACAACGGTGATTTTACCAACACCCGACGGAGCCAGCACAATACCCAACTGGCCTGTGTAGCTGACTTTTAACACAGATCTTCCGCTAATGAACATCTATGCCCATATCTCCTCGTGAGGGAATACTCTCATTTGGATATGAAAGATGGGGCCTAACACGGTGACAGAGAGACATCCACTCGTCCAGAAAACACAGGGATCACCAGTGTTAATGGTCGTGGCCCACTAGTTAAACTATAATGGGCTTCAGGTCAAGGTCTTCCGCTGCTGCCTAAGAGGCTGAACAAAAGACCTTAATCTGGGGCCGGTGTTCGTAAACATTGTCAGTTAGCCCCCATAGCACTAACAGACAAGTGGAGCCGCAAGCAAAACAGTACTCACCCAACCTGAAACCCACCGCTTCTCACAACAGTGGCGCGTCCTACAGTTCAGCTGTGTCCTGAAAGGTTTCACCCCAACCAACACAGCAAAGAACTGCAGTTGAGAGGCATGCAGCGGCGTGCTCCCAATACGAAAACCGGTGGAGGATTTTAGAATGATCACCATCTTCCAGACACTCCAGTGACGAAGACAATATCGCCGTATTTTCTCGAAAATAGTGAGAGAGAAAATAAAGATATGATGTCAACGTATCTCCCTGTTCTTCCTTTCCTCGTAAACATTGCTCTTCCAGCCAATATTTTTCTCCATGTCAAGTGGGCATATGAGCAACACGTTGCTTGTGATGAAATTTGAGAAGGAGATGAGTGTGTGGCACCACCCCTGCTTATATAGGTAAGCGGATGGGGGTGTGGCCAGATGAATGCTGGCATTTAAAGGTACATTTTGAAATGTATTCAGTGTATATATGCTGAAGCGAGATATATGCAATGAGACGCTGAGCGGGAGCTAGTGTGATACAGAACATATATCCTCAGGAACAAAATATAGGTTTACGAGGATATATGGAAACCATTTAATGAATATCTGAGAAGGGAAAATATAGGAGGGCTTCTATAGGATGAGTCCCCCCGCTCTCTCCCGTGGTCAGTTGACCCCGGGGAAGAGCGGAGGCACGCCATTGAAGGTGTTGTAAAGATGTCATTTTTTATAAAAAAAAAATTCACTTATTTTGATCTATGAACGAGTTATCTTACTGGAGGTACCATTGAATGTATGTATTATTTCTATATGATAACAGTAAAAGTGGACTTAAAGATGCTAAGAGAGAGAAAATGGGAGGGGGGAGGGGGTATGTCGGTGTACTTGTGTACACTTGTGGAGAAAAGGAACTAAAAATAATTGACGCCATTGTATTATTGATACTCTCATTGATACTATGTTTGTTTCTGACTCAAAGTGTGTGAGAGAGAGAGACACAGAGACCTTGTGTGGGTGAATCCTAACGTTTTCTTTCCCCTATTATTTCATGCACACTTTATTCATTGTTTCAAAGGGGACATGCATTATAAATGTTTTATAGTAATATGGGTTAGTATCAATGGGTCTGTGTCTCTAAATACCATATTGGCGGATTTCTCTCATTCAGATGAGTAAATTTCCTCCTCCAGTGAATTAGGTCATTCTGATTTGACTCGCTCGGTGACGTAACTGGGAGCTGGTGGAGCTGATTGTGATCTGATTGGCTCTGTGGTTGGAGCCAATGCCCACCCACAATCTACCAGGCAGACCGCAGGAAAGAAGTGCAGTAACTTGCCTAACGTCAAGTTGCCTGCCTCTGGAATTGGATCTGTGCTCTGATGTCGTCCAGTTTGTTTCCTATCGATTGCACATTGGCCAACAATATGCTGGGCAATGTGGTTCTGTGTCGCTTGGACCTCAATCTATTTCGGACGCCGGCTCTTCTACCTCGTCGTCGTGCCTTTTCCTTGCCTCGGCCACAACAAAGGATCTCCGCTGGCCACTGATGTTGTTCAGCAATCCGATCCAGAGAGCAATCCAGTCGGTAAGTTTTCCTTATTCCAATGTCAATGAGTGACTGACGGTCATACACGTATAATGCACCAACAGTTGGTGCAAATAAAACTCTTAAAACTATAAAAATTAACAAAAGTAGGGGAGCTCCCGTAGCTCACCGCGTATCTCGGCGCTATTTCTGCGTCAGGGACAACCGTGCTCGTCACGGATCTGGGGTACACGAGTTCGATTCCCGGACCCGCCGTATTTTCTCAGAGTGTCTTCCCCTACTCTACATCCCATTCAACCTGTTTCTGTCGGTCATGCTTGACCAGAAAAAGCGATAAACGCTAAAAAATAAAGTTTAAAAAAAAAATTAACAAAAGTAAGCACAGTCTCGACGGAGCGAACAGAAAGGCAGCCGGTCGGAGCAGCGCCATTCTTCCACCAGACCTGGAAATAAATTTTGATTGGCAAGAAGCCTGGGCAAATGTTCGACTTGCGTAACCCGGACCATCAACAAATCAATCTTAACTATATTCATAGGACATACCTGACTCCTATAAGACTGAACAGAATGGGTCTTAAACAAGACTCCAGATGCTCCTTATGTACAAATGGGGATGAGGGTACATTTATGCACATGTACTGGGATTGCCCACCAGTTAAGATATTCTGGAAAGAAGTGACCCAGCAATTATCAAATCTCTTAACTCTGAATATACCTGTACACCCCTCTGTATTACTGTTGAATGATGTTTTTGAGTGTGCAGTCCCTATACAGCTAAAGCGATTGGTTTTATCTGGTATCACAGCGGCTAAAAAGCTGATAGCATCACGATGGTATCAACTGGAAAAAATGTGCCGGAAGGTCTGGATTTTTACATATCTCGATGTGATTTATCTAGAAATATCTACAGCAAGAATTTTGGGTCTCAGTGAATCCAAAATTACAATGTGGTTAGAAGTGGTGGAGAGAATAAAAGCTAGCATATGAATTGTAGTGGAGCGAAGGATAATGGATGGATTATCCAAGGGGGGGCCCGGGGGGGGGGGGGGGGGGAGAGCATATGTGTGTAGGGTATTAGATAGCAAGTATTAGGTGTATATCTTGTATAATACATTTATTTAAATGGTGATTTCATTGGATGTGCACTGTTAATTAATGCTTGTATATCTAATTGTATGTTGTTATGTTTATGTTTATGTGTTTGTTTAAAAAATAATAAAAAAATAAAATATAAAAAAAAATATTATAGTATACACCATAATATAACAACCAAATATCCGTTATTCGATTGTTGCCCTTTATCTGGCACTATTTAAAAGTTTAACTGAGATCGGAATAAAGGAGTTTTTAAACCTATTTAGTCTAGAGCGTGGAACTCTAAACCTCCTCCCAAAGGGCAGTACTGTAGCTCATACTCGGCATGTAAGACATGGGAGGGGTCCGAGACTATTCTATTGGCTTGCCTTGCCTTAGAGTAGCCTGTTCAAAAATAGACTGCAGTAATGGGTGACCTTTCACCCCTATGATTTTCCAATGCAGTCTGCATCAGACGGACCAGTTTGGACTTTAATTGTACAGACAGGTTACCAAACCAAGCTGTAATACCGTATCTGATGAGACTCTCTAATACAGATTGGTAGAAAAGTAACATACATTTTTTATCTACACCAGGGGTGGGCAACTTTGTATATGGTGAGGGCCACAAAATGTCCACAATCAATCTGGGGGGCCGCATTGTTTATCGGCAGTCCCGCCAGTAGTACCCCATCACTCAAATAGCCCTAATAGTCACAAGGTATATAAACAATTATAATTTGTTGTAACTTTGTTTTTATTCCATTTCAAATGCATTTAGTAATGCAATTTCAACTTTATGAATTTATAAACAGCTGAATTTAAAAGTATTGCTGTGTAACCCCAAATATATACAAAAATTATCAATTATAATTAAGGCTTCTAATAAAATAAATGTATGAACTTAAAGCCCACTGCTCAACAAACACAAAGCAGCATTCCTGCTGCATTTCACTACAACAGTAAATCAAAAGTGCAATAATAAATGATTTTGTTAAATGTATAAACTTTTATCCTGCTACTAAACAAAACATTATAACACTGAAATGCATGTTATGGATATGAAGCACTCAGGAATGTTTTGTTTAGTAGCAGGATAAAAGTGTATACATTTAACAAAATCATTTATTATTGCACTTTTGATTTACGGTTGTAGTGAAATGCAGCAGGAATGCTGCTTTGTGTTTGTGTTATTAGTGTTATCTGAACACTACAAAAGTAAACAAGTAAAGTGCAAGTAAAGTAAAGTGCAATACTACATGCCTCCCATTGACCCTTTATCAAACTGGCATGACATTCACCCTCGCCCCACAGTGGGTCAATAATGGTTATAATAATAATAATAATAATAATAATAATAATAATAATAATAATAATAATAATAATAATAATAATAATAATAATGGTCCCCTCTCTACACCTCTCCATCATCTCCCCCCCCTCTCTACATCTCTTCATCATCTCTTCCCCCCTCTCTACACCTCTTCATCATCTCCTTCCCCCCCTCTACACCTCTTCATCATCTCCTCCTCCCCCCTGTCTTTAATGAGACACTTGTGGTCTCTCCATTTGGCGCACAATAGCAGGAATGTCAACTTCAATGTTTGTGCATGCAATCTGCATCAGATGAAATAATGTTTCATCCGACAGCCTGTTTCTCTACTTTGACTTGATGTGCTTCATGTTTGAGAAATTGCTCTCACATATGTATGTGCTCCCAAACATACTGGCCATAGAGAGGGCAAAGTCCCTGAGGAGTGGGAAGCGGGGCTCAGGTAGCAGTTTCCAAAACGAAATTCCCCTCTCATTTCTCTTTGCTTGAAAAAAAGGATCTGACTGTAGCTCGCACAGTTCAAGCTGCAACGGTGGGGGCTGCTCTGACACCGTAGCGGTGAGGGGGCCGGCAAACAGCGCTATCCGTGACTGCATGCCGTTGAAATCTTCAAACCGATCATTGAATTGCATTTGCAGTGTTTCAATGTCGCTCCTGTACTTTCCGACGGCTCAGCCATCGGATTTCTGTGTGTAGCTGCAAGTCGCCATAATCAGTGTCCATCTCTTCCAAAAAGGAGACAAACTTTCAATGGTTTAGTGACCTGTTGCCTCCACGAATTAGATTGGTAACCTTGGTAACCAAATCCATAACATGGCTGTAGTAGTCAAGCTTCTTGGCACAGAGAGCCTCCTATATCAGATAAAAAAAAAGAAAAACGATTTAACGACTCTCGCATATAATTTGACTACACTCGACTCGCATTGGTCATTATAGTGACCCACAATAGATGGAAATTATGTTAGCGAACTTACCTGATGTATAATGCAGTGCAGCATTGGACACTCAACGCCACTCTGCCTTAGAAGCCCGGCGAATCCCGTGTGTTTTCCTTTCATTGCCGGTGCTCCATCGGTAACAACAGCCGACAGTTTATCAAAACCCCCATATTGCTGCACGGCACTTTCAACAGCGTTTCATATGTCCACACTAGGGCTGACCCCTATTAGTCAAATAGTCATCTAATCGATCGAAAGGAGCCATAGTCGACTGCCAACTCTTCTTAGTCGAATACAATACAAAAAAATAAAAAAATATTATATATATTTTTTTTTTTTATATATATATTGGCCTGGGGCCGCATGGAACGTCGGTGAGGGCCGCATGCGGCCCGCGGGCCGCCAGTTGCCCCTCCCTGATCTACACCATGCACTCTAAGGCGACGTAGAAAGTGCAGCCGTTGTTGTAGTCTGCTACACAGGCTATCTACATGGGTGTTCCAGGTTAGTGTGTTGTCGAAAAAAATCCCAATATATTTATATGAAGAGACCTGTGAGATGGACTGTGTGGATGACCACAGGCCTGTGGTCCCCAACACCTCTGGGGTCAAACACCATCTCCTCAGTCTTCTTAACATTTAAAACCAGACAGTTATTGTCGCACCAGTTTACAAACCTCTGGATTTCCAAATAATAGTCAGCTAGGTCACTGTCGTTCTTAATTAAAGCTAAAATGGCAGTGTCATCAGAACATTTTATGAAGTGGTTGTTAGGATAGATGCTTCTGCACTCGTTTGTATATAAGGTAAAAAGCACAGGTGAACTTACTATACCCTGGGGAGCTCCAGTGCTCAGGGTTCTAGATTCTGAAAGAGTGCCGTTAACACTGACCCGCTGTGTACGGTTAGTTAAAAAGGAATGATACCATTTTATAATGAGAGGGTGGACATTAAGCCCATTCAGCTTCTCAATTAAAAGGTGCGGCTGTATCGTATTAAAAGCTGAACTAAAATCTACAAATAAAAGTCAGACATAAGAGGTAGGATCCTCTAAGTGCTTAGATATAAAATGAACCAAGGCTGAGGCCGCATCATCAGTACCTGTATTGCACCTATAAGCAAACAAAGGATCCAAAGAACAGCTGACATCAGTTTTCACTAGATTGATAATTATTTTCTCTAAACACTTCATGATCACTGAGGTCAAAGCAACTGGTCGAAAGTCATTGTTTTCCTTGCAGCTAGCTTTCTTAGGAACAGGAATAATAATCGAGTCTTTCCAGGTGGAAAATACAGGTGGATGGAGAAAAACTTGAACGGGTTGAAGGGTTTTTCGAACGGACGTTCCAACCTTCGTTTTTAATTTAAAAAAAATGTATTATCTTTTTATTTCAATTTTATTTATTTCAATTTTTTTACATTTTTTATATATATTTTTTTAAATATCCTCAAACTAAATCCTCAATTTGAATAAAGTGATTAATCTGATTAAATTAGTTTATTTTTTTTATTTTTTATTAAATCAACTGTCCAGTCCCAGACCCAGCCCAGGGAGAAGCCCCAGCCCAACTAAATCAATTAAATCAACTTTCTTTAATGAATATAACTCATCAGTTTTTTAATACTATAATATTAGTGTAGCCTAATCTTTATCTGCAACTGTGAAGAAAAACCCCATTGGTTTTTTTAAATAAAAAATTCCAATGTTGATTTAGAATTTGAATGCCAACGTAACGAACAAAGGTTCGAACGTTTGGGCTCAGCCCTAGTACCTTGGAAGTTGGATCAGTGAAGGTGGAAGAGCTAACATGGACATTAAGAGAAGAACCGAAATTTCGGTTCGGTATGACCCGTAATATAGTTCATTGTAAAATAGCGACATTAGTGTAATTATTGTCAAACCCTATAAATAGCATTTGGAATAGGTATTTCTTTCCGAATGAATGCAGCATGGTTTATCTATATAGTGGTATCGGAATACCACAGGGTGCGCTGACTGCGCTCCGCAGGGAAATGTTTTCAGAGATAGCAGATATGGCAGTCTATTTGCCGAGAGAACATAATATTAACTAGAGTCCACTACCCGAGACACATTCTCCTTGATTTGTACCGCATTTTGGGACCCAAATTGGAGCGTGGAACAAAACGCACAAATGCCATCCCCATGCACATTCAAGTCCTCTCCACCATCGGGTCTTTGGCCACCAGCATGGTCCATTGTGATATATTGGAGATGGATCGAGCAATAGACTGTTACTGTACCATCCACCCATGATGTAGCTGTCAAAGCTCCATCACAAATTCAGTTACAGTATGTATGTGAATAGAAAGGGATTCCACTCAGTCAATGTTGCGATGCGCATTTGTCTGATACATGTCGTTGCTGGTTACCGGGAGGAAGGCACTCATTGTATTGAATTAAATTGTAATGTTATTACTTACTAGGGTATCTGTAAATAAGATATTGCTTAAATGCAGGTGATCAGGGTTATCCACTGAAGCCATAGTTAATGACTCTGACCAACCCAACGAATGACCCAACATGAGTGCAATAATAACAGGCTCACACGCGAACAAGAGCCCTTTAGAGCGCAGTTGGCCTGCTTGTTTGGCGGGGGGCAGACGCAGATGCAGAACACCCACCTCCAAACGCGATTAAATATTGTTTAAAATAAAAAGCGAAATACTATTATTTTGTGTGTCATGTTTCCAAATAATATTGGTCACAACGAAATGCTTTCTAGCTTCAATTTGTTGGTTAGAATAGATGACCTCCGCTCCATTGAAACTTCACTGAGAGCGAGATTGATCATGGGGGACTCGCTCTCAGTGAAGTTTCAAGTCTGTTTCATTGTCATATATGGTTAATTAGGGGCAGTTCAGTATGCAAATGCTTACAATCATGCACGAGCATAGACGGTAAGAACATTGGTACACGGAGTGTGCGTACGACCTGTGCATGTGTGACCGATCGTATGGTACTCCTTCTGCGTTGTGTTAAATGTCGATGCCCCGATGGAGTTTTGAACCCGGGTCTCCCACACCGTGGGGGACAACATAGACCGCTGCACTAAGAACTGAATTCACTCCTGGGTACCGTATCTATGTGTCTTTTAACCCTGTTATGGGGAAGTGAGTTTAACTCGCAGCCCGCTTACTGCCAGTCACTTCACAACAAACACGTTATTTATCGTGACTGTGGATATTACTCACGGACCTCCGTTACACTCACCTCCCTAAACTCACGCCACCTCAGGACATCCGGGTCATACGGCATCAGTGTGACCGATCGTATGGTACTCCTTCTGCGTTGTGTTAAATGTCGATGCCCCGAGGGAGTTTTCGAACCCGGGTCTCCCACGCCGTGGGCGACAACATAGACTGCTGCACTAAGAGGTGAATTCAGTCCTGGGTACCGTATCTATGTGTCTTTTAACCCTGTTATGGGGAAGTGAGTTTAACTCGCCCGCTAACTGCACGGTGATTGATTGAATGAAAATTGTATTAACTGATTGCAGAATGGGTACAATACAGTACGGCGCAATACACACAATTGTTAAGGGGATGCAGACCAGAGAAAGACTTTCATCTGGTTTACATCAGGGTCCCCCATTTTCCATCCATAATGAATTGTAAGTAAGGGTGCAACTTGCTCCATGCAATCCATTCTTTTTGGATCTAGCCCACTGTGTTACTTGTATGTTTGTTTTGGCATCATGTTTCACAAAAGAGTGAGAACTCCAGATACGACCCTGTTGGCTGTTGCTTATGTTTGCCTTGATGTGTGTATGAAGAGGGAGTGGAGGCACTACACTGATATACTGACACACTGATACACTGACACACTGATATACAGTACTGACACACTGATACACTGACACACTTTGCTTTGGCAATGTTGTTGTGTTGAATCGCTTGATTATGGTAGTGTCATGTTTAAAGACAAGGTTGTTGTCATAATGTGGTTGTCATATAATCCCAAAAAAGTTGTCTGTGTGCTTTGGTGTGGCCTTCAGTGGCGTTGAGCTCTATACTAGCAGTTAATTGAATCCATCACAAAGTGCAAAATAAATAACCAGAATGCAATAAATAAGGTGTTTTTTTACACACAAATTCCGCTTTCACCCCGCCCATCTTTTATGCTTTACCACTGGTTGAAAACCACTGCTGTAGATCACTGCCAGTACGTGCACTGGGGTGGCAAGCCTTTATTGCTACCGGGGAACATAGGACCCGGGGAACATAGGACCTTTATTTCAGCATTTGGCGAGCCTTTATCGCTACCGGGGAACATAGGACCCGGGGAACATAGGACCTTTATTTCAGCGGGGAACATAGGACCCTTTTTTTGTTCGGGAGCGGGCAGGACCGGGGAACAGAACCTTTATTTCGGGAGTGGGGAACATAGGACCCTTTCTTTAAAAAAATAAAGCGGGGAACATAGGACCTGGGGAACATAGGGATGGCCCCGTAACACTGCACTTCAGACAACCTACAACTGGTGATGGTGTCTGCACAGTGCAATACTCCAATTCAGCCATTGGCAATTCAGCCGTTGGGTGGGGGGCGCTGTTGAGCGGGCCTGTGACCGGACCTGAAAGCGCCCCTGGCTCTGCGGCTCTGCAGTTGCATACTATTGGGATTCGTTGGGACTCGGGAGCAGCACAGATTCTCGACTCGGGACTTATTTAATTTAATTTTAGCAGCAGTTATCAATATCGACCAGGAGGACAGCGCGATCTAAGGGACATGTTTCATTACTAATCAAGTGTCATTACTTTAGTTATCAAAGGTGGAATCTCTGGACGCAATGACATTATATAGTTTAAAGCTAAACTACGTTTTTCTTTCTTGTTAGAAGAGGGATAACTTATTCAGTTAGATTTGATTTGATCTTTATTTATCTCTAACATTTTCAACCATAAACACACATATTTGTAATAACAAAAGAAACTAAAACAAAATAAAAATACAAATACATTTAAATATATTTTCCTATGGAAGGAATAATCAACATGGCTCCAATTGGTTGACTATAACAGCACCGTGACCAAATATCCCTATACTAGCACCTTGTTAAACACCTTTTTTTATATATATATATTTATTTATTTTTAATCATAATTATTCTTGTGAAATCTTTCCACCTGGGAGCCTTTTGACTAAATCAATTTATTCTCCCCTTCTCTGAATGGTGTTTCTTATGGCAATAACAACTATAGACGACAAAACCAAAGTAAAGAAACAACATTTGATTTTTGGGACGGTTACATTCACTTTGGGACGGTTAAAATTGTATTTCGGGACGGTTCTGGGACGGTGGTGAAAAAAGTTAGTCTGGAGCCCTGCGTCGCACAATGTTTAGCTGTCGGGCTAACTCGCGCTCAGGTAGGCCCTGTGCCATCAGGCATTGATGTTGGCGTTAGTAATACTGCTTGTTGTCCTGTGAGACAACCGAGTTGTGTATTGGCGCAAGGGACAGGATGTCTGGGTAAACGTGACTCTGATTTGGACGTTTTCCCGGCTATCCTGGAGCGCGCTGCTAATGCTAATGCTGTAATGCTGGGTCACTGTTCCGTTGTTCCCCGCTGTGGGATGTCACCGCTTTTCCCTCCTCTTAACCGGTTCATTGATGAAGGTCAGTCGGTAGCTAATGTGGGGGGTTTACTGAGACTTATTTACCCATTTTACAGGGTAAATGTGCTGACAACAGGGCGCAAGGCAGGTGTGCCTTGGCTTGAGAGCCAGGTAGCATCGATCCTTTGCCCTGGCAGGGTTGACCGGTGTCCCACCCGGAAGCCGACGCTTGAGAGCAAGTCGGCCCGGCAGGTGGCAGTATGGACTGATGATGTTTATACCGCCACAGGATGGAATTTAGCTGCGGCCAGTGTCATGGCTCAGCTGACTGTTTTTCTGTCGACATGGTGTCGGGTAGTGGGGCTGCAGGGCCAGCCGACGCTGAAAACATTGTGCGTGTTTTTGGGGTTATAGAAATCTTGAATCAGTCACAAGCTATAACCGCAGGGAGGATCAGGATGCTATCGACTCTTATTAATAGGCATCTCTGGTTGGAGCAGTCTTCCCTTGGGGAGGAGGAAAGGTTTCTTCTCCTTAAGGCTCCTCTTTCCGCGGAAGGACTTTTTTGTCGTTCTGCGGAAACGCGGGCGTTATTTGACCTGGGCCCCACACCGCCTCACACCATGCAGCCAGAGGTGAGAGCACGGCCTCGTCAGCAACTATGGCGAGGCCCTCGACCAGCGGCCATGTTTCCCCCACCTGAGGTACCCTGGGCTCTACGTCAACAGGTGTCCACAAGGCCGACAGCCTTGGCGGCCGAGGGATCAACTACATTGGATGAGCACGCCCTAAAAAAACGTTGCCGTCCTGCTGTGTGCAGCCCGCTCTCCAATCACTCCCTCCCCCAACACCAGCGGAATAGGGGCTCTGATTTGTTTCCTTTGGCTGCGGGCCGTGGGTCTTCAATGAAGCGCAAGCGGCCCCACGTTTCGCTTCTCATGGGGACAGGGCTGACACCCAGTTGATGGCTGAGACTGGGTCTGTCCGTGAGAATGTTGTGCTGTCACGTGGCTCCCTCGTCACGCGTTCTGCGTCTGCGATTGGTGAGCCTGGTGTTACGTCTGTCACCTTCAAAGGTTGTCAGCAGGGGGACTCAAGGCCTCTTCAGGCTCAGTGCGGGTTTCCCCGACCTCGCCTTCGCCAGGCCGGGTATCACGTTAGTGCCTCCCACTCCGGAGAGCCCGGCAGTGGTCTGGCAGGGGCGCGTGATTTGGGTGGTAGTAATAACACTGCAGGGCTACGGTGTGTAGGAACCCATGGGGGCCTCACACCTTGCATGTCCAGCTGCAGAATAGCTCCTCAGCGGTCCATGCTGGAGGGGTGTTCAGTGGGGGAGCTCTTGTCACCTGGTATGATGTCAGCTTCTCCCGTATCAAACCGGCCCTTTCTGTCTTGGGTGCGATTGCCTCGTGGGTTGTATCAGGGACCGATGTCCCGACTCCACGAAATGCCCTGCCCACACGGTTAGCGGGTCCAGGGTTGGCTACGCACAGCGGGTGGGACCGGGCCGCCTATCTACAGTTCCTAGTGGGCCAGCGCCAAATGGCATCACATATGGCTACAGCAGTGCCATATGTCGAAGTGGATGGAGAAAACGTTGAGGCGGGGGCTTGTCTTGCAATTCGCACAACCCCACCCTCCGTTTTCAGGTTTGGTGCAGACCCTGTTGTCAGGGTCGGCAGCAGTGACAGCTCTGGCCGACAAGATCCAATCTCTGTTGGCGAAGCAAGCCGTAGTTGTGGTCCCACGGGAGGACGCGATGTGTGGCATCTACTCCCGGTATTTTCTGTTGCCCAAAAAAACTGGTGTCAGACCTATACTGGATCTGTCCGCGTTCAATCGTCTGATTGTGGTGAGACGGTTCAGAATGTTGACCGTCAAACACCTGTTAAACGCTGTCAGAGTGGGATACTGGTTCACCTCCATAGACCTGAAGGATGCGTATTTTCACATCCCGAATTTCCCTCCTCACAGGAAATACCTACGCTTCCTGTTTCAGGGCGTGGCGTACGAATACCAGAGGTTGCCGTTCGGCTACTCTCTGGCCCCCCGCACATTCACCAAGTGCGTCGCGCTGGAGCCTCTACGTCGTCAGGGGATACGAATATTTTTCTATATCGACGACATTCTGCTCCTCAGCCGGTCGGAGGAGGTCGCCAGGTCTCATACCAGGCTGGTGGTGGAATTCCTCACCAAGCTGGGTTTTGCTGTGAACTGGAAGAAGAGTACACCTCTTCCCAGTCAACAGGTGGAGTACTTGGGCTTGGTTCTAAGCTCAAGGCCCATGAGGGCAACCCTCTCGGAGCGGCGGCGAGTGACTATCCTCGACGCGCTCGGGGGGTCTCCGTCCTGGTGGGACGGTTACGGCGCTGTATGTGATGCGCCTGCTCGGTATGATGGCATCTGCTCACTCGGTGGTCCCTCTTGGCTTCCTCTTCATGAGGAGGATACAGAGGTGGTTTTCCAGTCTGAAAATAGACCCGGTGAGAGGCAAGTGGAAACGTTTGAAGGTTCCCTTGTCGATACGGGGGGATCTCGCCTACTGGAGGAGGCCTGGTACCCTCACCAGCGGGGTCCCCATGGGCGGCAGGCGGTCACGCGTCACTGTCTTCACCAACACCTCCCTCACGGGATGGCGGGGGACGTGTCGGACCAACGCAGTGGGGGGCAGCTGGACGGTCCATGCTGCCCCGTCTGCTATGCACATCAATGTGTTGGAATTGAAGGCGGTCCTCCTGGTCCTCAAGCGGCTCGGCCACTTGTGGGCGAGCACGTGTTGGTCAGGACCGACAGCACGACGGCAGCGGCGTATATCAACAGACATGGTGGAGTACGCTCCATCCATCTGCACCGGGCGGCGTTCAAGCTCTGGCTGTGGGCGTCTCGCAATCTGCGCAGCCTGAGGGCGCTCCACGTCCCTGGCAGGGAGAATGTGGGCGCAGATGTGATGTCGCGGGGCGGTCTTCATCATGACGAGTGGGGACTACGTCCAGACATAGTCAGGCAGGTCTAGGACCGCTTCGGGGAAGCCTCTGTGGATCTGTTTGCGAGCAGACTGTCTCACCAGTGCCCCTTGTGGTTCTCGGTCAGTCGGGGGGACAATCCTCCCTTGGGGGTGGATGCCTTCTCGATGTATCCATGGCCGCCCGGGATTCTGTAAGCTTTTCCCCCCATACATCGGATAGGTCAGTTGTTGGAGCGGGTACGTCAGGAGCGCAGGACCTTGATCCTGATCACGCCGGACCGGGGCGCAGCTTTGTGGTTCCCGATCCTGATCCAGCTCTTGGTACCCGCCGTGGCCTGTTCCTTGGTCATCGCGGGCCCTCTCTCAGGCGCACAGGTCTCTGTGGCAGTTCCCTGTGCTGGGCCAGCCGCTGATGGTTTGGCTGTTGAGAGGGTGAGTCTGGAGGGGATGGACCCTTCTGTGGTCGACACCATCCGGAACGCGCATGCTCCCTCCATTATCGCGGTCTACGCAGGTAGGTGGCGTATTTTCCAAGAGTGGTGTAGAGTGGTGGGCTTGGACCCTGTGTCCTGCCCCCTGGACGCTGTCCTTTCCTTCCTTCAGTCTATTTTGGATAAACTGTCGGCTTCGACGGTGAGGGTATATGCCGCGGCTATATCCTCTTGTCATGTGGGGTTTGAGGCCGTTACGTTGTTCAGCCACCCTCTTGTGAAGCGTTTCCTGCTTGGCGCTCGGCGCCTTAAGCCGGTGAAACGTTCTCTGTCTCCGAGTTGGGACCTCCAACTGGTCCTCGGCCAGTTGTCCAAGGCCCCGTTTGAGCCTCTTGAGCAGGCATCTTTGGAACAGCTGTCTTTCAAGACTGCATTCCTGCTGGCCATCACCTCCGCTAAGCGCGTGGGTGAGCTTTGTGCTCTCTCGGTGCGGCCTGAGTGCTTGTCTATTCGTGTCAATAGTGGTGCGACTCTGAGGCCTAATCCAGTCTTCGTGCCAAAGAATATCCAGAGCTCTTTTTTTCGCTCCAGGGATATTGTGGTTCAGGCGTTTCATCCGCCTCCTCACGCTTGTGAGTTAGAGGCGAGCCTTCACCTGTCATGTCCGGTCCGGGCTTTGGGGGTTTACCTCAGCCGGACTCAGGACCTCAGAGCTACCGATCAGCTCTTTGTTTGTTACGGTGGCTCTCGCGCTGGTAAGGCACTGTCGAAACAGCGCCTGTCACATTGGTTTTGTGTGCGAGGGCATTGCCCTTTGCTACACATTGGCTGGGCTGGCCCCCCCTGGGGGTGTCAGGGCGCACTCCACTCGTGGGGTGGCGGCCTCTGCCGCCTTGTTAGGGGGGGCCTCGGTGGAGGACATCTGTGCTGCGGCCTCCTGGTCCTCCCCGGGTCCCTTCGTTAGGTTTTACCTCATGGACATGACTGGGGGTTCTGTCTCCCAGGCGGTTCTGGGGTCTGGGACCTCCCCTGCATCCCGCCCTTCGGAGGGTTAGCAGGGGTGTGTGGGTGTGTGCCACGAGGTGATGTGTCACACGTGGTCCCGCCTGTGCGTTTTGGGGGTCTCTACTCTCTAGTTCCCTCTTTTTCGCACTTGGTTGGAGTTGACTGCCGCCCCCTCTTCACTAGGAAGGGGGGGTGACGGGACTCCCCTCCCCCCTGGTGGTAGGGCTTGCGGGTCCTCACGGGGTACATTTGTCGGGCCACGCGTCTGCTCTGTCCCATATCTCAATATGGCGAAAGAGCGAGACGCGATTCGCCAGTACGAATATATAACGATAGGTTATGTATATAACCTAGTTATATGAGTACTGGCTGAGCGTCTCGCTCTTAGCGCGCCCTGAGGTCCCTTGGTGGGGTTTTTCTTGATGGAAAACTTTTTTCCCGAGGAAGGGCGAGTGTGACCATGCCAGGTGTCTTATAGGAGAACACTGGGGCGGGGCCTGGTCAGGTGCATGGGTGCATTTGTTTCGTCAATGAAGTACAGTAGGTACTGGAGATGAGGTATATCTCAATATGGCGAAAGAGCGAGACGCTCAGCCAGTAATCATATAACTAGGTTATATACATAACCTATTGTTTCATTTGGTTGCTGTACTGTAACTAGGGTATTAATTAACAAAGTTTTTTTTTTTTTTTTTTTTTTTTTAGAATCGAAATGCAAATATGTTCCTATTAGAACCGGTTCTCGGTGCCCAACCCTACTCTTATCTCGTGACTTCCACGGAAATTATCAAATACCATGAATTCCCCAAAGATGATAAAATTCCACGACTTCCCCAGATAAATGATCAAATTCCACGACTTCCCTGGAGAAATGATCAAATTCCATAACCTTTCCCAGTCTGGAATACATCTCTCAGAATTCCATGACATTGCAGAAAAACGATATAACCTCCTAACGTCTCTTTCAGTGGTCATGGCACATGGTGTCCCTCGGACATGTAATGTCTTATACTCCTGCTGTTGTCCGTACTACTGCCGTCTAATGCTTCCCTCCCTTTTTCTCCCGTCCAGGGAGAAGATGCCATTCCACCATGTGACTTCAGGCCTGCTGTACAAAGGGAACTACCTAAGTGGCTCGCTGTCGGACAGTGACAGCGACGTGCTGGCTAGCATCTCCGTGGAGGAACTTGATGGTGAGATAGCTGGGGGGGGGGGGGGGGGGGGGTGTCTTGGGTTGGAACCAGCACTTTAGAAAAGTCAAGTCAGGTTTGTCCTTATCAGTGTTGGGCAAGTTACTTTTAAAAAGTAACTAGTTACAGTTACTAGTTACTTCTTCCCAAAAGTAACTAAATTACTTACTCAGTTACAAATTATAAAAGTAACTAGTTACTTCAGAAAGTAACTATTGTGTTACTTTCAATATTTTTTTTTTACATAAACAACATACACAAATCTAAACTATTTTAATGTTGCTGTGGGACAAAGTGAGACTAGCCTCCAATCAAATGCCATGTATGTAGATATTATAATTACTATGTTTATATAGTGGATCATACAAATACAATAGATGTTTTGGAACTTTTGATATGTATTGCCCCTCAACAGGCCACAACTGGGCAACATTAAATTATGCTTGTTAAGCACTATACCAAAAATAAATAACAAATATATACTGATTGATTGAACATTTTAATTAACAGATTGCAGAATGGGTACAGCAGTACGGCTCAATACACACAATTGTTAAGGGGATGCAGATCAGAGAAAGACTTTCGTCTTGTTTACATCAGGGTCCCCCATTTTCAATTCATGACATTTATGACATACACAACATACAGATATAAGAATCTAATCGAATCATTCTAAACCAGGGGTCTCAAACTCAATTTACCTGGGGGCCGCTGGAGGTAGAGTCTGGGTGAGGCTGGGCCGCATCAAATATTCCACAAAAAAAGGGTTTAAAGTATTCCAAAAAAAAGTACAACTGATTCAATCTTCTCACAAACAAACTCACTAAAACCTCACAAACACCAGCAACTGAGCATTCTCAATGGTGTCAGTGGACTCATCCACAGCTATGGAAATGCATGTGCATTTTTTTAACAATAATTCTGCTTGCAACTTGATATGATTTCATTCCATTTATTTTTGTGGTTCTTAGCACTGAATTCTGTGTTTTGTTTCATAGTGGCGTTTCATATTGCCACTCTTCACAAGAGCTACCGTTTCTTGGTGCTGGGAGGATGCATGCACGCATATTTTTTAGTCCATGCAGCTTTGAATTGCAGCGATTTTCACTGTCGACTTTTCTTTTACTTTCTTTGAACATGCCACATTTTTCTACTAACTGCCTGCTGGCGAAACTAGGCTACTAGCTACATTTATCTCACAGGGATACAACTGGGAATGAGGTTACTAGCTACAGTACACGCAGATTAGACTACCTGTCGATGCGCTGTCAACTCACTCTGACTCGCCCCGCTGAAAGACAACATGCATTCCGTGAAGACCCGCCCTACTCTGCTCTGATTCGCAGACTGTGGGTGGGGGGGAGACACGCTGACGGGACGCTGAATGTGATTGGACCAGAGTAGACAGACACACACAGTGGAGCAGTGCTTGCAGAGGAGATGAGTGGAGAATTTGCGCACTAAACAAGGAAGAACATATTGCCCCTCAGCGCAGATATCTGTCTGATGAAAGAAACAGGTTCATTCATAGTAACGCGCCGCATTTATTTGCAGTAACGGTAATGGCGTTATTGAGATTGGAAGAGTAATCCGTTAGATTACTAGTTACTGAAAAAACGAATGCCGTTAGTAACGTCATTACTAATAGCGCCGTTATTCCCATCACTGGTCCTTATTGTCCCTAAAAGGGAAATAAATTAAGCAGCAGCAGCAGAGCAGAACTCTGAGCAGAACATTAGGCCCTGGGGTTCTAGTCTCCTTTTCTGTCTCATTTATTCGATCACTTTGTTTCTTGAATGGATTTGTACAGTAACTGTTATTTTTACTTTTTGTCACCGGAAATGATAAAAACAGGGAAGAGATTGCGTTCCGTATCATTCTAGGTGGCAACACACACACACACAGGCCCGGACTGGCCATCGGGAGCACCGGGAGTTTTCCCGGTGGCCTGGCCTGCACAGATTAAAGAAAAAAAATTATATAAAAAAATTAAAAATTAATTAATTAAAAAAAGAAAATTGCCAGGCCATTGTTTCTAGTTGTGGCGGCGGCGCGGCGCGATAGTTAGATAACCTAGGTGGGTGGGAAACAACCAGGATTTCACTGTCTGCGACAGAGTTGGAGAACTATCTGACTCTCTCCCTCACGCGGACACACACACACACAATGGAGCCGTGCTGCCGCTTGTGATTGGTGGAGGCGGGACCAGGCGATACAACTGATTGACAGCGGAGGCGGCGAATGGAATGGCAGACGGCACTCAGATGCAGAATAACAGCCAGACAGTGAGCCAGGTAGTGAGGGACTCGGGAGAGATACAGTAGAGCGAAAGTCAATTAACGTTGATGTCAAGATGGACAGTGGAAGAAAGAGAAAGGGTGGAGGAGAGAGGGATAAAACAAAGAAAAAGAAAGGCCCTTACAGGAGAGAGTGGTTAACTGTATTATAATAGTAAATAGAAAAATATGTTGTGCTCTTGCTTTTTTCTTTTTGAAGGTGGAGAGAGTAGCATTGCTAGTGCCACAACAGTTTTATTTGAGGTCCATAACAGTACATTGTACTAAGCAATTGTTGGCTCATTAGTTTGTGATTCACATGCACTAAAATTCACCAGAATGCAGGAAGTTAATTCTTTGTAACAAAACATTTCCTGGTGGGGGACCCCCAGACCCCCGCTTAAAATACTCTGGAGGATATTTATGATAAGAACGGCCTTCGGGCGTTTCAGGACTTAAAAGAATTTTAGGATCTTCCCGGCGAGTCTTTCTTTCTTTACCTTCAACTAAGGTCAGCGCTGAGGGCGCATGGCGTGCCGTGGGCTCAAGCTTTGCAACCACACCCCTTTCTCAGGCCCATAGTGGACAGGACGACCTCCAGAGGGTTTGTCTCAGACTTTTATACGCTCTTAATTCAATCCACGTATAAAAATGTATCATTGGATACAATCTGGCGTGTGGATATCCCGGAGTTGGACCCCGAGTTTGACTGGGATGATGTTTGGGCAAATGTGGCATTGTCTTCCCGCAACCCCAATCACCAGCAAATTAATTTTAATTATATTCATAGGACCTATCTTACACCTAGGAAGCTATTTGCTATGGGACTGGTAACCGACTCTCGGTGCACTTTGTGCTCTCAAAGGGCCACTGGCACTTATATGCATATGTATTGGGATTGGCCACCAGTGGCCCGCTTCTGGAGGTCAATAACGGACAAACTTTCAGATCTGTGTGGCTTAACTATCCCATTCACAGCTGTTACGCTACTCCTGAACGATATAACAACACTACCCGCGTCCGTACAACTAAAAAGGGTTGTCCTAGCGGGCGTCACAGCAGCGAAGAAGCTTATAGCATTGAGATGGAAGGAGCCTGAGAAGCTCACAGTGATTAACTGGTCCCTAACACTGTTGGATGTGATTTATCTTGAGATATCCACGGCGCGGGTGATTGGGGTGGGGCAGGCTGGGATTGACCTGTGGTTCGCAGCAGCTGAGAAGGTCAGGACCGCCGTGTGTGGCTGAGCGGGGTAGGGGTGCTTGTTCGGGGGAGTCCGGCGGTCTCGTGGGAGGGGGAGGAGGAAATGTCTTGTCTTTTGTGTTGTCCTCTTGACTTTAACTTGGGATTTTATTGGGGGGGAGCTATTTAGCTATTTCTTCACTATTTGGACACTTTTACACGGTTCCTGTGAGTCTATGGAACACCTCTGTAGGTTTTTGTTTTTCAAGAAGGTTCATTGTTTTGTTTTCTGGTCGTGTGATCAAAAGCGGCGTTTTTCTACCTCAGGACCTTAGGCCGTTTTGAGGCTGGGCTCCATCTACTGTGTGACCCGGTGGCATCTGCCACATTGTTGTGCAGCTGGGAAATCTCTGACATCACTGATATGCACATTTTGTGATGACTCAGCTCGGTGAGGGTGATTGTTGTGAATTGGAAGAGTGGGCCTTTTTGAAAATTAGAGATATAAGTTTTATTAATATAGGGCCACACGGCCGGGAAACGGTGCTGAATACTGGGAAAGGCCATTTATTTATTAGATAGTACACCTTGAAATTTAAAAGGTTGAACTCTGTTTTCTTTTTCTTTTTTGTCTTTATAATTTGTTATTTCTGTATTATTATTGTTTCTGTTATTTTCCTGTGAAGTTCTGTGTATTGTTATTGTGGTTATTGTGTTGTCTTGTTTCATGTAAATAATAATAAAAAAATTTGATAAAAAAAAAAAAAAAAATGCTGTTTCCTGAAAATCACTTTGCATACAAATGCCACCTCCCTCATTGTGAGAGCCAACAAGCTCTGAGAGCATCCAAGTGGAGTTCTCCATTATTCTTTAACGTCACTTATCTTACCGGCTGACATCAGGGGTGTTTCTCTCGGGGGGCTCTCTGCAGCCCAGGCGTGTTTTATAAATCCTTTTGTTTTGTACCGTTTCTGAGAGTAATAGCCCCGGTCCGGGTAGAAGGTGAAGGCCTGATCGATAAAGTCTGTTGGAGTCAGCAGCAGGCAGCAGAGAGAAGGGGTGGGTGGGTGGGTGGGTGGATGGGGTGGTGAACCAGACGCACCCAGACCTCCAATTATTAATACAACGATGCCATGTTATTCTACTACAGATTGGCTTCAGAGTGTGCCGTAATAATCAGCTCCTCTATCAGTGTTGCTGGAGGTTTTAATATGCATGGATATATTGGCACCACATTCATCTCTCATCTGATTTCACAGGAGAATTGATGTGCTACAGTGGAAATGCGACAGCCTGTGCTTAGGAGAGGTCCTTGTTAGGTCAATTAAATACCATATCATTTGACAAATTGTAAACCGTGCATCCCTCCTGGATGCGGCACTAGATGTTTCATTAACCTCTTCCACCCGTGCGGTCCATCGGCGGACCGCAAATGACATCACGTCATAAATCAATCTCTCCAGACTGTTTGACAAAAGTATCGTTTTATTTTTCAAACGTATTCAAGTATAAACATCATAACCATGTCACAACAGCATTTATAATGTATATTATCATCAATACGTTAGTTTACCAATAGGTTAAAGTGTTATTAGATAGATTTTCATTTTCGCTTTGGTGTTGTTTAGTAAGTCGAACATTTGGGAAAATTTGAACGTCGGGAATTGTAGTTTGTTTTGCTGCCATTTTGTAGACTCTATTAGAGATTAGAGAAAATTATCACTAAAGTGCTATCTGTTGCAGCTGCACTGTTTTCCATGAAAATACCATATTTGGATAAGTTTGACCATTTCTCAAAAACTGAACCATTATTTAATAAAACACAAAAAAGGATCACCAAGTTACTCTGAATAAAGAACCCCTTTACAGACAACACTGAGACAAAGCTTCCTGACACATCTCCATCCAAACTCTTGGAAGAACTCATTGAAATCTCATCTGATACCACCTGCAGAGCTTGTTTCAGTGAAGTGCCCCTGGAAACATGTTGGTCTGAGTGTGGTGCTGAGTACCAAGTATCTCATGATGCAGCAGTTAATGTGTTGATACCATTCAGCACCACATATCTGTGTGAAGCTGGTTTTTCATCCATGACAGCTCTGAAAACAAAATATAGGGCCAAGTTGAGCCTTGAGGATGACATGCATGTTGCCTTGTCAAAGATCTCCCCCCGTATTATTAGCCAGCAGCAGACCTCGCATTGAGCTAGAAATGTCCACTGAGTGAACAAGTGCTTATTTTCTGTATTTATTTATATTTAAAAAATTTTTTTAACTTGGTGATCCTTTTCTGTATTTTAACATAATACATGATTTTCTGTTTTTTTTTTTAGAAATGGTCACACTTATCCAAATATGCAATTGTTATGGAAAACAGTGCAGCTGCAACAGATAGCACTTTAGTGATCCTTTTCTGTATTTTTATAAAAAAATATATGCTATTTGATTTACTACTACAAACAGTGTAATGTCAACAGTACTAAGCCATTTAGACCTGAAACGCCTGCTAATAATGCATTATTATAGCCTGCATATACACACAAATGTGTTTTCCCGGTTTCAATGGGTTAAATAAACGTTATTTTGAAAGCAAGCATTTTTGTCATCATTGTAGCAAAAAAGACAGGACTGGAAAAGTCTTTATCGTATGTAGGGGTGCCCTGGAATATTTTATTGGACACAGGGGTGCCTTGGCAGCAGAAAGGTTGATAATCCCTGTATATAGAGGACACCGAGAGCTTTCGATGAGCATTGGAATATTTCCGAACGACACTTCCCAAAAGCCTCTATGGGGTTTCAAATTACTTCTGTATGAATCTTTTTAATATCTCTTATTATTCGGGATAATAAACCACACAACTTAACGTTATTGACATATATTGAAGCGCAGTTAGTTTCTCTTCCCTATTTTTAGCATGTAGCAACAATTATATTTGAAATTAGTTTCAAAATGGTGGCACCCTGATAAAAATAAAAAAGCTACTGTACATACAGTAGATTTCATTATCTGTTCTTATGCACCCCAGTGATACTAAATCCAAATTGAACTCAGGCATTTGAAATATAAGATTTGGCACAATCCATAAATGTGCGAATTGGCTATAATAAGGTAATTTATAAGCCTGCTATTCAAATTGCATTGGTCCCGATGGGAGAATTCAGTACTGTATCTACAAAACCTGTTTTATCATCTTCCCTTTATTCATTTCCTTAGATCTTTTGTACACATGATCTCAAGAAGGTACTGAATGAGATCAGTGGCAGTTTTTCATGTCTGGTCATTATTAGCATGGTGTTATTCACTGCCAAAGATGCAAAAAAGAAAAAACCATAATTCATATTCTCCTTTGTTTCATCACAATTTAAGCAAGACTAGTAATAGACACAATATTTCTGACACTGGGAATACATGCACCGAGGTCCATAGATGTCCCTAGATACCAAGAATATGCAAATGGGCCTTGTAGAAGTGGAGCAATATTCCATTTACTTAGGTATGTATTTTAGGCGGATTTTCAGAAAATAGGGCTCCGGGCTTAACTCATTCAGCACCACCGGTTATTCCACGAGATGGCGCTAGTGCGCCACCGCTGTAAGTCAATGGGGCGACTGCGAGATTTGCGAGTCCTTAAAATATATCTTAAAGTATAGCTATGGGTCTAATACACCCGTCGATTATCAGTTAGTTGCATCCAGTCAACATGTACAAAACGGATTGTTTTTTCATCAGTACAGGGCTGTACACTGCGATGATATCGTCGCGAATTGCCCCTTTAATTGGCCGTTGTGATTGGTAAATATTATCTGGGGGCGGGCTTGCGAGCAGTGCTTTCAAGCCTTGCATTCGCATTTCACTCCTAAATTATCCAAGGCGTGTGATGACGCCACTCACGCGAGCTGAGCAGTGAGCACTCAGCAGGTATGATCAGCGGGAACAATCGACTGAGCACTCACTCTGATAGACTGGCTGACTGTCTGATTTAGCTATGAAGAAAAGTAAAGTTAGTATTGCTTCATATTTTCGACACGTTCGACCTCCTATAGTGAGCCGAACTGAACTGAACTGAACTCAGACACACGGAGAGAGCTGCGGCGTCTGCTGCTCCTCCCGCACCCGTGGCTGTTGTAAACACTAGTCTCTAGTCACACTGGGACCTCTGTGAGCCTGCCAGCCGGCTAGCTACTGATATCAACAAATCCTCCAGCAAGTCTAGTAGTGCATGATAGCTCGCGTTAGCTTACTGTTCAAAACGAAACGTCCCATTAAACTAAATAGTTCAGATAGCTCCTGATATCAATGTCTTATAAGTTATAACACTGAGTCGATGCGTATTCAAGCTGAGGGCATGCTGAATATAGTCAATAGGGTCCAGCTGCAGCGCCGGAGAATCCTGTCCGTAGTTGGAGGCTACAGTATAGGGTCCAGCTGCAGCTCCGGAGAATCCTGGCCGTAGCTGGAGGCTACTCGAGTACACACAGACAGTGGAGCTGGTTGCATATAGCGAGCATTTTGACTTGTTGCGTGGTGGCGATGTCTCGCAGATAATACAACTACAAGTATGATTATATAATATATATATTTTATTAAAGGGGAACTATCTTATAAATGGCCTTTTTGAGTGTTTAGCATTGTTTCCTAGCTATGTGAACTTATATTAATATGATCTACGTCTCTAATTCTCATATTGGCGCATTCTTCCAATTCTCCTCTCACAATATTCACCCTCACTGAACTGAGTCATCTGAAAATGTGATGATTTGTGATGTCAGAGAGACACCGCTGCATGATAATGGAGAGGTGCAGGATGAGCTGCACACAGTGGCTGGACCTGGACCTGGAGCCCAGGCTCAAAACAGCTCGAGATCTTGAGGTAGAAAAATGCTGTTTTTGAGGACTTGATTAGAAATACAAAACAATGAATAAAAAAAAATAAAAAATTACAGAGGTGTTCGTGTTCCATAGACTCACAGGAATTGTGTAAAAGTGCCCAAAATAGTGAAAGAAATAGTAAAATAGTTCCCCTTTAAAAAATAATTTGCCCCTAAAAAATATGTTTTGCCCCTAAATTTCTCATTTAGGGGCAAGTGTGCCCCTAGTGAAAAAGCATTTCCGTTTTATAGCCTTTTGAATATGAGTATAACTTTGGGTGCCTCTGAGTAATTCCAGAGAAAGACGGATAATAGCATTTGAGTGGAATACACTAAACACGTTGTAATTTCTCGCTTGATTATCGTATCTTCCTGAAATCAACGCTAGATTATCATTATTATCCTTCCTCGTGCATACATCAAAAAAGCATTGGACCGCGGGGCTCTGCCGCAGCCTCCTCAAACTCAAAAGCACACAGCCACACACACACAGCCGCGATCGCGGTAGAAATCTATATTGTTCTTACCTTGTATCTGATGTAATGCAAAAGAAATAATCCAATTATCTCATCGCCATTTGAAGTACTGGGCGTGGAGGTCCGTGCCACAGCATTGCATATTGAGGGGGGGGGGGGCCTCGGGCCTCGCAGATGCATCGGTGTATCTGCCTACCTCGCCTGAGTATTTAAACCACACCTGCACGGCTTGGATTGTCCCAGAAAAGAAACTAGACCATTCCCAATGTGGTGCAATACCAACTGGAAGGCGTAGGCGGCGGTATTTGCCCTTTTGCGAGCTCAGACCCATTCCCAACGATAACATCAGGCTGGCTGGATGAAAATGAATGGATATTGCTAATAAAAGAAATAACGATTAAAACCCGACTATACTCTGGTCTGGCGCTCAAGCGATGGCGAGTTAACCCGACTATCATCGTGACTGGCGCTGAATGAGTTAAGAGGTTAAGGAGACAGATCGATAGGTTATGTAGATAACCTAGTTATATTAGTATTGGCTAAGCGTCCCGCTCTGAGCCTTACGAGATACTTCTATCTCCTGTGATACCTAATGTATCTCCCACGAACAAAAAACACATGCACCCCACCTGTATGGGGCCCCGCCCCTTATGGTGGCATTACCCATATAACCATGACTCTGGTCATGAAACACCCTTCCTCGCCAAAAACCCGTCCCAGGAAAAGATCCCTCAAGAGGGAACTCAGGGCGCGCAGAGCGGGACGCTTAGCCAATACTAATATAACTAGGTTATCTACATAACCTATCGTTATATTTCGTATTGCATCGCGTCCCGCTCTGAGCCTTACGAGATAATGGGGAAGAGCGGGCGCGAGACCCGACAGATGTACCCCCTGAGGACCCGTAAGCCCACATCAAGGGGTGCGGGGAGCCCTGTCACCCCATCCTTCCTAACGAAGGGGGGGCGCAGTCAACTCCACCTGAATGCAAACAAGAGGGAGCCAGAACCCCTTGAACACACCGTACAGGCGGAACCACGTGTGATTCAACACACTGCGGCCCATACCCATACACTCCTGCTACCCGACCAAAGGACGGGAAGCAGGAAAGGCCACAGACCCCAGAACCGCCTGGGAGACAGAACCCCCGGTCATGTCCATGAGGTAAAACCTTACAAAGGGGCCCGGTGAGGACCATGAAGCTGCCGCACAGATGTCCTCCACCGAGGCCCACCCAGGAGAGCGGCAGAGGCAGCCACCCCACGAGTGGAGTGCGCCCTGACGCCCCCAGGGGGATCCTGCCCAGCCAACGTGTAGCAGAGGGCAATACCCTCGCACAACCAATGGGACAGGCGCTGCTTCGACAGTGCCTTACCAGCACGAGCCCCACCGTAACAGACAAAAAGCTGGTCGGTAACCCTGAAGTCCTGAGTACGGCTGAGGTAAAACCCCAAAGCACGGACTGGACATGACAGGTGAAGGCCCGCATCTAACTCACTAGTGTGAGGAGGAGGACGAAAAGCCTGAACCACAATATCCCGGGAGCGGAAGGAACTCCGGATATTCTTAGGCACGAAAGCAGGATTAGGTCGCAGAGTGGCACCGCAATCGGTCCGAAAAGACAGGCACTCTGGACGTACCGAGAGAGCACAGAGCTCACCCACGCGTTTAGCGGAAGTGACAGCCAGTAGGAACGCGGTCTTGAAAGACAGCCGTCCCAACGGCGCCTGCTCGAGCGGCTCAAACGGGGCCAAGGACAACCGACCGAGGACCAATTGAAGATCCCAAGTCGGAGCCAAGGAGCGTTGCACCGGCTTAACGCGTCGAGCGCCAAGCAGGAAACGCTTCACAAGAGGGTGGCTGAACAAAACAGTCCCCTCAAAACCCTCATGACAGGAGGATATAGCTGCCGCATATACCCTCACTGTCGAAGCCGACAGCCTACCAAGAAGAGACTGGAGATAACCCAGAACAGCATCCAGGGGGCAGGAGACTGGGTCCCAGCCCCCCCCCCCCTTACACCATTCTTGGAACGCACGCCACCTGCCCGCGTAAACCGCGACAGTGGAGGGAGCATGCGCACACCGGATGGTATCAACCACTGCGGGATCCATCCTCTCCAGACTCACCCTCCCACCAGCCACACCACCAGGCGTTGACCCAACACCGGAGGCTGGACAAGCACTCCGTTGTGCTGCGAGAGGGCCGTCGCTGACCACGGAATGACCCAAGGAGGAGCGACCAGAAGCTGGATTAAGACCGGGAACCACACTGACGTGCCCCGGTCCGGCGCGACCAGGATCACCGTCCTGCGCTCCCTCCGTATCCGCTCCAACAGCTGACTCAACAGCTGTACAGGAGGGAAGGCGTACAGAAGACCGGGCGGCCACGGAAAGGTCGAGAAGGCATCCACCCCCAAGGGGGGATGATCCGCTCGACTGAGCGAGAACCACAAGGGGCACTTGTGAGAACGTCGGCACGCAAACAGATCTACCGAGGCCTCCCCGAACCGATCCCAGATCTGTCTGACTATGTCGGGGCGGAGTTCCCACTCGTCGCGACGAGGACCGCCCCGAGACATTATATCCGCCGCCACATTTTCCGTACCAGGAACGTGGAGCGCCCGCAGACTGCGCAGCCTGCGGGATGCCCATAGCAACAGTTCGCGCGCCACCCGGAGCAGGCGGGCGGAACGAGTCCCACCCTGCCTGTTGATATACGCCGCCGCCGTCACATTGTCCGTCCTGATCAAAACGTGTTCGCCTACCACCAGGTGGCCGAGCCGTTTGAGGACCAGGAGGACCGCCTTCAACTCCAACACATTGATATGCAGGACAGCTGGGTCGGCATGACCCGTCCAGCTGCCCCCCACTGCGTGGGTCCGAAACGCCCCTCCCCAACCTGTGAGAGAGGCGTCGGTGAAAACCGTGACGTGGGAGCCACTGCTGCCCATGGGGACCCCAGCGGAGAGGATACCCAGCCTCCCCCAGTGGGCGAGATCCCCCCATATCGACAAAGGAACCGTCAACCGTCTCCCTTTGCCCCACACCGGATCTATTCTCAAAGAGAGAAACCACCTCTGTATCCGCCTCATAAAGAGGAGGCCAAGAGGAACCACCGTGTGGGCCGCCGACATAAGGCCCAGCAGACGCATCACCTGCAGCGCCGTAACCGTCCCTCCCAGACGGAAACCCCAGAGCGCGTGACGGAGATCCCCCCGACGCTGCTCCGAGAGGGTCGCAAGCATGGGCTTCGACCTCAATGTCAAGCCCAAGTACTCCACCTGTTGACTGGGAAGAGGGGTACTCTTCTTCCAATTCACAGCAAAACCCAGGCTGGTGAGGAATTCCACCACCAGTCGAGTATGAGACCTGGCAACCTCCTCTGAACGGCTGAGGAGCAGAATGTCGTCGAGATAGAACAGAACTCGTATCCCCCGACGACGTAAAGGCCCCAGAGCAGCCGCCACGCACTTGGTGAATGTGCGGGGAGCCAGAGAATAACCGAACGGCATTCTGTGGTACTCGTACGCTACGCCCTGAAACAGGAACCGTAGGAACTTCCTGTGAGGAGGGAAAATGGGTATGTGAAAATACGCATCCTTCAGGTCTATGGAGGTGAACCAGTCCCCCCTCCTGACAGCAAGCAGAAGGAGTCGGACGGTCAACATCCTGAACGGTCTCACTACAATCAACCGATTGAACATGGACAGATTCAGTATAGGTCTGACCCCCCCAGTTTTCTTGGGCACCAGAAAATAACGGGAGTAGACGCCTGACATTGCGTCCTCTCTCGGGACCACAACGACGGCCTGCTTCGCCAACAGAGATTGAATCTCGTCGGCCAGGGCTGTCACCGCGCCCGACCCTAACAATAGGGTCGGCACCAAACCTGAGAACGGAGGATGGGGCCGCGCAAACTGCAAAACCAGCCCCGCCTCTAACGTTCTCCTCATCCACCGATTCAAGGGACATTCCCGTCGCCATATGTGAATATAATCCCACAGCGCCCTCGCCGTCAACTGACGCTGGGCCGCAAGGAACAGCAGATAATTGGCCCGGTCCCCCCCGTCGTGCAAAGCACCCAAGGGGGGACCCCGACAGAAAGGGCCGGTTTGATACGGGAGGAGCGGTCATCAAACTTGTGGACACACACTCACCCCCTGAACACCCCTCCAGCACACGCTGAGGAGCCGTTCCGCAGCCAGACACGCAAGGCCTGAGGACCCCATGGGCTCCTACACGCCGAAGCCCTGCAGTGATATTGCTACCACTCAAATCACGCCAGCCTCTCCTTTGCAGACCACTGCCGGTTTGACGGGAGTGGGAGGCAACAGCGCGATACCCCGCCTGGCGAGGGCGAAGCCGGGGTAACCCCTGCTGAGCATTCAACAGAAGAGGCACCGAGTCCCCCTGCTGACCACTGGAGCTAGTGGCAGCTGTAACACCAGGTTCCACCCACCCACAACCTGCGGTGCAGGAACCACGCGACGACGGAACATTCTCACGGACAGACCCAGGCTCAGCCATCAACTGGGTGGCAGCCCCTGTCTCCATGAGAAGTGAAGAATGGGGCCGCATACGCTTCAAAGAAGGTTCGCGGCCCGCAGCCAAAGGAGAATGCTCAGAGCCCCGCTTCTGGGGATACCAGAGATGACGACGGGGTGGTTTACCAACCCCGAAATCACCCAAAATGGCCGATCCCTCGGCCGCCAAGACTGTCGGCCTTGCGAAACCCTGTCGATTCTCCAACCAGGGCACCACTGGCGGGGGAAACATGGCCGCCTGTCGAGGATCTCGCCACAGTCGTTGACGAGACCGTGCTCCCACCCCTGGCTGCACAGCGTGAGGCGGTGTAGGACCCGAATCAAAAACCGCCTGCGCCTCCACAGAACGCCCAAAAAGACTATCTGTGGAAAAAGGAGTCGTGAGGAGAGAAAACCTATCCTCTTCCCCAAGAGGAGACTGCTCCAACCAAAGATGCCTAACAACCAAAGTCGATAGCATCCGAATCCTCCCCGCAGTTATAGCTTGCGACTGAGTCAAGATCTCTATAACACCACAAACATGAATCACGTTCATAGTGTCGGTTGGACCCAAAGACCTACAACCCGACGCCATCTTGGATAGGAAAGTAGCCAGCTGAGCCACAACACTGGCCGCCGCTAAATGCCATCCTGCAGCAGTATACCACTCATTCGTCCATACTGCCACCCTCCGAGCCGACATGCTATCAAGCAACGGCCGGGCGGAACGTCGTTCATCCCCGCCTGGGCACAAAAAAGAAGCTACCTGGCTACTTAGCCAAGGTACCCCCGGGCTGCACCCCGTCGTCAGCCCCTTCACCCGCAAAAAAGGTAAATAGAGCTCAGCGAACCCCCCCACACCCACCACCGACTGACCTTCATCAATGAAGGTGGCAAGAGGAGGGAAAAGCGGAATCCCGCGGCGGGGATTATTAGACATTCCAGCGTCAACATCAGCGTTAGCAGAAGAAGCAGCAGTAGCATTAGCATTAGCAGTAGCAATAGCATTAGCGTCAACAGCATGTTCCAGGATCGCCAAGACATCGCCCACTACAGTGGAACGATCGCCAAGCCGCCCCGGCCCTGGTGCCGAAACATACTCCACAGCACGACCAACACCGACATTGACGCCTACTGACACAGACCTCACCTTTGTACAAGCCGACCCGTTAGCCAAACCTTGTACGCTGCCCCTCGGTCCGTCGCCGTCAGCCGAGGAACCACCAGCATAGGTCTCATGTGTCGCCGAAACAAGCTCCAGAGAATCCAGGGAAAAACAACTCTCCGGTAAGCCCTCAACATTATTAATCTTCCTTAATCTTTTCATTCCGCTAGCTCGTATGGTGCATGCATCCAATACGCTGGGACGAAAATAGAGGAAGGGTGTTTCATGACCAGAGTCATGGTTATATGGGTAATGCCACCATAAGGGACGGGGCCCCATACAGGTGGGGTGCATGTGTTTTTTGTTCGTGGGAGATACATTAGGTATCACAGGAGATAGAAGTATCTCGTAAGGCTCAGAGCGGGACGCGATGCAATACGAAATATAACTGTCTGGGCTGACTGAAGGTAAATAAAGTGAGCTTGTGTGTGGCACCAGAGCAATGCTGGTCCAAAACCCAAAATAGCGAACCCTCAATAACTACCATTGAAGTATCATTTAACTAGCCACTTAAAGGTGCTATAGAGACATTTTATGTAGAGTAAAAAATAAATAAAAAATATCCACAGAGCTTTTAGAAAGGTGCGGAATAAAAGTATTGCTTTTGCCCCCCAAAAATGATTGATTAATGAAAAGAATTAATGAAATAAATTAATTTCCCCACATGGAATACACCTGATTGGATAAATTACATGCTCGTGCTCTAGTGCGACATCTGGTCGCTGAATATTATCTATAGCACCTTTAATTGCAAAACTGTTCCCAAGTGTGAGTGTTGTTGAGATAAATAGATCAATATATGATTCTGTATGGTTAAGGCGACGTGGAAGAAATTCATAGCATGTGAGATGTTGTCTTGTTTATTTCCCCTCTGCTTGGCTGCCGGGTGGAATCATTGATGCTGCTTGGCTGGTCACTTTCAGACGTTGCAATAGCTACTGTAGTGGACATTTTGTCACCCCTCCCTCACACCTACTATGGTACCCCGTCTCCCTTGATCAACCCCTTTGTCCCCTGATCTAATCAGTCACTGAACAATCAGTCACCATCACCACCCTTTGTCTCTCACCTCCATACCTAAACTATCCCCCTTCCGGCCCCTTCCTTGGTGTCTCAAACTCCTACCCCCTTCCGTCTATTTTTTTACCAACGGATTTCCAGTTCCGCGTTCGCGTTCTGCGATCTGATTGGCCACTGACGTTTCTGGTGCGATCTGATTGGCCACTGACGTTTCTGGTCATGTGACATGTGCGCCCAATCGCACGCACACGGCATGCAAACTACCTAACGCCTAGTTTATCACTGGTTAAGCTTAGGCGACTCTTTCGAAGTTGGTTAAGGTTAGAGTTTGGAATCAGGGCTGGTGTTCTATCGCCCTGCTCTAAGACAAACTCTAACCTTAACCAACTTCGAAAGAGTGCCTAAGCTTAACCGGTGAAAGAAACAGGCGTCACACGATTGGCCGCACATGTCACACGACCAGAAACGTCAGTGGCCAATCAGATCGCAGAACGCGCACGCGGAACTGGAAATCTTTTGGTAAAAGTATTGACGCTTCCGGGTCAGCCCATCCCCTTGAAGCACCTACCCCCGGCCCAATGTCTCACCCTCCTATCTAATCACATCCTCCTCCCACCTGGTCACATGGCCCCACCCTTCTCTGCCATGTATAAATGTCAAGGTATTCCATGTCTCATGGAGCCCGTTACGAGACCCCCCCCCCCCCCCCCCCCCCCTCGCCGGGTCTTCTCAAGCCAAATCTCCTGGGTTGTAAGCTAATAAATCTGTAACAACCAACTATCCAAGCGAGGGAGTGTTGTGATTTTCGATGCAAACATTGTCACCGGTATGGCTGGCCGGCAACATGTCATTAATTGCGTGCCTGTGTGCGAGAGGTCGGTCAGTGTCAACACTTAAGTTAGCCAGTTAACGTGAGCTAGATGGAAAGACAATGTAACTTTACTGGGGAAAAAGTTATTTACGTTGGAATACTCTGTGCCAACTTGCTGTAGGTCTGCAGCCATTATTGCTGGATTAGGAATAGTCCCAACTGTGGCTAATTTTAGCCAAGGTACCGTAATCAAACTAAGATAGCTGACCCTCGTTTACTAGCTTGTCTTCCCCACAAGGTTCTTCACATTGACATTTGATAACGTCAGTCGGCTAACTAGGGTTGCCACCTTTCACGAATAGAAATAAGGGATACCTATCACAGAGAAAACATTTTGGGCGGTTTTTGGGGCGAAAATGGGCAGATTTTGTAATTTAATTTTTTTTTTACTTTATTTCGGTTTTAGGGTTAGGGTTATGTTATTTAATTATTTGGGGGAGCCAGCCCCCCAAACTCCTGAAATGCATAGAAAACAAACAGTCAGCACTGTTGTATCTGAGGTTGTGTTTAACCGTGTGGTATACGTACCTGTGTCATCTCAGCTGCAGTAGAGGGGAGGAGTGGGATGATAAAATTGAAATGAAATGAAATTGAACAGTATGACTTTTATATTGTTGTCTGAAAACATATTTATTTATGTTTAAGTATTTGTTTAAGTATTTTTGCATTTATGTATTTATGAATTATATTATTTATGTATTTATTAACACATTGGGCACCGTGCATTGTACCCATCATTGGGTCCAGTCTGCCACCGCTGTGAGCCTATGGAGATGTTTACCTTCTTTGCAGGGCTATAACTTTTTAAATATTATAGCTATATTGACATTACTATGGCCCATTCAACATCGGGTATCTATTGTTCCAGATGTGGGAACGTTATATTTTTTCATTCATACATTGTTGTGTTAATACTGTCGAGAATATAAGTATGTTTTTAAGCTTTTCTGCTGTAATTCCCAAAACGCGAGTTATAGGCCCTGAAGTATAATTTATGATAGATTATCGATTGGCGTTTCTTTCCTATACACGCTATATTAAAAAATTCAAATGCATATGATCGGTATACATTATGCTTCATCATGTGTGAAGGAAAGGGGGGGGGGGGGTCGTTTATAATTCCTTGATCGTCAGTAACGGCTTTATTTAGTATGGGTTGATACATTGATCAGATGGATTGCAAACAAAGAAATGAACAATCAAGCTGAAAATAACGTTAGATTCCTCTTACCGTTCGCCGATGAGACTGGAGGAAAAATATTCCAATTATTTGATGTCGATCTGCTAGATCCATTTCCCGTTTGTATGACGCAATAAACGCCGAAATCATATAGATTATTGCGTTTCAAAAGCGATCCCATGCACTCGAGTGTTTGTCTGGACCCACGTAACAAGATATTACTGCCGGAGGGATTTCCTCGATGCACCAGCGCCACTTCCGGTTTGGCATGAAGTGTAACTCGCCAGATCATCCACCAGGCGGCGGCATTGATGCGTTGCAATATCAGACAGGGTGCAGCTGCAGTCCCGCAGGGAGGCTGGATGAATTATGAATGCCATGGCGAAAAAATTTAATATTGATCCCAACAACGAATTATCACGTTGTTGGCGTTCAATGCATGGCGGGCAATAACGAATTATGACGTTGTTGGCGTCCAATGTGTTAACTGTTAATCCATTATGAAGAATTCCGTTTTCCAGATGAGCATAACAACATAAGAGTTTAAATGGGCACACTATTTCATTATATTGATTAATATAAATACATGTTTATTTATTAGACTTTAAAAACTCAACATTAATGAACAATCAACCATATTAGTCAACTGAAATAGCCTAGACCAGTGTTTCCCAAACTCTGGGTCGCGCAGACCCGTTTTTATTGGGTCGCAAATAAAAAAAAAATTATAAAGCTGTAGATGTGTTGATTCAGTTTGGCACCACATACTTATGTGAATCTGGGTTTTCTACTCTAGCATACCTGAAAAACAAATACAGAAACAGACTAAATGCTCAGCATGACCTCATAATAGCACTTAAACCAAGCCCAGAATAGATCTGCTGGTTGAAAACTTCAACCAGCCACATACCTCTCATTAGATTTCATTGTGCCATAGATGACATATTATACCCCTTCTAGCATGTCAGGTCAGTAGAATTTTTAAATAAGTCTGTACAAATTAAACCGAATGTTGCTCAATGTTGGGGTTTAAGGTTGAGGGACGGAGGGAGGGGGTAAGAAATGGAGAGTTGAAAAAGGGGTGAGAAATAGAAAGGAGAGTATAACATGTTTGTTTTTAATTAAAGGGGAACTATTTTACTATTTCTTTCACTATTTGGGCACTTTTACACAATTCCTGTGAGTCTATGGAACACCTGTAATATTTTTTATTTTTTTATTCATTGTTTTGTATTTCTAATCAAGTCCTCAAAAACAGCATTTTTCTACCTCAAGATCTCGAGCCGTTTTGAGCCTGGGCTCCAACCACTGTGTGCAGCTCATCTTGTACCTCGCCATTATCATGCAGCGGTGTCTTTCTGACATCACAAATCATCACATTTTCAGATGACTCAGTTCAGTGAGGGTGAATATTGTGAGAGGAGAATTGGAAGAATGCGCCAATATGAGAATTAGAGACATAGATCATATTAATATAAGTTCACATAGCTAGGAAACAATGCTAAACACTCAAAAAGGCCATTTATAAGATAGTTCCCCTTTAAATAAATACATTTCATATACATTTGAAATTCATGGTTTGTTGTGTTCTTTATCAGTAGTTTATAAATGTATGTTTATTTTAATTTTATTATTATCTTTTCCCCCCTTCTTTTTCCATTTTTTCTCCCATCCCAATGTTAGTTGTCATGCCAATTCCCAATCCCCTTCCTGGTCGTTGTGCACTCTACCCCCTACCGTCGGTCCGGGAGGGCGGAGACTATCACATGCTTCCTCCGACACGTGTACCCAGCCCACTGCTTCTTTTCACCTGGCAGCGCGGACTCTCACTGGGAGGCGTGAATACTTTCGGCAACCAACATGCCCTTCCGCGTTGCTCTGATTGGCCAGCGATCGGCCAGCCCTCTACGCTCGTTTTCCCGCTACGCCGGTAACGCGCGCATGTGCATTTTCTTTTTGACGGCACTCACACGCCAAGCAGGTTTTCGCCACACAGCCGCAAGCTGTGCAGGTTTTAATAGCAGGTTTTAATAGGTTTTGCCGCAGCGGCGGTAGATAATAATAATAGCAATACTTAGAATAATAATACTTAGACAAACGCACGCAATTGGCACAAGTGTAAATTATGGATTCGTCACTACTCTCTCTATATCAACACATAGGTAATATTAATAGGTTTTGCCGCTGCAGCATTATGCATTCGTCACTACTCTCTCTATATTGACGCCGCGGCATTATGCATTCGTCACTACTCTCTCTGGTAATATTAATAGGTTTTGCCGCTGCGGCATTATGCATTCGTCACTACTCTCTCTATATTGACACCGCGGCATTATGCATTCGTCACTACTAACTCTCTATATTGACGCGATTCCATCAACACGTAATATTAATAGGTTTTGCCGCTGCGGCATTATGCATTCGGCATGTTAGTAGCATCATGTTATTACTGTAGCTGCTGTCAGTAGCATCATGTTATTACTGTATCTGCTGTCAGTAGCATCATGTTATTACTGTATCTGCTGTTGGTAGCATCATGTTATTACTGTATCTGCTGTCAGTAGCATCATGTTATTACTGTATATGCTGTTAGTAGCATCATGCTATTACTGTATCTGCTGTTAGTAGCATCATGTTATTACTGTATCTGCTGTTAGTCGCATCATAGTATTACTGTATCTGCTGCCAGTAGCATCATGTTATTACTGTATCTGCTGTCAGTAGCATCATGTTATTACTGTAGCTGCTGTTAGTAGCATCATGTTATTACTGTAGCTGCTGTTAGTAGCATCATGTTATTACTGTAGCTCTTGTTAGTAGCATCATGTTATTACTGTAGCTGCTGTTAGTAGCATCATGTTATTACTGTAGCTCTTGTTAGTAGCATCATGGTATTACTGTAGCTCTTGTTAGTAGCATCATGTTATTACTGTATCTGCTGTCAGTAGCATCATGTTATTACTGTAGCTGCTGTCAGTAGCATCATGTTATTACTGTAGCTGCTGTCAGTAGCATCATGTTATTACTGTAGCTGCTGTCAGTAGCATCATGTTATTACTGTATCTCTTGTCAGTAGCATCATATTATTACTGTATCTGCTGCTTGCGGCGCGGCTGAATTGGCTGCGTTGGCTGAATAGCAGTGATCGCCCGCGGCGTCCATCTTGCTTAGTTAGGCGTTGGAGTATATAGTATATAGTGCGGCGTATATTGATGCAGGTAGGTATTATCTGATGCAGCTAGGTATTATCATGCTATACCCGCTTATTATTATTAACCAGCGTTGCTAATATGGCCTCATGCGCATGCGCGGCGTAGGGGGTAAACAAGCGTAGAGTGCTGGTATTCACGCAGGAGAGCGCTGGCCAACGCTGGCCAATCAGCAACGCGGAAGGGCATGATGGTTGCCGAAAGTATTCACGCCACTGGGAGAGTGTAACGTGTGGAAGGTCACACTACCTCTCCTAGATCCTTCCCTTGCCTTCCCTTGCTGTGCAGGCGCCCCGACCAAACTGTAGGAGTCGCTGTTTACAACGACCAGGACCCACCATCGCCGGGTTTCCCACCCGCTATCTCAAACCCTGCCCTCTTTTCTTGATCCTGTCGCTTGAGGTAAGCGACAGTTGTGATTGGAGGATCAAGAAAAGAGGGCAGGGTTTGAGATAGGTCTATTGTGTTAGTATGGACGGTCGGCCAACCCGGAAGCACCACAGCTGGATTCGATCCCACTGTCTCAGAAGCTTAGTCCGCTGCACTACCCGGCCGCCCTATAAATGTATGTTATGGCAATTCATGATGTATTTTTGTACGTTTGTGTCCCGGGGAAACACCAAATTTCTCTTTTGGGTCTCGAGCTGAAAAAGTTTGGGAACCCCTGGCCTAGACTATGCCCACATCAGCAGCCAATATGTAGGCTCCTGGCTGTCAGGGCAGGTAAATAGAAATACTGACATCTAGTTAAAAACACAACCAGATAAATAAGATGTAATATCCCATACCGAATCAATCTCAGGAGATGTTTCTGTCATGAAGAACTGTGAAACCTGTGCTTGGGTCCTTTGCGTTCTTATATTTCGGGAATGTTGTTCTCCTTAGGCATGCTGTCTGATGTCAGTCAGTCCACCATGTGCCACAGAAAACACACGCCTACATACATTGCAGTTTGCTTTATAAACATCTCCACTGACGCTATCAAGCCAGGGGTTTGCCTCTTCCCACTCAGGTCTGTACTTCTGGAGGCGTTTTGTCTTTTTAGGATGCGGTGGAGTGTCTGCTGTAGACATTCAAACAGCAGCCATGACAGGCAGCGGCGCAGCGCACAGACAGAGGATTGGCACAACGGCACAGAACGTATCTTGCAACGTGAAAACGCTAATTCTCATTGGTTGTGAGCTGCTGAGCACACTCCCATCATACCAGAGTTGCCAAGTCTGTTTATTTTCCGCTACTTCTGGTCACAATTATGCTTGTTTTTGGCTTGTTTTTGTAGGTCGGTTGGCTCATTTCTCTCACAATACTGGCAACACTGACTGACTTGCGGACAGCGGAGCTCTCACATTCCCGACCTTAAAATACGGGACAAAGTGCGTCCCGTATCAGTTCAATACGGAACGCGTCTTTTAGTTTCCAATTACGGGACGATTCCGTATTTTACAGGACGGGTGGCAACCCTACGGCTAACGCTAGTCGGTAGCTACTTGGATTGAATCCGATTCACTGTGGGTGCATTATTGTTGATAGAGGTTAGAGCCATATGAAATCCGTTTTATTATTTTCCAAATTCCATTTTATTTTTTCCCAAATTCCATTTTTTCCGTTTTAATATTTCAGAATTCTGTATTTTGCCTTTTATGCTCATTTTACCATCAGAAATAGTGTCTAATAAGTGGGAATGAATAAATGTCCACAATTGAATAAGATATAACAGTCCATTTAATGTTTTTAAGTGCTGCAACTCAGAAATACAGTTCAATTTTACACAATATTTTTCAATTAATATTGTGACAAAATAAAAATACATATTTCAAGTGTAAACAATAGATACAGCTAGCTACTACTGACATTATCACAATGACAATGTCAGTAACCTAGCTATATCTATTATATTGTGATGAAATATAGTAATGCATAATTTAGGCACCTTTAGTTTAGTTTATTTCGTTTATAAAGGACAGTGTATAATGGCAATCGTTTGCATTAAACAAATGGATGGGTGCACTAGATTTAGCAAGAAGCTATTTCCATCTATAGTCCTATGTACTGTAACGTTTCATAGCTATTTAAGTTTATTTAGATTATAAAGGGCAGTGTATAATGACAATCGTTTGCATTAAACAAATGGATGGGTGCACCAGATTTAGCTAGAACTTCTAGAAGCTATAATTTCCATAGATAGTCCTATAACGTTACATAGCTATTTAAGTGTATTTAGTTTATAAAGGGCAGTGTATAATGACAATCGTTTGCATTAAACAAATGGATGGGTGCACTAGATTTAGCTAGAAGCTAAACGTCCTAACGTTATAGCTATTTAATCACAATAGTGTCGCAAGTGTTTTTGTAGGCCTACTACGGTCATAGAGCCTCTTTGTCTCTGACCATATCACATGCAACATGAATCTGTTAACCCTCTCACTACCACACTACAGAAGGTTAACCTTTCACTACCACACTACAGAAATAGGTTAACCGTCTGTAGTGTGATAGTGAAAGGGTTAACCTTCTGTAGTGTGGTAGTGAACGGGTTAACATTCGTCAAATATGACTATTTCACTAGCATGCTAGTGGCTAGGCAGATAGCTTGGCTTCAATCATATGCTACTGACCTGTTGGTGATGATTTTATATTACTTTACGTTCCTATTGATACAACACAGCATCGTGAACCGAGTAGTAACATTAGCGACTAGCATGCTATGTATCTTGGCTTTGCTAACTACAGTCAAACGGGTCTATTGTGTCTAGCTCTAGTAACGTTACAATCACAAAGATAATAATATAATAATAACTAGTGCTGTCAGGCGATTAAAAAATGTATCTAATTAATTACAGGATTTGTAATTAATTAATCTAATTAATCGCATAACCATTTTAGGCCTGTTATTATATATTCTATAATCATATTTCAAATGGCATGTGTACGGATGGCAGAATTCAGTACTGCATCTACAAAACCTTCTGTTTAATCATCTTCCATTTATTCATTTGCTTAGATTTTTCAGGTCTGGTAAATTTTTGCATGGTGTTATTCACAGTTAAAGATAAAACTAATTTAATTGATATTCTCATTTGGTTCATTAAAATGTACTCAAGCCTAGTAACAGACACAGTATTTCTGACACTGGGAATACATTCCCTGAGATCCATAGATGTCCCTAGAATCAGATACCAAGAACATGCAAATAGCCCATATTAAAAAAAAGTCTGTAAATGTGTATTCTACGTTGTTATGGAATGAATGAGATAAAAAAATATATAATACATTTTTTTAATAATAATTTAAATACATTTTGAGTTAATTTTCATAACGTGATAATTTGCTGTGTAATTAATTAATCTAATTAACGCTATAAACTCACAGCCCTAATAATAACTGGACTTTTTTTAAGAAGTCTTTATTCATCATGCAGTGACACACACATGCGATGGGCGGCACACGCAGGAACACACACATGAATTTTTTTTGGGTCGCCAATGAAATTGAATCTCTGTGCTTGACCCATCCCGTCGTCCTTCCCCAGGAGCAGATAGGGGCTGTGGCGTGAGGTCGCGCCCCGGGGACCAATCCAAGTGCTCCTGTCCGTCTTTGTCAGGGAATGCGACAGCATTAGCGATCTGTTGTGCATGTTTTTCCATTGGGTTTATCTTATCGGGAGGGGAAACCCTTGCGAGCACGGGGATAACGTAAGGTTATCCTATAACCCTAGTTATATCGCTCAGCCTACTGAGATAACCCCTTATCTCCACGCACCTAGTGTGCTCCGGGGAACAAAACAAATGCACCCACTTGCACGTGACCATGCCACTCCCATGCGTCCTATATTCCCTTCCCGTTCGATTTCCATAAGCGGAAACCATCCAAGGGACCTCAAGTCAAGAGTCAAGTCAAGAGTTTTATTTGTCACGGCATACAAGTATACAATGAAATGCGGGTGGTCTTGCCCGCAACGATGTGCAATACAGTAGTAATAACATATAATAGAATCCAATAGAACAACATTGTGCAATAAACAAGTAACATTGTGCAATAAACAAGTAACATAGTAGGGCATATTGGTATATGTATATAAGTTATTTACGGAGCATGGAGGACATGCTAGGTCCTTTGGTAGTGCAATACACTGTCAGCTACGGATGAGGCACTGGGTCTTTCTGTACATGCTAATTTATACAATCTCAGGTTATACTATACTATTTTTAAAGTGACCTTTCCTTAGTGGCCATAAGTGTGGGCGTGTGCAGCATGAGTGTGTGCTTGCTCATGTTAAAGTGGCTGCTAGTGTGTGAGCGTGTACAGTGTGTGTGCTCATGTCTGCTTGTGTGTGGAGAGTTCAGTGTTCAAGGCTCTGATGGCCTGGGGGAAGAAGCTGAGCCGAAGTCTCTCTGTCCTAGTAGCTGGTGTTCGCAGGTGTCTGCCTGACCTCAGCAGCATGAACAGGCTGTTGTTGGGGTGGTGAGGGTCTTTCATTATTCTGCAGGCTCTGGATTTGCACCTCTTGTTGTATAGAACCTGCGGGGGTGGTAGTGCAATACCCGTGGTACGCTCGGCTGAGCGCACCACTCTCTGTAGGGCCTTCTTGTCCTGTGCCGTGCTGTTGCCATACCAGGCAGTGATGTTTCCAGTCAAGATGCTCTCTACAGCTCTGGAGTAGAAGGACTGGAGTATCTTCCCAGATACTCTGAACTTCCTTAACTGTCTCAGGTGGTAGAGGCGCTGCTTCGCCTTTTTTACGACTGAGTCTATGTGTGTTGTCCATGTCAGATCCTCTGCGATGTGGACCCCCAGGTACTTAAAGCTGCTCACCCTGTCCACGGTAGCCCCGTTTATCCTCAGTGGTGTGTCTCCTGCTGTCCTCTCCTATAATCCACGATCAGCTCCTTGGTTTTACCAATGTTCAGGAGCAGGCTGTTGTCCTGGCACCAGCGTTACAGTACCTCAACCTCCTCCCGGTAGGCCTTCTCGTCGTTGTCCGAGATCAGCCCCACCACCACTGTGTCGTCCGCAAACTTCACTATGGAGTTGGAGCTGAACTTGGCCACACAGTCATGTGTGTATAGTGAGTACAGCAGGGGGCTCAGAACACAGCCCTGGGGGGACCCGATGCTCAGGGTGATGGTGTTGGAGGTCTGACCCCCCACCCTGACCGCCTGGGGCCTTTCACTCAAAGTCCAGTATCCAGGCGCTCAGAGCGGAGCTCAGACCCAGCTCGATCAGCTTGTCCACCAGTCTGGTGGGGACTATGGTGTTGAACGCTGAGCTGTAGTCAATGAACAACAGTCTCACATAGCCCCCCTTCTTTTTTTTTTTTATCCACTTTTTCTCCCATTTTCTATATTTTCTCCCATCCCAATTTCGTATCATCCAATTCAACCCTCCCCTGTCACGGACGCTGTTTCTTGCCTCCCACAAGCCGGCTGCAATGTGGACTAAGTCATACATAGCACAAGTCCCCTCCGGTACTTGAGGTAACAGCAGTCGCATCTTTTCACCTGCGCAGCTCGATCTCTCAGTGGCGAGGAGTAACGCGTGGGAGGCTCACTCTGCCCCCGACACTTCCTGATTCTACTGCGCAGGCGCACCAACCGACTTGTAGGAGTCGCTGTCCACAACGCCCGATCCCCACCCATCAGTTTCCCACCCCCTAATACGCCCAATGTGTATTAGTACGGACGACCAGCTAAACTGAAAGCAAATGTGGAGCGCTGGGCTCGAACTGACGAGCCCAGCGTCTCCAGCATTTCGTGGCGAGCGCCTTGCCCACTACGCCACGTAGCCGCCCTTCACATAGCCCCCCTTCTGACGGTCCAGGTGAGAGAGGGTGCTGTGCAGTACTTGGGAGACCGCATCGTCAGTGGACCTGTTTGGCCCGTATGCAAATTGCATAGGGTCCATATCACTGGGGAGGCAGGCACAAATGTGATCCTTGACCAGCCTCTCGAAACATTTCATGGCCACAGAGGTGAGTGCCACCGGTCTGTAGTCATTGAGACCTGCTGGGGAGGGTTTCTTTGGTACCGGGATAATGGTAGACATCTTGAAGCAGGCAGGGACCACTGACTCCTCCAGGGATCGATTAAATATGGTGGTGAACACAGGGGCTAGCTGGTTAGCACAGGACTTAAGTATGCGTCCTGTTATTCCATCTGGGCCAGCAGCCTTTCTGGTGTTCACCTGCATAAATGCTCTTCTCACACTGTGTACCGTCAATGAGAGAGCGCCCCCGCCCCCCCGCGGATGCCCCCCTCCACAACAGCCGGCGCGCCAGTGACATCACTAGCCGTTGAGCTAGCGGCGCCGCTGTTTGCACCAAACCGCGCGTAGAAGGTGTTGAGCTGGTCCGCAAGGGAGGCGTCGTCGTTCCCCATTGAGGGGGCGCTGACTTTGTAGTCAGTTATCGTCCTCAGTCCCTGCCATAAGCCTCTTGTGTCATTCTGTGCCATTTGTGCCTCCATCTTATCAGCATACGTCTTTTTCTGAAGTTTAACAGCCTTGCGCAGAGTGTAGACTGTTGTCTTGTACTTTTCCATGTTTCCTGACTCTCTGCCAAGGTTGTAGGCAGTGGTGCGAGAGTTCAGAGCTGCTCTGATAGTACTGTCCACCCATGGTTTCTGGTTCGGGAACACCCTCGCCTTCTTTGTGGGGACGATACTATCAGAAAGTGTTGTTATGAAGGACACAACAGTGTCTGTGAACTCGCTGACGTCACTGGCGCTTCCCTAAAACATTCCCCAGTCGACGTCCTCGAGTGCGTCCTGAAGCATGGCCTCTGATTGGTCGGTCCATCTTTTTACCTCACGTGACACGACGGCATCACGTGATCTTTGTTTGTAAGCCGGTACCAGGATAATGGCGGCATGATCCGACGTGCTCGTTGTTCCCGCTAATGGTGGAGCCGGTACAGCCTTGTATCCGGCTCTGAACGGGGTGTAGCAGTGATCGAGTGTATTTCCTCCTCTGGTGGAGCAGACGATGTGTTGAAAGAAAGACGGCATTACTTTCTTCAAATTCGCTTGGTTGAAATCCCCGGCTACGATCATGGCCGCATCTGGGTGTTTGATCTGATGTGTGTTTAGATGATCGTGTAGCTCCGCCAGCGCCCTGGCGACATTCGCTGGCGGAGGGATGTATACTGCAGTCATGATTACTGCAGTAAACTCATGTGGAAGATGGAAGGGGCGACATTGGATGGAGAGATGTTCCATGTCCGGGGAGCATGAACTGGAGAGTACCTTGATCTCCTTGGGGTTTACCCAGCCGTTGTTGGTCATGAGACAGACACCCCCGCCGATGCTCTTCCCGGAGGCTTCTGTGTGGTCCGCTCTGAAGACGGTGAAGGAGTCCGAGGGAGAGACGCCGTGGTCCGGAGTCGCTGGTTTCAACCAGGTCTCCGTGAAACACAGGATATTGCAGTCCCTCATCTCTCGCTGGAATCGGACCCGTGCTCGTAAATCATCCATCTTACTCTCTAGCGAACGTGCATTCGCCAGGAAGATACATGGAATAGCCAGACAGTAAGCAGATCTTTTTAGTCTTAATCTGATTCCGCTCCTCTGTCCTCTGTGTTTCTTCTTTGTCCTGCCGCCTGTCCTGCCGCCTTTGTCCCCCTTGTTGTCTCTGTCCCGCCTGATCTCCGTTGGCCAGTCTTGGCATAAAGTGTCTCTAAACTCCTCTTTGAGTCCGGAGTTTAGGTCAATAAGTGACTGGTGGTCGTATGACGTCCCTGCCAGTGATGTTTCGATAAAAAAAGTAGTAAAAACAAACATAATAACTAAAAGTGTGCACAATCGTTGCTCAGCAAAACCAACGGCGACTGAACTGGGTCGCGCCATGTGTGCTAGTGGGCGCTAAGAGCGGGACGCTCAGTAGGGCGGCTAGGTGGTGTAGTGGGCAAGGCACTCGCCACCAGTGTGGAGACGCTAGGATTCGCGTGTTCGAATCCAGCTCTCCACATTGTTTTCAGTTTAGCTGGTCGTCCGCAGTAATACACATTGGCCGTATTACGGGGAGGGAAAACTGAAGGGTGGGGATCGAACGTTGTGAACAAGCGACTCCTACAAGTCGGTTGGTGCGCCTGCGCAGTAGAATCAGGAAGTGTCGGGGGCAGCGTGAGCCTCCCACGCGTTACTCCTCGACACTGAGAGATCGAGCTGCGCAGGTGAAAAGATGCGACTGCTGTTACCTCAAGTACCGGAGGGGACTTGTGCTATGTATGACTTAGTCCACATTGCAGCCGGCTTGTGGGAGGCAAGAAACAGCGTTCGTGACAGGGGAGGGTTGAATTGGATGATACGAAATTGGGATGGGAGAAAATATAGAAAAAATGGGAGAAAAAGTGGATAAAAAAAAAGAGCGGGACGCTCAGCCAGTATCATATAATTAGGGTTATAGGATAACCTTACGTTATATTATCAACTGGCTATCGCGTCCCGCTCAGCCTACTGAGATAAGGGCAGAGCGGACGCGTGGCCACGTCAAATGCACCCCCTGAGGGCCCGTAAGCCCAACGGCGCCTGCTCAAGAGGCTCAAACGGGGCCTCCGACAACTGGCCCAGGACCAGTCGGTGGTCCCAACTCGGAGACAAAGAACGCTCCACAGGCTTAAGACGCCGAGCGCCAAGCAGGAAACGTTTCACCAGAGGGTGGCTAAACAGCATACCGCCCTCAAAGCCCACGTGACAGGAGGATATAGCCGCAGCGTATACCCTCACCGTCGAGGCCGACAGTCTATCCGGGATAGTCTGGAGGAAGGCAAGAACCAAGTCCAGGGGGCAAGACACACCACTCTTGAAACATACACCACTTCCCAGCGTAAACCACAGTAGTGGACGGAGCGCACGCGTTCCGGATGGTGTCAACCACAGTAGGGTTCAGACACATCACCTCCAGATTCACCCTTTCAGCAGCCAAACCATCAATGGCTGCCCCAGAACATGACGCAGAAACAGCATTCCGCGTGCCTGAGAGAGGGCCCGCGGTGACCATGGAACAGGCCACGGCGGGGCCACCAAGAGCTGAATCAGAGCCGGGAACCACACAGCCGTGGCCCAATCCGGCGCGACCAGGATCAAAGTCCTGCGCCCCCGACGTACCCGCTCCAACAGCTGAGCTATCAGGTGTATGGGGGGGAACGCGTACAGAATCCCGGGCGGCCATGGATACATCGAGAAGGTATCCACCCCCAGCGGGGGGTTGTCTTCCCGACTGACCGAGAACCACAAGGGGCACTGGTGGGACTGTCTGCTCGCAAACAGGTCCACCGTGGCCTCCCCGAATCGGTCCCAGATCCGTCTGACTATGTCTGGACGCAGTCCCCACTCGTCGGAGTGACCGCCCCACGACATCACATCTGCACCCACATTCTCCCTGCCGGGGATGTAGAAAGCCCTCAGGCTGCTCAGATTGAGAGACGCCCATAGCCAAAGGCCGACCGCCGCCCGGTGCAGACGGGGGAGCGTACTCCCCCCTGTCTGTTGATATACGATGCCGCCGTCGTATTGTCCGTCCTGATCAAAACATGCCTGTCCACCACAAGGTGGCCGAACTGCTTGAGGACCAGAAGGATGGCCTTCAATTCCAACACGTTGATATGTAGAGCAGACCGGGCAGCATGGCACTGCCATCTGCCCCCTACTAGGTGGGCCTGACACATCCCCCCCCATCCCGTGAGGGAGGCGTCGGTGAAGACTGTGACGTGTGATAGCATGCTGCCCATGGGGACCCCGCTGGTGAGGGCACCAGGTCTCCCCCAGTGGTCGAGATCCCCCAGTATTGACACGGGAACCGTCAGCCGCTTCCACTTGCCTCTCACCGGGTCTATTTTCATCCTGGAAAACCACCTCTGTATCCTCCTCATGAAGAGGAGGCCAAGAGGGACCACAGAGTGAGCAGATGCCATCATACCGAGCAGGCGCATCACGGACAGCGCCGTAACCGTCCTGCCAGGACGGAACCTCCTGAGCGTGCCGAGAATATCCTCCTGCCGCCGCTCTGAGAGGGTTGCCCTCATGGGCCCTGAGCTTAGAACCAAGCCCAAGTACTCCATCTGTTGACTGGGAAGAGGAGTACTCTTCCAGTTCACAGCAAAACCCAGGCTGGTGAGGTGTTCCACCACCTGCCTGGTATGAGACCTGGCGATCTCCTCTGACCGGCTGAGGACCAGAATGTCATCAAGGTAGAATAAAACTCGTATCCCCTGACGACGCAGAGGGTCCAGCGCGGTCTCCACGCACTTGGTGAATGTGCGAGGAGCCAGAGAGTAGCCGAACGGCAGCCTCCGGTACTCGTACGCTACACCCTGAAAAAGGAAGCGTAGGAATTTCCTGTGAGGAGGGAAGATCAGGATGTGAAAATACGCATCATTCAGGTCTATGGAGGTGAACCAGTCTCCCACTCTGACAGCGCTTAACAGGTGTTTGACGGTCAACATTCTGAACCTTCTCGCCACAATCAGACCATTGAACGCGGACAGGTCCAGTATAGGTCTGACACCTCCCGATTCTTGGGCACCAGAAAATACCGGGAGTAAACGCCACACATCGCGTCCTCCTTTGGGACTACGACGATGGCCTGCTTCGCCAACAGAGATTGGATATCGTCGGCCAGAGCTGTCACTGCTGCAGACCCTGACAATAGGGTATGTACCAAACCCAAAAACTGAGGGTGGGGTTGTGCAAACTGTAACACAAGCCCCTCCCTCAGCGTTCTCTCCATCCACCTCGACATATGGCACTCTTGTAACCATACGTAATGATAATCCCAAAGCGCACCCGCCACCAACTGGCGCTGGTCCGCCAGGAACCGTAGATAGGAGGCCCGGTCCCACCCATTGTGTGTTGCCAACCCTGGACTCGCCAGCCGTGCGAGCAGGGTGTCTTGTGGAGCCGGGATAGTCCACCCTGACTCTACCAACAAGGCAATCGCATCCAAGGGGGGATCCCCGACAGAAAGGGCCGGTCTGATACGGGGGGAGCGGCCATCACCCCTGGTGACATAAGCTCCCCCGCTGAGCATCTTCCCGGCATAGACTGCTGAGGATAGCCTGCTCTGCAGCCAGACATGCAAGGTGTGTGGTCCCCACACTGCCCGATAGGGTGAGTCCCTACACACCGTAGCCCTGTAGTGATATCACTACCACCCAAACCACGCGTGCCTAAACAAACAAATAAACAAAACAAAACCACCGCCGGTCTTCCGGTCGGGGGAGGCACTAACGTGATACCCGGCCTGGCGAGGGCGGGGCTGGGGGAACTCACGCTGCAACCTCCTGGGCCTAGAGTTCCCCATCTGACAACCTTTTTTAGATACAGGGAACCCTGCTCCGTCGACAGACACAACACCAGGCTCACCAAACACAGACGCAGAACGTGTGGTGTGGGAGCTGCTTGACAGCACAGCATTCTCACAGGCAGACCCAGGCCTAGCTAGCAACTGGGTGTCAGCCCCTGTCCCCATGATAAGCGAAATGTGGGGCCGCTTGCGCTTCACTGGAGCACGCGGCCCGCAGCCAAAGGGAACAAATCAGAGCCCTGTGTCCCGTAGTGTAGCAAGGGGGAGTAACCGGAGAGCGAGCTAGACACAGCTAGACGGCGACGGTTTTTTAGGGCGTGCTCATCTAATGTAGCCGATCCCTCGGCCGCCAAGGCTGTCAGCCTTGTGATCACCTGTTTTCTTTGTGCCCAGGGTATCTCAGGCGGGGGAAACATGGCCGCCGGTCGGGGGCCTCGCCGCAGCCGCTGGCGAGGCCGTGCTCTCACCTCTGGCTGCGTGGTGTGGGGCCCAGGTCAAATACCTCCCATGCCCCTGCGGACAGACCAAAAAGTCCCTCTGCGGAGAGGGGAGCTCTGAGGAGGGGAAGTCTCCTCTCCTCCTCAAGGGGAGACTGTTCCAACCAAAGATGCCTGTGAACAAGTGTTGACAGCATCCTAGCCCTCCCTGCGGTTATAGCTTGCGGCTGGTTCAAAAGCTGTATAACCTCAAAAACACGCGCAATGTTTTTGGCATCGGCTGGCCCCAAGGCCCCACTACCCGACACCATTTTGGACAGAAAAGCAGCCAATTGAGCAATGTTATTGGTCGCTGCTCAATTCTGTCCCGCTGCGGTATAAGCTTCATCAGCCCACTCAGCCACCTGCCGGGCCGACTCGCCCTCCGGCGTCGGCTTCCGAGTGGGATACCGGTCAACCATGCCAGGGCAAAGGACCGATGCTACCTGCTCCTCTAAGCACTAGTGATGTTAAAATTCACCGATTCGCATAGGTGCACCGGCATAAACGTTCATGATGCGAGTGCACTGGTGGAATAAGTCTGCATCGCCTACAATTCAGGCTGAACTCGCGATGCATCTTGTTGTAGCGTCTTTGCATCGGTCAAAACCGATTCATTCATATATATATAATTTCCTCTCATCCACTTCTGTCAGCAGTGCACTGTGACTGCACACAGCAGATACTATCTTTGCTTCGCTACTACAGAAGGCGAGAGCCGCGTCACAGTTATCAACAAACAGTGGAAGTCGAGGAGGAGGACATGAATAGAATTGATCAACTGGCTAACGCTAGTAGCCTCTGGCTAACGCCAGTTAGCCGTTCAGCTAACGCTAAACTACAGTGTCTAACTAACTAACATGACTCTGCAACACCAGTTCCATTAGTGAGGAAATGGGGGGGTATATTGAAGACGCTTGACAACAGGTTCAAAGATAACTTCACATTTATTGGCAATTCGTTTCTTTATATCGCTTCCTCCAGCCAGGTTCAAACTGTGTTGTTGACAAAATGCCATCATGGTGTGGTCAGCTACGGAGCATCAGAACGCTCAAACTCAAACGCGTTCTCTCTCTCTCCCTCTCTCCCCCCTCTCTCTCCCTTCCCCTCTCTTTATCTCTCTCTCTCTCTCTCTCTCTCTCTCTCTCTCTCTCTCTCTCTCTATCTCTATCTCTATCTATCTCTCTCTCTCTCTCTCTCTCTCTCTCTCTCTCTCTGTTCAATGATTTAAAGTGGCCAAACGTTACAATATAAATACTAATTGGATAGTTGATGATAAACATTTAATTTCATTATCTGAAATATTATAAAATCATTAAGTCTGCTATAAGCCATTATCCCTTTGTGTGTGATTATTATTGTCTCACAATAGTGTGTATATACATTGTGTGTGTGTTTTTAGCTAAAGTGGATATAAAACACAGTACTATGCAAAAGTCTTCTTAGGCACCCAAGAGTTTTTATATAAATTGTCTTGCAGTAGATTATTATATTTTTTTATAATAATAATATAAGCTGCATATAAGGAATACAACCAAATCCTCTGTCATACCATAAAATTGTATCATTATTTTGCATCACGTGTTGAATCGCATCATATCGCCCTGAATCGCATTAGGTTGATTCAAATCGAATCGTATCGTATCTCAACAGGGGGTGAATCGTATCGCCCGGTGATTCAAATGTATCGTTAATGTATCGTATTGTTGGCACCGTATCGAGATGCGCATCGCATCGACCTCAGTGATGGAGATGCACATGACTACTAAGCACGGCACACCTGCCCTGAGCCCTGTCGTCAACCCATCCACCTGTATAAAGGGTAAATAAGCCTCAGCAAAACCCTCCACATTAGACACCGATTGACCTTCAGCAATGAAACGGTTAAGAGGAGGGAAAAGTGGTGACAACCCCGCCGGGATACATGGGGAACGGCGCCCCAACATTTTAGCATTAGCTGCGCACGCTAGGATACCTGGAAAAACATCCAAAAGAGTCATGACGACCATGTTTTCCCAAATATCCCGCCACCTGCGCCAATACATCCCTCGGTCGTCTCACGAGACAACGAGCAGTATCACACATGCCATTACCAATGCCTGATAGCGCAGGCCCTACCTGTGCGCAACTTAGCTCGACTGCTAACCGCCGCGCGACGTCCCTCGGTCCGCTGTCACGAGACGAGGAAGACACAGGATATGACCGCTGTGAAGATTCCGGGGGCCGGCGAACTTCTGGCGAATTCCCAACATTGTGTAATTTCTCCTTACGCTTCATAACAATTTCCAGTTCAGAAGTGCACCTGAGCTGCTTCCGCTTTGGAAACTAACGAGGAAGGGTGAGGCGTGACCACTTCCGGCGTAATATAGGACACATGGGAGTGGCGTGGTCACGTGCAAGTGGGTGCATTTGTTTTGTTCCCCGGAGCACACTAGGTGTGTGGAGATAAGGGGTTATCTCAGTAGGCTGAGCGGGACGCGATAATATAACAATACAAACTCCACACAAAGGCCTGGGAGATACCCCACCTGGTTACCTGGCAACGTGGAAACCTGGTCCCTAAGCCGGAATCGAAACCTGGACCTTCTAGCTGTGAGGCGACAGTGTTAACCACTACACCACCATGCCGCCGAAGAGGGTCTATGACCATAGTACGCATGTGCTAAAAGCATCCCATCTTAGTCTGAACACAAGGCATTCTGGGTATGTTCCCCACAGTAGGGCATCTATCCTCTCCTGCATGCGTACGCGCTTCCTCGATTACACAGTTGGCCAAACCTCAGCGGTTTGGCATTTTGATTTGTTTGCGCACCGTTCCGAGCATCTATAAAGCGCCAGCACACTTTTGAAAATAATTTTTCTTTTGAAAAAACTTGTATCAGGGCTATGGTGCAACTAGTTTCAAGTTTCAAGTTCAAGTTTCTTTAATAGTTGTCATACAGAAGTACAGAATACTTTCATACAAAATGCTTCTTACTGTTACGCTCCAGAGACTGTGCTAGACAAGATAGTATCAAATAACATAGTATAGCATGTAATTTAGAAGAAGAAAATGAGGTCACAGTGTTCGGTATAGACATATGTACAATGTTCTGAGTTACCATATAATATACAATACTATGCAGTGTACTAATGTACAGTACTATATAGTGCAAAGCAGAAATGGGATGAGGTACAATTTAGGTACAATTTACAGTAAGGTGTACGAGTTGTAGTGCAATCCTTCATCAATAAATATAAAGTGTGGGGAGTGGGTGCTACAGTGTGTTTGTTTAAAGTGGGTGTGTGCTATAAAGTGTGTGGAGTGGGTGCTACAGTGTGTTTGTTTAAAGTGAGTGTGTGCGTGTGGATGTGTGTGCTATGTGCGTTTGGTGGTTGTTGTTGTGTAGTGTTCATTGTTCGTTTAGCAGCCTGATGGCCTGGGGATAGAAGCTTCTTCTGAGTCTTTCTGTGCTCGCCTTGAGACTCCGGTATCGCTTGCCTGACCGCAGCAGTTCAAAGAGGCAGTTGTTCGGGTGACTGGAGTCTTTAATGATTCTCTTAGCCTTGCCCTTGCAACGCTTGTTGTAAATGTTCTGGAGGGTGGGGAGCCCCCCTCCAATTGTGCGTTCGGCTGAACGTGTCACTCTTTGTAGTCTGCTTCGGTCTTGTGCAGTGCTATTCCCAAACCAGGAGGTGATGTTGCCAGTCAAGATGCTCTCTATTGTACATGAGTAGAAGTTCTTGAGGATCTTCTGACTGACTTGGAACTTCCTTAGGCGCCTGAGGAAGTAGAGGCGTTGTCGTGCCTTCTTCACAACACTGTCAATGTGTGTGGTCCATGTCAAGTCCTCGGATATGTAGGCTCCGAGGTACTTAAAGCTGTTGACTCTCTCAACCGGTGCCCCGTCGATGCTGAGGGGGCTGTAGTCCTTGACCCCCGACCTCCTGAAGTCCACAATCATCTCCTTTGTTTTGCTGACGTTCAGGGAGAGGCTGTTTTCCTGGCACCATCCCGCCAGGACCTTGACCTCTTCCAGGTAGGCCCTCTCGTTGTTGGCAGAGATCAGGCCCACCACCACTGTGTCGTCAGCAAATTTGATGATTGTATTGCTACTCCGCTGAGCCACACAGTCGTGTGTGTACAGGGAGTAGAGGAGGGGACTCAGAACACAGCCCTGGGGGGCCCCTATGTTGAGGGTGATGGATGAGGAGGTGCAGTTGCCTGCTCTCACCACCTGGGGTCTGCCAGTCAGGAAGTCCAAGACCCACTGGCAGAGGTCATAGTTCAAGCCCAGGTCCCTGAGCTTGGCTATGAGTATGGAGGGGACTATGGTATTGAATGCCGAGCTGTAGTCGATGAATAGCATTCTAGCTGCTTGTGTTAAACCAGTGGCTAGAACCGATTTCAAATGCTTGAGGGTAGGGCTGCAACTAATGACTAATTTGGTAGTCGACTAATCTGTCGATTATTTTTTCGATTAGTCGACTAATCGAAAACCAATTATGTTAACTACCTATCTTTGTGAAAGTGGCTTCTCAGCTCTGGTCCAGCTGAAGACAGAGCAGAGGAACAGATTGGACATTGAGCATGACCTCAGAGTTGCTTGTCTACCATCACCCCAGACTTTGAGACTCTTGTCAGGACCAAACAACAACATCATAACATAATGATCCCATAGCAAATTAAAATAATGACTCATGAAACATTTGAATTTGGATCTTAAGCCACTTTAAATGAAAATGTATTTGAAGAACAATACAGCAATCACTCATAACAAGATAAATTAATTAAATAATACAAATTAAAGTGGAAGTGTACTTTAAATAACTAAAAAAATAATAATAAAAAAGAAATAACTAGCAGCATCTGCCCCCAGCACCGCAGCTGATGGGGCTGTAACTTGGTCCAGGACCAGGAGGGTGACGTGGAACAGCTGTAAGGGGAGAGGGGGATGAGTCAGATCAGACAGACTTCTAGGTCTTTTGTTTGCTGTGTGTGAGTGTGTGTGTGTGTCTTACTCTGATCGCTGTGTGAGTGAGAGGAGTGTGTGTACTGTGTAATTTGTGTGTGTGTCTTACTCTGATCGCTGTGTGAGTGAGAGGTGTGTAATGTGTAATTTGTGTATGTGTGTGTGTCTTACTCTGATCGCTGTGTGAGTGAGAGGAGTGTGAATGTGTGTGTGTCTTACTCTGATCGCTGTGTGTGAGAGAGAGGAGTGTGAATGTGTGTGTGTCTTACTCTGATCGCTGTGTGTGAGTGAGAGGAGTGTGTATGTGTGTGTGTCTTACTCTGATGGCTGTGTGTGAGTGAGAGGAGTGTGTATGTGTGTGTCTTACTCTGATCGCTGTGTGTGAGTGAGAGGAGTGCGTGTGTAATGTATTGTGTGTCTAGTCTGATCATCATCTCCTGCAGGGGAACAATGTTTTCAATGTCCAAAATTTGCTATGGGATCATCATGTTATGATGTTGTCTGGAACCCTGAGAAGCCACTCTCACAAAGATAGGTAGTGCAAAAAAAAAAAAAAAAAATGAAATAATTTTTTTATTTTTTTTTTGTAATGACTAATCGACACAACAATTTCTCGTCGACGATTTTTTTATGTCGACTAATCGTTGCAGCCCTACTTGAGGGTTGTGTGTGTAGTTCATACAGGTATGGTCTGTGTTGTTTGATACGTTGCAGCTTTGTGCATCACAGTCCACTAAGTGCTTCTTGTGTTAATTGTCCGGGGTGTGAGTGCAATGCATTGCGTGTATCGAGGTGGGTGTTAGAAGAGGTGTATGTGCCAGACTGCTCTTCCGCTGTGTTGAAAAGGTTATGGCCGGATGCGCTAGCTAGCAGATTACATAAGGCAGGTAGGCAGGTACCGTGTGTACAAACACACACATGCATGGGCCTACGCACGCACGCACACACACACACACACACACACACACACACACACACACACACACACATTTGACATGCTTTATTTTAATCCAATCAGAAGGTCTGAATAACATTTAACATACAAGTACAATACAAAAAGCATTGATACCCATTTCAGCACAAGCAACAACATCAATACAAACAAATAAAGATACAATCACACATACAGGTGCACACAGGGAAATGGTGGCCTCGATAACACAGAGTAAGTAGTGAGTAGTACTGTGCAGAAACCTAGAAACGCTCCACAATCCCTCCAATTGACCGTTTTAGGATTCTGCTTCGAAGTTGGACTTTTTCTGTGTTACTTTTTCATGCCTTTGGTGCAAATGTTCTACAGTGTTAAGATGTGCAGCTCTGTGTGTCTCAGAGTGCCCCAGAGCCTTGGCAGATAGGGAGTACTTGTGCAACTACTGCATCTTTATGTAGTATGAATGTAAAAACCTGCTCTGAACAATGTTATTCTACTGCAACAGGCCCCAGAAACAGTGAAGCAACTATATGTCTTAGTCACTGATCCATACACCTTTGACGTGCCTGTGTTTGTCTTTGTTAGCCGTGTGCATGTGCATGTCTGTGCAAGAAATGCTAGAACAAGGTTTTGCATTATGTTATGATTATGAATGATAGTGGTGGTGTTTCTTTGTTCAGAACCAGCTGTTTTGGGGGAGCAGTGTCAGGGGTCGGACAGTGGGCCCTGTAACATCTGGGTACTTATCCGAGCCGAAACACTGTTCCCAATTGGATGAAGTGGTGGTGATTTGCATATGAAAGAGGGGGTTGGATGGGGGTGGATTTTTGCCCCAATAATGTTGTGATAAACATGTTAAATATATGCATGTTTGATAAAGAAAAAGGCTTGTAGTTTTAGCTCGAATTTACAAAGTTGGACAGACTTTGCATGTGTGTTCTTCTTAACCATGTGTATTCTACAGACATCCTCTGAATTAAATAATTATAATAATACTGTAATAAATACAGCAAAATATGGCATTCAACCGATGTATTGGTTGAGGAACAATAACAGCATGGCGCCGACAGACAGTGATGTGCACAGGCCGTTCATTTGGGAGAAATAAATAATAATAATAATAATAATAATAATAATAATAATAATAATAATAATAATAATAATAATAATAATAATAATAATAATAATAATAATACGACAACAGACACAAAGTTGAACAAATTCCATATAAATTGATTGATTAAAATGTTGCAGGTGGCTTGGTGAGAAAACATAGGAGCACCCCTCTGGGCGGACACACACACACACACACACACACACACACACACACACACACACACACACACACACAATATGGCATGTCCATTGCCTTTTTGAGTTCAATAAATAAATGCCTATATCTGTTTGTATTGTATTGGTGTGCACCTGTGTTTTTAACGGCTTCATTTGGAAGAAATCATTGTGCAGTGATTCTACAGACATCCTCGGAATTAAATAATTATATAATAACGAATTTCGTTCAACAATCCATGAGTTTATTAAAACCTTCAGAATATTTTGAGACTTTGCGCCTCCTGGTGGCATATAACAGAACAGTAATCAACCCCAAAATTACCCCTGTCGGCACTGTGACCAGGGCCGCCTCGCGGGAAGGGGGGCCTCGCACAAAAATAAATAAAAATAAATAAATAATATTTTTTATTTATTGTTTTTTTATTTTATTTTTTTTATTTATTTAAATTTTTTTTGTGAGGCCCCCCTTCCCGCGAGGCCCTTTTTCATCACAGGCCTAAAATCTAGTTTTGCTTATATGCTTATATATTTCACATTAGACACGTTTGTAGAATGTGTGACTTGTTCCTGGCTCTGTGGCTCTGCAGCAGACATTTACATTTACATTTAGTCATTTAGCTGACGCTTTTATCCAAAGCGACTTACAAGTTCTGTGCGACAAGACAGCAAGAAGGGTATAACTCTATCAGCTGAGTAACAATGTTCATCAAAGTGTTGCGTGTTACAGTGTAGGTTAGTTTATTAGGACAAGTGCATGACATTAACCCTTTAATCGCCAAGGACGACTTTAGACGTCATTCCACGCCATGCGTAATCTGCCAATGACGTCTTACAGCGTCTTTGAGATCAATATTTCAAAAATGTGTCATGGCAATCATATTTCACCCACGGAGACTTGAGATCTCCTGTAGATCTCCTCTCAACTCTCCAACGGTTCAAGACCGCCATCTGGTGGCCGATCGGCGAATCGCCAAAACCGGAAGTGAGCGGCCGGAAGTGGTGCTCACCCATATTTTGTCCGGCCACTCGCTATCGCTAGCGGGACTCCATCTTGATACACTGGACATCGATCCGTTGCCAATAACTCCATAAACAACATGATTTGGACGTATATAGTATTATACAACCTGGAACTGGACCAACTAGATCGACATCCCATAATAGCGAACTTTCTGCTCCACGCTGATCGCCCAACGCTACGAGGAAGCCGCGGTGAGTTTCAGCGTGTTTGATTATTATTATACATACAAACTGCTATGATCAACATATCACCCATACTACATGAATCATTTAACGTCGGCCACGGACTTATAAACCCCCCCCCCCCCCCCCCCCCTCCGGTCACCAGCAGATGATGAGGTATGACGTTTAGGACCTTGTACAATTGAAATTTTTAATCTGACATCAATCGGTATCAAACTACATTTGATTATCTAATATATGTATTTGTGGCTATAACTCACGTTCTATAGAATGCTGCAGAAAACGATAAAAACATATTTATACTTTAGACCATATTTTAGTATGAATGTGTGAATGAAAAAGTAGAATGTTGCTACATCCTAAACGATAGATACTTGATGTTGAATGGGCCATAGTAATGTCAATTTAGCAATACAATTTAAAAAGTTATAGCCCTGCAAAGAAGGGGAACATCTCCATAGACAAATAGAGCTGGCAGAGGACGGTATAAGGATGGATATAAGTGTGACAGAGAAAGGGTTAAGGTTAGTCGGGGTTAGATTTTTTTTTTTTTTTATATCATTTCAGATAATGGTTGAAGAAGTGAGTCTTTAGTCGACGGCGAAAGATTGGACGGGATTCGGCTGTCCTAACTGGGATGGGTAGTTCATTCCACCATTGTGGGGCAAGGACTGAGAATAGGCGGCTTCTCTTTGATGACCCTCCGGGAGCTTGGATAGGAGTAGATCTGAGGCGGCCAGAAGATGCAGAGCGTAGGGGTCTTGAGGGTGTGTAGTTAGAGACCATTGACCGGAGGTAGGCGGGAGCGGTTCCCTTTGCCGCACGGTATGCTAGGTCGAGGGCCTTGAAGCGGATACGTGCAGCAATGGGGAGCCAGTGCAGGTCCCTAAGAAGTGGGGTGACATGGGCCGACTTCGGTAGGTTTGAGATCAGGCGGGCCGCTGCGTTTTGAATGAGTTGAAGAGGCTTGGTGGCAGTGGCCGGGAGGCCAGCTAGCAGTGCGTTGCAGTAGTCGAGGCGGGAGATGACTGTTGATTGGACGAGGAGTTGGGTGGCTTCTTTTGTCAGGAAGGGGCGTATCCTTCTGACGTTGCTCAGGAGGAATCTGCAGGTTCTGGTTGTCGCTGCGATGTGAGCAGAGAAGTTCAGCTGGTCGTCGAGGACAACACCAAGGTTCTTGGCGGTCGGCGACGCGGTCACAGCTGCATTCTCGACTGTGATGGAGAGGTCGGTCAGGGTGGAGGATTTGGCCGGCAGGTGGAGCAATTCTGTTTAGCTTAGGTTCAGTTTGAGGTGGTTGGTCGTCATCCAGGCGGAGATGTCGGACAGACAGGCCGAGATCCGCTCAGAGACGTGGATATCTGAGGGAGGGAAGGAGAGGAAGAGTTGAGTATCATCGGCATAACAATGATATGAGAAGCCATGAGACGTGATAATGTTACCCAGTGATTTAGTGTAGAGGGAGAAGAGAAGGGGTCCTAGGACCGAGCCCTGGGGGACACCCGTCCGGAGGGGGCGGGTGGCCGACAGAGTCCCTCTCCATGACACTTGGTAGGAGCGGTCATTGAGGTATGATGTCAGCCATGTCAGCGCAGATCCAGCCACTCCCATTCCTGCGAGGGCCGCGAAGGGAGTGGTTACATCATGTGTACGCCGGCGTGCGTCAGCTGCGTTTGACTATTTCGCGCGTGCAGCTTTGGAGGTTATGCTTAGTTATGCCAGCCAAGATGAAGAGGACGGTCATTCGGCAGATGGACTGAGGATGAAAGTTGTTGCATGTTAGACAGTTCAGTCAGGCTAGCCATGTCGGCTTAGCTAAAGGCAGGGACAGCTAGTTAGCTTTAGCTACGTTATAATATCGAGTGCTAACGTGTGGTTCAGTCGGGATAGCCATGATGATGTCGGCTAGTAGCTAGCTTAGCTAAAGGCTAACTAGCGTTAGCTAACCTAGAGAGAGCGTGTGCAGCATTGTTATGCCAAGATGAAGAGGACGGTCATTCGGCAGATGAACTTCGTCAACTACACGCGGTTGTCTCCATCCTCTTGGACGTTTGGTGAGTTTTTAATGCACTCTATTCCAGGGGTTCTCAACCTTTCTGCTGCCAAGGCACCCCTGTGTTCAATAAAATATTCCAGGGCACCCCTACATACGATAAAGACTTTCCCGGTCCTGTCTTTTTTGCTACAATGATGATACAATGACTCTTTATTTGCCGTGCTGTCGTTGAGATGTTTTGTTGTTTGTTTGTCTTTGTTGCTTGTTGGTGAATCTGCAAATATGAATTGCCCCACGCGGGATCAATAAAGTTGTCTGAATCTGATGACAAAAGTTTTTTTTTAAATACAGAAAAGGATCACTAAAGTGCTATCTGTTGCAGCTGCACTGTTCTCCATAAAAATAGCATATTTGGATAAGTTTGACAATTTCTCAAAAACAGAAAATCATGTATTTTTTTTAAATACAGAAAAGGATCACCAAGTTACCATTTCTCAAAAAATATAAATAAATACAGAAAATAAGCACTTGTTCACTCAGTGGACATTTCTAGCTCAATGCGAGGTCCGCTGCTGCTGGCTAATAATACGGTCAATACGTGGGGAGATCTTTGACAAGGCAACACGCATGTCATCATCAAGGCTCAACTTGGCCCTATATTTTGTTTTCAGAGCTGTCATGGATGAAAAGCCAGCTTCACACAGATATGTGGGGCTGAATGGTATCAACACCTTAACTGCAGCATCATGAGATACTTGGTACTCAGCACCACACTCTGAAACTAGCTCTCCAGGTCGTATCAGATGAGATTTCAATGAGTTCTTCCAAGAGTTTGGATGGAGATGTGTCAGGAAGCTTTGTCTCAATGTTGTCTGTAAAGTTTTTTTTTATCCAGAGTAACTTGGTGATACTTTTCTGTGTTTTATTAAATAATGATTTTCAGATTTTTAGAAATGGTCAAACTTATCCAAATATGGTATTTTCATGGAAAACAGTGCAGCTGCAACAGATAGCACTTTAGGGATAATTTTCTGTAATCCAAAAAGAATTTGGATTCACTATAAAGTGCCTGTTCACTATAAAGTGCCACGTTTTGATATATTCAGCTTTAAACTTTAAGTAATTTTTTTGGAACACGCAACCTAAAACACCTTCCTCTCCCAAACCGTTCCTGCAATTGTTTTATGTTGCATGATGATCATGGATACATTTATTATGTATTGTATTTTTTATGTTTAAATATCAACATAATCTGTCTGTCCACCCTCAGTACATTTACTATCAATATAATATAGTAGTCTGACTTCATCATCTTTTCAAACGCACACACATAGAGGGAGAATGCCCCCCCCCCCAGTCATCCTTCCAACTAAGTCCCCACCCTGCTGTTCTCTGTCGCTCTGAACAGGGCTTTTAGCTTGTTGTTAGCTTATGGTAACGGGACATTAATTCCGGTCTTAAACACAACGTGGTCATAAAGGAATGGCAAGGATTGCAAAGCATGTTATATGCATTTGACCCGTTGCGGAATAAAACAGCAGGGATTTGTTTTGGGTCGCAAAAACACTACCCTTGCAGCTGCTGTGTTTCAATGTCCGCGTTCCAGATCCAGACGCTACTACTGCTGAGCTGAGAGACGCTACTGCTCAGCCTGCTGTGTAGAGATGCATCCTATTGGCTGTGTGCTGGAGCGGATATGAGTCACGACACCACGGATTTTCAAAATAAGAGTATCATAATGACCTTAATGTTGCTAGCTTTCGGAGCCTAGTTATTATAGCTGGAGCTGCGCGTGGGCATAAATGAGACCCGCTATAGGATTTTCAAAATAAGACTGTTGTCATTCTATATTTTTAAAGAACAATGCCAGGCATCTCGCGGAACCCCTGACAGCTCTCCGCGGAACCCCTGTGTGCCGCGGAACCCCTGTTGAGAACCGCTGCTCTATTCTATTCCCGCCGTGGATATATCTCTCTCTCTCTCTCTCTCGGGAGCCAAACGGGCCGGCTAGCTGTTGTAGCTAATGTTATATTGAGCCAAACCGGGCCGGCTAGCTAACGTTATATTGAGCCAAACGGGCCGGCTAGCTGTTGTAGTAGCTAACAGTGTGTGGCCTGGTGTCAGTACCTGGCTACTCTATTTGCAGTTAGCCTATTTAGCTGATGTCGGCCATTGGCTCCTTGCTACTTTGTTTTCTTCGGTATAGACCCTCTTCTCTTTGGATTTAAGTGTTGATCTTTGTCCTTTTGGATCTATGTATATTCATGTTGCCTTTGTGAAGTTATCTTTTCCTTCTGTTTTGTTCTTCCATTAAAAGTTGAATATCATTTAGGGGCTCATCTTTGCTTATCTCTCTCATACATGCTCTCTCTCTAACACACACACACACAGACATGCTCTCTCTCTCTAACACACAAACACACATGCTCTCTCTCTCTCTTTCTAACACACACAGACATGCTCTATATCTCTCTCTAACACACAAAATTACATGCTCTCTCTCTATATTTCTCTCTCTTTCTAACACACATATACATGCTCTCTCTCTAACACACACACACAAACAGACATGCTCTCTCTCTATCTCTCTCTTTCTAACACACACAGACATGCTCTATCTATCTCTCTCTCTTCAATTCAAATGGGCTTTATTTCACATTCTTGTATTTCTCCCAGTAGGTATGGGAGTTTTGAGTTATTGTCGATGTTTTCAAAGTCTCTTTGGGTGTTTGCAATTTGTGGGAAGTATGTCTTGGTATAGTGGGCAGGTTGTTAAGAAGTGGAGCTCGGTTTCCACCTCATCTTGTGTGCAGTGGGTCTGTCTTCGCTTGGGAGCCAGGTCTGCCTATGGCGGCCTTTCTCGATGGCTAGGCTGTGCTCGCTGAGTCTGTACCTAGTCAAGGATCTTCTTAGTATTGGGTCAGTCACAGTGCTCAGGTATTCTGCCACTGTGTACTCTCTGTTTAGGGCCAAATAGCATTTCAATTTGCTCTGGTTTTGGGTTGTTTCTTTCCAATGTGTCTCTCTCTCTCTCTCTCTCTGGCCTTGCTCTGGTGGAGGGTCAGGGGCATTGCCGGGTCTGTGCAGCGATAACACTGTATATTGACTGTAGAACGGGAGTTCTCTCTCGCTCTCTCTCTTGCTATATGTTGACTGTATCATGCCCAGCCTCGGGCAGTGCTATTATTTAAGAATATGTTGACTGTATGAATTTTTTTTTTCTTCTTTTTTTTACCTTTTAGGGGGGGGGGCTCGCGTTTAAATCTCGCACAGGGCCTCGCATTTCTCCCAGGCGGCCCTGACTGTGACACTAGACAGGCCTAATGGCTGTAACTGTAGTACATACATCTGATTAGCACACCACCAACTGTGGTACACAAGCTAAACCATGATGATACAACAGTCCCAGGCGGCTTTGGTCAGGTTGTGAAAGGTGGCTGTCTCAGCCAGGTCTGGCCACGTTGTGAAAGGTGGCTGTCTCAGCCAGGTCTGGCCAGGTTGTGAAAGGTGGCTGTCTCTCAGCCAGGTCTGGCCACGTTGTGAAAGGTGGCTGTCTCTCAGCCAGGTCTGGCCACGTTGTGAAAGGTGGCTGTCTCAGCCAGGTCTGGCCACTTTGTGAAAGGTGGCTGTCTCAGCCAGGTCTGGCCACGTTGTGAAACGTGGCTGTCTCAGCCAGGTCTGGCCAGGTTGTGAAAGGTGGCTGTCTCAGCCAGGTCTGGCCAGGTTGTGAAAGGTGGCTGTCTCTCAGCCAGGTCTCGCCAGGTTGTGAAAGGTGGCTGTCTCTCAGCCAGGTCTGGCCAGGTTGTGAAAGGTGGCTGTCTCTCAGCCAGGTCTGGCCAGGTTGTGAAAGGTGGCTGTCTCTCAGCCAGGTCTGGTCACATTGTGAAAGGTGGCTGTCTCAGCCAGGTCTGGTCACATTGTGAAAGGTGGCTGTCTCAGCCAGGTCTGGTCACATTGTGAAAGGTGGCTGTCTCTCAGCCAGGTCTGGTCACATTGTGAAAGGTGGCTGTCTCAGCCAGGTCTGGTCACATTGTGAAAGGTGGCTGTCTCTCAGCCAGGTCTGGCCACGTTGTGAAAGGTGGCTGTCTCTCAGCCAGGTCTGGCCATGTTGTGAAAGGTGGCTGTCTCAGCCAGGTCTGGCCAGGTTGTGAAAGGTGGCTGTCTCTCAGCCAGGTCTGGCCACGTTGTGAAAGGTGGCTGTCTCTCAGCCAGGTCTGGCCACGTTGTGAAAGGTGGCTGTCTCAGCCAGGTCTGGCCACTTTGTGAAAGGTGGCTGTCTCAGCCAGGTCTGGCCACGTTGTGAAACGTGGCTGTCTCAGCCAGGTCTGGCCAGGTTGTGAAAGGTGGCTGTCTCAGCCAGGTCTGGCCAGGTTGTGAAAGGTGGCTGTCTCTCAGCCAGGTCTCGCCAGGTTGTGAAAGGTGGCTGTCTCTCAGCCAGGTCTGGCCAGGTTGTGAAAGGTGGCTGTCTCTCAGCCAGGTCTGGCCAGGTTGTGAAAGGTGGCTGTCTCTCAGCCAGGTCTGGCCAGGTTGTGAAAGGTGGCTGTCTCTCAGCCAGGTCTGGTCACATTGTGAAAGGTGGCTGTCTCAGCCAGGTCTGGTCACATTGTGAAAGGTGGCTGTCTCAGCCAGGTCTGGTCACATTGTGAAAGGTGGCTGTCTCTCAGCCAGGTCTGGTCACATTGTGAAAGGTGGCTGTCTCAGCCAGGTCTGGTCACATTGTGAAAGGTGGCTGTCTCTCAGCCAGGTCTGGCCAGGTTGTGAAAGGTGGCTGTCTCAACCAGGTCTGGCCAGGTTGTGAAAGGTGGCTGTCTCAGCTAGAGCTGCCGCGGTTACCGCAATACCGCGGTATCGCTGTTACCTCACGCCCACCGCAGCGTTTAACTGAATACCGCATCAACGCTGTTTTTTAAAATAATACTCTCAACCAAAGCAATGCAACGGAACATTTTTGATTGACAGTCGAATCTGCCAATTATGTCACACCGCTTGCACCCGCCTCTGCTGTTACCACCAATCGGCAAGCGCCTATTCGGTTTTTACTTCCTGGATGTTAGCCATTGATCACAACAAGGCTAATAACATTAGCTCCCCGCCGGAGTGGACTACCAGAGCTCCAGTCTACAGGAGTACTAAACGAGGCATAATGATTTTACTGCAACAAATGTTATAATAAAAGCCCTTCGTTCTATACACTTGTCTGATTGAAAACTTTATTAACAGACCGCAGAATGGGCACAACTCAGCACACTCTGAGCAAAGGAAGGAACGGAGATATGAATTGAGTAATGCTTGCCTTGCTATGGTCCGGTAAATACGCTGATGTTATTGAACGTGTAACTATATAACGTTAATGCCACAAAACGAATGCCTTTGTTAATCATAAGTAGTAACTTTATAATAATAATAAGAAGAAGAAAGGGTCGGGGGGGGGGTAACCACCAGGCGCTACCAGCCTACCACCCCTGCCCGCGACACCGAGTGAACGGCGCACGACCAGAGGGGAGAATTCGAATCCGTGTTTCACTTTCAATAACGAATGCGTGCTTGCCGAATCCCAAACAATATTCATGCTGCAAAGTCATCCTCTAAAGATAGACATTTAGACTAGAGGCAGGCTATATGCTATAAAGAGTAGACTACTACCAAAAAAAATAATAATAAATGCATTCCAATTTTTTTTTCTTTTTGCGGTTATATTGCGGCGGTATGAAATATTACGCAAATTTGTGCGGTAAGGAAAAGATCAATACCGCGGCAGCTCTAGTCTCAGCCAGGTCTGGCCAGGTTGTGAAAGGTGGCTGTCTCAACCAGGTCTGGCCAAAAGGTGGCTGTCTCAGCCGGGGTCCAGCCAGGTTTGGTCAAGTTCTAAAGACAATGGAGATATAACCCAGACATGCCCACTATATGCAAATCCCATGCAGTTTTAGCATGCATCATAAATGGGATATTTGACCTAATCTAGAAATAGTGTATTTGAATATTTCTGCATACTGGGGTCCCCAAACAGTCTTTGAATTGCATGACAAAATCTGAGACTCTTGTGTATTCAGTGTATTGTATTCATGTGTGATGATTCTAGTCCTTTTTTAAACTTGACCTCACTGCATACAAATGTTGACATATTGTGACCTGTAGGATAATTCACATGAAACTTTACAACCACAAACTAGAGACCTATGGAATGTCCTCAACCCATAACTTTCTTCAACAACATATGATACATATGAATTAAAACTCTTGACTTGACTTGACTTGATACATAATTGAGCATGGGAATGGCCATCATACACTTCCATAATCATGTTGTAAGCTTGTATACACTCTACACATTTTAATAGGTGCCTAACCAAAACACTTTGATTTGTTTATTACAGATTTATGACTAGACACAGTGCTGAGCTGCACCTCAATTAATCAGCGTGTTCTTTAGAGAGCTGACATACTGTCTATTTCTTTCTTTCTTTCTCTCCCCCTTACCTTCTTTCGGTCTCTGTCTTACTCTTTTTGTCTTTCTCTTTTGCCATCTCCTTATCTCTCTCTGGCCCCCCACCTTTCATATCTCTCTGTTTTAACCTCTCTTCACACTGCACACTTATGTAATATGCAGCATTCGTCAAACGACAGATTAGCGCATTTCTGACTCAATTCAGTGGCTTGGGTCTGTAATACACTGTGCAGGCTAAGCATACAGTATTTTCACGTTTGCTTTGAAGAGGGTTTCTGTTCAAATGTTTTTTTCAATGAAAGATTTGGTCAGTGACGCAACATGGTATTTATAAGATTCCATGCATTATAAATTCATAGTTTGATTCCATAATAAGATGAAGTGAGATAACATACATTTTAATTGTCTCTGTAGGGAAATCTGTCTTGGACTCTTTACTGCAGTTTTCCAGTATAAATATCCCAGTACAACATAATAGGAAGCAGGCAGCATCAGTAGAAAACAACATCTCATTATACCCTACCACATGTAGGGTAACAGTTTGCACCTACACAAACACAATCACTCATACATATTCATGCACACATTAAGCATGGCCCATTTTTCTCATGTAACAGTTTGCACATACACAAACACAATCAATCAGGTACCTAGCTAGGAAAGCCAACCTCCTTGGCAGAGATAGCCTCAGGCTACTAGCAAATAGCCTAGTACTCTGCCACTTTGAATATGGTAGCGTGTTGTGGTTCGAGGGCCTGACAGTGACCATAAAAAAGAAGCTTCAGGTTTCCCAAAATAAGCTGGTAAGGGTGGTAATGGGTCTTGGCCCTCGCACCCACATAGGGAGGAGTCACTTTCAGGAGCTAAACTGGCTTCCTGTGGAGGCCAGAGTTACCCAGCTCAGACTGAACATAGTGCACAATATTATAAACCAAAGGTCCCCTAGATACCTCCAGAACTACTTCACCCCGGTCAACGAATCCCACAACCACAGAACTAGAGCAAGCATAGCAAACCTGAAGCCTGCTTCTTTCCGATCCAAACTGGGCCAGTGCTCCCTTACTTTCTCTGGAGCCCAGGATTGGAACAAGCTGCCTATCCCCATCAAGCAGAGCTTGAGCCTCCACAGCTTCAAGAGAAGCGTCAGGAAGTGGCTCATGGACAGAATAGAGGAATAGCCCCCTATAGTTCAATCAGTTTTTAGTTATTGTGGGGTATACAATTTTAGCGATAGGTTAGTCTTATAATGTTTTAAATGTATGTGTTTTGTGTTATTGTCATGTTTTGTTGTGGCCTAACAGCCCTGGGACCATGACGGAAATAAGGGTTTTACTCTTTCTCATGTTATCCTTTGGATCCGTGTTGTGTGTTTTTAATCCATCAATAAAATCAATCAATCAATCAATCATATTCATACACACATCCATGTTATGGATGAGCTTGGGCTAAGATGGGCTTCTCTATTTTCCTTCCTTTGTTTCACCTTTTGTATAAGCTGGTTTTCAGTGATAAATATATGGGCTTAAAGTGGAAATGAAGCAGTGCGATAAATACATATTCATATCATCACATTAGTATTTAGATAAGCCACAGAAAAAATCACGTTATAATAATAAGCAGTTTCTAAGAAAAAACTATTTGTTATGTGTATTTTTGAAGCATTTATCATTATGGGCGCGGCCATTTTGTTCCTGACGTCATGGGGCTTGTTTGGTGTATACACTGCTGGTTAGCTGCCTATAGTGAATGGGTCAGTCGGTAAATAAAATGTTGCCTACAAAACAACGGGACCGCGGTGGTTCTGTTTGTATTGCTCCTGGCTGTTCAAACTAATTTTACCATGTGAGAGAGAGGAAAGTTGGTTAATTTCCACAAACTACCAGTGAAAAAAACAGTGTTGTTGGCATGTTGGCTCAGGCTGGCTGCACTCAGGCGGCGTGATCAGCCTGTTGGACAGGGAATGAAGATCCCCAGAGAACACTTCATTGCCTCGGATTATGTTGTTGGGGGTGGAAGGTTTGTCCAGAAGACCACTAATCAGCTGAAGCCTGATGCGGTTCCCTCGGTCTTCGACAGACAGACCGGCGTTAGCTCTCGGGAGAGATGGCTAGCTAGTTAGCAACAGCCGGGGACCGGCGTTAGCTCTCGGGAGAGATGGCTAGCTAGTTAGCACCAGCCGGGGACCGGCGTTAGCAACCGGGAGCGTCGCGGAGCATTCAGCCTGCTGGCTACCTAGATCCACTTCAACCAGCGTCGCGGAGCATTCAGCCTGCTGGCTACACAGCTTGTCGGTGTGCTGGAACCTCGGCAAGCTAACGGTAGCTGGCTACACAGCTTGTCGGTGTGCTGGAACCTCGGCAAGCTAACGGTAGCTGGCTACACAGCTTGTCGGTGTGCTGGAACCTCGGCAAGCTAACGGTAGCTGGCTACACAGCTTGTCGGTGTGCTAATAGCCTCGGCAAGCTAACGGTAGCTGGCTCCAGGCTATTAGCACATCGACAAGCTGCTGGAGCTCCCGACGCTCGGCTGGTTGAAGTGGATCTAGGTAGCCAGCAGGCTGAATGCTCCGCGACGCTGGTTGAAGTGGATCTAGGTAGCCAGCAGGCTGAATGCTCCGCGACGCTCCCGGTTGCTAACGCCGGTCCCCGGCTGGTGCTAACTAGCTAGCCATCTCTCCCGAGAGCTAACGCCGGTCCCCGGCTGTTGCTAACTAGCTAGCCATCTCTCCCGAGAGCTAACGCCGGTCTGTCTGTCGAAGACCGAGGGAACCGCATCAGGCTTCAGCTGATTAGTGGTCTTCTGGACAAACCTTCCACCCCCAACAACATAATCCGAGGCAATGAAGTGTTCTCTGGGGATCTTCATTCCCTGTCCAACAGGCTGATCACGCCGCCTGAGTGCAGCCAGCCTGAGCCAACATGCCAACAACACTGTTTTTTTCACTGGTAGTTTGTGGAAATTAACCAACTTTCCTCTCTCTCACATGGTAAAATTAGTTTGAACAGCCAGGAGCAATACAAACAGAACCACCGCGGTCCTGTTGTTTTGTAGGCAACATTTTATTTACAGACTGACCCATTCACTATAGGCAGCTAACCAGCAGTGTATACACCAACCAAGCCCCATGACGTCAGCCATGACGTCAGCAACAAAATGGCGGCGCCCATGTTGAAAACAGGGATATTATATTTGATTTTTCAGACAAATAAGATAGATTTCACATTTGATTATAGAACCCTGTCTTACACAAGGTACACAAAAAACAAACTAGGATCACATTGTTCACTGCTTCATTTCCACTTTAAGCATTGATTGATACACGTGTGGTAGGTTCTGTTTCGTATTCGCTCTCGCTCGGCATCGCTCTCTGCACTATCTCGCATATGTGCACGCGCACTGAATAAAGACCACAAATGTACCTTTAATCCCAATATTCATCTGACCACACCCCTATCAGCTTACCCATATAAGCAGGGGTGGGGCCACCCACTCGCCTCCTTCTCGCTTTCACCACAAGGAAGAAGTGCCTCGGTAGATCCCCACACTTGACACCATGCTGGAAGAAAGGATTAGGAGCAGCTTTGGGAAACAAGGATATGTTGACATCATATCTTTATTTTCTCTCTCACTATTTTAAAACGAGAAAATACGGCGATATTGTCTTCGTACTGGAGTGTCTGGAAGATGGTGATCATTCCACAAACTCCACCGGTTTCGTATTGGGGGTTCACGCCGCTACATACCTCCCAGCTACAGTCTTCATTGATGCGGCTGGACAGAGTGAAACCCTCCGGCGGTGCAGGGACTGTAGTGGCGCGCCGCTGTTGTGAGAAGCGGTGCGTTCCAGGTTGGGTGAGTAGTGTTTTGCTGGCAGGCTCCACTTGTCTGTTAGTGCTATGGGGACTAATTGACAATGTTTATGAAAACCGGGCCCAGGCTAGGGTCCTTTGTTCAGTCTCCTAGACGACGGAAGACCTTGGTCTGAAGCCATTTTAGTTTAACTAGTGGGCCGCGACCATTAACACTGGTGATCCCTGTGTTTTCTGGACGAGTGGATTTCTCTCTGTCCCGTGTTAAGCCCCTTCTTTCATATCCAAATGAGAGTATTCCTTCACGAGGAGATATGTGCATGGATGTGTGATAGCGGCAGATCCATGTTCAAGTCAGCTACACGGGCCAGTTTTGTATTGTGCTGATTCCGTCGGGTGTTGGTAAAATCACCGTTGTAAAGCAGTGTTGACATCTTGTTTCTCTTTTCTCTTAAAAAGTGAGGAGAGGTTCAGAACGGCGGCCTGTCTGGGTGAGTGTTATGTCATTGTATACATGTTCAGGTGATAGCTGCTTAGATTACGGTTAGCCAGTCAGCTGTTAGCTGCTGCGTTAGCCTGCTGGGATCGCTGCATGGCCTACTTAGGTTGGGCCTACTGTTAGCCAGTCAGCTGTTAGCTGCGGCGCTAGCATGTCGTGATCACTAGGTAACGTTAGCTTGCTGCTATAGGCCAAGGCCTGGCGCGGGGTAGCTTCAGCTCCTTGCGCGCCGCCGCGAGCTCGCTTCTGGTCGCGTGCGCCGTTAGCTCGGCGTCTCGCGAGCAGGGGCAGTAGCGCCCGAACGGTTGGAGCGGCCGTTAGCTTAATGCTACTCTGTTGAACGTGCTTTGATTATAACATGTTTTACACTCTTGACTACGACGTCATCCTTGACAGGGGATGATCGTCGACCCTGCCCTGAGCCTGGACGGGGATTGCGTCAACAAAGAGGACTGTAGCGACTGGTTGGAGCGACGACGCTGCCCAGTTCGAGCAACACAGGATCGGCTGTGTTGTCTACGGGGTCTTGAGTCTGCGCTTCGCTGATCTACGTTCCGGGTAGGACAAGGTTTGACCAGACCTTATAACACGTCTTCTGGTTTTACTTTTCTAAAATGTTTTGTGAATAACGATGTTTTCCCAAAACGTGTGTTGCTGCAATGCATTTAGGATACGACGCGAGTTATGTGTGAACTGTTTTTGTCACTGGCAGTTAGCTTCTCCGTGCAAATCGGGTTGTTGTTACAGATGTGAAAATGATCTGGTTGTTGTGTGAGAAACATCATGGTGTTTATATGTACCGTGTACTCACAACTAAGGTAACTAACCTATGAAGCTATGCTTAGTGACAAGTGAGTAAAAGAATGTTCTTTTCTCAGCCTGTGATGACAATGAACAGTGTTCACATATTAACAGGTTTTCCTGTTTTAACTGGCCGTATTAAGGGTAAAATAAGAGGATTGTGTTTCCCCCTGGTTCCCTGGGGACTTTTTCATCCTCCTATCAGACATGTTGCACTACATTGTGTCTTTTGTGTGGTAGGGATGCGATGTAACCCTTAGCTTGATTGCTGAGGTTGTGCTAAAACTGCTGGAGAAACTTTATTTTCCTAAAAGAAAAAATGGTTTGGTCGCTGTCGTGTGTGCTTAGCAAGGCCTGTGGCCGATACTAATCGAGAATTATGTATTCTCTCATTATGAAAAACGGCGTTCCTCTGTAGAGTGTTTTTGCCATTTTTTGTAGGTGATGGTGGGTTGTGTGTGTCATGTGACCTACAACTGGGTTGGACTGGCCACAGAAGCACATGTGTATGTTGGACCGGGGCTCTTAGAGCCCTCTCTATTCTGTGTTTTTTCCTTAGTAAAAATCAGATAGCAGGTTAGCTCATGCGCTGTGTGGAGCTGTCAAACGCTTCATAGAGCTGACTATGACTGTGTCATATTCTCTTTTTGTCATTACATCGTATCATGGGTGTGGGGTCGTAAAGGGGTGAACTGGTAACCTTTCCTCTCCTCCTTGTTTCTGTCGGTCAGGGGTACACCCCCTGTCCTTCAAGGTTCCCGTCACGTGGCGGTTCGGCACATTACGGGGGGGGGGGGGGGGGGGGGGGAGTTTCCTGGTCCCACGGCCTGGTATATTGGGCGTGTGCACCGCAGGAATTCCCCCGCCATAGAGTACGTCACTGTGCGCGTCTCTGTTGGTAGGACTTCCGTGTGCTGTTCAGGTCCATGTGATGGATCTGTTTCAGGGGGGTGGTCAGGGCTCCTCCTCACCAAGCGCCTATTCGGGCCTTCTGCGAGTTCGGACTCCTTCTTCCATGTGAGGGAGCCTCCATCAGAGTACAGAGCCTTCCTCCTCAGATTGTCAAAGTGAGTGGACCCTCTAGAAGGTGTCCTATTCTATTGTATATGTATTCGATTCAATTCGATTATTGAGTGTGTATGGGTTCAGTGCCTCTTCCCCGGAGAGCCCTAAAACCAATTTGTTACATGGCTCAAGGTGCAATATATTCTTTTCAATCTGTACAGCTCGCGTGGGAAGTCTCTCTGGGGATCCCCGTCTCCTTCCTATGGGAGGGTGGTGGGATGTATACATGTGAACAATTTTTACCCCCGGCTGTGTAGACTGGGATACATACTGTTGATGCTTCCTTCTTTTCTATTCAAAAAGTGTTGGAGTTAGGGAGTGTCACACCCCTCTTGTTGTTCCCCTGGTCGCCTTAGGGATTCAATGACAGGTCTAAATAGCCTGTTCATTGATGGGGGTGTGTCCCGACGCACGTATAGGGCTAGCTCGCTGTAAACAGGCGACTGACTGGCACGCCTTGGTTGCTTGTGGTTAAAACGGCGTTTTTATAAAGCAACTGAGATGGGGGTTTTTCCTCTTCCGACGACCAAAGCCCACGACCTGGGTTGGTTTTCGACGGATTCTCGTTCATGTCTGGGGGATGATGACGGAATGGATCGGAACATATGTAGAGGGGTCTCACGCCCTTGGGGTGGGCCACCAGGCGCGGTTCGCCCGAACGTCTGGGTGGCGCCTTCTTTTCATGTTAAGATCGACACGCATATCTGCCCTTTCTCCTGGAGTAGGCATGTCGGCGTGGTTAGGGCACGGGACTGGTTTTGGTCACGCTGGTCCGGATCAGTTGAACCCGTTGTCCGCCGGGGATGCAGATCTGCTGTTCTGGTACCCTGAGGGACTTGGGCTTTTTTCAGGGGGAAAAATGCCAGGTCGGTCCGGGTGTCACAGGGTTAAGCGCTATGGAGACCCTGGTTGGGTACGTTTTTACTCAGCACTGTCGTAATGGCTTACGGCCATGCCATTCTGTACACGCTCAATCTCGTCGGATCTCGGCCGCTACACAGGTTGGTCCTGGTTAGTACTTGGTTGGGAGACCGCCTGGGAATACCAAGTACGGTGTGCTTAGGGGCTGGTTCTCCATTCTTTTTCGCTCCTCTCTCACGCATGGAGAAGAGGGGCCTGTGGGGGTGGTTTTTGACCTCCTCTGGTGACCCTGTGCTTCCCGTACCGCCAGGCCCGGTCCGAAGTAATGTTTCGTCGACCCGTAGGCCTGGGTTAACCCTTTTTTGGAAACTGAAACACTTGTACTGCGGTATAGCCGGTGTATACCCGCAGGTGTGTTTTGGAGTTTTTTCTTGAGGGGTTATAGGAACAACCACCGCATTGGGTAACACCAAGGTGGTTGATTCCCTGGTGTGTTGGGGCAGTGTCAACTCCCGGGTTCACCGTTTGAGGGTGCCCCTGCACGTTCATGACGTCTGCCAATCGTGTCAGCCTTCTCTGCCTCGACCCCTCTGGGTGGGTTTTTTTAAATGGAGGCTTGGTCATGCAACACCGCCAGCTTACGCTCCTTCCGCCGGGGCGGCTGTGTTCAGCTGTCCCCTCTGGCGCCTGTCTCGTCCGCAGTCTCCAGGCTAGGGTTAATAGCCTGTTGCCTGGTTTTTCCCCGGTGCGCTGCCTGCTTCCGTTGGTTAACCTTTTTTGTGTGCTTACGGCCATGCTGACTGCCTGTTTCAGGGTCAGTGTGCCAGGCGGTGTACTATTGGGGGGACGGGGCCCGCTCGGCTGAGGGGCCTTTGTCCGAATACGCTGGCGATGTGGGGGGCGGGGCACTACGTGCCCACCTGGTGGGGTATTGATGCTGGCATCATGGACTTCTCCGGGCCCCCATTCCGGGGAGTCCAGTCCTTTTGGTGGGTCTGGGTCTTCCTTCGCGCTCCGCTGCTACGGCCTTGCCACGGGGTTGGGTTTGCCCTTGACCCCGTGATTCTGGGGGCAGTAACGAGGTTGTTCCTCCGTTCGTTCCCGGGTGGCATGCGGGTTGTGCGTGTGTGTAGTCGTGGGGTCAAGCCACGGTCTGCTCACCCTGTGTGTTGAGTTGCTTGAGTGCCTCTTCGCACGGTCGGGTCCGTCGCCCTCCCGTGAAGCCCCTAATAAGCCCTCCATTATGGTGGGTCGGGGGGGCTCGGCCCTCCCTGTTCTGATGGTTGTGGGGGGCTGTCAGCGGGGTGTATTTGTCGGCCGTTGGCTCTCGCTCGGCCTCCCTTGTGCAGAGAGCGATGCCGAGCGAGAGCGAATACGAAACAGAACGTTAGGTTATGACTATAACCAAGTTCTGTTAGTATAGCGACGCTCGGCATCCGACGCCGCTGCAGCCTTTGACCTCGCCTTGTGGCGAAAGCTTGGGAAGGAGGCGAGTGGGTGGCCCCACCCCTGCTTATATGGGTAAGCTGATAGGGGTGTGGTCAGATGAATATTGGGATTAAAGGTACATTTGTGGTCTTTATTCAGTGCGCGTGCACATATGCGAGATAGTGCAGAGAGCGATGCCGAGCGTCGCTATACTAACAGAACTTGGTTATAGTCATAACCTAACGCTAATAAGTGAGCTTGAACTAAAGAAACAATAAAGTCAGCTGGTGTTTCCACCAACAATAGGAATTAAGAATGGATACATGTTTTTTTTGTTCCATAGTTGATTGACTGAGCTCTTGATAGAAGGACTAACAGAGAACAAAACAGACCTATATTCTGAGTAACATTGGGTCTGGCTAGGTTGTGAAAGGTGTTTTTCTCAGCAGGGGTCCAGCCAGATTTGGTCAAGTTCTAAAGACAATGGATACGCTCACTGTGTGCCAGACAGACACACAGAACGACTAAACCCTGGCTAGTGGAGACGAGGCATAATTGTTTACATGCAGAGGAGTTCATGTCTGTAGCTGTTATATGTTTCTATAGCATTTAAATCATCTAATGGGAGCAGGGAACAAAATAAGCACCCGCCAAGCGCCAATGGCATGTAGATTTAAGGTTTGGCGAGTAAAAATGAGAGGTCTGCCCGCCACCTGGCGTGTAGTTCATATCGATACTCTTATTTTGAAAATCCTGTGCGGGTCTCATTTCCGCCCCAAGCGCAGCTCCAGTCATAATATCTATGGCTCCGGCAGCTAGCAACGTTCGGTTCATATGATACTCTTATTTTGAAAAACCCTGTAGCAACTCCGCGAGTCATATCCGCCCAGTCCGTGCTTCTGAAAGCAGAGCAGCGCTACACAACAGTGCGCCTACACGACCCGAAATAAGTCTGTGGTGTTTTTTTTTCTTCTCACAACGGGTCAAATGCATCTACATGCTTTGCACCGTCGCCATTCCTTTATGCCCACATCGCCCGAAATTAACGTTTATGTACCATTACAATCACTACAACATTAGCGTAAGTTAACAAGCTAATCCTGATCAGAGGCAGAGGCGCAGAGCCATAGAGAACAGCAGACAGTGTGGACTGGGGAAAGGGAAATGGGGGGGCACTCTCCCCTTCCCTGTGTGTGTGCGTGCGTGTGTTTGGAAAGACGATGAAGTCACTAGTCAGGACTCAGGACAGGAGTATATTATAGTAAACTGAGGATTACTGAGGATGGACAGATAATGTTGATATTCAAATATAAAAAAGTTTCGAGAGGAGTGGAAGTTTGAAGACGGACTACAATATGATGCGGGGGTGGTGAGTTGAAACAGTGTGTGTGTGTCCCGACCCCACTTCTATGTTTCAATAAATTATTTGCATTTAAAACTATTAACGCTGACTCATTCCTTCAGTCCACTCAAAATTATGCTAATATTCCTTATGTTGTTTATGATATTAATTGAAAATAGCATATGAGAGTATTATATAGTAATAATAACACATGGCGATATACTAAAAAGCTATTTATAATTTTTGGCTGGTAAAAAATCTGCCTGGCTGGTAGTTTTTAAAATCTACCAGCCAAATGGCTGGTAAGTCAAAAAGTTTAGTTTGTTCCCTGAATGGGAGTGTTCTCTTCTCTTCGCTCATACCCTGGTACATCTCCTTCATCCTCTACCTTAAGTGATAGCCTAGAAGTGGTACAAATTAATTGGTAACGGCCACCAGAGGCTCTAGAGGACAGAAAAGGTATTGTGGCGCACGTTTCTCTTTTCTGATGCCATCAGCCGCTTACATGTCCAGAGATCAGGCTGGAATTCATCCATTTAACACTTTGAGTGCCACTCACGGCTAATCTCATGTTTACGATAGTTACGTTGAAAGCCACTCACAAGATTTCTCGTTTTTTTTTTTTTTTTTTGCTATCTGAAATCATATTGCATCACGCGAGCCTACCCAAGGGCCGCCGGCGATCAGATGTGAAAAAAGCGCCCCCTATTGTCTCCCAGATGACATCAGGGATTTTGGAATGGACTCAATGAAAATGGATGGGGGAAAAAAATATTCCAGTCCACATTTTCCAGTCCACTGAGTTACCAGAGTTCATTCTGGAGACTCTGAGCCACGGCAAGCATGAGTTCTACTGTATACACGTTAGATCTATACACTTATCGATTTTCTCGAATGGTGATCAGGAATTGGAATATACCAGTTGGATACCATCTGATGTCAGGTAAGGAATCTATGTTATCAGTGTTAGGATAATCAGACTCGTTTTGATGAAGATATAAGCTTTTTTCTGATATGTGCTCCAGCGGTTTCACTGTAAAATCCATGAGGAAATGAAAACGGCTATTATCAGCGCGCGCCTCGAATGTGCGTGCGTGCACGTATACTATTGAGCATCTAGCGTTTATTTGAAAACGATTCATAAATAGGCCGACAAATATCAACGTTCTGGAATATTCCAGTAAAAGGCGATTATCACAGAATGGGCTGTTTTTTACCTAAAAACGGGTGCTTTTCAAAATGCTCTCAAACGGAAATGAAGCGATAAAAAACCAATCTGCCTTGACAGCACTGACTGGAAAATGATTATTTGATAAGCGACGGGCAGATTAGACACATAGCCATTGTAACAAAGGATCAGATTAAACCGAATATATATATTTATTGATTGATATATATTGCATAGTATTTGTATATCGTTTGATATCCCTTGTATATTCCTTGTACATATACACGGAATATCCCTTTAGACCAGACCATAATATTTCATTCTCCTATTGGACAGCGGTCCACAGGCGCCAGAGCCATGCCTCCGGAGTCAGGTTCAAGGCCACCGACAAGACATGTCTATACATGCCCGGCCTTGCCCAGGGCTACGAGACAGAAATGAGGTTGGCACTAGTTTGTTCGCCGTGCATATAAATATGGCGCAGGTGAATACAGAAGCACTTAGTCAGAAGTCAGAGTTACCCAATAAGTTGGAGGCTCACCCACGATACAACGTGCGGTGAAGTATGGCCTGTTTGGCCCCAGATGGGGCATTGAGACCGCGTGCAAATTGGTAGCTGAATTGTCAGAGTTTGGCGCTATACCGTCGAGTGCGACATAGTTCTATTAAGTCAGTAATAGTCTATTTGTGTATAGTGTATCGTGCGGCTAAAGTTCTACAGTGACCAGCATCACCAACGCTTCCTCGTACCATCTAGAGTGCTTATCCAGGCTGGGCTGCTTTCATGGCGCTTTCACCCGAGGAGACCTAGACGAGAACCGTGTGGATATGTACACTGGATTAATCTACCCGACGACTACATAGCCCTTTGCGGCTGGATTATATTTGCTTTGGTCCTGTGATTTATGGAGCGGAGAATCGCCGACGCCTACACGTGTGGGATTTACCCTGTGAGGAGCCAGGTCGAGTCGGCGCCTCAGAGAGCCTGAGGCCGGCTAGCTTTCTTCACTGTGGAGCTACAGTCTACGGAGAACAGCTGTATTCGTCTGTGGATCAAGAGACTATTGCACCGTCTCCTGTACTTGGAGTCTCCTTAGTCATCGTTGACCAGACTCTCTACTACCGACAGATCCTCTACCCCTGCTGGCTTACAACCGGGGGGACCCTTCCAGTATCTCCCGCTATATATTACTAGTGTACCATAGATATAATTCCCTAAGATTCAGGTTGTATAACTACCTCCTGCGTAACCAGAGAATGGACATTCATTATTGATTTGCCTACGCATATTCCTTTGCCTTATAAGCGCATCCAAAGTATAATAGAAAGTATATTATGTACCTTTTGCTGCAATAAATACTTGATTATACCTTTGTGTGGAACCGATTCAATGTGGGAAGTGTTCATCATATTCATATATCATGTACTGTATGGCCAGTAATTAAAGTACATAAAGCGGTAGTGGTTTAATGATACCATACTTATCAATACAGTCAGGGAATTGTACCCCTCAGTTACAATTGGTCCTTCGAGCCGGAGGGTAACTAGTGTAATATTAATATAGTGGTATTAATATTGACATGGCCTATGATGAACACTCCACAAAACGGTTCTCCTAAAGTAGATCGCCCGCAGCGTAGACGGCAGACACCTCAGTACTTAGAGGATTACGTTGCCAATATACTACCTAGCTTTCTACAGACGGTAAACGCGGAAAAAGTAGATAGTAAAATTATGTCCGACCCTATCGACCAGGCTACCCCGCCAATAGAGGCCCTAGTGGGTTCTAACGTAACTGACCAAGCTCACGGTAGGGACCAGGAGGGACCCGACATGACTTTACCCCCCGCCAAGACCGAAGAAGTAGTCCCCGGAGAGCTCCAGGATAAAGACAGCCCTCCAGGGATGGAACTCTACCCGCTACAAGAAGAGGAGAGCACCCCGGAGATGGATCTCCAGGACTCGCCACAGGAGAACAGATCTCCAACGAGTACTGCCAGGAGCGGATCACCTCAACCAGCGTCTTCCCCCAGCGAGGCGGACAAGATGCTGGCACAGGCATTCCTCGCCAGCCTAGCAGCCTCAACAGAGCGCGATCGACTCCAAGCACAGACGCTTAGTGAGCGCGAACATTCTTCCATGGAAAGAGAACGCCTTCAGGCGCAGCAACGGAGCGACGAAGATCGTATACGTCTAGAGATTAGACGCCTTCAAACGGAAGAGAATATGGTAAGGGACCGGGCCGAAGCCCAGCGCGCCGCCGCCGAAGCCCAGCGCGCCGCTGCCGGTGCCCAAAGAGAAGCAGAGCGCGACCTCGCTCTCACCAAGCGCGAAGCCGAGCGCGACCGATTACAAGCGCAGATAATGGAGCAGCTGATCACCAGGGCAACACCCCCTCCCTCCGCACGGGGTTCCAGGGCCTCGTCAAGACAAGGGTCAAGGGCACCCTCCCCTACCCGATCAAGCGACCCTGAGCCCGACCACCAGAGAGAGCCTATACCCCCCTCCGAACCCCTTCCCCGACCGGTCCAAGTGAGACCCAGCTACAAGGAAGAAACGGTATACACCGCGGAGAGGCTAAATAGACGACTACAGGATCTAGAGGACCTGCCAGAGGAAGAAGAAGAGGGAGAGGAGGAGAGTCAAGCCCGACAGCAGCACAGTACTCCACAGGACCAGGAGGTCCAGTACAGCCCAGGCTCTACCCCCGCGGCTCTGCGCTACAGACCCCCGACTCAATTCACGGGTGAGCTTGACGCACGACCAGCCCCGAGGAACAGCACCTGGATACGCGGGCCATGGTACCCAGCAGGTACCAGCCCACCAAGAGGCGTAAGAGGAGACTCGCCTAGGAGGCCTCTCTTTCAACGCTCACCGATGTGCCAGCCATCCATGGCATCATACATTGGCACACCGACGTTTCCGGACTTCACCCACGAGAACAGAGCACAGTACACGGAGCTACGAATGTGCTTAGAGACAATGATGTCCGATGTAGCTGATGAACCGTACAAGTATGCTATCCTACTGAAGCACCTCAAGGTGCCCCGAGCGCACAATATAGCGCTGGCCTATGCCACCTCTACTACCCCATACACAGCGGCTCTAGCAGCACTCGACCAAAGATATGGACGCATATGGGACTACGTAATACAAGAGATAAGGCATATTGACCGCCTACCCCCAGCCACAGACAATCGCTCACTAGATGACCTGTCTATCAAGGTACAATCCCTGGTAGGGATGCTGGGGGCGCAAAGAGAAAAGGGTATGCACGAACTGTACGCAAACTCTAATGTCGAGAGGATTTTAGAGAAGCTTCCGCCCGCCCGACAAGAGCGCTTCAGGCGGCAAAGAGACCACCGTGATCCTAACGGTCCCGAGCCATCCCTCCTAGACCTAGCCGACTTCCTGGCGAGAGAAGTCAACAGCCTACGGTTGGATACGTTCATGCGGAGCACACCAAGCTCCAGAGAGGGACCTAGGAGAGCAAACGATGGCCGAAGATTGGTGACCGTCATGCACCAATCAGAATCAGTACAGAGCAGCAAGAACCACAGTACCCCCTCGATGAAAGAGAAGTGGAAGATGGTGTGCCCGTACTGCGAAAAGGAACACTGGTTGTCACAATGTGACACGTTCAAGAAGATGACCGCCGACGAGGTGAGTCAATGGATAAAGTCCAACCGACGCTGTTACCGATGTGCGCGCAGTCACATGGCAGCCGATTGCCGCTTAAAGAAGAGGTGTAGTCGGTGTGACGGAGCCCACCTAGATGTCCTACACGACAGTAACAGAAGAAAGCCTGCACCCTCAAGCAGCACAAAGGCAAGTGTTATGTACATTGACCCCGCCAGCAGCGGGGGCGCCCGGGTGCTCTTAAAGGTGGTCCGCGTAACACTGAGTTACCAAGATAAGGTCATGGACACTTACGCCGTCCTTGACGACGGGTCAGAGAAGACCCTTCTCCTCGCGTCCGCTGCGGCCCAGCTGGGGCTGCGAAAACCAGATGACGATTCGGACAATAAGAAGAGATCTAAAGACGATAAAGGGCGAGAATGTCTCCTTCACTATCGCAGCAAGCGGGCAGCCAGAGAGACGGTATAGGATTACTAACGCTTTCACCAGCCAAGAAATAGGCCTGTCGCAGTACACCTACCCCATCGCCAAGCTGATGGATAAATATGTGCACCTGCGTCAACTACCTATACCGCTCATAGACGGTGCCACCCCGACCCTGCTGATAGGCTCCGACCATGCAGACCTCATCGTCCCGATAGACCGGGTCCACACAGGGCCCAGAGGCTGTCCTGCAGCAGTCGAGACCCGCCTAGGATGGACATTACAAGGCCCCCTCGCTAAGTCTCTTAACCGAACAGCAGCCACTAACTGCCTCCACTCCAGAGTGACAGAAGAAGACACCACCCTCCTACAGCATGTCGAGAGGCTATGGACACTAGAGACAATGCCCTTTAAGAACGAAAAGAAAGACATTCGTTCCAAGGAAGACATTTACGCTATAGCCCTCCTCGAGCAGGGTACAAAGAGAGTCAAAGTCAACGGAGTGATGAGATACGCAACTCCACTCCTGAGGCGAGAGGGTATGCCTACCTTCCACGCCCCAAAAGAAGCGACGGAGCGGTATCTATTGAACACAGAGCGGCGCCTAGCCAGAGACCCCGCTCAAGAGACTGTGTACCGCGCTGAGATTAACAAGCTAATCACAGCGGGACACATAAAGAAAATTGACATTAAAGAGGCCGATCAGACGACCGAATCATGGTACGTGCCGCACCACAAAGTCCACCACAACGGCAAGGATCGTATTGTGTTCAACTGCAGCTACCAGATCGGATCACAAAATCTGAATAAAGAGCTCTTGCCCGGCCCAACACTCGGCCCCTCTCTACTAGGCGTGTTACTACGTTTCCGCCAAGACAAGGTGGCCATCAGCGGCGACATCAAAGGGATGTTCCTGCAGGTGAGACTAGTGGAGGAGGACAAGCCCCTGCTGCGGTTCCTATGGAGAGAGAGGATCGGGGATGAGCAACCAGCCATCTATCAATGGGAAGTCCTCCCTTTCGGAACCACATGCAGCCCATGCTGTGCTACGTTTGCACTGCAAAAACACATCGCAGAGGACCCAGCAGCTGATGAAGAGGTCCGACAAAGTGTAGGAAATAGTTTCTACGTGGACAACTGTCTGCAAAGCGTCTCGACGCCAGAAGAAGCCGAGGCCCTTCTACTCAAGCTCCGCGCCTCCCTGATCAAAGGCGGCTTTGATCTCAGGCAGTGGGCCAGCAGCGACCCGCAAGTATTGCGCAGCCTCTCCCCCGAGGACAAGGCAGCAAGCAGCGAGACCTGGATGGCGACCATCCCAGGAGAAGCCCAAGAAATGACATTAGGACTAGTCTGGCGCTTCAAAACAGACTCGCTCCATTATAAACACACACCCCTGACCAAGGAGCAGGGAAGGTCGACTGCACTACCGACCACCAGACGGAGTGTATACAGAACACTCGCCAGACAATATGACCCGTTGGGATGTATTCTACCTTACACCACCAGGGCAAAGATGATTGTAAGAGCGTTATGGGACAAGGACCAGGGCTGGGACGACCCCATACCCGAACACCTTGCATCCACATGGAGAGAGTGGGAGACGGAACTCAGCTCACTCCCAGGTGTCAACATACGCCGCAGCTACTTCCCACCCACAGTGAGGCCGGAGACGTGCCAGATGGACCTGCACGTCTTCAGCGACGCCTCCGAAGTAGCCTACGGTTCGGTGGCCTACTTGCGTGCCCGAGAGGAGGGAGGAGAAATACATACTGCTTTCATCCTGGCTCGCTCAAGAATAGCCCCACGAAAGCAACAATCTATCCCGCGTCTAGAGCTCTGCGCAGCCCTAGCAGGAGCGCAACTCGCCACGTTAATCCAACGTGAACTCACCATTCCGGTGCAAAGAACAATCTTGTGGTCAGACTCCACGACAGTACTCACATGGATCCGGTCTGATTCGTGCAGATACAAGGTCTTCGTGGGAGTCAGAGTCACAGAGATTCAAGATTTAACAGAAGTAGCAAGCTGGAGGTATGTGGACACAAAACACAACCCAGCTGACGTCATCACCCGGGGAATGTCCCTGGATGACCTCACCCGTCACAACCTATACAGTGACGGGCCAGAGTTCCTCAAGCTCCCGGAAGAAGAGTGGCCTACACCCACCCCACGGGAAGCGAGTAAAGAGGAGGCCGAAAACAAGAAATCTATGTTCTGTGGATTGAACACACTCGTCTCCACAGACCCCGACATAGACGATTGCCTCACCCTAGAGAGTGCGCAGCTAAAGACATTCCTGTGGCACCACCCAGAGGTTCAGCTCACTACTGACATTACAGCAGCTGACTACGAAGAAGCAGAACTTCTTCTACTACAACGAGCCCAGAGAGACTTGTTCCCCGATGAGCTAGACTGTCTACAGGGAGCAAAGCCCGTCCCATCAGACAGCAGACTGCTCCACCTAGCCCCCGAGAGCGACGCCCATGGTCTCATCAGAGTGGGTGGTCGTCTGCGGAGAGCTCCAGACTTACCGGATGACGTCAAGTACCCGATAGTCTTAAACAGCCGACACAAGGTCACAGAGCTGATCATAAAGAAATACGACGAGGATGTGCATCACGCCGGGGCAGAGAGAGTCTTCGTGGAGATCAGACGTCGTTATTGGATACTGCAAGGGAGAGAAGCAGTGCGGCGCTTCCAGCGAACCTGTCTAGACTGTCGTAAGTGGCGAGCGCAGCCCAGTATACCCCGGATGGCTGACCTACCTCCCTGTCGCCTCCGACTCGGCGACAAGCCTTTTCACTCCACCGGTATGGACTGTTTCGGCCCGCTGTATGTGAAGAAAGGAAGAGGGACGGAGAAGAGGTGGGGTATTGTATTCAAATGCATGACCACCCGAGCGATACACATAGAACTCCTTCCAACCATGAGTACGGACTCATTCCTTATGGCCTTCCGGAGATTCACAGCGCGGAAAGGAAAACCGTCTATATTATTGTCTGATCACGGGACAAACTTCAAAGGCGGAGAAAGAGAGCTGAGAGAGAGCTTCCAAGCTATGGGCCCAGAACTTAAGACCCACCTCGCTCCCTCTCAGATTGATTTCCAGTTTAACCCCCCGAACGCCCCTCACTTCGGGGGAACCTGGGAACGAGAAGTACGTTCAATAAAGACAGCCCTGTACGCCGTGCTTGGGGCCCAGACCGTGGCGGAAGAAGTCCTCACGACAGTCCTCACAGAGATCGAGGGAGTATTGAACTCAAAGCCCCTCGGTTACGTCTCAAGTGATGTAGCAGATGTCGACCCAGTCACCCCCAACACTCTCTTGATGGGGCGGCTGGACCCCGCGCTCCCACAGACAGTGTACAGACCTGAGGAAGCGAACGGCCGAAGAATGTGGAGGTACAGTCAAGTATTGGCTGACAAGTTTTGGAACAGTTTCCTCCTCCACTATCTACCGTCTCTACAGACCCGCCAGAAATGGGTAAAAGAAAGAGACAATTTGACGGAGGGCACAGTCGTCATGATCATAGACCAGTCACTACCCCGAGCTATGTGGCCGGCCGGCCGCGTAAGCAAAGTGATCACTGGTGCCAACGGAAAGGTCAGAGCGGCAGAAGTGCTCGTCCAGGGACGGACATACACCCGACCCGTGGCGAGGCTGATAGAGTTGCCAAGGCTACCTGACTCCCTTGATGACGACCATGACCCACTGACTTTGTGAATTGCCCTACTCCTCACAACGGACATTGAGTAGTGGACAAGACGGTTAATCTGTCTCTGCTTATCTAATTAGGTGCAGACTAATTAGGAGGCGGCTGTTACAAAGGGTCAGATTAAACCGAATATATATATTTATTACTTGAGATATATTGTATAATATTTGTATATCGTCTGATATCCCTTGTATATTCTTTGTATATATACACGGAATATCCCTTTACCTAGGTACAGGCCAGACCATAATATTCGTTCTCCTATTGGACAGCGACCCCTAGGCGCCAACGGCCATACCCCCAATGGCAAGTTCAAAGCTACCGCTAAGACATGTCTCAACATGTCCAGGTTTGCGCAGTAATACGAGACAGAACTGAGGTTGGCACTAGATTATTCACCTTACGTATAAATACGTCGCAGGTGGATACAGCAGTTAGTTGACCCAAAACGTTGAAGCCTTCACCACGATACAACGTGCCGTGAAGTGGGCCCCTTTTGCCCCTAAATAGAGCCTTGAGAACCGCGTGCGAATAGATAGCTAAAGTGTCAGAGTTTAACGCTGTATCGTCGAGTTCGACTTATTCTATTGTAAAGTAATAGTCTATTATTTATAGTGTATCGTGCGGCTACCGTTCTACAGTGACCAGCATTACCACCGGTTCGTCGTACCGAGCTAGTGCACTTATCCAGGCTAGGCGGCCTAAACTCGTGCCGCCATCCAAGGAGTCCTAGACGAGAACCGTTGGATATGTACACCGGAGAACCTACACCGGCGAATGCAGAGCCTTTTCCGGCTGGATTATATTGCTTTGGTACTGTGGCTGCTGGAGCAGAGAACCGTCTACCCCACCGCTGTGTGGGATCTACCCTGTGAGGAGCACCATCGAGCCCGCCTCTAGGACCCACAGAGGCTGGCTAGCTTTCATCCATGCTGTCTTGCATACCGGAGTATAGCTGTTGCTTTGTCTACGGACCAAAGGATTATTGCACTGTCTCCTGTATCTGGAGTCTCTTTATTCCTCGTTGATCCAGACTTTGCTCCCGACCATTCCTCTCCCCTGCTGGCTTACAACCGGAGGGAACCCCCTTAGTATCTCCAGCTGACTACGAGTGTGCCTTATGTAATTCTTATGCTACAGGTGGCATCAGTTATACCCATCTTATGATGCTCATGGACTTACGCTCTTGACCTACTTAAGTGTTCTTCGCCATATAAGCGCAATTCATAATTCTCAATTTGTAACCTATTGTTGCTGCTCTGATAATAAATACTTCTAAATAGAACTTTCTTTGTTAAGCCGTATTCTTGTGTGGGTGTTCACCAGATATACCGTGTACTGTATGGCCAGTAATTAAAGTACATAACTAAGTAGTGGTTTAATGATACCATACTCTCAATACAGTCAGGGAATTGTACCCCTCAGTTACAGTCGTCATGATAATAGACCAGTCACTACCCCGAGCTACGTGGCCGGCCGGCCGCGTAAGCAGAGTGATTACTGGTGCCGATGGGAAGGTCAGAGCGGCAGAAGTCATAGTCCAAGGGCGGACTTACACCCGACCTGTGGCTAAGTTGATAGAGCTGCCGGAGATCCCTGACTCCCCTGATGATGACCATGACCCACTGACTTTGTAGATTGTTCTAACTCCTCATAACAAAGTATGGAGAAGTTGACTGGACACTAATATTAATCTGTGCCCCTTTACTAATTAGGTGCGGACTAATTAGGAGGCGGCTGTTCTGAAGGGCCAGATTAACACTGAGAATCTACGTTTTATTGTTTTATATAACTTGTATATTATTTATATATATAAGCTATATCCCTTTAAACCTCCGTTTGAATCATAGCATTATTCGCTTTCCTCATTGGATAACGCCCTTGACTCTGGCGGCGCCAAGAATCGCGCCCCTCAGACAAGTTCAAAGACGAGTCTGGACAAGTTGAGACATGCCAGGCCAGCGCATTGATTCCGGACAAGAGATTCAGTTGCGCCCTAGAAAGCACTCTAAGTATATATTGTGGAAGGCGCAAACAGCAGCAGTTCGTCAAGTAGTGTGAATCTAACGTATTGTGCAGTTCGACCTAACCTAACGTGAAGTAAAGAGTTCGTCATTACAGCAGTTCGTTCGGTGTGCAGCATTAACAAGCAGTTCGTTCGTTTAGTAACTAGCGTGAACCTTAGCAAGTGTGTGTGGACTTAACGTAATTAGTATCAGAACACGAGGTGAACCTAGCAGCAGAACTATTGGACATGTGAGCATTGGAACCTACCGCGGCGTATCGTTACGGATAACTAGTAGCTCCTTAGATACTACTTTGATATTGTAGAACCATTATTGGTGGATTATAGTGACTTGTGGAAACGTATTACCGTTGGAGAAGAGCATCGTTAATACCATTGTCGTTTGGATTTAACTACCCTGAAGATCTACATCGGGCTAGCTTCGAGGACGAAGCTGGCTGGCTATCATCATTGCTATCGGGCATTGGATTACAGCTATTACCCTGCTACCAAGCACTTGGATTACAAGGACCGGATCCGTATGAGAACCCCTTTTCTTCAAATGACCTGCCGGAGTATCCGTCTATTCCTCATTCCTCTGGAGCTTACTACTCTGTGGGAGGAAATCACCATTCTCCAGCTATACCCTCGTTTGCCCCACTATATCGCCATCTCACGCCATGCAGCGTCCCAGGTACTGTAAATGATATCTCTTTGTCACCGTGCCGTCTATTGAGTGTCTGCCATAATAACTGTACTGTCTGGCAAGTAATAATAATAATATGTAGTAGTGGTTTAATCTATCACAATCTTTAATACAGTCAGGGTTTTGTAACCCCTCAGTTACATATGTACTAGATGTAGTTTTAACTCAAAACTGTGATCGTGTTTGCGGAGCATTTTTTACGTCCGGTAAAACACAGAAGTGTGATCATTAGAAAAACACGTTTCAGGTTCGGTAAAATAGACATAGAATATACCTTACGTTAGCCAGAAGGTATTCCAAAAAGAATAATTCCAAGTGATCGCATCGCCATCGCGATTACCAGTGTATACAGTATGTCTATACACGTTTCGATGGTAAAATACGCTACGCGAAAACGAGATAGCATATCTCAAGGGGTTTATCCTTCCAATAAATTTCAAGCAGGAGGAGCCTTACCAAAAAAGGAAAAAAAGGAAGACGTGTATCCACGCCAATGGAATTCCAGTTCAGACACATACGATACTGCCACCTGGTGATATTCGATCGGCATTGCAATTCCAATGTATACAAATGAGCCAGGGATGGCTATAATGATCCAGATGATGATTTAAAACGGGGATCAGAGTAAAAAGATCAAAGGACCTAAAAACGAGTTTACTCGTTTTTGGCGCTCAACACTTGTCGGCCAATGGCGCTGAAAGTGTTAATTACCAAAGGTTTAGACCAAACCATGGAAGTGAGGTCCTTTTAAGGTTAACCGTCTGTAGTGTGGTAGTGAAAGGGTTAACTTTCTGTAGTGTGGTTGTGAAAGGGTTAACCATTTGCCACGTGGCAGTGAAATGGTTAACATTATGTATTGTCACAGTGAAATGGTTAACCCTTTGGTAGTATGGTAGTGAAATGGTTAAATCCTTGATAGCTGTCATTAAATGATCACAACAAGTGTTCCGATCATATGTTGATCATTTGCATCAGTTCTCTTTCAAAGTCTGCCATTTTAGATTTTGGAATCAGTTTACAGTTATCATTGGTATTCTTGGTCAGCTTTCTAGCAATCAGTGTATTGTGATCTGATAGGATCAGATTATATGTTTTGGTAATTATTTCTGTCCTGTTCGTGAACGCAAGGTCAATCAGAGTTTTACTTGTTCTTGTTATTCTTGTAGGTCTATCAATCAGCTGTTGGTAATAAAATTGTCATGGTTGATTTCAACTTCTGTTATTATTGTTATTATTTTGTATCCTACCAATTGATATTGTAATCACAAAACAAAATGTTTTCAGAAGAGTGGTTACAAATTAACAGTTTTTTCAGTTTATCATAAAAGCTAACATTTTGTGAAGGTGGATCGTACAAAACAACAATATTGAAGTTCATCTGGGATGAAAGAACAATGTTCAGTTCCAGGCATTCAATATCACAGTCCAGTAGCATTGGTGTACATCTAAAATTATCTCTTGTCTAATGTTTATCATAACCCCTCCTCCTCACCCTATTTCTCTGTTTTCCCTAAAGCAAGTGTATCCTGGAATATTTACTAAATGTAATGGTATGTCAGGGTTAGGCCAACTCTCAGTAAGAGCAGGTTAGAGTCAGTAAGCAGTAAGTAAGTATTTGGTAAATTCTGGGTAATATGCTTAAAATATTTAACCGCCAAGTATTACTTTAGATTTGGTTTCACAGTCCCAAACAACCTTTGTATGGGGATAACATCCCTGGCCGTGGACCTTCAAGTGCTACAGAACCGGATGATAGTTTTACCTCCATCTTTAACCAGTCCCTTGCACACCGGCCACAGTCCCAACCCAGTTAAAACCACCACCATCATCTCAGTCCCCAGAAGGAGCCCAATCGCTTGTCTGGCCCACAGCCAGAGTACAGTAAGTGTCAGTGGACTGGAGTGAGTCACTGGATCCCCTGCAGTTTGTGTACACATACCTGCAGTATGTGACAGATCCACTCGGGATCTCTGCAGCTCCACACATAGCCCCCCCCCGCTGCAAAACAAAGATGTGTCCTCAGCTCTACACATTATTCACCTACGACTGTTGCCTCACACAAGGATGTCACTATCCTGACATTTGATGATGACACCACAGTCACTGTTCTGATCACCCGGGGGTGACGAGATGGCATACAGGAGAGAGGTGGCGAGTCTGGTGACGTGGTGAGACTATAGCCACCTCTCTCTCAACACAGAGAAGACCAAGGAGATGATAGTGCACATGACAAAGGCAGGGAACAAAATAAGTACCCGCCAACCGCCAATGGCGGGCAGATTTAAGGTTTGGCGACTAACAATGAGCGCAGCTCCTGTCATAATATCTATGGCTCCGGCAGCTAGCAACGTTCGGTTCATATGATACTCTTATTTTGAAAAAACTTGTGGCAACTCCGCGAGTCATATCCGCCCAGTCCGTGCTTCTGCTCGCATTAAAGCCGCGCAGCGCTACACAGCAGAGCGCCTATTTTGCGAGCCGAAATAAGTCTGTGGTGTTTTTTTTTCTCACAACGGGTCAAATGCATCTAACATGCATTGCATCGTCCCCATTCCTTTAGGCCCACATCGCCCGAAATTAACGTTACGTTATCGTAAGCTAACAAGCTAATCAGAGGCAGAGCCATAGTGAACAGCAGACAGTGTGGACTGGGGAAAGGGAAATGGGGGGGGGGGGGGCACTCTCCCTTTCTCTGTGTGTGTGCGTGCGTTTGGAAAGACGATGAAGTCACTAGTCAGGACTCAGGACAGGAGTATATTATAGTAAACTGAGGATTACTGAGGATGGACAGATAATGTTGATATTCAAATATAAAAAAGTTTCGAGAGGAGTGGAAGTTTGAAGACAGACTAGACTACAATATGATGCGGGGTGGTGAGTTGAAACAATGTGTGTGTGTGTCCGACCCCACTTCTATGTTTCAATAAATTATTTGCATTTAAAACTATTAACGCTGACTCATTCCTTCAGTCCACTCAAATTATGCTAATATTCCTTATGTTGTTTATGATATTAATTGAAAATAGTATTATAATAGTAATAATAACACATGGTGATATACTAAAAAGCTATTTATAATTTTTGGCTGGTAAAAAATCTGCCTGGCTGGTAGTTTTTAAAATCTACAAGCCAAATGGCTGGTAAGTCAAAAAGTTAATTTTGTTCCCTGGACAAAGGACAGAAGACCTCCTCATGAGTCTGAGGTGAAAAGGGTCAAACAGCGGGTGTACTTTCTAAGGAGACTGAGGAAGTTCGGCATGTCACAGAAGATTCTCAGCAACTTCTCCAGTTACTTCACAAAGAGAGCATCTTGACCAGCTGCATCACTGTGGGATATATGGAAACAGCAACGCCATGGACCACAAATGCCTGCAGAGTGGTACGGACTGCTGAGAAGATCGCCAGGGTGTCCCTAACAACTCTGCAGGACATCTACCACCGGAGAGTCCATAGAAGAGCCTGTAGCATCATCAAAGACTCCACCCAACCAATAAACAAAGGTTTATTACACAAAATCCTCTGGACCTCTAGACTGATGGACAGCTATTATTCCCAGGACCACTAGGCTGAGATACAGCTATTAGGACCTCTAGGCTGAGATACATCTATTATCCCCAGGACCTCTAGGCTGAGATACAGCTATTATCCCCAGGACCTCTAGCCTGAGATACAGCCATTATCCCCAGGACCTCTAGGCTGAGATACAGATTTTATCCCCAGGACCTCTAGGCGGAGATACAGCTTTTATCCCCAGGATCTCTAGGCGGAGATACAGCTTTTATCCTCAGGACCTCTAGGCGGAGATACAGCTTTTATCCTCAGGACCTCTGGGCAGAGGAGCAGCTTTTATCATTCACTAGAGGTTTTCACTATTAGAGAATGACTTTCCTGGTCATAGGTTTGTCTCTCTACTCTCTACAATCTCTCTACTGTAACTGCATCTCCCCAACTACAGTATAGATAGTTATGTAATTCTGTACTAAATCAGAAAGGCATCCCTGGGCGGGGGGGGGAGGTCTAAATGGGGGTATTTGATGTGAAGAAGTTTGGGAACCCGCCGATGTGTTCATCCCGGTTGCAAGGCAATGAACCTGTACATTATGTGGCGACAAGAATGCCTTCAATCAATGTCACTTAAGACAAAACGGGGAGTTCAGCTCGATTAAGCAAACTGGATAATAGCCGTGTGTCTCTGGGAAATACACAATAATTTACCTTTTTTCTTTCTTTATAATTACCACATTCTCCAAATTCTCATCACACAGACAGTCCACATCAAAGGGTTAAGATGGAGATTTATTTTTGCAGTGTAACATTTTGATGTATTCTTGCAGAGAGAGAGAGTATGGATGTACGTATTGTCCCATTTGTCTTGGCAGAGATTCGGGAAGCGTTTCGGGTGCTGGATCGTGACGGCAATGGCTTCATCTCCAAGCAGGAGCTGGGTATGGCCATGCGCTCTCTGGGGTACATGCCCAGCGAAGTGGAGCTGGCCATCATCATGCAGAGACTAGACATGGATGGTGAGTTATGACCCACACACAAACACACACACACACACACACACACACACACACACACACACACACACACGCAAATACTACACAACACACACACACACACACGCATCCTTCTTTTTTTCTTGTGTTTTAATGGATGAATTACATCCAGGCGGGGCGTTATCCCTCTGTTCCCCTACACCAACTGTGTTGTGTTATATTTCACACAGAATTCATGATCTAGATTCTATCAATGAATAAAGTCTCAGTTGCTTCCTCCACAAAATATGTCCTAATTAACAGAACAAAAGAGAAGAAAAAGAAAACATAACCAACACAGCCACAGCCTCCTCAGTCCCATCGGGGAAATCCTCTCTCAGCATTTCCTCTAGTGCTGAGAAGTCGGACTTTAGGATATGTTTGAGCTGCACCCACTATCACTTCTATTTTCAGACTCTTCTTTGCTACTTCCCCGGTGCAGTTAACTCATTCAGCGCCAGGGGTCGCTGTCTACCTTTTGGGTAGAACGCCATCGCTGTAAGTCAATGGGGAGACTGCGAAACTTGCGAGTGCTTAAAATATATGAAATAGTATAGCTATGGATCTAATACACCCGTCGATTGTCAGTGAGTTGTTTCCAGTCAACATGCACAAAACAGATTGTTTTTTCATCTGTACATTTCCGTTTTATACCGTGGTCAATAAGAGTATATTTCCAGAGCATTCTGTCTTATCTCAAGAAACTCAAGCAAACGGCGCTTCAATGTATTTCCTTAGAAATCGTGCCATTTGTCGCTTGATTTATGAATCGTTCTGAAAATAACGCTAGATTATCGGTATTATATGTTTCATCATGCGCGAACAGAAGCGGGCGCTGAAAAATCTTCTCAGTGTTTTGCCCGCAGCCAACGGCAGACACACACACACACACACACGCTCCGATGGTGGCGAAAGAAACATCGGATTAATCGGATTCCTTACCTGGTCTTTGATGTCCTGCAAAAAGATGAATCCAATTCCTGATCGCCATTCCAAATATTGATCAAGTTTATTCATCCAACGTTATATGTCCGAAAGGCATAATCCACGCTGCTCTGTCTCCCCAGTCAATGTGTTATAACGAGACTGCATGCCCGAGAAGGAAAACCTGGACCGGACTTGTTAGATCAGCGTACAGCCCAAGGGGGAGGGATTCCAATGATGTGCAATACCGGCTGGAAGGCGTAGGCAGCTGTATTTGCCCTTTGCGAGCTCAGACCCATTCCCAATGATAACATCAGGCTGGATGGATGAAAAATGTATGGATATAGCTAATAAAAGAAATAACGATTAAAACCAGAGATTTCTCGTGATTGGCACTCAACGCATGGCGAGTTAACCCAACTTTTTCCGTGATTGGCGCTGAATGAGTTAATCACCATAGCTAGTATAAATGCAGAGAAGTGTATTTTCCTCCATCCAGATACGCTCCTCTCGTTCCCCCTCTTCCAGACTGTATTGCCTGCCTTCGTTCATTGCCTCAGCGTTAGACACTTTATCAACTACCCTCATTTTGTTTACCTCAATATCCTGTACTTCTGCCTCAGGAGCACCACAGTTAACATACTCTTAACCTCCAAAACATGCACAACGTATAACGTCTGACGTATATCATACCAGTTAGGGCACCTTGTGTACTGTTTACTTTTACTCATCACTCATAGAATGTATTCAGATTAAATTCTTTATTGCCTATATTTATTGTAACGTATAATATAACCGATAGGTCATGCAGACAATCATCAGCACCTTTGTTTATTCTTTTTTCCTCATATTTTTATATTTAGATAAAATTGTATTGCCTATATTTGTAAAAGGATTATGTGCAGGTGGATATATGTATACAGTAAGAATAAATAGTAGGCGTGTAACGGTACACAAAAACCACAGGTCGGTACGTACCTCGGTTTTGAAGTCATGGTTCGGTACTTGTTTTCGGTACAGTGGGGGAAAGTTTGGCTTTCCATGTTCCACTCAGGGGTTATGTAGTGTGCAGTAACTAATTGCACTTGTAGGGCTGTCAACGAATATTCTATATTGAAATTAATAATCGATAAAAAATAATTTAAATAACATTTATTATATTAGATTGTGAAAAAAACAGCCGCCGGTGGTTGGTCGTTAGTGGTTAACATACCGTTGTATTCTGTCGGTACACAGCCGTACTGAACCTAAGGTCCAGTACTGAAATGGTTCGGTACGGATATGTGTACCTTTACACCCCTAATATATAGCATTATTGTACATGCTATCATACAGTTATATGCAGGTGTATAAGTAGGTATATAGGAGGATTATATGCAGACAGATATGTATATGTATATATGCGGTGAATATAAATATATTGGCAGAGGTCTTCTACACCCTGAAGCCACATTTCCAGATGTTTAACATATTCTACACTGCAGTGGACAAAGGGTCTCGCTGTGAGTCTGAACTTTGTCCTTCCTATTCCTCCTTTCACTGTCATTATGATCCCATTATGATATATCATACGAATCTCTTTATGCAGATTCCTCTTATCGTGTGACCCATCATGTGTAGCGCATGCTTTTTTTAATTAATAATAAATAAAATAGACCCTCCTGGCTGCCTGCACTGCGAGATTGCTATGCAACATACCCACTAACAACTAGCTGGCATTCTTTCTTTCATCTCAAACTAGTGTTATATTGATTTAATTATTTGGCAATTTATTTACATTAATTTGTATGTTGTAATTTATTGTGCACCCACTGTCCAGCATCAGTAGGATGACTTTGACAACTACTTGTAGGCTTGCTTTTTTGGTTGGTGTGGCATGTTGCTTGGCGTGGCAAGTATATTGCTCTACTTTGCACTAGGCTGTACGCTCGCAATGTCTGTTCAATCATGCATCTGACTGCTTCACATGAAATGCAAGTTATATTTAATAGCTAATTTGCCTAATTTACTTACCAAACATTGTCAACACTGCTGGCAACTTTTCTTCTTGGGCGAAGATAAGGCAGGTGCGTCCACATATTTTTTGTTTGTTACAGTGAAACGTTAGGCAAACTTTTTTTTAAGTGATAGTGACTTGTGAAAATGAATTAGAATCATAGCTGTGGGTATATGCTCATTATTGTTATGGCAGCGGAGAGAGAGAATGGAGCGTTTTAAGTAGGTTTGAATTCCTTTGGGTTCCGAGCAGACAATGCCATAGAGAATATACAAGAATGTGTGACATTAGATGAGTAGTGACTCTTGCTTGAGTTTCTCAGGAATGTCCAGGCAGGTAGTACGTCAGGAGACAGCGTCGGCCGGGAGTGGTGGTCCTAGGGTAGATAGGATAACACTGAGATGATCAGGAACAGGATCCGCAGGGTTGCTATCCAGACCGTTGATGGGCTGATGACTCTCAGCTGGGCTGATAGATGGCGTCGGAAGCTGCCCATAAATAAGGGCGTGGAAGTAGGTAGAGAAATGGCGGCTCTCGCCATAATTGTGACAATTATACCATGGCTATAAACCAATCAGATTGCTTGCTTTGAGCTATCCGTTTTAACTTTCTGATTGGCCAGTACGTGTGTGTTAACATTGTCAAGTCAAACTAGACCTCCCAACCTCCTGAACCCACACATGACCCAGTCATGAGGGGGCCCTTTTACACACACACATGCACACACAAACACCAACACAACAGCAGCTTTCTAAACTTAATAATCGATATGATTTTGGCGTTTATTGCGCCAAACAAACCGGAAATGGATGTAGGAGATCAGCATCAAATAATTGGGATCTTTTTGCTCCAGTCTCATCGGCGAACGGTAAGAGGACAGTACCGTTATTTTCAGTCCGATTGTTTATTCATTTCACTGCAAACCATCTGATCCAACGTATCAACCCATACTAAATAAAGCCGTTACTGCCGATCAAGGAATTATAAACGACCCCCCCCCCCCTTTCCTTCACGCATGATGAAGCATAATGTATACCGATCATATACATTTACATTTTTTAATATAGCGTGTATAGGAAAGAAACGGCAATCGATCATCTATCATATGCGTCAGGGCCTATAACTCTCGTTTTTGGAATTACTGCTATACTGTCTAAAAACACTTATATTCTAGACTGTATTAACACAACAATGTATGAATGAAAAAATATAACGTTCCCACATCCTGAACGATATATTGATGGATATAACCCATGGCGCCCAATGTGTTAACTAGGGATGGGTACCTTTCACATTTGAACCGATACGGTACTGGTACCTGTGAATCGATACCGGTACCCAACGGTACCTTTTTTCGGTACTTTAGTCTCAAGAAATTAAATTTACCTACCTCAGTCGTGAAAAAAAATCCAAACTTCAAATAACTACAATTTTGACAGTTTTTGGCTTGCCATTGCTCCGACTGCTTTGTTGTTGAATCAAGTCAAATCCTACAGTAGGTAAGCATATATTGTGCGTGTGAACGTTGACATTATTTTTTTTTCTCTGTATCTTACTTGAATCGATACTCGGTAGTACCGACGTGTTTCGGTTCGGTACCTCAAAAGTACCGAATTCGGTGCCCATCCCTAGTGTTAACGCACCAGATGATCATACATTTTGGAAATAATAAATACAGGAAATAACATGTATTAACTCATTCAGCGCCAGCTATTAGTCTTGGCCTTGTAGCTAATGTGCCAAGTTTCCATTACATATTTTCACTGTGCGTCACTATGTTTGGAGAGCTATATATTCTATAGTATAGCTATGGGGACAATACTATGGTCATTTGACAGTGACTTTCTTCTGTCCAAGATGCAAAAAAAGATATAGTTTTTTCATGCATACGTTCGCGCATTATCCCATGGTGAATATAAGTATAATTTCAGAGTGATCCGGGATAATTCCTGGGAAGCAAGTTATAGGGCGCAACTTGAATTCTACTATAAGCGTTGGCGTTTCTTGCCTGGACACGCTACTATTTATCAAATGTATATAATAGGTATTATGTTTCATCATGAATGCATGAAAGGTTTTTTTATGCTTTGATGGCCAGTAATGGCATTCGTGTTGAACACTACAGAAGCCGATCAGCTGGATGGATATGAAAACATTGTTGGATCAAGCTGAAATTGATGTCAGATAGTCTGTACAGTACCTGTGGTCGGTGGTATTCCAAAAAGAATATTCCAATTGTCTGATCGCGATTTCTAGTATTGGTGTCCATCTGGTCCCGGACATAATTTGGCACAATTTATGGATTGAGTGTGCCAGATGCATTTCGAAGTGCTCGGATGAAGCGACTTACTCGGCTCCGTCTAAATATAGCGCCAGGTAACATTTGAGTGTAACACAGAGTTCAGGGTTCGAAATTAACGGGGGCTTGGGGCAAAATGCCCTCGAAAATTGCCCAAATGCCCTCAAATCAGTTAAGGGGGGCAAGAAAAGCCCCCGACAGTTTACTAATTATATATATAATTATATATATGCTCTACAGAGCGAGCATTTCCCTCGTATTTGCCCCTAATAATATGTGTGTGTGCGAACCGGAAAAATCATTTATTTGCAGTGTGCGAGACGAGTGAATATTACAAAACAGCTCCGCTGTTAATAGTTCAGAAACTGGACTGAAATTCAGTTTTTGGGTGGAATGCAAGGAGGGAGGGAGGCGGGGCCCGCTGCGTGTTACAGGGTACTTGAGAGGTGCGAACACAGACAGACAGAGAGCTCTGCTTTCATCAAGCATCCATAGTGCAACATTAAGTTACACTGCTATCTTAACGTTAGCAAGCTAAGCATCTGCATAGCGCGACCTGTGTAACGTTAAGTAATCCAGTAACACATGGCGGCCTGTGTAACGTTAAGTAATCCAGTAACACATGGCGGCCAATAACGAGTATACTCGTTATTGGCAATTAATGTGTTAACATAGAACTACGTTTCTGTCGCCCGATCGTTGATTGCCGGAAACTTAGATCTACGTTTTTCTCACAGTATTTATTTTATTCACTATTGCCATTCATAATTCAGCGGGGCACCTTGTTCATGCTGTACTGAATGTGTCTGAGCTGGCAAACGGTCTTATACCGCCCTCTAACGCCTTCGGCCATTATTGCACCCTGTTAGAAACGGGTTTGTTTATTTTCTCTACCGAGCTGCGGCGTGGGGGCGGGTCCTAAACACTCCGGCAAAACATACGCTTGTAGGGATGGTTATGACTACTGACCCCGCCCGCCCGTTGAAGTGCAATGCCCAACAACGTCGGAGACAGGATCGCTGTGGATAACGGGAATGGCGATCAGATATTTGGATTCTTTTTTTTGCATTACATCAGAGACCAGGTAAGGACATTATATATGAAAGCTTGCGTTGATCTGATATTTATTTCTACCCCGATCGTCGCTGTCTCTGTGTCTGTATGTGTGGCTGTTTGCCGTTGGGTTGCAGGAGGGGGGAGGGGGGGGGGGGGGGGTGCGCCGGTCTAAACAACATTACATGCGTGCACGAGGAAGGATAATAATTATGATCTAGCATTGATTTCAGGAAGATCCGATAATCAGGCGAAAAAAGGACAACGTGTTTATTGAATTACACAAAAACGCAGTTTTCGCGTATTTTCCCTGGAATGACTCAGAAGCAAACAAAAACTATATTCATATTCAAAAATGGTGGAAAACGGAAATGTACGGATGAAAAAAATAATCTGTTTTTTGCACGTTGACCAGAAGCAAGTCACTGAGACTCGACAGCATTATTAGACCCATAGCTATACTATAAAATATAGATTTAGCACTACAACTACGTTTACATGGGTTTAATGGACGGCAAGGAAGGGGTCAGCAAAACAGACGGCTTCTCAGTTACAGTGGGTGACAATATTGTCACAAGGAAAGATGAAATTACCTACCTGGGTTCCATCCTAGAGGCTAATCTTTCCTGTGACAAAATGGCATCCAATGTAATAAAAAAAGTCAATCAACGAACTCGATTCTTGTACCGGATCTCCTCCCTGGTAAACAAGAATACCCTGAAGACTCTGGCAGGAGCACTCATTCAAGGGTACTACGACTATGCTTGCACCTCATGGTACCAAAGCACCTCAAAGGCACTAAAAACCAAATTACAAACATCTCAAAACAAACTAGTCAGACTACTGCTTGACCTGACTCCTAGAACCCACCTCACCCCTGCACACTTTGCCAACCTAGGATGGCTTAGAGTAGACAACAGAGTACAGCAACTTGCAATGGGCCTGGTCTACAAGATACACTACACAACCAAGGTACCGATGTACATGTCAAAATACTTCCCAAAGGTCAGTGAATACCATGATCACAACACCAGAGGGAGCTCCACAAATCATGTAAAACCCAGATTCGGCTCAAACAAGGGACTAAACACGTTTCGCAATTATGCCACAACAATGTGGAACGCCCTACCCAAAGCTGTAAAGGAATGTAAATCACTACCCACCTTCAAAAACACTCTCAAAGAACACCTAAGGGAGACTGCAATTCAAAACTGGCCCCTACAAATGTCCTAACCCAGTTGTACAATAAAGACCAAGCATGGCTTTGTCAGTATTCCAATGTACAGCCCCACCCAACCCCACCCCACCTACCCAACCTCCTCCAATGTACAGTTTCCATGTCAAATGTATGTCAGTATTCCAATGTACAGTGTCCCCCCCCCCTACCCAACCCCCCCCCCCCCCCACCTCCAATGTACAGCCCCACCCCACCTACCCAACCTCCCCCAATGCACAGTTTCTATGTCAAATGTATATACTCTTCTTCTGGATTTTTTTAGTATCACAAACAGTACTGTATTTGAAAATCTGGTATGTCATAAATGTATAGATGTAGCAGTACTGTCTATCTGTATGTCATGTGTGTCATATGATGAATTGAAAATGGGGGACCCTGATGGAAACAAGACGAAAGTCTTTCTCAGGTCTGCATCCTCTTAACAATTGTATGTATTGAGCTGTACTGTACTGTACCCATTCTGCAATCTGTTAATAAACTTTTCAATCAATCAATCAATCAATCAATCAAGTCACTTCCCGGAAGGGGCGTGGCACTCAATGTGTTAAAGTTACCCCAGAGGGTTAACCACTGAGCGATGAGAGAGGGTGGGGGAAAACACAACAATAAAATAAATAAAAACCCTAGGAAACACAAAACACCAGTATAAAATAATCCCAAAATAACCACCACTGCCTAGCAGTTGAAAACAACAAGAACAACAATAGCACTAGAGACAGAGAAAACCCTAGAAGCATGAGCTTGAGACACAAGCATCCGAACACAGTTAACCAAACCTACTTAAAGGCACTGCACACCTGACACCAATCAGGTGGCAATCAAGCCCACACACCTCCCATGCAGCGTAGCAATTAACTGCATAGGCCAGTGATTGACAGCTGTCCCTTACAGAAAGATGAAATAGACAGCTGTCCCTCACAGAAAGACGAAATAAAGCCAAAGCACTAAAACTAAAATAAAACCCACCCATAGACCGTGATCCATCACAGGACCCCCTCCCTAAGGAACGGCACTCGATGTTCCTGCCACGCTGTCTGGAAGACAGCGGAAAGAGGAAAATAAACTAGTTCATGAAAAGTTAAATACAGTAGCTGTCCCTTTCTATCTATTGAAGTTCTATGTCTAGAACCTTCTCTACGAGAGGGTCTGGCCACATTTCGACTGCATGCACAATGATACTATGGTGATGAAAGTCATTTTAAAATTGCATTAGATGTAAACTGCCATATCCCCATGTCTTATGCAAATGTAGGACATTGTCAAATCAGTGACCAAAAAAAGTATATTAAATTCTCTCCCCTCTGCTGCCCTCATAGCCCTTGGGTATTCTGTAGATAAAGGAGCCTTGCTTTGGTTTTGCAGTGACAGAGACGGCTGTTATTAATGGCCAAGGCTGAAATTAAAGTTTCAGTAATGTTGGACTGCCCTTCTAATCTACTGACTTCTCTCTTTCAAACTTGCAGTGTCATGAGACCGGAGAGTCTTCTGTGCCTCCGGGTCTGATGATAATACAGGGTCTGATGATGGTACAGGGTCTGATGATGATACAGGGTCTGGTGATGATACAGGGTCTGATGATGATACAGGGTCTGGTCTGGTGATGGTACATTGGTACAGGGTCTGATGATGATACAGGGTCTGATGATGGTACAGGGTCTGGTGATGATACAGGGTCTGGTGATGATACAGGGTCTGGTCTGGTGATGGTACAGGGTCTGATGATGATACAGGATCTGGTGATGATACAGGGTCTGATGATGATACAGGGTCTGATGATGATACAGGGTCTGATGATGATGATACCGGGTCTGGTACAACAATAAAAACCTGAATCAAATGTATAATACAATACAACAATATATACGCCTTATGAATTCATAATACAATACAATAATACCTACTCATAATTAATTCATAATACAATATATACTATTTAGCTTTTACATACATTATCTATGTTCATATCAGCCAATTATACAATCTTTTAATAATATATCCCTATCAGACACATGCCTTTCATCTATATATACCTATCTCTTTATCAGACACATACATTTTAATTTACATACACACTATCTATTAGGGCTGGGCGATATATCGAGTATACTCGATGTATCGCGGCTTGTTCTACATGAGATGTAGTAAGTTATTATATCGTGAACATCGAGTATATGTTGTCACGTCGTGGCTGATGAGACTTTAGCTTTAGCGCAGAACTGTCTTCTCATTTCATTATAGACACATGACCAGCGTGGACCTTAAATGACATGCAATTGTAATTTCATTAGACAGACCAGCGCGGACCTTTAATGACATGCAATTTAATTGACGCAATCAATGGGCTAACGTTAGCTGCTAACCAAGTTATCCATGATGACTAGGCTAAGCTAACTAGTGTTAGATGCTAACCCTGGAAAACGCTCAAAGCGGACTCCACAACACTAGTTCCATTCGTGAGGAAAGGGGGTGGGTTATATTGACAACAGAAGTTTGTGTATATATATGTGTGTGTGTGTTTGGCTAAAGTGGATAGAAAACACAGTACTGTGCAAAAGTCTTTTATATAAATCGTCTTAGATGTAAATAATTTTTTTTATTAGTGTGTCAGTAGACTACTCTTAGTACATTTTCATTTAATTATTTTTTAAAGCATCTTCATGGTTTAATAATGCAAACATATGTTGCAGGGACTTATTATAATCATCATATTGGCGTGACTGTATGCATCAAAGGGTTAAATCAAGCATTTTGTGCTTTAGAGTAAATGTCAAAATATCGCGATATATATCGTGTATCATGATATGGCCAAAACATATCACGATATCATTTAGAGGCCATATTGCCCAGCCCTACTATCTATTAGGGAATGTCAATTTCTTTGGTTGAAAATGTTGTTTTACCACGATTTTGAAACGACATTTACTATTCTCCTGCTTAACATGTCTGGGAAGAGAGTTCCATTCCTGCATACCACAGAACATGACAGTTCGCTTCATTGCATTCAACCTCACTTTTGGAAGTGTAAAACCTGATGAATGATACAGGGTCTGGTGATGATACAGGGTCTGGTCTGGTGATGATACAGGGTCTGGTGATGATACAGGGTCTGGTGATGATACAGGGTCTGGTGATGATACAGGGTCTGATGATGATACAGGGTCTGGTGATGATACAGGGTCTGGTGATGATGCAGGGTCTGGTGATGATACAGGGTCTGATGATGATACAGGGTCTGGTGATGATACAGGGTCTGGTGATGATACAGGGTCTGGTGATGAACAAGGGTCTGATGATGATACTACTGAGAGGCTGACTAGCATCACTTTGTTGATGAAGGTGTGGTCAGCATGGTCTTTCTTCTAGCTGTTATTTTCCTCTTCATTCATTTTGTCTTGAGGCTGACTATGATTACTCACACATAATCCATGCACAAGGTTCAGGGCAGTATCCCCACGTCATAAATTTGTATATTTTCAGTAGAAAGCTATCCGGCTGCAAGCTAGCCTAGCTTAGCAAAAATGAATGGAAGCGGATATGGACCACTAGCCTATATTAACCCTTTCACTGCTGCACTACCAACTGGTTAACCCTTTCACTGTGATAATACAGAAGGTTAACCCTTTCACTGCCACACGACAAAGGGTTAAAACGTGGAAGGCACAGAGAGGAAATTGGTATCTGTCATCTGTTTGACTCTGGAGAAGACGGTAAGCACATTTCCCATAATGTTGCTTTGTTCCTTTTAACACATTAATTGCCAATAATGCCATGCGTTGAGTGCCAACAACGAGTAAACTCGTTTTTATGATCGTTTTTTCTTTTATTCGCTATTGGCATTCATAATTCATCCAGGAAGCCTCCGGGAGCCAGCTGGAGCCTGGTGGATTTCGGGGGAGTTACACTCCACTCTAAAGCGGAAGTGGCGCTCTGTGCATTGGGGGAAAAGCTCCGCCAGAGAAATCTTGTAACGTGGATCAATATACACACCTTGAGTGCATTGGATCGCTTTCGAGACGCAATAATCGATATGCTTTCGTCTAGGGCTGCAACGATTAGTCGACATAATCGACGACGTCGATCATAAAAACTTGTCGACTCGCCAGCTGAAGACAAAGCAGAGGAACAGATTGGACATTGAGCATGACCTCAGAGTTGCTTTGTCTACCATCACCCCAGACTTTGAGACTCTTGTCAGGAGCAAACAACATCCCCAGTTATCCCATTAGTTCCCTGGGATGTTAAGCTAAGAAGTCTGCTAAGAAGGATATATTATTTATTATTATTATTTAATTTCATTGTGTTTTTAGCCCTAGTTGCACTTTTGTTGCAACACCAGTTATCCCATTAGTTCCCCCAAACTTACTGTCAGTCTGTTATGTTAAGCTAAGAAGTCTGCTAAGAGCCCGGAAAAGGAGCCGCGCCCACAGGAAGCAGAGATGGAGGGTGTGACAGAAATAATTGTTAGATTAGTCGACTTATCGAAAAAATAATCGACAGATTAGTCGACTACCAAAATAATCGTTAGTTGCAGCCCTACTTTCGAAGTTTATTGTGTCATACAAACGGAAAATGGATCTAGCGGATCAACGTCAAATAATTGGAATTTTCTTTCTCCAGACGCATCGGCCAGAGGTAAGAGGAATCTAACGTTATTTCCAGCTCGATTGTCCATTTATTTCATTGCAATCTGTCCGATCAACGTATGGTGTCTTACTAAAGAAAGCCGTTAGTGACAATCAAGGAATCATAAACACCCCCCCCCCCCCCTTTTCTTCACGCATGATGGAGCATAATGTATAGCGATCATATGCATTTGACATTTTTTATATAGCGTGTATAGGAACGAAACGCCAATCGATAATGTATAACGCGCGTCTGGGCCTATAGCGCGTTCTAGGAATTACTGCTATACAGTCTAAAAACATACATGTTCTTGATGGTACTAACACGACAATGTATGAATGGAAAAATATAACGTTTCCACATCCGGGACGATAGATACCCGATGTTGAAGGGGCCATAGTAATGTCGATATAGCTATAATATTTTAAAAGTTATAGCCCTGCAAAGAAGGTGAGCCACTCCATAATGGTTACAGCACTGGCAGAGAGTGGTAAAGATGGGAATACTGCATGGCACCCAATGTGTTAAAGTATATTGTGGCAATTCCAGGTGTAGGGGTGGCAGAATAAACAACAAACAGACGGGTTGTAGTTCCCAAAATAATACTTTTCTTTATTTTCTAATAAACAAACAGACGTTTCACTCTTCTCACTCTCTCTCTGACTTTATATTAATTCTGTCTGCCGGGCGGCGTCTCCGCTCCGCGGTCTGTCTCCTTCCCCCTGCTACGAGAGAGTGAGAGGGTGATCTTGGGCTCCATAGGGAGGTGTAGTGGTTACGTCATTTTCGTTTTTTCCTGTTCCACCCTCTGTTCCACTTAATGTATTTTCCCATTGACCATTTTTAAATCGGCTCATTTCAGATAAATAAAGCATTAACGTTGGCATGGTGTACCTTTCTGTGCGTATTTATCCACAATCTATAGCTCAACATTAAAATATTCGCAATTAATCTCAAAGGTAGCAAAATAACCGTTTATGTTTTCGTTCGCTGGGAAACTACACTGCTATTTGGCGCTGCTGAATGACGTCACCACAGCGTAGTCTCCTGCCTGTAGTCACAGACCTAGGATCAGATTTCCCTTACATTCGATAAGCTTAACAATTCGTACAATGGGAAAATAACTGACCCTGAATCTGTGGCTAGTATCTCTCTGGTGATCATATCCATTTATCAGATGAAGCCAAACACTATTTCTAAAAGCAACAACCACGTTATCATTATTTGTATTCACTGCATATTAAATCACTGTAAATACTAATGTAAATCATTGTTTCGTTGTACATATTGTGTATAGTTTATAACGTTATTGTTTTTACGGCGGGCTCTACATGCCCCGATTTAAAATGGTTATCTCCTCTTTGTATACTTTTTAGAGAATATGCTATACAGCGTTATATATATTGTTCTTATTTACTTTTGTCCTCACAGACAAAGTATTCTGCCAGGGAACTTATGGACACGACAGTAGTAGTTATAAGGTTTTTGAGCTTGTAACATTAGTTAGCTATCGTGGCATCAGCCGGCATGATGCATGCAGTGCACAGTGCACTCGCTCCCGAAACGCCTCTACATGCCCCGATTTAAAATGGTTAATGACAGTAGACATTGCTAACGTCTAGTACGTTTAGCGAGGTAACGTTAACGTTAGCTAGCTTGCTGGACGTGACGTGGATCAGGCGACAGCACTGAACAGGCTCCCTAGTGAACAACAGGCTGCCTACTGGTAAGTGTAGTTCTTTTTTTACGACAAATTAAAAACCTTATAACTACCTTTATTTCAACCAAAAATGCTTAAACAATAATGCTAGTGGTAGAAGGGAACTAATTTTATGCAAACATGGAAAGCTTGCCAATGTTCATGCGGCAGAATTGTTACAATAGCCGATAATCCATTTTCCCAATGATGAATCTCTATACGGGTGGAACAACCAGTGTCGTCAGACTATACCTCCCTATTAACACATCCACCGCCATAAACGGCTTACGACGGGTTTGCTGGTCATGCGAATTCCGCCAAGCCACGGCGTACAACGTTATTGAGATCATATTTAATTTTTTCGCCATGGTGTTCATAATTCAGCCACCCAGCCTCGGCTGAGACAGTGGGACTCGGCACAACCGTGCAACGCTTCAATACCGCCGCCTTGTGGATGATCGGGCGAGTTATAACCGGAAATTAATCTCTGGTGATATCGGTGCATCTGGGAAATCCGTCTGGCAGTCGCAAATTGTTGCGGGACTCTAGACACACATCCGTGTATATGGATCGCTGCCATAACTCAATAATCTATATGATTTGGGCGTTTATTGCGCCATACCAACCGGAAATGGATCTAGTCGATCGACGTCAAATAAGTGGGATCTTTTTCCTCCAGTCTCATCGGCGAACGGTAAGAGGACAGTAACGTTACTTTCAGCTTGATTGTTTATTCTTTTCAATACAAACCGCTCTGATCAATATATCACCCATACTACATAAAGCATTTACTGACGATCACGGAATTATAAATGACCCCCCCCCCCCCCTTTCATCCGCGCATGATTAGTCATAACGTTTAGGATCGTATTCAGTTGGATTTTCTAATATAGCGTGTAACGCGAATAAACTGCAATCGAAAAAGTATAACGTTCCTACATCCTGAACGATAGATAATCGATGTTGAATGGGCCATAGTAATGTCAATTTAGCAATACAATTTAAAAAGTTATAGCCCTGCAAAGAAGGTGAACATCTCCATTCAGGTAGCATATTTACATAAACAAAAGAGAACAGGGCAGAATTCAATTCAAAAACAAGTATTTTCTCCATACACAGGTAATAAACCCAGACGAAATTTAGATTCTCAACTGGAAAATCTCACCATCATGCTTTTTTAGAAATAGTCAGTAAAAAAGTAAGTAAAAGTAAAAGTAAAAAAAAAATATATATAGCATCATTATGGAATGTAACTAAAGTAATGTGCAATAAAAATACTTGTAAAAAGTAAAAGTAAAGAGGAATATTCAATATACATATATACACTATATAGACTACTGTACATCAGAGAGAGACTACTGTACATCAGATAGCTACTGTACATCAGAGAGAGATACTACTGTACATCATAGAGCTACTGTACATCAGACAGAGAGACTACTGTACATCATAGAGAGACTAATGTACATCAGAGAGACTACTGTACATCAGACAGAGAGAGACTACTGTACATCAGATAGATACTACTGTACATCAGACAGAGAGAGAATACTGTACATCAGAGATAGACTACTGTACATCAGAGAGCTACTGTACATCAGACAGAGAGAACCTACTGTACATCAGAGATATATACTACTGTACATCAGAGAGCTACTGTACATCAGAGAGAGACTACTGTACATCAGATAGACGACTGTACATCAGACAGAGAGAGACGACTGTACATCAGAGAGATACTACTCTACATCAGACAGAGAGAGACTACTGTACATCAGAGAGATACTACTGTACATCAGCCAGAGAGATACTACTGTACATCAGAGAGAGACTACTGTACATCAGAGAGCTACTGTACATCAGAGATATATACGACTGTACATCAGATAGCTACTGTACATCAGAGATAGATACTACTGTACATCAGAGAGAGCCTACTGTACATCAGATAGACTACTGTACATCAGAGAGAGACTACTGTACATCAGACAGAGAGATACTACTGTACATCAGAGAGAGACTACTGTACATCAGAGAGCTACGGTACATCATACAGAGAGATACTACTGTACATCAGATATTTACTGTACATCAGATATATACTACTGTACATCAGATAGCTACTGTACATCAGAGAGAGACTACTGTACATCAGAGAGACTACTGTACATCAGACAGATAGAGACTACTGTACATCAGAGAGATACTACTGTACATCAGACAGATATAGACTACTGTACATCAGATAGAGACTACTGTACATCAGACAGATATATACTACTGTACATCAGAGATATACTACTGTACATCAGAGAGCTACTGTACATCAGAGAGAGATACTACTGTACATCAGATAGCTACTGTACATCAGAGAGATACTACTGTGCATCATATATATATACTACTGTACATCAGAGAGCTACTGTACATCAGACAGAGATACTACTGTACATCATAAAGAGACTACTGTACATCAGACAGAGATATACTACTGTACATCAGATAGAGATCACTGTACATCAGACATAGATAGACTACTGTACATCAGAGAGAGACTACTGTACATCAGAGAGCTACTGTACATCAGATATATACTACTGTACATCAGAGAGCTACTGTACATCAGACAGATAGGCTACTGTACATCAGAGAGATACTACTGTACATCAGAGATATACTACTGTACATCAGACAGAGAGAGACTACTGTACATCAGATAGAGACTACTGTACATCAGACAGAGAGAGACTACTGCACATCAGAGATAGACTACTGTACATCAGACAGAGAGAGACTACTGTACATCAGAGAGAGACTACTGTACATCAGAGAGACACTACTGTACATCAGATAGCTACTGTATATCAGAGAGATACTACTGTACATCAGAGAGCTACTGTACATCAGAGAGATACTACTGTACATCAGAGAGACTACTGTACATCAGACAGAGAGACTACTGTACATCAGAGAGAGACTACTGTAGATCAGAGAGACTACTGTACATCAGACAGATAGAGACTACTGTACATCAGAGAGATACTACTGTACATCATATACATATATATATGTGTGTGTGTGTGTGCGACATTGTACTGTGCTGTACTGTGCTGTCCTGTATGTGCTCAACTGTGCCACAATTCGAAACAGTTTCTGCCAATGACGAGACAGAGGGCTACATCACAATGCTTGCATTTCCAGGGAGTCAGGGTCCTTTTCCCCTCTTTGTGACACTGCTGGCAGATCCTGCGGCCATGTGTGGCTTTCTGTCTGACGTCCTCTGTAGGTGCTGCGATGGCAACAGGGAGATGCTCTACCTTCCTGTCAAGAGGAGCTAGTGTGATGTCCACGCCACACAACTCACGCGCTATCTCGCACATGAAGTCCTTGTGAGTCATGTGTGCCTCCTGTTTTGACTTACTGATTTCACAGTGGAGGATGTAGGCGTTGGTGCTCGCGATGTCCACAAAGTGGAAGAACATGGTCCGGTACCAGTGGGAAGTTCTGTGGTGTGTGGAGTAGTACTGGATCAGCTGGTCTGAAAGGTCAACTCCGCCCATGAATTTGTTGTAGTGAATGATGGGGTTGGGACAACGAAACATCTTGGTCATCCAGAGCCCATGATCCTTCAAGATTCAAGAGATTCAAGAGTTTTATTCATCACATACATAACAGGCATACAGTGAAATGCGGGTGGCCATGCCCGCTTCGATTGTGCAATAATACAAAATAATAAAATAGACATAATAAACAGGTATAAAAATACATAAAGCATATACCTTTACTCTCCTCTGGACCATGTCTGTAGGTTGAAGGACCGCTGGGTGGACGGTGGAGCATGCAGACACCTAGACAGAATAGAATAGAATAGAAATTAATCATCCACAGGGAAATTTTACACTACAAATCGCTCACAGTAGATGAGTACATACCTCCTTTGTGTCTATCCACTTGGTGAAGACCAGGGATCCCTCTCTGATCCATCTAATGGAGCCTCTCTCCGACTTCGTGGTGAGGGCATTTGGTCTGCCCTTGGGACACCCTTTCCGGTTGTCCCTGTACGTACCACAGGCTCCAAACTTCATGGCAAGCAAGTCCAGGAACAGCTTGGGACTGGTGTAGAAGTTGTCGACGTAGATGTGGTATCCAGTCCCAAGGTACGCTGGCTGAATAATAATAATAATAACAATAATACATCAATTAGGTATAGCACTTTCCAAATGCTCAAAGACACTTTACAGAGCAAAATAAACAATACAGTTTTAGTAGAACAAATATTATACCTGAATGAGATCGACAACGGCATCATAGGTCAGACCGTGTGCAGTTGTCGGTGCGTGTATTTTGCCGAGGTAGACGTTGAAGTTCAGAGTGTAGCCGTTATCGGAGTCGGCCAGCACAAACAGCTTGATCCCCCGTTTTATTGGCTTGTCCTTCATGTACTGGGTGGGTAGATAGATAGATAGATAGATAGATAGATAGATAGATAGATAGATAGATAGATAGATAGATAGATAGATAGATAGATAGATAGATAGATAGATAGATAGATAGATAGAATAGTTTATTGATTTAGAATGGAATAACGTATATACATTTGAACAGGTATACATGTGTGGACGTGGTGTTTGTAGTGTCATGATGTGTGGTATAAAAAGAAAAAAATACCTGGGTCATGCCAGTATGCGCCTTTGTCGCCACCATTCGCTCATCCACCGCCAGGTTCTTTTTTGGGTGGTAATGGGCCTTGCAGGAATCAAGAATGTCGTCCATCAGAGGCTTGATCCTGGACAGAACAAAGTCACGCATAAGAATAACAAAACAAATTGCCTAAGAATAAAATAGGCCTAAGAATAAGATAATAATAGAGTACGTACCGAGACAGCTTGTCATACTGCGGTGTTCCCTTCTTGGCGTCATTGGTGTCATCATCCACTGGATCGCTCATGTGGAGGTTCCATCGGATCGACCTGAAGTCAAAGTCAGCTTTATTGTCGCTTCTCATAACATAGGACACTATAAACATAAGTAACATATGGGACACGATGTACATACACTATACAAGACTATATATTATACCTGCATCGGTCCCGGACCATGACCAGCCTTGTAAATGGCACAGATAGCATGTGCTGTACTTTCCAGTAGTCCGGGATGGAAGGCAGATGGAGGAGCGCCGTGAACAACTCCAGGCCGATGAATTTGGACATCTCCTCCGTGATGACATCCACCCACTTGTGCTTCTGGCCCCGAGCTGTCTTTCTTGCAGCATACTTGTTCGTGTTGTCAGCCACGGTCTTCATTGAACCTAGGGAGAAAAACAACATAAACAGATCTTTAGGGGAGTATGCTGCGTGGGCATCAAGCTGGGGTCCTGGGGTCCTGCAAGGCATGAAACGGCTGACTGGCGGGGCTTGGTCAGGATCCTTTTCAGTCTTCCAGGGTGTCCGATCTGCCTGGGCTGCGGGTCTTCGCCTGGACCGGGACCTGGCAAGGGTGCTTCCGGTCGATGTTCCAAGTAAATCATCATCATCATCATCATCATCATCATCATCATCATCATCATCATCATCATCATCATCATCATCGCTGTGTAGACAATGACATGTAAACACTTTATGTTCAACTTTTATGAACAGTTTTATAAACAAAACCACTAACTTCCATAATAAGTCTGTCTCACCTGTCTGGGTCATTTGACCTGGCCGGGCCACTCCTGGCTGGGCCTTTTCCCCTTGTCCTTCCGGTCGTTGTTCCCCGCCTGGCTGGGCCTTTGCCCCTTGTCCTTGGTCCAAGTTGTTCTGGTATCTCATCGCTGTAGACAATACTAAATACTTTATTTTCAACTTTTATGAACAGTTGAACAGTACATCATACAGCAAGCAACCCTTTTATTTAGTTTCTTACCTGGTCCTGATCAACACAAAGAAGTGACCCCCCCACCCCCCATCAACACAAAAGAAGTGACCACCCCACCCCCCATCAACACACAGACACACACACTGTCCCCCCATTGCTCACACACAACGCTCTCTCAACATTCCATTCTGTATATTGTGTAAGATGTGACCACCCCACCCCCCAGTTGTAGCCATCCACACACACACACACACACACACACACACACACACACACACACACACACACACACACACTCTGTATATTGCAAAGTCTGCAAGCAATAAAATAAAAAATAAAAAGCAATAACAGTGTCTCACCTGTCGGTCTCATGAATGGCTTCCCCAGCCTCCTCTCCTCTCATTCCTCTCCTAGTCCTGTGTACAATTCCATGTAGAAATACATTATTTTCAACTATACTAAGTGTTTTATTCAAACGTTGTACATGTGTGAGGTGTTTCCCAGACAGAACAGTGAGATAATATAGCTGTACAGTACCTGTCGAGGACGAAAGATGGGTCATCGTCGGAGCCAGATTGTTCACATACTTCCGAGCCCGATTCCGGGCCAATTACAGCATCAAATTCCACGTCAACTTCGAAATAATCTTCGCGTATAGGACGCACTACAACTCGCTTCTCCATGATACCAATTTTTTTTCCAAAAAGTCACATTTTATACACAAACTTGCTCCGACAATTTTCCGACTGTTAGCTTCCAAAACACGAGGTTGAGTGAATGGAAAAGTCTAGAATCTTCTGGAAGGAGGTAGGCCTGGGTCTACATCTTCCGTTTCCGTTTACAGTGTGATGATACGATATTCCTAGCCAAAGTTATTCAACAAATACAAAATACATGTGGCACATTTTACGCACGCGTAAAAGTTTTATAGCGCGAATTTAAATTATCCTGGTTCAGTTATTTATTGTTTAATCAACACGAAATAAAAAGTAGCGTGTAGTTTCAAGCTCACGTCATAATGCTACGTCGGAAAAAACCCGGAAATTGACTACATTTCCCAGGCAGATCACGTCAAACAACGACGTCATTCTATCGCGCCGGCGATATCAGGGCCTAAGAGGGCCAATCGTAGCATACCTTTAAAAGCATTCACAGTAGGAAGTGCCTGTAGACAAAGTTTTACTTGCAACGTATTCCATAAAAAGGGAGCATAGTGGGAGAATGCAGCTTTACCAAGCTCTGACTGCATCAAAGGAACATTTAACAGCATCTCATTTGCTGCTCGTCTGGTATTAAAAAAGCAAGTATAAAAGGACAGAAGTCTGGAGATATATAAGGGCAGCTTACCTAGCAATGACTTAAGGATAAAAATCAACATGTGTGATTGTCTTCTTTGGTACAGAGAGGACCATCCTAATGACTGATACAAAGTGCAGTGGTGGATGCAAGAGCCTGCACCCGTTACAAAACGTATGGCAGTATGGTACGCAGAATCCAGCTTTTTAAGCAGGGAGGAAGGAGCATGCATATAGATTACATCGCCATAGTCTAATACAGGCAGAAAGGAACTCTGCACAATTCTCTTCCTGGCTTCAGACGGGAAACATTTCTTTAACCGGAAGAAAAAGCCCAGTTTAGGTCTACGTTTTCAGATTGCAGAACATGGTATTTTCTCAAGCAGACAGATGTAAACACGAATCTGTGTTGCATGTACCTGACAAACTGAACTGTTTGTATTACAGTCATATTCCAACTTAACTGAATGCACATGTGTGTGTGTGGACTACTGTACTATTACAGGTATTTATTTTTTATGAATAATTAAATATCGATACTTGGCGTCCCTGTATCGATACAGTATCGCCACGCAAAGTATCGCGATACTACTACGTATTGATTTTTCCCCCACCCCTAATAAATATATTATAGTATTAATTAATGTAGTGTTTTTTTTCTTCAAATGTAGCCAAGATTAGGCCTACAGACCATCAAAACAGCAGTCAAAGTGTATATTTTCAGCACTACGTTTGTTTACCAATGATTTGAACTCAATCAGCGCCAGACCGCCAGGACCCCCGAAAACCCGAGTATAGTCGGGTTTTCATCATTATTTCTTTTATTAAATATTTTTTTCATTTCTCTCACACGGACCTCAGGGTTACCATAGGGAATCTCTGAGATCGCTAGAGTGCAATACCGGCCGGATCCAGGTAGGTGGCAGTATCGCCCACCCTTAGAAACCTTTTTTTCACACACAGTGTTACATTCAAATGTCTCCGGGCGCAGTTTTCTTGGTCAGGCGAGTCTAGAGGATGGCATTGAAACGCGTCCAATGCCCCCGATGCATGTGTTGTGGTGGATTATGTTGGCGACACGATGGACACCAATACTGGAAATCACGATCAGACAATTGGAATATTCTTTTTGGGGTACCTCCTAGTGAAGGTAAGGACTATATGACATCAATCCTGCTTTGATCCAACCATGATTTCACATTGATCGTTGCAACCATGTGTAACGCACTCCAGAGCGTATGCCGTTGGTGACGATCAAAGCATAAAAAAACGACCCCCCCCCCCCCCCTTTCATGCATTCATGATGAAACATAATACCTATTATATACATTTGATTTGGAAATAGTAGCGTGTCCAGGCGAGCAACGCCAACGCTTCTAGTAAAATTCACGTATTGCTCCATAGCGCTGTTTCCTGGAATTAGCCAGGATCACTCTGAAACTATACTTATATTCACCACGGTATAACACACGAACGTATACATGAAAAAATGCATTATTTTTCACATATTGAACGATGGATAGTTTATGTCAAATGAGCCATAGTATTGTATCCATAGCTATAATATAGAATATAGATATAGCCCTGGAAACACCGCCATGCAGCCCTATCTCTTAGAGTGGTGGCACAGTAGGAACTAATATGCTCTAGGCCTCTGGCGCTGAATGAGTTAAGTGTTATAGAATACATGTGAGTTTATATAGAAATATCAGCGCATTGAGTCAGAAACCAGCACATATTGACGTGAGCCTACCTCCGGTCAATGATCTCTAACTACACACCCTCAAGACCCCTACGCTCTGCATCTTATGGCCGTCTCAGACCCACTCCTATCCGAGCTCCGGGAGGGTCATCAAGGAGAAGCCGCCTTTTCTCAGTCCTTGCCCCACAATGGTGGAATGAACTGCCCACCCCAGTTAGGACAGCCGAAACCCGTCCAATCTTTCGCCGTCGACTAAAGACGCACTTCTTCAACCATTATCTGAAATAAAAAAAAAATTAAATCTAACCCTAACTAACCTTACTGTCATGCACTTGTCCTAATAAACTAACCTACACTGTATCACTCAACACTTTGATGAACATTGTTACTCAGCTGATAGAGTGCTGTCTTGTTGTACAAAACGTGTAAGTCGCTCTGGATAAACGCATCAGCTAAATGACAAAATGTAAATGTAGAGGTCTAAGCACTCGCCTAGCACCGCAGAGACTCAGGGTTCGATCCCCACTGTGAGCGGTACCTCCGGCTTGGTCAGTCATCACTACCAACGCAATTGGCAGTGTTTGTGGGTGGGGTATGATTTCTGGTTGCTCCTCGCTGACAGGTGAAAAATAAGCAGCTGGCGACTACACATGTATTGGGGGAGGCATGTGGTAGTCTACACCCTCCCCAGACTGACAGTAGGGCAGCGCAACGACCAAGGAAGGGAATTGGCATAACGATTAAATAGGAGGATGACATTTTTTTTATTTTTTTTTAAAGCTCAAAGGCAATTTGTGCTATTCCTGTCTCCCTTCCATATGCATACACGCATCACTAAAGAGGTGGCGATCAAAGGGACAAGGATTCAAAGGTGTGAAGCATTATCAGATGAATGGGAGGTCGCTGATTGTGTCTTAGCCAAGGGAGCAGCTGTGTGGATCGGGCCCATGTTCACGGACATCGATCTGCAAACTGCAGCACCTCCCAAGTCCAGCTGATCTATACAAAACACAGACTGTGTAATGCGCTCATCTTCACTGCTGTCGAGGCGATCCAGTGGACTGCTGCTGAGCTCCGTGTGCAGAGAGCTGTAAACATAGTTATTTCTTGGAGATCACAGTGGTGCTGTGGCTCCCTTTGTTTATCCCTATAGACGGTGATTTGTGGCCACGTTTGATGAAGGATGCATCAAATGTCCTGGGCAGCATGTCGAAGTGTCCTTGAGCAAGACACTTAACCCCTAATTGCTACCGATAAGCAGGTTGGCACCTTGCATGGTTGCCCCCGCCGTCTGTGAATGTGAGTGAATGGGTGAATATGAGGGACAAAATTGTAAAGCACTTTGGATAAAAGTGCTATATAAATGCACCATTTTCCATTACCATATTTATGGGTTATATGCAGGTGTATTCAGACAGATATGGATGTATATATATATGCAGTAAATATAAATATATAAATGTGTGTATATATATGGTATATACAGTATACAGCACTATTGTACTATTAGTTAGGACGTTGAGTATCCAGTTGCAGACAGGGAGTGTAGTGGCCGACTGTCACTCCCCGAATGTGCTGGCGTCATGATGCACCCATAATTAATTCTCTACTCGGTAACAAAGTTTGTGATGTAAATATAGAATAATGTCCAATTTGCGGCTGGTACAGTTTGCAGGGTTTTATTGTCCAAAAGTGAATGATAGTGAATAAATGGTTAAATTAGAACAGTTGTCAATTGTTCCATTTGTCAGTTCCAAACAGTGAGACAGGTAGGAAAAACGAATCTCCATAACAGATGCATGAAATTACAGTAATCAGCTAGGTTACTTATAGAGGAGGTGCTATAATGGAGGTGGTGTGCCCCCTAGTGTTCAAACATAAATAACCTCTAGTCTAAACGATATGAATTCTAATATTCTAGTGGCGGCTACGTGGCGTAGTGGGCAAGGCGCTCACCACGAATGACGGAGACGCTGGGCTTGCCTGTTCGAGCCCAGCGCTCCACATTGCTTTCAGTTTAGCTGGTCGTTCATACTAATACACATTGGCCGTATTAGGGGGTGGGAAACTGATGGGTGGGGATCGGGCGTTGTGGACAGCGACTCCTACAGGTCGGTTGGTGCGCCTGCGCAGTAGAATCAGGAAGTGTCGGGGGCAGCATGAGCCTCCCACGCGTTACTCCTCGCCACTGAGAAATCGAGCTGCGCACGTGAAAAGATGTGACTGCTGTTACCTCAAGTATCGGAGGGGACTTGTGCTATGTATGACTTAGTCCACATTGCAGCCGGCTAGTGGGAGGCAAGAAACAGCGTTCGTGACAGGGGAGGGTTGAATTGGATGATACGAAATTGGGATGGGAGAAAATATAGAAAATGGGAGAAAAAGTGGATAAAAAAAAAATTTATTCTAATATTCTAGCAATACAAATCCACCAAGTCGGTTTCTGCTTCTACAGGGAGGTTACTGTCGATGTCCTTGGTGTCTACAAGGTCACTAAGTTTGGAGAGGATGATGGTGTTGAATACTGAGCTGAAGTTGATGAACAGCATTATATATAGATAGATATACTGTATATTAAGAAAGGAGCAAAGCAATGAGGTGAACTAACATTAATGTCAGTACTCAAGTTAAAAGTAAAAAATGGAGCCAGCTATAAAATAGATCAATGAATTAAGATAGGTGAGCACTATTGCACAGTTTTAGAAATGGTGTTAAACAGTCTGATAGCTGAGGGGACAAAAGGGTGGATGTCAGTTTCCATGATAGCCTGCACCTTACTCTCATGTGGGTATTGCACTCATCCAGGTGGGAGAGTGTCCTCCGTGCTCCTCAGTTTCAGTTTATTTTAAAAAGGATAGTACACATTAATAAAACATTCTCTAAATGTGTCAGTTTTAGCCAGTTGGCTAATTCACAACTGTAGTCCTTTTGGCAAGATGTTATAAGACCGACAATACACCTAGAACAGAAGCATTAAAAGTAAAACACTATAGGAAGTGCAAAATCACGATCAGAGAGAGTTGGTTTCTTTGACCACACATGAGTGTGTATCATTTATTAGCATACTGTGACAACCACAACAAACCAAGCGTAGAGCTAATATGGCCGACCAATCTACCCACAATCCCCCATGTCCTTAAAGTGACAGTGTAGGTGAAGGTGTAAGTGCCCACTACATATTATGTCCCCCCAGAATTCACCCTACTAACTCAGAAAATGGGTCAGTAAACGGACCTCCCGACCATAAATGCTCAGAATAACCGGAGCTTGCATGTGGGATACCGCGGGACCCCCTGGAGCCTTGTGGTGACGAGGAGGGCAAAGGGCAAGGTGGCTATTGGGCGATGAGGGATTCAAAAGTGCCGTATGGTGATGGCGTTTAACCCGGGGATGTCGCCCTCACCGCGGGGGCTGTGCGAGTGCAACGGGGTGATCCACATCCAAGTGAGCTGGCTTAAGCCGGTCCACCGAGACATGTTCCGAACAAAGGTTTTACTTCCCGGCTGTAGGACCCGAAATAGGCCATCGTAGGGGAGTTGAAATGACCCGCGGTGGGCATCGTGCCGTATGAACACATACTGTATTTTGTGGCCTGGATGCCGGGCGGGATAAGAGTCTGTGGCAAACCATGCTGCGAGGTGGGGACCGGCGCAAATGCCCTGGCGTTCTCCAAGAGCGAAGCCCGTTGTTGGGTCGCAGACCAGGGGTCTGTGGTGTCAGGCAAAACCTCCCCGGGACACACAGCGGTTGGCCATAGACCAGCTCAGCTGATGATGACTGGAGATCCTCCTTGGGGGCGGTCCTGAGACCCAACATGACCCACAGGAGCCTGTTGACCCAACTACCATCGCTAAGGGTAGCTCGGAGAGCGGCCTTCATGGACCGGTGAAACCGATCAGTTGTGGATGACAGCGGAACGGCCTCTGCCCACCGAGTGGTTCTGTCCACCAATGTGAGGAGGTATGTGAAACCATGTGATGGAGGTAGTGGACCCACCAGGTCCACATTCACATGGTCAAACCTCCTTTCGGGCACGGAGAACTGGGCCAAAGGAGCCTTAATGTGGTGGTGCACCTTAGCACACTGGCACATCACACAGGTCTTAACCCACCCGCTCGCATCCTTTTTCAGCCCGTGCCAAAATAATTTGGTTGACACCTGCTTTGGAGATGCCCTGTTTCCGGGATGAGAGAGACCATGCATGACATCAAAAACATGACGTCTCCAACTGCTGGGCACAACCGGTCGCGGCCGTCCAGCCTAAGTGCTGTGATGGCTGTCCTGTAGGCCTGAACATCCAGGTCGGAAACCTGATCTGAGGCCATGCGTGCATAATCCTAACCCACATGGACGGCCCTGACTTAAGGCCTGAGAGAGACAGTCCGCCACTAGATTGTCCCTGCCTGCGACGTGCTGAATGTCTGTAGTGAACTCAGAGATATATGACAGATGTCTCTGCTGACGGGCAGACAATGGCTCAGTCACTTTGGCCATAGCAAATGTCAGTGGCTTGTGGTCTACAAACGCTGTGAACGAACGGGCCTCCAGCAGGGAACGAAAATGCCACACGGCTAGATAGAGGCCAAGGAGCTCCCTATCAAAAGTGCTATATTTGCACTCATTAGGTCGAAGCTGCCGGCTAAAAAACGCAAGTGGCTGCCAAGACCCGCTCACCCACTGTTCATATACCACTCCAACAGCATGGTCTGAAGCATCAGTGGTGATGGCAACAGGGGCGTTGGGAAGCGGGTGTGCCAACCTGGTCGCATTGGCCAGGGCGGTTTTGGCATTGACACACGCCTTGCGTCTCTTGTCCATCCAGTCCACCACATGTTTGGCGACTTTACCCCTGAGAGCCTCGTACAGAGGTCGCATTAGCTGAGCAGCCCGGGGGACAAACTGATGGTAAATATTTACCATGCCAAGGAACTCTTGCAGAGCCTTGATGGTGGGTGGCAGTGGAAAATGTGTTATGGTGTCAACCTTAGCTGGGAGGGGGACTGCCCCTTCTTTGGTGACGCGGTGCAAAAGGAAATTGATTACAGAAAGTCCAAACTGGCATTTATCTGGGTTAACTATGAGCCCATGCTGACTGAGTCGGTGGAAAAGGGTCCGGAGATGGGACAAATGCTCCGCCCTGGAGGTACTGGCGACCAGGATGTCATCTAAATAGACAAACAAAAAAGGCAGGTCCCGTAACACAGTCAATCAGGTGCTGGAATGTCTGTGCAGCGTTTTTAAACCCAAATGGCATGCATAAGAACTCGAATAATCCAAAAGGAGTAATCACAGCTGTTTTACTGGATGTCCACTGGGTGGACCGGCACCTGGTGGTATCCTTGAACTAAATCTTTGAAAATATGAGTTTCCGGGCCAGGTGGGTGGAAAAGTCCTGAATGTGTGGAACCGGGTATCGGTCCGGTGTCGTTACCTCGTTAACCCTTTTGGTGCCGTCAGGGCCGCCTGGGAGAAATGCGAGGCCCTGTGCGAGATTTTTTTTTTCATACAGTCAACATATTCTTAAATAATAGCGCTGCCCGAGGCTGGGCATGATACAGTCAACATATAGCAAGAGAGAGAGCGAGAGAGAGCTCCCGTTCTACAGTCAATATACAGTGTTATCGCTGCACATACCCGGCAATGCCCCTGACCCTCCACCAGAGCAAGGCCAGAGAGAGAGAGAGAGAGAGAGAGAGAGAGACACATTGGAAAGAAACAACCCAAAACCAGAGCAAATTGAAATGCTATTTGGCCCTAAACAGAGAGTACACAGTGGCAGAATACCTGACTACTGTGACTGAAGATCCTTGACTAGGTACAGACTCAGCGAGCACAGCCTAGCCATCGAGAAAGGCTAGGCAGACTGTGTGTTAGAAAGAGAGAGAGAGAGAGAGAGAGAGAGCATGTGTGTTTGTGTGTTAGAGAGAGAGAGCATGTCTGTGTGTGTGTGTGTTAGAGAGAGAGCATGTATGAGAGAGATAAGCAAAGATGAGCCCCTAAAGGATATTCAACTTTTAATGGAAGAACAAAACAGAAGGAAAAGATAACTTCACAAAGGCAACATGAATATACATAGATCCAAAAGGACAAAGATCAACACTTAAATCCAAAGAGAAGAGGGTCTATACCAGAGAAAACAAAGTAGCAAGGAGCCAATGGCTGACATCAGCTAAATAGGCTAACTGCAAATAGAGTAGCCAGGTACTGACACCAGGCCACACACAGCTTTGGCCAACGCTACCCAAGCTACACAAACGAACAAGACAATTCACACACAGCACATGTCGTATCTCCAAATGTTGTGAAGTAACATATGTTTTGCCTGGAAAAAAACATCGTTATTAACAAAACATTCGGGAGGGGAAGGAAGGAAGAGTGGGGTAATGTCCAATGGACATCTTACCTGCACCAAGGAACTCAGGGCGAAAGGCCGCAACACAGGTATCCACGTTGACGAAAGGCCTCTCGCTGGCGGGACAAAAAGAAGCTATGGCCGGGGCCTTGTCATGGTGCAGGCCCGACTACATCTTCTGTCAAAGATGATGTCGTAGTCAGAGTGCCAGGGCCTGCTATTCTCACGGCTAATGTCAATGGTCGTAGCACAAGCTAACAGCTAACTCTAGGCTAACTGATAGCATCAAGCTAACGTTCCCAGCCGAGCGAAAACGAGCAGCTAACGTCGTAGCTAAACAGCTAACTGGCTAACAGTTAGCTCAACCCGGCTAACGCAGAAGCAAGCTATGCAGCTACCACTGAAAAACTGTACAATGTGAGAAAAGCAATACAGGCCAACACTTCAGACACTGTTTTCCTCTTCTCATCCGAAGAGAGAAGGGAAAAAGAAGGCAATACACGTCCCACTACAGAGTGGTGTTTACCATAGCGGTGCCGGCAACAAGTCCCTCGCGGACTATAGCTGACTTGAGCATGGAGATATTCTCATAATGAAACACCAAGCTCACCTCCCTCGCACCAGGTGCTGACACCAGGCCACACACTGTTAGCTACTACAACAGCTAGCCGGCCCGTTTGGCTCCCGAGAGAGAGAGAGAGAGAGAGATATCCACGGCAGGAATAGAATAGAGTGCATTAAAAACTCACCAAACGTCCAAGAGGATGGAGACAACCGCATGGAGTTGACGAAGTTCATCTGCCGAATGACCGTCCTCTTCATCTTGGCATAACAATGCTGCACGCGCTCTCTCTAGGTTAGCTAACGCTAGTTAGCCTTTAGCTAAGCTAGCTACTAGCCGACATCATCATGGCTATCCCGACTGAACCACACGTTAGCACTCACTATTATAACGTAGCTAAAGCTAACTAGCTGTCCCTGCCTTTAGCCGGGATGGCTAGCCTGACTGAACTGTCTAACATGCAACAACTTTCATCTTCAGTCCATCTGCCGAATGACCGTCCTTTTCGTTTTGGCTGGCATAACTAAGCATAACCTCCATGCGTGAAATAGTCAAACGCAGCTGACGCACGCCGGCGTACACATGATGTAACCCCTCCCTCCCTCTGGGGCTGCAGAGCCCCAGAGCTCCAATAGTGAGTATGTCTGCTGCAGAGCCTTAGAGCCAGGAACATTCTACAAACGTGTCTAATGTGAAATATATAAGCAAAACTAGATTTTAGGTCTGTGATGAAAAAGGGCCTCGCGGGAAGGGGGGCCTCGCAAAAAAATAAAAAATAAAAAAAAATAATAAAAAAAATAATAAATATTTTTTTATTTTTTTGTGCAAGGCCCCCCTTCCCGCGAGGCCCTGTGCGACCGCACTGCTCGCACACCCCCTGAGGCGGCCCTGGGTGCCGTTAACATAGAACTACGTTTCTGTCGCCCAAAGGTTGAGTGCCAGAAACGTAGAACTACGTTTTTCTCACTGTATTTATTTTATTCGCTATTGCCATTCATAATTCAGCGGGGCACCTTGTGCATGCTGTTCTGAGTGTGTCTGAGCTGGCAGACGGTCTTATACCGCCCTCTAACGCCTTCGGCCGCTATTGCACTCCATTAGAAACATTGTAGTTTATTTTCTCTACCGAGATGTGCCGTGGGGGCGGGTCCTAAACACTCCGGCAAAACATGCGCTTGTAGGGATGGCTTGGACAAGTGACCCTGCCCGCCCGTTCATGTGCAATGCCCAATAACGTCGGACACAGGATCGCTGTGGATAACTGGAATGGCGATCAGCTAATTGGATTTTTTTTTTTATTTCATCAGAGACCAGGTAAGGACTCTATATATCCAATCTTGCGTTGATCTGATATTTTTTTTCTACCGCGATTGAAGCTGTCTGTGTGTGCTGTGTGTGGCTGTTTACCATTGGGTGCAGGAGTGGGGGGGGGGGGGGGGAGCGCCATGCTCCAGGGCCCATTTCATGTATGCACAAGGAGACATACTAATGATAATCTAGCGTTGATTTCAGGAAGATTTCGATAATCAGGCGAAAAATGACAACGTGTTCCACTAAAACGCAATTTTTGCGTCTTTTTCCTGGAATTACTCGGAAGCACCCAAACTATATTCATATTCAAAACGGTATAAAAACGGAAATGTACAGATTATCAGTTATCAGTTTTTTGCACGTTGACTGGAAGCAACAATCGATGACATTATTAGACCCATAGCTATAATATTAAATATAGGTTTAACTCTACAAACAAGGTGCACGTTTACATGGGGTAATGGACGGCAAGGCCAGATGCACTTCCCGGAAGGGGCGTGGCACTCAATGTGTTAAGACGGCGGTAATTGCCACAGGCGCCACCCGCCGGCAGCCTTGGGGACAATGTGAAGGGGTGAAGCCCACAGGCTGTCAGAACGACGGATAATACCCAGGTTTTCCATGTGGGAAAACTCTGCCTTGGCAACGGCCAGCTTGGCAGGATTGAGGTGTCGAGCTCGGGAGTAGACTGGCGCACCTGCCGTAGCGAAGTGATTCTCCACTCCGTGCTTGCTGGTGGAGGTCAAGAAGGGAACTCGGCGAGTAGCTGGTGAAACTCATCTGTAACAGACAACATATTAAATAAACCCACAGACGGCGCCGCCTGTTCCTGACATCCACCAACAATCCATAGGCACACAGAAAATCTGCACCCTGCAGGGGCACAGATACATCAGCAGTGATGAAGTCCCAGCTAAACCGCCACTCACCAAAACACAGTTCCACTAACCTACTGCCATATGTGCGGATTGTCCCTGTATCGATACAGTATCGCCACGCAAAGTATCGCGATACTACTACGTTTTTTCCCCCACCCCTAGATTCTGCCCTGCCAGGCTGGCTGCCGGCTGGCTGCACATGTGTCGGAGGAAAGCATGTGATAGTCTCCGGCCTCCCGGACCAACAGTAGGGGGGGGGGGGGGGGGACAACGACCAGGAGGGGGATTGGGAATTGGCATAACGACTAACAGTGGGATGGGAGAAAAATGGGAAAAAGGAGAATAAAAAAAGAAAACTACCAGCCAGAGAGATTTTTTACCGGCCAACAATAAATAGCTTTTTAGTATATGTGTTAGTATATGTATTGTGTGTTATCTCGATACAATTTTTTTTGTTTTTAATATAGGCTATATACATTATTTTAATCAATGTCTTCCTTTTGAATAAAATAGGCTCAGTTGGTTGTAAAATGGTGGACACATAGAAGTCAGACACGTTTTTAGCAAAAATAACAATATTTATTTCCTACTAATCTAAATGTACAAAAGTGGAGAGCTGGGTGCTCCAGCCTCCATGGTTCAGGATACAACAAAAGGCACATGGGTATAGCAAATGGTCAAAAATAGTGAGAGCACAGGTGAGAGAGCACTGCAATGACGAGCTCCTGGTCTGCTTACATAGGGCGTGGAGCCTTGTCACCACACATGTGTTCAATTATAAGAGCAGTGTGTCAATTACAACAAAAAACTGTGTGTCAATCACAACTCACCACTTAGTGACACCACACTCAAACCACAATGTGAATGTATCACCAAAAGACAGTAAGTAGACCCACCATGTGAAAATACCTTTTTTTATGTTTTTTTTTATGTTTATGTGCTTTTGTTGATAATATGCATTCATTTCATTGATAACATAGTGCTGTAATTTCATTTTCTAATAAATATGCATATCAAGTTCAATAACATGTGCTTTTATTTTGATATTCCTTATTTGCAGGTTGAAATTACGCAATACATTATGTGTGGGGTCGCCAAAAAAAATCCTAACTAAAATGGGGTTGTGGTATAAAAAAGTTTGAGAACTTCTGCCCTTAGACAAGGGGGGCTTATCACATTCTTGCCCAGAGGGCCCCCTGGTGACATAATCCGGCCATGCCAGCTCCCAAGGTTGCATAATGCATGGGCACAGGGACAATCGATGGGCATCAAACGTGACATCAAACATGACAAACACCACCACCGTCAGGACGGGGAAAGAGGGCTGAGCAGGGGCAGATTGAGTTGTCCTGCATGGACCGTCTTCCACCGACAAGGTCACAGGCCTAATCTGCAGGGAGAAGAAGAAGCGGAGCGGAGGAGGAGAGGGAGGCCAGATTAGTAGAAGAAGAGAGATGTGAGGAACATGAAATACAGAGAAAAGGAGAGTAGTGTGTTCAAAATTGGGATTTAGAAGAATTAAATATTGCACTGTTTAAAGAAAAAAAAATCCATAGGTCTTTGTCAAGGATTGTTATGTTCTGCAATGATTGATGTCCAGTGTTGGGAAAGTTCACTTTCTACATGAACTAGTTCAGTTCACAATTCACAAATGTTTAAATGAACTACATGTAGTTCAGTTCATAGTTCATAATTACAAAATTTGAACTAAAGTTCATGGTTTCAAAAATGAACTAATTTATAGTTTATAATTATTTTTTTATACCGGTGTCATGCGTTGGTGACGAGCGCACTGTCCGCTGTGCCACCCAGCCACTCAAAGTTCAATATTCAAAGTGCAAAAATTTACTGATTTTTTGTATCCTCTTTTTCTCCGCCTGATTTTCGATGCTTTTCTCCCCATCCCAATTTAGTTGTTATGCCAATTCCCCCCCTCCCCTACCTGGTTGTTGTGCGCATGTTCCCCCTACTGGTCGGTACAAGGGAACCCTGAAGTCTACCACATGCTTCCTCCGACACATGCAGAGACAGCCAGCGGCTCTCTTTTCACCTGGCAGCGAGGACTCTCATTGGTGAAGTGTAACGCGTGGGAGGTCACGCTGCCTTCACCACTTCCTGCCTTTTGCTGAGCAGGCACCCAGACCTGACATGTAGGCGTAGCTGTCCACAACGCCAGATTCCCACTAGGGGTGGGAATCACCAGTTTCATCACGATACGATACGATATCGATTCTTTGGACAACGATACGATATTTTCCGATATCACAAAGTCTGCCACGATACGATTCGATTCAGGTGCCTGCGATCGATATGAGACGATATTATATGCCCATTTAACACAATCAGTAACATTTAAATCAACAACAACAAAAAAACAATGGAAATATCATGACATTTTTATTGTTGATCTCTTCCAGACATTTAAATGAAAAACAATCTATTGTTTTTAATACAAATAGACCTCCTGTTCACTGTTTTTGGTTTGTTTTTAGTTTTTTTCCGATATTAATATCCTATCACAGCACTGCATTTTGGCTGGAAAAGGCATATTGGGAGTCAGGATCGAGGTGCAGTACCGGCCAGATCCTGTTAGTGGGGCTATCTCCTTCCCAGTCCCTAGTGGACATCTGCTGCTCTCTCTATCAGCTTAGCTTAGTTAGCTCACGCTAACGCAAAGTTAATTTCGGTATTTAACGCGACGTGGGCATAAAGGAATGTCGAGGATGGAAAGCATGTTAGATGCATTTGACCCCTTGTGGGGGAAAAAAACAACAGGCACTTATTTCGGGCAAAATAGGCAGACTCTGAAGCAATGTTGTCTAACGTCTACACACGGAGCTGCACTGAGCTACTGTTGTTGTTCCGGCCGGGCGGATATGCTCACAAGGGGATTTTCAAAATAAGAGTATCGCAATATGAATCGATCTTTTTACGCTGCATCGATCCTATTTGATAATTGATAATAGATCGATATATCGATCTGGATCGATGTATTGTCCCACCCCTAATTCCCACCCACGACTTCCCTCCCGCTAACTCAGCCAAACGAGTTAGTATGACGATCGGCCCAAGCCGCAGGCAATGCTGACTCCGGGAGTCGAGACAGCAGCCTCTTGCATTGGTGACGAGCACAATTTCCGCTACGCCACCCGACCGCCTAAAACATTTACTGACTTTAATGTAAAACTATTTTAAATGCTCATACGCCGACGCCGTAGAGTCTGACTCTGAGCGAGTGCTACTGCAGCTGCTCTCGGCTTCGTCCATACTAATGCTCGCCGGTTCCGCGGCTCCACATTGTTCTTGTTGTGAGGAGTCTGATGACGTATATTTTTGTGCGACAGCCGGGGGTGACAGGCTCGTACGGGTCACAGGCAGCTTGCTGTTGCCAGATTGGGTGGTTTTCGGCATAATTTTGAAGCCTGTTTACGGTGTGTTTTAACTGGTGTGACGTACGTGGGTTGGTCATTATCATTATTACTGTATTTGGAAGACCATGTGAACATCAGATTAGTATCATTTGTATGTGTGTGTGTGTGTGAACATGAGAGCTAATGATATCTCTTCTTCTCTTCCTGTCAGGTGCTGCCCGTCCCTACACTGAAGGGTGCTGATTGCCTAATGAGGGACAGCTGATGGCAATCACATCGAGAGGGACGGGTGCACAAGTAGCTGACAGCACACACACGTCGGGGCGCCTCATTGTGTCACTTTCCAGTGACCACCGTGTATGAGGTTGCCTTTGTTTGCCACTGCGTGTCTATATATATATATATATATATATATATATTGTGGTAAAATCCCAAAATAGATCATCAAAGATCTAATCAAACTGTGGTGTAAAAGTCTTAAAGAAACAGTCAAAGTGGAACAGCAATCAAACTAAGGTATTATATTTAGGGATAACAGCTGCCTGAGTGAGTCAACACAAGAATCCTCCCAACAGATTGTGTCCCGGGCCACTTAAAATAGCCGGCTGTAAAAGCTAAAATCTGAGTAGTAACTTATGTGTGTTTACTGAGGTAGAATGTTTATAACAATAGAACCATCTGGTTCCTAGGGTGGGACAGGAAGTCCTAGCAAACACAATGAGGTGATGAGGTTAAAAGGGTCAAAGCGCCCATGAAGTGTTATCAGCTGCTTTACGGCCTGGGGGACACAAGGACATGCACCTAAACTGTTTGAACAAGTCAATCTTCTTCCCCTTTCGGGAGTGATTGCATCAATGTGAGACTATTAGGCTGGAGTCTCCTGTGACACACACACATTCACACATTCACATACACATACACACACACACACAGACACACATAGAGACACATGCACACACATAGACACACACACACTCACATTCACATTCACATACACACACACACATACATAGACACACACACACACACACACATAGTCACACACACACACACACACTCACACACACACATTTTCACACACACACACACACTCACACACACACATTTACACATACACATACACACACACACACACAGAGAAGATCACTATTGAAATCCTTAATTTGAGCTCCAAACAAGCTAACTATTTCCTGGTATATTGTACTTGTAATCTTGAATTCTGAAGTCATTGAAGTAAGTTAAAATATAATTAGGTTTGGTCATACTTAAATTAGGTAATTAGTTAATGTGTCTGTTCTGTTTTCATTTATGTTCAATATGATTAATTGATTGTTCTATCCTCTTGATCTATGGTATTGATTTGTATTCTATTAAGCTAACAGAATGATTAGATTTGTTAGATATTTTCTGAAAGTCAGCAGACTTAGTGATAAAGAAATATATCTGTGTTTATGTAATCAATATATCTTGAGGTTCATCAAAGTATTAACAAGTCAAGTAATGTGTTTAAGTAAAAATACAGGGAAAATATTCTCTGGGTTAATGTGAAGGGGGTTTGGCCTATAAGCCAAACCCCTATTTTCAAATGCGCTAAGCCGGCCTGGCATTGGAGGAAAGAATGTGATGAGGTCATCACTCCGAGGCACTGGGCCTTGGGGATATAATGGGGTGTGATGGGGGGAAGAAGGACTCTGAACAACCCAACCGACACGACAAGACCTCTCTAGCATCTCATCCACAAGGCAGCAGGCAGGCAAGAACAAAGGACTTTTTGGAGGGAAAACCAACTCTTTGTTATCAAACAGAGAACAGAGACTTTCAACAACTCAACAACTAGCATTCTCTTTATTAGTCTGGTGTAAGGGATCAGTGGCATAGTACTTGAGTACCCTTATATCATTGCAGAATCCATTTCTTATTGTAATTTGTATCAACTCTTAAACTTTGATTAAACAACTGGTATATAACCTTTTTCCTCCTAATTCCTTCTGCCTGCACCGCTCAGTTTGAAGAGAAGTGATTCCCAGAGCTTTAAAGTATTGAATCACAACGCAGAGTACTAACGCAACCCGGTTCTGAGCAGAGCAGAACCGAAATAGCTTGGGAAATCCACTTCAATATGTATATTCATATAATGTGTGGGCGAGTATGTATATGCAGTTAGCCCTATTGCCATAGACCTGATGGACTGATGATTGTGCCAGCCTTTTCTGCACATTGTGTATGGAACCGTGTGCTCTTTGATGTTCACACGGCCACATAGTACAGTAGCCTCAAGGTTTGTCTATCTTGGCTTGAGTTGCCTTATATGTATGTCTTGTTTGTCCTCCCCTACCTTTTTCCCTGTGCACCATGGAGGAGGTTTAAACCCCTACCTCCATTCAATATATAATTTACTATTTGGAAAACGTCTTGTGTTGTGTCTTTTTTACCTACCTGGGACATTGTTTTGAAACGCATTTACTGAGAGAGGCTGCTTTTGCTCATGTGCAGCCATCTCCAGTTGTTATTCTGTGTGGTCCTTAGACCTTCGTACATGACATGGGGGCTCGTTAGTTTGCGCAATTGTATGGTTCCTTGTTGGTAATATAACATGGTGACTTGTCGATTGGAGCATGTCAGGTAAAATAAGATAGCGTTTTCTCATTGGTAAGTTAGTGTGTTTCCATTGTCCGTGCTACACAGTTTGATTGATGTAAACCATTGTTGTATGTGATGCTCTTGAACTAATCTGTTTTTTCTGCCACATAGGTAACAGGGGGATCGCCTACTTGGTTAGCGGGTGGGGGGCACGCGTCGTAATTCCGGTGGAGCGCGCAATGAAATCGGTAAGCGACTGAAGATATGTGTAGACCTCATCCCGCCAGGGGAGTAGTTTAGCTGTGGTATGCTAGAGTGACGTAGGTGATCCTAGTTAGATGGTTAGACCAGCATTTATTGTTTTCATGAATGGTAGATGTGGGCATTAAATCAGAGTGGTTGAATTGTATACTGCGGAATGTAATGATTAAATGTGTTACACACGGATATTGTGGAGTAGGTGAGGGGCTATTTTCTTGGCACCTGTGATTCGTTTATTATTATTGTACTATATATACGTAGGTTATTTGTGGCGTAGTCATATTCTGCAAGGACTATGGCTGGGACGGCTTTTACTTTGGATTTTTTTGTGGCGGATCCAACGAGGGATCAGATTGATGTCTGCACGAAAGCTGAATTGTGTGGGGTCGCCAAGCATTATGGCATTACGGTCCAAAGTTCAAAGAGTAAAGAGGAGGTAAAAGCAATTGTGCTCGCTGGGTTAGTAGATAAGGAAATATTCAGTTCGCCCATAGCCGAGGGAAATTACTCGGAGGACGTCACGCATGGCGAGGCGTCTGGTGAGTCTAGTGAGGGAACCGGTGGTGCTATACAGGAACGGAGGGGTAGCAGTGCCAAGGCTGAGGAGATTGACAGTGATAATTCTGTACACTCAGGACGTGCCTCTGTTTCAGAGGAGAGAGCTGCTATGCGAGACAGGGAAGAGAGAAGGGAGGAGAGAGACAGAGAGGAGAGAAAAGAGGAGAGAGACAGGCTGGAGAGAAAGGAGGAGAGAGGCAGAGAGGAGAGAGAGAGAAAGGAGGAGAGAGACAGTCTGGAAAGAGAGAGAAGGGAGGAGAGAGTGCTCCAGGGGGAAAAAGAGGAGAAGGAGAGAGTGCTCCAGGGGGAAAAAGAGGAGAAGGATAGAGTGCTCCAGATTACAATAAGGAGGATGGAATTGGAGAGTGGTGGCTCTTCTTCTCCCTCATCTGAAGGTTACCAGGGCATTTTTAATATTGGGCAGCATATTTCTGTGGTTCCCCTTTTTCGGGAGTCTGAGGTGGAAACATATTTTTCTACTTTTGAGCAGATAGCGTGGGCTTTGCAGTGGCCGAAGGACCAGTGGGCACTATTATTGCGATATAGACTCACGGGTAGGGCTCAGGAGGCATGCTAGTCATTATTGAATGAGGACAGCGTGGTATATGAGAAAGTGAAGTGTGCTGTCTTGCGCGTATATGAACTGGTGCCGGAAGCGTATAGGCAACGATTTAGGGCACTAAGTAAAGCTCCCTCTCAAACACATGTGGCATTTTCCCGTGAACAACGGACGATGTTTACTCGTTGGTGTGAAGCATGTAATGTGGATGGTGTCGAGGCTTTGAGCGAGTTAATCCTCATTGAACAATTTAAAAAATGTGTGCCTGAACGCATGGTAGTGTATTTGGAGGAAAACGAGCGAGAGGTTTCTACCCTCCACGAAGCTGCAGTTTTGTGTGACAAGTTAGCATTGATCCACAAAAATATTGCTGTACGAAATGATGTGTATGTAGGAGGGGGCGCGTTTTCTCCTTCTGAGACGCCGTATCGGGGAGGTGACGGGCGAGCATTCCGACCTCGCTCACCGCCGTCTCGAAATGCCTTGGGTGAGGAGCGAGCATTCCGACCGCGCTCACCGCCGTCTGAAAAGGCCACCTTTGTGTGTCATTATTGTAAGAAAGAAGGGCATTTTGTGAAGGACTGTCATGCGCTAAGGGATCGACAGGAGACCAGGGAGTCAGCCCAGGAACCGAAAGGGGTGGGGTTGATTGGTACGGTGTCATGTCCTGACCAGCATAGCTCTTTTGAACCCTTTTTGTTTGATGGTTATGTGTCCCTGTCGGGTAAAGTTGGGGACTACCAACAGGTGAGAATACTCCATGATACAGGAGCCTCTCAATCGTTCATCCTGGCTGGTGTATTACCATTGGATGTGGACTCCTGTCAGTCAAGTGAATTGGTGAGAGGTATTGACATGGGGTGTGTGCGCGTGCCGTTGCATAAGGTGCATGTACAGTCTATACTGATCACAGGTTGTTTTCCGGTCGCGGTTCGCCCATGTTTTCCCGTAAAGGGCGTGGATTTCGTCATGGGGAATGATATCGCTGGGGGTAAGGTCGTCCCTGTGTTGGAGGTTGGAGACGCTCCATTTACTAACTCATTGTGTGATGCATTGATTGATAATCACCCCAATGTCCCTTCTATTTGTGCTGTCCCTAAGGCACAGGAGCGGAAGCGAGACCAAGGTCTAGCGTTGGGTGACTCTGTCTGTGGTGAGTTTTGCAAATTGGCGGTGGCGCAGCATTTTGAGGTGGGGGATGAGGTGTTTATTGTGCTGCCCACGCCTAGTACTGTGCTCACTGCCCGGTTCTCAGGACCTTATGTGGTAAAAGGGAGGGTGTCTGCCACTAAGTATATGTTGCATGCGCCCGGGCGGCGGAGGAGGACACGCTGGTGTCATGTGAATAGGCTAGTGAAAGGTTCTGCCCGCGTCTCGTCGGAGTTGGGATGTGACAGGGTTGTTGGTTCACATGCTGGGGTGTGTTCTATTGTGCCTTGCAGGACGCATAGTGCTGATGTTGGGAGTGCGCACCCCGGTAAGCGGTTCGCGTGTCGGGGTCCGGTGGCGATGAGGGAGGTCGTGGGGAGAGTGGCTATGTGCCCTGACAAAAGAAAAAGAAAGGGGCTAGCTTCAATTGGCCATGGTCCCTGGGACTCTCCTTGCCTTCTAACTCCCATGGCTAATGTGTCTCTCCGTTCTTTTTGTGCTACAGGGGGGTGAACGTAATGGCGGTGCCTGTCCTGTTCCCGTTATGGCCTCGGTAGGAGCAATGCACCGGCCCCGTTCTGACGGCTGATGCATGTGGTATTGGGAGGGTGTTGTTTATTTATTTCTGTTTTGTTGGTGCTAATCGGATGTTGGTTGATAATAAGTGATAATGTTTTGCTAACCCAGCGGGTTCGCTCTTATGGGGGGAGGTGTGACGTACGTGGGTTGGTCATTATCATTATTACTGTATTTGGAAGACCATGTGAACATCAGATTAGTATCATTTGTATGTGTGTGTGTGTGTGTGAACATGAGAGCTAATGATATCTCTTCTTCTCTTCCTGTCAGGTGCTGCCCGTCCCTACACTGAAGGGTGCTGATTGCCTAATGAGGGACAGCTGATTGCAATCACATCGAGAGGGACGGGTGCACAAGTATCTGACAGCACACACACGTCGGGGCGCCTCATTGTGTCACTTTCCAGTGACCACTGTGTATGAGGTTGCCTTTGTTTGCCACTGCGTATATATATATATATATATATATATGTATATTCATATAATGTGTGGGCGAGTATGTATATGCAGTTAGCCCTATTGCCATAGACCTGATGGACTGATGATTGTGCCAGCCTTTTCTGCACATTGTGTATGGAACCGTGTGCTCTTTGATGTTCACACGGCCACATAGTACAGTAGCCTCAAGGTTTGTCTATCTTGGCTTGAGTTGCCTTATATGTATGTCTTGTTTGTCCTCCCCTACCTTTTTCCCTGTGCACCATGGAGGAGGTTTAAACCCCTACCTCCATTCAATATATAATTTACTATTTGGAAAACGTCTTGTGTTGTGTCTTTTTTACCTACCTGGGACATTGTTTTGAAACGCATTTACTGAGAGAGGCTGCTTTTGCTCATGTGCAGCCATCTCCAGTTGTTATTCTGTGTGGTCCTTAGACCTTCGTACATGACACTGGGTTTTCGGCTGAAAGGCATATGAAATCTGGCCCACTTTTGAATGCCGTTATAATACAGTGCTGAGAATGAACGCACTTTTGAACGCCGTTATACAGCGCTGAGAATGAACTCGTTCTCAATTACGTTCATCTAGCGGAAATACAGTACGTTCAGTTCACGTTTGCCCAAAATATGAACCCGTTCATGAACGATCGTTCATTGAACGCGTTCAGGTACATCACTGTTGATGTCTTACTTCTGATTGAAATGGTCAGTCTATCAGTTGCTTTGTTGCATAATCTACCCACCGATCTAAATTCTGCACAATTCTTGGCTACCTCTGACAAGCCTAGATTGTTATTCAGTGTGTAGCGTATGTTAATATGTAATTCAAGGTTGTAGAAGAAACATTTCACTTGTTCCATTGTACTTGTATGAGTACTTGTATATACTTATATATGGGTGCATGACAAATAAAGACTTTGACAAATACCTAAAACATTTCTTCATGCTCACTCATATTCATTTAACCCTTTGTAAGTAGCCTATATACCTACATGTCTGATACACACATGCATATTTGGACGTGTCCTTTTAGAAAAGAGCCATTACCGACCATTGTACTCTGTTGTCTCTGATCTCGCCAGGTGATGGGCAGGTGGATTTCGAGGAGTTCATGACAATCCTCGGACCCAAACTCCTGTCGTCTGAGACGAGAGAAGGCTTCCTCGGGAGCACGATAGACACCATATTCTGGCAGGTAAAGCACTTTCTCCTCATCGTTCCTCTTCTGTTTCCTTTTTTTCAAGTTGGTTGATTATCAAACAGTTCTGACTACCACAGGCGCGATGGATCCACTCTACATCACCCTCAATTTTCCTATGCTTTCTTTTTTTGTTGTTGTTCTTGGCTCTATTTATATATATATATATATATTAAGGCTGTCAAATATATCGCGTTAATATCGCGTTAACTCCCGATTCTATTAATGCCACTAATTTTTTTAACTCAAGATTAACTAAAAAAAAAAAAAAAAAAAATTTTTTTACTAGACTTCACTCAGGTGTATTATTGATGCTCTCATTGATACTATGTTTGTTTCTGAAGTGTGTGTGTGTGTGTGTGTGTGTGTGTGTGTGTGTGTGTGTGTGTGTGTGTGTCTGTGTGTGTGTGTGTGTGTGTGTGTGTGTGTGTGTGTGTGTGTGTGTGTGTGTGTGTGTGTGTGTGTGTGAGATATAGAGAGAGAGGGGGGTGAGAGAGATGAGGAAGGGGCAAAAGAGAAAAAGAGTTGGGAGAGTGTGTGTGTGAGGGAGAGAGGGGGGTGTGTGATTAATCAGCCATTGTGTGTGTGAATGTAACAAGTTCCTAACGTTTTCTTTCCCCTATTATTTCATGCACACTTTATTCATTGTTTTAAATTATTATTTTCTTTTAAGTTATTTTGTGCATCACTCTGTTTTGAATTTGATGCAAATTTGCAATGCATGAGAGTCATCCTTTTGTGTTAAATGGCTGCACAAAGCAAGCATTTGTTGACTTGCATGTTGATAAGAGTATTAAAACTTGGAACTTGAAAAAGATCTGTTTAAGGTATAAATAAAAAATAAAAATGCGATTAATTTGCGATTAATCGCGAGTTAACTATGGACAATCATGCGATTAATCGAGTTAAATATTTTAATCGTTTGACAGCACTAATATATATATATATATATATATATATATATATATATATATATATATTTTTTTTTTTTTTTAATGTTCTTATGTACCTTAGATACTTGTTACCTTGCATATATATGTGTGTGTTTCATTACATGTATATACTGTATACATTCATACCAACTATTTGTCTGGTCTATTCCCCATCCATCTACTGTATCATCCATTCCAATACTATATGATCACTGACATCCAGTTGGGGGATCCTTTGAAAACAGCCCATCTGAGGTTTTTCTCATCCACGCCGCCTGTGGTGCTCCCCCCCTTATTGCTAGGTTTTTAGTGAGTCGTTCATTATCTTCATTGGGGAAAGTCTGGGGAGTGTTGCATATTTGGTTTTATGGTGTTTTTTTATTTATTTTTTTAATCTTTTGTGATGTTTCTTCTTGACTTGTACAAGAAGACTTGTACAGCCCATGGGGGCTATTCCATGTGATATCGGGCTATACAAATACATTTGATTTGATTATACTTTAGAAGGGGAAAAAAGGGATATACATTGACAATGTTTCCTTGGTGACAATACGCCCACAGGACGGCGCTGGGACCAGGATTCTAGTGACTGAGCTTCCAGTCTACTTCCAACCTTTGTAATATGATAACCTTGCGATAACAGCATAGTTACTGAAGAAATAGCTATACATCAGACTAGCATTGTGACTGAGCTGTGACACATCAGACCAGCATAGTGTCATCAGCAATGAGCTGTGACACATCAGGCCAGCATAGTGTCATCACCACGTCCTTTTACACTTGGGAAAATTAAGGCATCATAGCAGCATGGGGGAGGAGGGAGGTACAGAAAAGATAATACCGTAAATCCTCAAATATGAGATGGGTCTTCTATTTACCTCAGCTGCAAAGAGCACCAGGCCTTTTTTAGAGAGGCTTATATAAGAGGCAGGCCTTAATTTCTAAAAATGACACTCATGGACATAATCCCTTCATTTTCAGACTTTTATTGCATTATTATTATTATTATTATTATTATTATTATTATTATTATTATTATTATTATTATTATTATTATTATTATTATTATTATTATTATTATTATTATTTTTTTTTTTTTTTTTTTTTAATACGTACATTGTCTGTCTACATTTATTTAGACTAGCATTGGTATTTAAATATTGAGTGCAGTTGAGTAATTGTGGGATTAACGTAATTCACACACTGAAGTTGGAACTGTCTGTACTAGGTTGTGGGGTCCGGGGACGGTTTAGTATATTTGAATACCGTTTATGTCACAAATGTATCAGTACTAAATACCTATATGTCCCTATGCCATAAATGTCATGTATGTTGTGTATGTCATAAATGTCTATATGAATTGAAAATGGGGGACCCTGATGGAAACAAGACAAACGTCTTTCTCAGGTCTGCATCCCCTTAACAATTGTATGTATTGAGCCGTACTGTATTGTACCCATTCTGCAATCTGTTAAATAAAGTTTTCATTCATTCATTCATTCATTCATTCATTCATTCATTCATTCATTCATTAGCGTGTGGTACCTTCTCGACTTCCTCAGTTGAATCGAGTTGTTTACATGCAGTAGCTTTAGCTACTAACGTTATCATAGCATCATGGTCTGTAATGTGTCAACTGGACAACGCCAGCCTCGTCTGCCAACGCCATATAGATAGCGAACGTTAACGTTTGCAAACGAAGTCAACGTCATCCAGCTGACACCACAGATCTATTTATGACAACGTTAGCTAGCGGCTAGCGCTAAAGCTAACCAGAGGGACACGTTAATGTACGGTAGTCAGTGTAGCGGGAGGCAGCACTTGATTTCCATTGGCAAGAGTTTATCTCATTCTATATCACGGCACGAAAAATAAATGTTTTTTTTTGCGACCTTATAATATAGACCGGCCTGTGTTTGTCTAAATGCATCAACACCCCCCCCCCCCCCCCCCCCACCCCTCCATTATAAGAGGCCCCTCCTTTATCGGAGGTCCCTCCTCTGTTTGAGGATTTACGGTAATATACATTTCAAAACTGTATTTACTGTCTTTAACCTCTTCAGCCCTTGCCCTATTTTCAGAAAACCCTCCTAAAATACATACCTAAGTAAATGGAAGAATGCTCCACTTCTAAAAGGTCCATTTGCATGGTTTTGGTATCTAGGGACATCTATGTATCTCAGGGAATGTATTACCAGTGTCAGAAATATTGTGTGTTACTATTCTTGAGTAAATTGTAATGAACGCAGGCATTAAAGCATTCCGTCTTGAGACGGATTTCCGTCAATTTGATTATATTTATATAATATTTTGATTTATATAAAAAAAAAATTAAAAAAAAATTGTTTTTTATATAAAGTTTGCCAATATGGATGTATCAGTAGTATTGGCAGTGGTAGTAGTCGTAATAGTAATCCAGTCTATTTTTTATTTTCTAAAAAATAAACTAGTTCAACACAGGTAACCACTTTTGCTTAATTTATTTGATGGCTCAAATGTATGCTCTAGTGTCTAGTTGATTTTGTCTTTTGAGCACAACGTTCATCATAGATCTAGCCTCTTAATTTTTCTCTCAAAGTGCACCAGATTGATGCATTTAACTTAAAAAATGTAAACTTTAAAAAAAAGTTTGCTAAAAAAGAAGCTAGCCACAAGACTTGCGTTCACGCTCTCCAGCACACAGCCTCCCTGCCTGGCACAACAACCACAACAGTAGGGTCTATAGTCACAATCAGGACAGTAGGCTCTACAAGTAGGCTCCCTTAACCCATTCTCTGCCACCACTTTGATCATCCTAAACCATTCTCTGCCAGCGCTATTTGTCTATGGAGATGTTCACCTATTGCTAAATTGACATTACTATGGCCCATTCAACATCAATTATCTATCGTTCAGGATGTAGGAACGTTTAACTTTTTCATTCACACATTCATACGAAAATACCGTCTAGAGTATAAATATGTTTTTATCGTTTTCTGCAGTATTTCATAGAACGTGAGATATAGGCATAAATGCATATATTAGATTATCAAATGCAGTTTGATACCGATCCATGCTATATTAAAAATGTAAACTGTACATGGTCCTAAACGTTATGACTGATCATCTGCGGGTGAACGGAAGGGGGTGGGGGGGGTCGTTTATAATTACGTGACCGACGTTAAATGATTTATGTAGTATGGGTGATATATTGATCAGAGCAGTTTGTATCGAAAATGATAAAGATAAAACGCTGAAACTCACGTCCGTCTCCTCGTACCGTTGGGCGATGAGAGTGGAACAAACAGATCCCAGTTATGTGGTGGGGATCGATGTGATCCAGTTCCGGTTTGTATAATACTAATATACGCCCAAATCATGTTGTTTATTGAGTTATGGCAACGATCCATGTCCACGGTGTGTGGATTGAGTCCCGGGACGATAAACGAGTGGCCGGACTGAATTAGGGGACGGAGCGAGCTGAAACGGGCATTTCCGGTTTGGCAACTCGCCGATCGGCCACCAGGTGGCGGTATTGAAGCGTTGCAGAGTTGTGATGGCTCCCGCAGCATATGACAAGGCTCCATGGGTGAAATATGAATTCCATGACGAAAATATGAAATATGACTGTTACGGACGGTGTTCTTATGTATGTATATAGAGGGAGTAATGCATGTTATCTGTTGTATATATAGGCATGTTTTGTTTGTTGTTGTCTTGTCTCCCTCTTGTGTCTACATATCCCCACTCTCGGGTGTCTCAGTTCCAGCAACAACAGCAGCAGCAGCAGCAGCTGAGGCTTGTCAGGCAATCAGGCTCCACACTCCTTCATATACCCATTTGTTTCAGTGTTAGAAAGCTCCCTGGTTCGTTTGGTCTGTGTGTGGTGGTAACTATACTTGGTCTGTGTGTGGTGGTAATTATACTTGGTCTGTGTCTGTGTGGGAGCTCATCTTTGTGTGTCTTTGGTATAGAGCTGGTGAAGGCTCTGGCACTGTGTGCTGTCAGTTAGTTTAGGACTTTAGTATAGTTTTGTGCTGTTTGTGTTGTATAGAGATGTGGCCTGTTTGGCATTAGTTTGGTAGTTGTACATTTCTATTTTGCCCTGTTTGTGTATTTGTTTATTCCTCGTCACCCAGCCTATGGTGATTGTTTTTCTTGTTTATTAATCTTTTGTTTTGCACACAGGGACATTGAGGACAGGAAGATACCATGGGTCTACATTTTGCATCACGTAGGTGACCTACTGTTAAAGACACCAGCTTTAGAAGTGAGCACCACCACCTGTACTTTGGAGCGTCCGCGCCTGTAAGGGGGGGGTGGGCTTTTATTTCTTTTTGATATTTCATTTGGTGCTCACTGGTAAGTCCTCCTTGCTCTCTGTGTTGCTGATTTGAATTTTGTGAAATAAATATTATTATTTTGCAAATTGTCTGCGTTTTGTGTCACTGCACCCTCACCTACCCTGTCTGTGGCCTTGTGTTGCGTCTCCCCACTGGGGTACGTAACAATGACCTTGAAACACGCTGTACAGCGATATTGGCAGACAACGCATGGCGGGCAATAACGCTGAACAGCGATTTTGGCGGGTAATGGGTTAAAAACGCTAACGCTATTAAAAAATATATATAGTGGAGGTTAAAATAAGAATATGACTTGGCCTGAAAAAAAGTTTAGTCAGGAATTTTTTTTTGCTTTAATCCCTGTGAACGAAAGGAGAATATCAATTATATTATTATAAAAAAATATATATCTTTGACGGTGAATAACACCATGCTAAGAATTACCAGACATGAAAAACTTAGCGCGTTTAGCACCTTCTTGAGATCACGTATACAAAAAATCTAAGCAAATGGATAAAGGGAAGATCATTAAACTGAAGGTTTTGTATATACAGTACTGAATTCTGCTATCCGGACACATGGAATTGTAAATATGATTATATAATATCGAATAGCAGGCCTATAAATTACCTTATTGTGGCCAAGTCTCACACCTATGGATTGGGCCAAATCTCCCCTTTCCAATGGCAGAGTTCACCGAATTCCCTGAGATTTCTACAATCTTATATTTCACTAATAACAGTTAAACCCATTGGTAAACAAACGTAATGCTGAAAATATACACTTTGAATGCTGTTTTGACAGGGTTAGGGTCTTTACTCTTGGCTACATTTGAAGATAAAAACGCAACATTAATTCATACAGTCGGTAGAGATGGATTTATGGCATGATGTCATTGTGTGTCCGGTACCGGAACCATCAGGCTTAACAGGTTAACTATGAATGAACACAATAGTCCATGGGCCAGACCAGATATCCACCACTCAAGGTGACAAAACAAAACGTACATATAATCTTTTAACCTCTTAAGTATCGGACGGCCCGATGGCGGGCTGTCACACACTCGTGAGCACTTTGTTCTCATCTGTCGGCCAGTAGCGGCTGCTGGTTCTCTCTCCACTAGGGGCGCTATACCAAATCTTTTTGCAAACATGTACAGTACCACGCAACCGACTCATGGCAAGACGTGAGCGATTCGACTCACGCTCACGGCAATGAATCGGCTCTTATGAACGAGTCGCTCAGCTGTTACTACAACAACACACAACCAGTCAAATAAAGTATAGTCTAATTCACAACTTGAAACACAATATATAAATAGAAAAGTTAGAAACAAAACTCGCTCCGTCTCCAAACACACGCAGATCTCTCCCTCTCTCTCCTTCTCTCTCTCACACACAGCGCGACGTGGAATCGATTCGTTACACAATCAGAGTATTATGTAGTATTATATACCAAGAATAACTTCAGTATGAGTACAGGGCTGTACACATATTTTGCATATTGTTAAACGAGCCAAGGCTAGCTATTAAACTATCGATATGAATCGAAAATCTGGGACCCTGATGTAAACAAGACAAACGTCTTTCTCTGGTCTGCATCCCCTTAACAATTGTGTGTATTGAGCCGTACTGTATTGTACCCATTCTGCAATCTGTTAATAAAGTTTTCATTCATTCATTCATTCAAACATAGACGATATTGAACAAGCCATAATCCACGTATTTTCAATCCAAAAGAAGAGAGAGAGAGAGAGAGAGAGAGAGAGAGAGAGAGAGAGAGAGAGAGAGAGAGAGAAGCGTTATCTGAGTGGCTGAGAGAGAGAGAGAGAGAGAGAGCATTTTAGTAACGTTACATTTTCAACAAGATTGCTGCTATTTAAACACTTCATGGAAACGGGGTAACGTTAACCTTATGTCGACTGTAGTATTGTATGACCTCGACATAACGTTTAAACGTTAACGTTACACCGTTTCCATGCAGTAATTATAAAAGTGGCCAGCTAAGCTAACGGAGCTAACAGCTAGCAGTAGCTAACGTTAGCTGAAAGCTGTAACGTTACAACGAATCAGCTGTTGATATTATGCGGCATCAGTAGACAACGTATCATGTATTAAACTAGAGTTAAGATCGCTAATCTACCTTGTTGTTGGCTTGTTGATAAAGTATATCCACTCCATGGCATTGTCCATCCAGCCTGTGTTGATGTCCATCCATTGTCCATGCATGTTCAAGCTTGTTAATAGCCAACAAGTACTGTGAGTGCCTTTGTCCATGTCCGCCTCGAACAGCCTGCAAACTACCTGGTGTTCTATCGCCATGCTCTAGTCTAAGACAAACTCTAACCTTAACCAACTTTGAAAGAGTGCCTAAGCCTAACCGTTGAAAGAACTTGCCATCACGCTCCAAGACAAATATCTGCATCACACAACACAACAACAGCATAAACTCATGTTGCAAACTGCGGTTACGGAAAGTACCGCGTCGGCCAATCAGAGAGCTTTTAGACGCTCGGCTGCTTGCTAGGTCGTTTCAAACCAGCGCCCGAGTTCCATCATAATACATCATATTCAACGCAAAGCGCGTGGCTGCGACGGATACAGCTATGAACCAGTGCACGGCGGGCACGCGCACTCCAGGCGCAATTGCGCCTAGCCCAGAGAGAAATACGGCGAGGAGAAATGCCTCCGGCTACGGTAATGAAAAGGTCTATATCAGACAGAATCGTCACTTCCTGTTCAGGAAAACTATTATTAATCTTTGTAAAATTAAGTTATATTGTGCATTGGAAACACAAACATACTTAAAATGAGTAAATATTATTCATTTTAAACATGTTTATATTATTTATAGGGCTATAAAACAAAAAACAAAAAAAAAAATTTCTTCTCTCATTTAACAGGTGGGTCGGCGCCCTAGCGCCCCCGGTGGCGAGCCGCCACTGCTGTCGGCTCCGGGCTGCGTTTTCACACATCAACCAATATAGATCAACTAACCAAGTTGAATTTGCCGTCTTTCGATCAACACCACACTCAACCTATTGCGTGATTCCATTCTCCAGTTACAAGACGAAACATCCGGCGAGCGTCATTTGACAAGCGAGTGACCACGTCCGGTTGTGAGCGGTCCTGAACTGACCAGTCACCGCTGATGAAAATAATTGACCACTGTTGTAGCCAAGGAGCGTCTGCTCCGGAGCTGATAGTGGGGGAAGGTGACACAAAAATACGAAGAAGTCCATTGTTTTGACTAGAGCATTGAAATGGTATGGGGTGATTCTGGACTAGGTTACCCATCTCAACTCTATATTAAGTACACACAGACCATGCTGGTCTGACTATAATCAGATATTGACATAGGCCTATTCCCATTAATAACAATACTGTATACTGTGGGATTAAATGTAATTCACTTTATAATGTTGTTCGGTTTAATAGGTTGTTTATAAAACTCTTAAGCGGTTCCTTATCTCATTGTGGTGTCCTTAACCCTTTAATCGCCAAGGACGAGTTAACACGTCATTCTCCGCCATGCGTAATCTGCCAATGACGCCGTAACACGTCATTGAGATCAATATTTAGCAATCTGTGATCGCCCAAACAGCAAACCGGAAACCGAAAGTGGTGCTCATCCAAATTCGGTCTACATCTCGACACACTGGATAATCAATCGCTCGCCCTAACTCAATAAACAACGTTATTTGGACGTATATAGTATTATACAACCTGGAAATGGTTCATCTAGATCAACATCCCATAATAGAAAACGTTCTACTCCAAGCTGATCGCCCAACGGCCCGAGGAGACTGGGGTAAGTTTCAGCGTTTATTATTACCGTGTTCGATACAAACTGCTCTGATGATCATATCACCCACACTACATGAATCATCTAACGTTGGCCACGGAATTATAAACGACCCCCCCCCCATCCGGTCAACATCAGATGATGAGTAGTAACTTCTAGAAGCATGTACATTTGAATTTTTTTATCTGGCGCCGATCGCTATCAAACTGTATTTGATCATCAATATAATGCATTTTTGGCTATAACTCACGTTCTGCAGACGATAAAAACATATTTATACTTTAGACCATATTTTAGTATGAATGAAAAAGTAGAACATTGCTACATCCTAAACGATAGATACTTGACGTTGAATGGGCCATAGTAATGTCAATTTAGCAATACAATTTAAAAAGTTATAGCCCTGCAAAGAAGGGGAACATCTCCATAGCCTTTCAACAGTGGCAGAGAGGGGTATATGATCAGAATAATCCCTGGCAGATAAAGGGCTAATGTCCTGTATAGTTATGTATGATAAAGACAGACCACTTTGTGACATTAGTACTAGTGAACTAGTGGCTGTTCTGTATAGTTTAATAGGAGCCTAGTACTGCTCTTCTAATTTAAGGCTCACAATCACCCCTGACAAGAAATAGTATTGGCATATTATACATGCCCTGAGTCCTTGTGGTCCTGAGAGTGTTGTCGATTTTGTATGTTGTGTCCCTGTTGCTCCTAGATGACCCAAGGCTACAAGATAGTATATCATTTAGGTGAGAATTGTGTGTGTTGTTGACTGGTCAAAGAGCTCCAGTAACCTGCATATTGGTCAGAAAGATTCACATTTTAGCTTGGATGAAAGCTGACATGGTTCCCTTTAAAATGATGAATAAAGCAGGAAGCCGGACCAGCACTCTCAGGTTTCAAATTTTCAAATTAAAAAATTTGAAACCTGAGGTCCGGCTTCCTGCTTTATTCTACATTTATCTTCGGGATTGCAGCACCCAGTGTCAACTATTGTGAGCGCGGTCTAACTTGACTTTTATTCCCTTTAAAATGATACCAAAGACAATATTGTGAAATATTGACGGATGTTCTCTACGTGAGTCTAAAGCAGACAATATGCACCAGCATCTGAAATGCAATTGCATGAGGGGGTGGGTATACTTCATGACTTGATTATTATGATACAGCTACCACTCAGGAAGGGCTATCATACCAAAATAGCATCTTTGATGCAAGATTGATGTTAAAGTTTGATGTTCCATGTGTCAGGAGCACAGAAGCGAAAAGCGAATTAAGCATGGCTTAAAACTCCTGTTAAGCTGTAGCCCTATTTTCAGAAATGTTGCCTAAAGGTATATGCCTAAGTAAATGGAAGATTGCTCCACTTCTATCAGGTCAATTTGCACGTTCTTGGTATCTAGGAACATCTAGGGACCTGGGGGTATGTATTCCCAGTGTCAGAAATATTGTGTCTGTTACTAGGCTTAAGTAAATTGTAATAAAACAAAGGAGAATATAAATTATGATTTTATTTTGCATCTGTGCCGGTGAATAACACCATGTAAACATTGAGGTTCTTTTGATTATGCTCCATGAGCTCATTCAGCACTTTCTTGAGATCAAGTGTACAACAAATATCTAAGCAAAGGAATAAAGGGAAGATGATTAAACAGAAGGATTTGTAGATACAGTAATAAATTATAATCCATTTAAATAATAAATTCATATTTGACCGTGAACTTGACCTTGGCCTTATTATGGCCAAATCATGCATCTATGGATAGGCTCCTCTTTCCAATGGCAGTTTTAAATCTGGATTTAGTCATTTCCTCACGGTTTTACGATAAAAGAGATATAATTAGCATTTTTCCGATAAATTCGGTCAATCGTATAAAACATCGGTAAAAATGAAAATATACACTTTGACTGCTGTTTTGATAGGGTTAAGGTCTTTACTCATGGATACATTTGGAAAAAAAAACACACAACATTAACATGGCCCTCTTGAGCACGATTTGTGACCTGCCACTTTGCCAACCTTTAGCGGCTCGGGTGTACATTTATTTTAATCTCAGTCAGTCATAGTAGTCTCCCTCCTACAATCGTTTGACCTGACTCCCACTGCCATGCCTCCCACCCACAAAGCAGGCAACTCCTTGGATCTCATATTTTCCCGTAACTCCAGCATCATTAACACCACGGTAACTCCCCTACATTTATCTGACCATTCCTTCATATCCTTCTCACTAACTCTCATGCTTAACCGAAAGGTCTTCACCCCAACTCAAACAGTCTCACTCAGACGCAACCTGCCCTCCCTATCCCCCTCCACCCTCTCCTCTGACATACTATCCGCTCTACCTTTGAGTGACACCTTCTCTGCTCTCTCCACAGAGATGGCAACCTCCACCCTCCTTTCAGCCCTTGCAACCTCCTTCAACAAGCTCTGTCCCCTCGTTGAGAAACCTGCCCGCCGTTCCCCACCCAGTCCATGGCTGACAGATCCAGTGAGAGAACAAAGACAGGTCCTGAGAGCAGCTGAAAGGAAGTATAGAAAGTCACGCCTCACTGCTGACATCGACACATATCACAACCTCTTGTTAACATTCTCCAAAACCATCACTAATGCCAAAGCTTCTTTCTTCCACCATAGGATTGAGGCCTCTGCCAAGAATCTTCGCAAACTGCATGCTACCATGTCCTCCCTCCTCACTCCCCCCCACCCCCCCCTCCCTCATCTTTCTCTCCCGAAGACTTTGCGATCTTCTTTGAGGAAAAAGTGGAGAACATCCGCAGCTCCTTCTCCCAACCCCCACCCATTCCAAATGCTGAATCGAGAACCTCATCCTTCACTCTGTCATCTTTCTCTCCCATTACAGAAGCAGAGACCCTGACACTGGTAACGTCGAACCATCCGACTACTTGCCAGCTGGACCAGCTACCCTCCCCACTCCTCCAGACCATAGCACCAGACATCCTCCCATTCCTAACTGCAACAATCAACTCCTCACTCAACTCGGGGGTGGTCCCCACCTCCCTAAAACAAGCCAGAGTCACGCCGCTCATAAAAAAACCAACCCTGAACCCTACCGTCATAGGCAACTACCGTCCTGTCTCTCTTCTCTCCTTCCTTTCTAAAACACTTGAACGTGCTGTATCCAACCAACTTACTGCTTATCTCTTACAGAATGACCTCCTAGACCCTAATCAGTCAGGCTTCAGGACTGGTCACTCCACAGAGACAGCCCTCATTGCGGTCACAGAGGCACTTCACTTAGCAAAAGCGAAAGGCCTCTCCTCTGTCCTGATTCTCCTAGATCTATCTGCAGCCTTCGACACAGTCAACCACCAGATCCTCCTTGCGGCCCTCGCAGGAATGGGAGTGGCTGGCTCTGCGCTGACATGGCTGTCATCATACCTCAATGACTGCTCCTACCAAGTGTCATGGAGAGGGACCCTGTCGGCCACCCGCCCCCTGCGGACGGGTGTCTCCCAGGGCTCGGTTTTAGGACCCCTTCTCTTCTCCCTCTACACTAAAACACTGGGTAACATTATCACGTCTCATGGCTTCTCCTACCATTGTTATGCCGATGATACTCAACTCTTCCTCTCCTTCCCTTTCTCAGATATCCACGTCTCTGAGCGGATCTCGGCCTGTCTGTCCGACATCTCCGCCTGGATGACGACCAACCACCTCAAACTGAACCTAAGCAAAACAGAATTGCTCCACCTGCCGGCCAAATCCTCCCCCCTAACCGACCTTTCAATCACAGTCAAGAATGCAGCTGTGACTGCGTCCCCGACCGCCAAGAACCTTGGTGTTGTCCTCGATGACCAGTTGAACTTCTCTGCTCACATCGCAGCGACGACCAGAACCTGCCGATTCCTCCTGAGCAACGTCAGAAGGATCCGCCCCTTCCTGACAAAAGAAGCCACCCAACTCCTCGTCCAATCAACAGTCATCTCCCGCCTCGACTACTGCAATGCACTGCTCGCTGGCCTCCCGGCCACTGCCACTAAGCCTCTTCAACTCATTCAGAACGCAGCGGCCCGCCTGATCTCAAACCTACCGAAGTCGGCCCATGTCACCCCACTTCTTAGGGACCTGCACTGGCTCCCCATTGCTGCACGAATCCGCTTCAAGGCCCTCGACCTAGCATACCGTGTGGCAAAGGGAACCGCTCCCGCCTACCTCCAGTCAATGGTCTCTAACTACACACCCTCAAGACCCCTACGCTCTGCATCTTCTGGCCGCCTCAGACCTACTCCTATCCAAGCTCCGGGAGGGTCATCAAAGAGAAGTCGCCTGTTCTCAGTCCTTGCCCCACAATGGTGGAATGAACTACCCACCCCAGTTAGGACAGCCGAATCACGTCCAATCTTTCGCCGTCGACTAAAGACGTACTTCTTCAACCATTATCTGAATAAAAAAATAAAATAAATAAGAAAAAAAAAGAAAAAAAATATATATCTAACCCTAACTAACCGTACTGTCATGCACTTGTCCTAATAAACTAACCTACACTGTAGCACTCAACACTTTGATGAACATTGTTGCTCAGCTGATGGCTTGTCGTACAGAACTTGTAAGTCGCTTTGGATAAAAGCGTCAGCTAAATGACTAAATGTAAATGTAAATGTAAATATATAGATATATATATAGAATTAAAGCCCTATTTGTTGCCTGTCGATTGCCCTTTCAGGTCCGTTCAGCGGTTCTCGAGTCACATGCCGATATGTGAGGCTGTGCACCAAAGTACACATTACCACCCTCGACTCCCGGGGCTCTTGCTCCGTCAATCATTTGGCGATCTCGAAAGACTTTGGACAGGGTTGTAGCCAATGAGTGTGCCTTTCCAATGATACCCCACATGGGGATCTAATACGGTCTCTATTGATCGATTTATGATAAAGAAAAGCAGGGTCCGCTTATAAGGGGACCTTACAGCTTAACAGGTTAAAACTCCCCAGTGTCTATAGAGTGATCTTTTGACAGTTGATCACAGACATTAGCGATATGTGTGGTGGGTGGTGGTGGGGCGCTCCACAAGCACACACACATTTACAGTTTGATAAATGAAACACCCAGAAGTGCCAGTGGGGAACATCTGATTTGTATTGTAGGCTATTTCTGTCTGTAACCCAGTGTTCACCCCTAGAGTATATTCTAGCAGTGGTGGTTAGGAGTAATTCAGATTTTAGTCCATGGTTTTATTTGACTCTAGTGCGTGTTGTAGAGGTCAAATCCAGTATGCTTTATAACGATAAATACACTGCCTGGCACAGGTGGCTTGTGTCCTGTGTGACAGCAGAGATAAATGACAGCATTTTAAGTGACATTTTGCACTGTCGAGATGCGGCTTCATGTTCGTCACGGGGGGGTGGTGGTGAGTGGCAGAAAGTCAGGGAGATGGGGCGAGACGGCATGGAGAGCGAGGGACAAAACGAGCGAGTGTGGGAGTGACCGATAGCGACTCAGAACGACCGAGGCTGACGGCGAGAGAGTGATGCCTGTGTGAAAAGCAGGAAGAGAGAAGAGATAAAGAGATAGAGAGAGAGAAGGAATGGGAATGAATGACGAATTCATGCGAGAGGGAAAGAAAACCGACATTTGGCAAATTTGATTCAATCATCGCCTTGACCTGGGCATCCTCTCATCAGAAGGGGGGACAGGATCTGGTTGGTGTGGAGGACATCACGTCTGGTGGTTATAGATACAGACGGAATTCTTTCCCTGCCAACTCCATTTAACTGCTACAATGACCTTGCTTCTCACAGAGGGGGGAGTGGGGGGGTTGGGGTGGGGAACAGAATGAATGGATAATGGGCGGTTGGCCCAGAAAGGTTTCTCTCTCCAACAGCAAAGGGTAGCAGGGGGTCTAGACACTGTTCACCTCCTATTTGTTATTCATTTATTCATTTTGTACTCAGTGGTTATCCAGCTGGAAGCCTTATTCTGAATTGAAAATGTGTTATGTACTGTTCTGCATCAAGGCTGTGATCACATTGTACCGGATTGGCTCCCGCTTCCTGTCCTTCAATATGGACATTGCCCTTAGGTCAGCCAAGTTCTGTGCCTGAAGCGAGGTGAGTCCGATCCGTTGTGATGGCTGTGGCACTTCAGGTCCTATAAATCTGACCATTAATGTGATTATAGGCAATAGACCTAAATAATGTATCCTAATGGTTAAAAGTCCTGGTAACTTAGAAACGGTTCGGACTTCAACAAATTCACTCATACACCATGCTCTCTCCAAATCTAGTCACAATTCCTCTAAAGCCTATTAGCACCACTTCTGTCCCTGTCCCTAGGCCCCAACTTGACCCAACCAGCTTTAACCTCTTAAGCCCTACCCATATTTTCTGAATATTGTCCTAAAGTACATGTCCAAGTAAATGGAAGATTGCTCCACTTCTACAAGGCTATTTGCATGTGGTATCTAGCAGGCCACGTGAGCGGATCGGCGCGGCCGAGAAATCCGCTCTTCGCTCTTTAAAGCTTGGTCCGCTCCGCTAATCGCTCATGTTGACCCCGCCCCCAAGTCGCTCTCCGCTCGCTCCCCGCTCACCTTGAATCGAGCGCTCCCCGCGCCAGATCGCTCGGCAGATTTTTTCTTTTTTTTGGAGCATGGTGTAAATTAGCTCAAACTACAACAGTCTACACCCCCTGGGCCCCTTAACAATTGTTTGTATTGAGCCGCATTGTAATAGTACCCATTCTGCAATGTTAAATAACGTTGTTTATCCATTCACTAGCTCTATTAAGCGATGAGAGGCTAGCCGAGCCACAATGCTATGGTCGCTGCCATTAACGTTAGCATGTAAGCTAACGACAACAACAATGGCGTCGATACTTTTTCTAACAGGAGTGAGTGACAAAGCCTGAACAGGATATCACAGGTTCACCCTTCTCATTGGTTGAAAATGGCCTTCATGTTTGTACATCGCCATCTGTTGCTTTGGCATTGTACTGCATGTATATATTACATCAACAGTGTTAAACCACTGTGAGCGGCCTGGAGTGGATTGGAGCGGAGGAGAACTCTCGCTCCGGACGTCGCGCCGACTCATTTTAAAACCCACTCCTCGCTCACGTCAAAACCGCCCGCTCCGCTCACATGGCCTGGTATCTAGGGACATCTATGGACCTCAGGGAATGTATTCCTAATGTCAGAAATATTGTGTCTGTTAATATGCTTGAGTAAATTGTAATGAACCATCTTTCCATCTTTGATGGTGAATAACACCATGCTAACATTGAGCAGACGTGATAAGTTGCCACTGAGCTTATTCAGCACCTTATCGAAACCAAGTGTACAAAATATCTAAGCAAATTAATAAAGGTCAGATAATTTACAGGGGGTTTTGTAGATTCCATCTGGACACATGCAATTTTAAATATGAATATAGAATATAGAATATCAGGCCTATAAATTACCTTATTATGGCCACGTCACACATCTCCTCTTTCCAATGGCAGAGTTCAATCTGGATTTAGTACTACCAGGCGCCCGTTACAGGGCAGCAAAGACTGTGAATGAAATCTACTGTAAGTACTGTTACTTTTTTATAATGTCCATAGCTCTACCATTTTTCAGCAGATTTAGACCCGTTTTTTTCTAGACATTCACAGAAAGGTAAAGACACAAACTATGTTGTATTTTATGGCAATAACATTCAGGTTTGTTCGACCCGTGAGATATAATCACGACAATAACGTCAGAATTATTCGCAAAGAATATTTTCAACAGCTTTAACAGAGGCTGGTGTGAGCCTTAAAACATGTAAAAAGGTAAGAACTAATGTAAAAGCTAGATGTGTTTCAATTTTGGGAGTTAAATTATGGAATAGCCTCATATTTCGCTAATAAAAGATTGATCTATTTATGACGTGATATTCATTTTGGCCCGTCAGGCTTAACGGGTTGAGGGCAGGAACGATCTAGGTATAATTCACCTAAATATCAGAAGCCTAATCCAGAAACTAGACGATGTGTGTAACACTTCACCCGGTCCTGTGGGACCAGCCGGCAACCCTCCGCCCGGTTCGGTTGGTCCAGTACCCAGACATTCTCAACCCCCCATCAATAACCTTCATAACATAACATTGCCAACCGGTGGGCTGATGCAGATTTGGCATCAGCTCACACACCAGCTTATTATTATTTACTGCCAGTTATGTTTATTATGTTTACTGTCTGTATTGTCGTTGTTGTCTCCACTTTGTTAGACTTGTGTTCCCCTGTCTGTGTTTTGTAAATATGTTTTAGTCTGGTTGTGTAATTGTTATTGTTTTCCCAGTGTGCTCTGTGTTCTGTTGTTTCTGTCTGCCACACCTGTGTCCTGTTTGTAATTACCCTCTGTGTCTATCAGTGTCTGTATATTAGGTGTTGTGGGCCTGCAGTCCCTTGCGGGTTCATTGTTAAATGTTACCTATGTTTGTCAGTCGTGTATTGTTCCTGTCTTGTTTAAGTAAACTGTTATCGTCACCACGTCGACTCCTGTCTCAGCTATATTCACTCTGCCACCTGGGTTCACCATGAAGAAGAAGCATAACCGTAACAGATGTGAATACATTCATTTTATAATCTGACCCTAATATCTTTGTCCTTAGTGAATCATGGCTTAAGAAAAGCATTGCTGATTCAGATATAGCTCTAATGGGCTACAATCTGTACAGGGTGGATCAAGCTGGGGGGTGGGGGGTGGATTGGTTGTATATGTCAAGCGAGTATATCGGTATCCATTTTAGATTCGGTCTCTATACCAAAGAAATGTCAATTTATTTATCTAAAGATCCAGTTGAGGCCCTCGTCAATGGTTGTAATATATGTGTATAGAACCCCAGCTGCTAGCACAGAAACTGTAGACATTCTAGCAAACCTAATTTCTCGTTTTATTAATTTGATTATGAACTATTGGTGGTGGGAGATTTTAACTTAAACTGGCTAAATAGGAACTCAGATCACCTAAAGGAAGTCATTGGTAACCTAAACCTAACCCAGATGATAACGGAACCAACTAGACCCAACTTGAAAGTGTTCTCAAAATCCACACTAATTGGGCTTGTATTTTCCAATAGAATTGACAAAAATGGAGCCACGGCAGAGTGGCTAAAGAGCCGCATGCGGCTCCGGAGCAGCGGGTTGCCGACCCCTGCCCTATCTCATGGAATGAACTCCAACAGTCCTTAACACTTTGAGTGCCAACAACAAGATTAGTCGTCCTAACTCATAGTGTTAATTTTGGCAGCTATTTTCATTTTAGTTTTAGTCTAGTCATGTGTCAAGTGCTCCTTTTTCGTTTTCATCATATTTAGTCATTTATTTTTTGTTTAGTCAGTATTAGTCAACTAAATATCTCAGCATTTGTCTTAGTCAGTTTTTGTCTCAATTTTGTCTTTTTTGTTTTCGTCTAGATTTAGTCGACGAAAACGGATGACATTTGTGTCTATTTTTAGTCAATGGAAAAAAAAATCAGAAATAGTCAACATGGAACATATTCTGATTTAAATTGCATATTTATTGTTTAACCTAGGGCAGTGGTCACCAACCTTTTAAAGCCCAAGATCACTTTTTTTTTGGTGAAGGCAAGATCTACCTATTGAAGCGTTGAGAGAAAAAGACAGCCAAGATTGTACTTTAAACTAAATTACTTTTATTTGCCTGTATTCTAATTACATGCAATGCTTTGGTCCAACATTAAAACGTCAAAGTAGAACTGTAATATGTACTTTCTCAATCAGTGCTAAGTGCAGTCATCTTATGCAGCATCACTTTTCACATCAAAACAAAAGTAGAACTGTAATGTGGACTTTCTCATATTATTAACATTGACAAACATATTTACAATTAGCATTTTATAAAGTAGAACTGTAATGTGTACTTTCTCAGTCAGTGATAAGTGCAGTAATCTTATCAGCATCACTTTTCACATCAAAACAAAAGTAGAACTGTAATGTGGACTCTCAGGGAAAGATAAAAAAAATTACATTTCTTTTTTTCAGGGAAAGATCTACAGGGAAGGTCTCAAAGATCGACCAGTCGATCAAGATCGACGGGTTGGTGACCACTGACCTAAGGGAATCTGAGTCTGCGGCACAAGTAATACACAGGAAGAGTGCACTCACTGTCGATCTGTGAATGGAGAAATAACTTAATAAGACAGTCACATTATCTATTTTTTTTTAAACTTACGTTTTTATTTTCATTTTTTTCAAAAACATACATAGACAATACATTTCAGCATACAAGATTATAAAGACTCATCAACAAGAAATAAAAATAAAACGGATATACAAAAATGAGAAAAGAAAAAGTGTGGCATGGGTGCTTCGGTCTATTCTATATTTGCATCCTTTATTTTTCATCATTTCCTTGTATCATTTTCAATCCCCTGTGATGTCATTCCTTCCCCTCCTATATTCTTCCCACTTTTCCCATTTCAATTCAAACTCTTCTTGCAGCCTCAGCAGATGTGTGATTCTCTCCATTTCCTGTATCCCCTCTATTCATTGTTCCTTCGTCGGCACTTCTACCCTGTACCACAGTTTAGTTAAAGCTTTTTTGGCTGCCACTATTAGTATCTTAATCAAGTATTTGTCTTCCCCTTGAATTCCTTCCTGTGATAGGTTCCACAGATACAACACTTGACCTTCCTGGGGTATTTTGTATCCTATTATTCCATTTATTATCTCTCTTATCTCTTCCCAGTAGTGCCTTATTTTCTGACATCTCCAGAATATGTGTGTGGTTTGCTATTTCTTGTCCACACTCCCTCCAACATAGTTTATTTGCTGGTGTGTAATTGCCCTGTATTTATGGTGTTATGAATAATCTAATTATGTTTTTCCACCCAAACTCCCTCCATATCCTTGATCCTGTGGTTGATTGTTGTGTCTTACATGTGTTATACCATTCCTCCTCTGTTATCTCTATTTATAACTCTTTCTCCCAATTTTCTTTTATATACAATGTTGTATTTCCCTTACTGTCCATTATTGCCTGATATAGTGCTGATATCACCCTTCCCGTCCTTCCTTCGTATGCGTTTACCATTATCTTAATTACCCCATTCTGTTATTTGTCTCTGTCTTGCTTTATTTCCCTGTTATAGTAGTCTCTAATCTGTAAATATCTAAAGTGGTCCCTATTCTCTAGTCCGAATCTTTCTTTATATTTTTGTAGAGTCTGCATCTCCCCTCCTTCTATCATTGTACATATTGCTGTCATCCCCCCCCCCCCCCCCCCCCCCCCCCATATTTTGAACCCATGGTCTTCTATCCCTGGTTTGAATTTGTTGTCGTGTGTTATCCATCTCATTATCTTGGATTATTTTTCTAGCTTGTATTTCTTTACTATTGTGTTCCATATGTTTATAGTGAATTTGGTAATTGGGTCTAGTAGTTGTTCCTGTCTTCTGAACAGCTCCCTATCTCCTATCAGTGCCTGCACTTTGAATCCCTCTCTTTTGGTTTCTATATCTTTCCATTTGGCTTCATAATTCACATTGCACCAGCATGCTACTGTTCCAAGCTGTGCTGCATAGTAATAGCTTTCTAAACTGGGTACTGCCATTCCTCATTTTTCCTTTGGTAGTAGTAGTCACATATCTGATCCTTGGCCTTTCCCCCCCCCCCCCCCCCCCCAAATGAATCTTGATATCCGTCTGTCCCATTCCCTGAATTATTTTTGTGGTATTAATATAGGTAGAGACTGAAATAGGTATAGTAACCTTGGTAATACAGATGAAGCTTTTAGTATTCATGGGCGCTTTGCCGCGACGCGCGCACGGTGATATCACGTCGTTGAAATGAATTAGGAACCCAGGCTGCTGTTCTATTTTATGCCGCCAGTCATTAGACGGACGCTACAACGTCCTACACAGTATACTGTATAACGATCTGTATATGTTTTGTTGTCTAAAATAAATACCATACCATATGTCTACAGCAATGTTGCTGAATAAAATAATTAACCAGTTAAAACCTGTCGAATGGAGCAGTCATTGTGTATATTTTGTGTAGATTGCTAGTGGAGGTGCCAGGTGGGCTCTGTTTATAAGGGATATATAATGGATATATTTTGTCTAGTACCGTGGTCTAATGGTTTATGCCCATTCCTCTCAAGCCGACGCCCCGGGTTTGAATCCCAGCGTGTCTAATATATATTTTTTTTTTATTATTTATAAAATGAAATTGCCCGCAACGATGTGCATAATACAATAGTAATAATATATAATAAGAATCCAACCAATAGAGCGACATTGTGCAATAAACAAGTAAACAAAGTAGGGCATATCGGTATTTGTACATGAGTTATTCTCGAAGTCAACTTCTTGTCTGTTGTTGCTACGCAACTTCACTTGACTTGAAAAGACTTGATACCTCCCCCCATGCCCAACGATTAAAAATTAACGTTATTAAATGTATATATATATATTAATTCATTTTGCGCGAATCCACACTTCATTTCCCAGATCCACTTTGTTTTGAAACAATCGCGATAGCACGACGATCCACAGTCAGGAAGTAATGTTACAGCTGAGTTCACTCATTCAGAACGGCGAAATGTAAATTGCTACCCAGGATTGTTGCGTTTCGTTATAAAAACTATGCGGTGATAAACAAAAAACGAATCGCAGTATGCAAAACGTGCGGTTCGAGGATCACAGATGGAGATGCAACGTCCAACTTCGTTCGACACTTGAACTAAGAAGCTGCACAAAGATTGGTAAGTGAATGAACGAATGAATGAAAACTTTATTTAACAGATTGCAGAATGGGTACAATACAGTACAGCTCAATATACACAATTGTTAAGGGGATGCAGACCAGAGAAAGACTTTCGTCTTGTTTCATAGTAAGTAACTTGGCTTGCTAGCTACAGTTAAATCAATGAGCCATCGACAGTGTGCTAACGTTATCATATACTCTCTTTTTTAGACTCTTTTTGTAACACAAACAGTACTGTATTTGTAAATCTGGTATGTCATAAATGTATAGATGTAGCAGTACATGTATGTCATGTTATGATGAATTGAAAATGGGGGACCCTGATGTAAACAAGATGAAAGTCTTTCTCTGGTCTGCATCCCTTTAACAATTGTGTTTATTGAGCTGTACTGTATTGTACCCATTCTGCAATCTGTTAATTTTCTTTCAATCAATCAATCAATCAATCAATCAATCAATCATTACATCCAAGATACACGGCTGCTGTAGTCTTGTCTTATAAAATACATAAACAATCAGCAATGTCTCGCTTGATGAATGGCCAGCAGTAGCCTAATTAATATTAATAAAAGTATTATCATTTTAATAATTGCGAAACGTGTTTAGTCCCTTGTTTGAGCCGAATCTGGGTTGAACATGATTTGTGGAACTCCCTCTGGTGTTGTGGTCGTGTTATTCACTGACCTTTGGGAAGTATTTCGACATGTACATGGGTATCTTAGTGGTGTAGTGTACAGTATCTTGTAAACCAGGCCCATTGCAAGTTGCTGTACTCTGTTGTCTACTCTAAGCCATCCTAGGTAGTCAAAGTGGGCAGGGGTGAGGTGGGTTCTAGGAGTAAGGTCAAGCAGTAGTCTGACCAGTTTGTTTTGTGATGTTTGTAATTTAGTTTTTAGCGCTTTTGAGGTGCTTTGGTACCATGAGGTGCAAGCATAGTCGTAGTACCCTTGAATGAGTGCTCCTGCCAGAGTCTTCAGGGTATTCTTGTTTACCAGAGAGGAGATCCGGTACAAGAATCTTGTTCGTTGGTTGACTTTTTTTTATTACATTGGTTGCCATTTTGTCACAGGAAATATTTGCCTCTAGGATGGAACCCAGGTAGGTAATTTCATCTTTCCTTGTGACAATATTGTCACCCACTGTAACAGAGAAGCCGTTGGCCTTGCTGAGTTTGTTATTTGATCCAAGAGAGAGAGAGAGAACTCGCATGGGGGACCCTGATGTAAACAAGACGAAAGTCTTTCTCTGGTCTGCATCCCCTTAACAATTGTGTGTATTGAGCCGTACTGTATTGTACCCATTCTGCAATCTGTTAATAACGTTTTCATTCATTCATTCATTCAGGAGCAAAGGTCAATGACCAAACACACCCAGACTACATACCATCTGTATTCCCTTCAACATCACAGTCTACACCATCTACGTCAACAAACATCAGTCGCCATGAGCGGCGTGAAAAAAGGAGAGGGATGCAGCCAAGGAGGATGGTGACCAACAGAGAACCAAGGTCGAGTCAAGCTCCTTGACCGCTTCATCTGTGGACAGCAACGACACCAAATGCAAGATGATGACAGGTGTTACCTGGCCAGTGCTTCAGCACTTGTTTTCTTTCTTGCACACAGAGAAGACAAGGAGCACCATAATCTCACCCATAGATCAGCTATTTATCACCCTTGTCAAACTGCGTCACGACATGTCCTTTGACCTCATCTCCCACATCAGAGGTGTGTCAAAGGCAACAGTCATTAGTGATGTGCCCAATGGATCATTTCAGTGAGTGAGCGATTCGATACACGCTCACGGCAATGAACCGATTCACTGATTCGACTCACGGTTCAGTGGCGCTTCCGGATCCCGCTGCGAATCAAAAACTATAAAAAATTTTGGCAGATGTTATACATACAATTACATACAATTATACATACAATTGTTAAGGGGATGCAAACCAGAGAAAGACTTTCGTCTTGTTTACATCAGGATCCCCCTGTTTACATCAGTAATCATCGGTAACATTTAGAATTGATTTCAAGGTCCTCCTCCTTATATACAAAGTATAAACATTGCGATCATCTACTATTAAAGGTTCCGATCCACAGTCTAAAGAAAATCAGTGATGCAGCCTTTGCTAACTATGCACCAAAGTTATGGAACACACTACCTATGGACATGCCCGGGGATCAGATCTGTTTGCGGTGCACAACTAATTCTACCCCCATTTAAGAGGAACAAGAAGCAGCTGTCTGCAGAGGAGGTGGAGAGAGCCCGTAAAATCTCATCAGTGCGGATCCACATTGAGAGGGTGATTGGACTAGTCAAGAACCGATACACAATACTAAAGGGTCCAGTTCCAATTTGCTGTGTTCAGAGTCTAGCAGGTGAAGCCAATCGTGATCAATACAGCAGCATCGACAAGATCATCCGAGTGTGTGCTGCTTTGGTGAATCTGGGAGACAGCATTGTTTTCAAGGATTAGAGAGACATTTGTGATTGACCTGTGATACAGTCCACATTACAGTTCTACTTTTGTTTTGATGTGAAAAGTGATGCTGCATAAGAGGACTGCATTTAGCACTGACTGAGAAAGTACACATTACAGTTCTACTTTATAAAATGCTAATTGTAAATATGTTTGTCAATGTTAATAATATGAGAGTCCACATTACAGTTCTACTTTTGTTTTGATGTGAACTTAGCACTGACTGAGAAAGTACATATTACAGTTCTACTTTGACATTTAAAATGTTGGACCAAAGCATTGCATGTAATTAGAATACAGGCAAATAAAAGTAATTTAGTTTAAAGTACAATCTTGGCTGTCTTTTTCTCTCAACGCTTCAATAGGTAGATGACTAAATGTAAATGTAAAATCAAATTTTAACAGATTGCAGAATGGGTACAGTACAGTACAGCTCAATACATACAATTGTTAAGGGGGTGCAGACCTGAGAAATACTTTCGTCTTGTTTACATCAGGGTCCCCCAACAATTAGCATTTCAATGGTGTGTGTGGGGGTTGCCAATTCCAATGTCACACCTACACAGGCTAGTCACTCTACCCCCCTGTTGGGATGGAGGGAGAGACGAGACAGACTGTTTTCAAGTTTAATGTACATTAGATCTCTTGTTTTCGAGACTATTCTATTGGCTTGCCTTAGAGTAGCCTGTTCATACATAGACTGCAGGGATGGGTGACCTTTCACCCCTATGATCTTCCATGCGGTCTGCATCAGACGGACCAGTTTGGACTTTAATTGTACAGACAGGTTACCAAACCAAGCTGTAATACCATATCTGATGAGACTCTCTAATACAGATTGGTAGAAAAGTAACATACATTTTTGATGGAAGAAGTAAAAAATTAGAAAAACGGGGATTCGAACGCTCAAAATGGTCAATTATTGCCGTGTTCTTGGCTGTCCGTTTACACATTGGAAAATGTTGTAGCCAGCTCACAAAGACTAACGTTACGTTAGCATTTTAACTTTCTCAGATAGCAATCTACCTGCATGCACCAATTGATCGTGAGGTCTATGTGGAACAACCTGAAGGTTATGAGATAGAGTCAGAAACAGGAGAAAAGCTAGTATGCAAATTACAGAAATCCCTATACGGTCTAAAGCAGTCAGGCAGAAACTGGAATGCTCTGTTACATGCATATCTCACTGAGAATGGTTTTGAACAAAATCCTGCTGATAACTGCCAATACACAAGGGAAAAACAAAATGAAAAAGTGATTCAAATTGTATTTGTTGATGATTTAATCATTGCTGGTAACAATGAGGAGGTTGTGAAAGGTGTCAAAATGATGCTTGCTGAGAGGTTTAAAATGAAGGATCTGGGAAAATTAAAACATTTTCTAGGGATAGATTTTAACCAGTCAGAGGGTCAAGTCACAATGTCACAACAGAGGTATGTGAACAAAATCCTCTCCAGATTTGGAATGCAAGAGTGTAGGTCCAGAGAGACCCCATGTGAATCAAAACTTGAATACACAGAAAATGCAGAAACATTTGGAGACCCGAGGATGTATAGAGAGGCAGTGGGAAGTTTGATCTATTTGGCTACATGCACTAGACCAGATTTAAGTTTTGTAGTCAGTAAACTTTCCCAGCATCTTTCTGAACCAAGTGAAGAGCATTGGAACACTGTAAAACATGTGTTCAGGTATCTTAAGGGTACAACAGACCGTGGCTTATGTTTTAAAAAGAATGATACAGGTGAACTAGGCCTAATAGTCCACAGTGATGCTGACTGGGCATCAGACGTTGTAGACAGACGTAGTACCACAGGGTACTGTGCCAGTCTAAGTGAGAGAAGCTCTCTCATTTCATGGAAGAGTAGAAGACAACAAACAGTTGCACTTTCTACCTGCGAGGCAGGATACATGGCCTTAGCATCAGCCATACAGGAGTGTATGTATTTGCAACAGCTACTCAAGGGTATTGATGGATGTCAGTATGCACAAACCAAGGTTTATGATGATAACCAAGGAGCTATTGCACTAGCCAGGAATCCTGTAAACAGGCAAAGATGTAAACATATTGATATAAAATATCACTTCATAAGAGAAACTGTGAATAGTGGGAGGATATGTTTGGAATATTGTCCTACTGACAACATGATTGCTGATGTGATGACAAAACCAGCCACTAAGCTACAACTGAAGAAGTTTGCTCAGTATTTGTTTGGCACTTAGTTAGAGTGAAAGAAAAGCATGGATGTGCCAATATGTGTTTTTTTTGTTGTTGTTTATTTTGTATTGAAGGCCAAAGAGGGAGAATATATATATATATATTTTTGTTTTGTACCACAATAAGCTAAGTTCGAGTGGGGGTGTTAAATATATTATTATTATGTGCGCCCTTGCTCATTTGTGTTCTACAGAGGGCGATGTAGTAAATCCAGTATGTGACGTCACTGACGTTTCCTTTCCATTCCTGTTCCGGTCTATTATTTGTGAATGATTGTTGTTGATATATATAGCGGCACTACGACCGCATCTCGCCCCGCCTAAGAAATAAATATGCCAGAGGCTAAAGATGATCAATGAGTCGATTGAGTTCTATTCAATCGCCACCGCAACGCACTCCGTTTAACAGCGATCACAGCCGTCTGGTTTGATACAACCTAAAACCTAGGTTGTACTGTACCAGACTGAACAGGCTCTCCCCACGCTGAAGTTGCGTAGCAACAACAGACAAGAAGTTGACTTTGAGAATAACTCATGTACAAATACCGATATGCCCTACTTTGTTTACTTGTTTATTGCACAATGTCGCTCTATTGGTTGGATTCTTATTATATATTATTACTATTGTATTATGCACATCGTTGCGGGCAATTTCATTTTATAAATAATTTTAAAAAAATATATTAGACACGCTGGGATTCAAACCCGGGGCGTCGGCTTGAGAGGAATGGGCATAAACCATTAAACCACGGTACTAGACAAAATATATCCATTATATATCCCTTATAAACAGAGCCCACCTGGCACCTCAACTAGCAATCTACACAAAATATACACATTGACTGCTCCATTCGACAGGTTTTAACTGGTTAATTATTTTAATCAGCGACATTGCGTACACAAACTTATTGTTAACAAGAAGCATTACACTAACGCTTTCTTCTGATGAAATGAATGGACAAGAGAGCCATACGTCGGCCGTCTAATGAAGTTAGATTTGACACGTTTTAATATATACACTTTGACTGCTGAATTTACACGTTTAACTTATTCATTCTTTAACTCAGCAACATTCTAATCGTGCAGTCTGTAGACATACTGTAGGACGTTGTAGCATCCTACTGTATGAATGAAGTCACCAGCTGTAATGGAACTGAATGGAACTCGAGCTTCCAATGAATGAACAAAAAGCCAGTGCGTCGGGCAGTTGTCACCAGCTGTATGAGAGCGCCCCCGCTGGTCATTGTTAACATTAACCATGCCAAATGGCATCAAAACGGCCCAAAAACAGCTGTTCCATGACTATTTCTGGCTGGATCTGTATGTTCATCTTAATGATTTCGATCCTTGAGCTGAAATCTAGGGGCATCTGTCCATCTTTCTAGGTCTCTTGATTTTCTGATTGATCTGTGTATAGTTTGCATCGTATAGCCCAGGGGTAGGCAACCCTAGGCACGCGTGCCTGCATAGGGGGCATTTGCGGGGCATTTGCATAGGCACAGGGGGCAGCAATATAAAAAAAATTGAAATATTATAGTGAAATATTTTGCACTGTTGTTGCATCTTGTTGAAATCATCCCACAGGTTCTTTTTACTACCACATATTTAATTGAGACCCTTTATTTGTTTATTATTTCAATTTAGCTGGAAATACATTGCTACATCATTCAGTAACATTTGCAGAGCCTTATAACAAAAACATTATTACGGTCACCATTGTGACCAGTGGGATTAATCAACAAATTTTATTATTTATTTTTCTATTTCATTGAACATTGCACATGTTAAAAGCAATTTTTTTACTCAAAATGTGAGTATTACCAAGTCAACTTGTGTTCTTAAAACAATGACAATAAACATAGTTTTATTAGGTTGAAATAATGTGGTTGTGTACTTATTTTTCTGTTAACTTATTATGGATTGAAAACTGAAAACCTTAATGCACAGTAACTGAACTCAATATTTTTAAGTTTTGGTAACTTATTATTATTTCTTTTTACAGTGTAGTCTTGCAATCAATCAAAACTTATTTACACGATATACCTCACATTCACCCTCCATTCACATCCTGGTGTTCTCCTGGTGTTCTCCATTAGGCCTGTAGGTGGAGCTATGACAGCACACGTACAGTACACACACCGGTGTGTGATGTGTCCAAAAATGAATGGGCAAATGTGAGTGAAATGGTCGCACTGTATGCAGCTGTTTGTCTGCATTGCATTCCCCCCCCCCACTCAGATTTAGGGTTGATAAACCATCATAATAATATTGTTAATAATAACAATAACAATAATGATGTAATAATGTAAAGATTATCATAAAAAATACCTGATTATGAGAAAAAAATATGTACGATGCATGGAATATTGTTGAGGCACACTAGTTACAACTATATTTTAAACAGGCACTCCATGTCAAGAAGGTTGCTGACCCCTGGTATAGCCCCTCCATCCCTCTTGTAATGTGCACCCCTAGGTACTTGATCCTGTCCATGTCCCATTTAATTTTGTGTTTTTCTTTGATCTCTATCGTTGGCGTGTAGTTCAGTGCTAAAGTCTGTGTCTTCGTCATGTTGAGTCTATATCCTAAGTAGTATCCATATTCTGTCAGTAAATCCATCAGTGTCGGAAAGCTTGTGTCTGGTTGTGTCATATACACTATCACGTCATCTGCGAACAGTTTATGTTCTGTTCCCCTTATCTCCACCCCTTTGATGTCTTTGGTCTGTCTAATTAGTTGAGCCAGTGGTTCGATGAATACAACGAAGAGCGTCGGCGAAAGACAACAGCCCTGTCTGGTAGCTCTCTCTACTTTAATCCGGTCCATCAAACTACCATTTACCTTAATCCTAGCCGTCGGTTCTTGATATAATGCCCTAATTGTTTTCATAGCGTTTTTGTCTAATCCAAATTTTCCAATACTTTATATAGAAATATCCAGCTTACAGTGTTGAAAGCTTTTTCTGCATATAGGCTAAGTAATACTACACTTCCTCCTTCCTTTTGTATCTCCTCTACCACCTGCACTGTCTTCCTTATGTTATCCTGTGTCTGCCTTCCTTTAATGAATCCGGTCTGGTCTTCGTCTATAATATCTGTCATAAATGTCTCAAATCTTTTGGATATTATTGATGTATACATCTTGTAATCTACATTAATTATGGACACAGGTCTGAAACTGCTACACAGTTCTCTATCTTTCCCTTCTTTTGGAATTATAGTAATTATGGCCTCTTTCCATGAAGGTGGCATTGTGCCTTTTTCCATTGTGTGTCTGAATTCTGCTTCTAATATGGGGCTCAGTTTCTTTCTAAATGTTTTGTAGAATTCCGAGGGGAACCCGTCACTATCCGGTGACTTACTACTCTTTGCTTTACTGATCGCATTCCATACTTCCTGTTCTGTAATCTCTGCATTTAAGGCGAGACACTGCAGGTGAATAGTCAAATATACTTTTTTTGTTGATTTTGAGATTTTGTTATATTTTGCTTCCTAAACATGTCTTCTATGAAACTAGTGACAATAAAACGTCAATAACACACATTTAGTTGTTTATTTTACATCATTTTGCCTTATTGCATCCATAAATTTGCACATATTTAATGGTGAAGTGCCTCATTTGCATATATAAACATACATTTCAGAAAACTTGCAATATATTTTTTCTTAGTTTATATGTACATAACAAATTGGGAAAGTTTCATAGTGATATCTATTCAAATATTGTTTGCCTATTAGGGGGTAGCCTGTGTGTAATTCTGTTCAGTTCAATAACATCATTATTATTATTATTCAGTTATCAGGCATGTGTTTAGGTTGTCTATTACTAATGGTTTGATTAGGTATTGTGTTTGTAAATATCTGTTTAAAAAAAAAGGTATGGCATTTTACAATACAGAACTTTGAAGGCGTTTTCCCAAAAATGAGTTTTAAGAGTTTTTCCTCATACTCTGAGCCAGAAATCTCCACTTCAGTAGCACTCACATACACCAAACCTTCCAGTTCTATTCATATCTATGTTCTGAAGGTATTTACAGAAGGGTTTGTTGATATCGCATTCATACCCTGATTTATATCACATTTTATTTCTAAAAACATGGCGAAATATGGAATTTTACCATAAAAATTGACTGAATGGAGTATTTTCTGATTTATGGAGTGATACAAAGAGATATCCAAAATCCCCTCTGTAATAACCTTTGGCTCTAATATGTCAACAAAATGAAACTATAATTTTGAAAATGGCTTTATCCAATGTTCAGATTTCTGTCCTGGAATTATATGCAAATTAGTGCATATTTAAGTAGATCATGCCTCATTTGCATATTTAAACATACAATTTCAGAAAACTTGTAATACAAAAAAGTCTTGTCTTAATATAAGTAATCAACTGGGGAAGTTTCATTGTGATATCTATTAGTTAATTGTTTTACCCTATTCACCTGCAGTGTCTCCCCTTAATATTTCATTATGTTCCTTCCCTATCGGTGGTAGATCTAATCTTTCAAAAAAAATCTCTATCTCCTCTTCTCCTGCCGCTATCGGTTGTGTGTATAGTTTCTTATAATATTCTTCAAATGTCTTCTCTATTTCAGCTGGTTCTCTCTTGTTTGTGTTCGTGTCCCTTATTGTGTGTATTGTGTTCAGTTTTTGTTGTGTCATGATTAGTCTAGCTAAAAGTCTGGTCGCTCTTGGTCCCCCTTCATAGTATGTCTGCTTCGTGTATCTAGCTTTCTTCTCTATTTCTGTCAGCAGCTCTTTGTTTATCTTTCCTCTAACTTCCTTTACCTCCCTAAATGTCTTTTGGTTCTTTGAGCTTTGGTGTTCTTTCTCTAATTCTTTCAGTTTCTTTATCAAGTTCTGGTATGTCTCTATTCTAGCCCTCTTGAGTAATGCCGTCTTTGCTATACATTTTCCCTGTATTACTATCTTTAGTGCATCCCATAAAATGTTTGGGTCTACCTCTCCGTTATCATTTTCTTCTCTGTATCTAATTATGTCTTCCTTTACTTCATTAACCAAACCTTTGTTATTTAATAGTCCTACATTCAGTCTCCAAACTGTATTTCTCCGTCTACTTTTAAGATTCACTGTCAGATATATTGCGCTATGATCTGATATGTCTGTTACCCCTATCCTGCATTCTTCTACCCTGTATCTGTCCCCTGTTGTCATGAGAAAAGTCTACCCTTGAATATGTTGTGTGTGGATGTGAATAATGTGTGTATTGTCTATCTAGTGTGTGCATTGCTCTCCATATGACCATGATTCCTAATTCTGCCATTTGTATATTCATATATTTGCTAATGTTTGTCCTCCATTTCTTTGTGCTTGTCGTGTCTATGTCATAGTTCAGTACTACATTGAAATCACCTGTACAGATCAGGACCCCTTCCCCTTCCAATGCTATGATATCAAAGATTGTTTCAAATAGATATTTCTCACTGTCTGGTGGAGCATACACATTCACTAGTGTTACCATTTGACCTTCCATTTTCCCCTTGACCATTACATACCTCCCCTCTTTATCCCTTATTTCCCTGATCATTTCAAACTTCACTGTGTTCTTAATTAGTATAGCTACTGTACTCCTCTTCTAAGGTTCTGTTTAAAAGAACTATAGAACAGATTTTCATACCCGAATCTCTTCAGCTTTTCATGTTCTTGTGATATTAGATGTGTTTCTTGTAAGAAGATGACCTGCACCTCCTCTTTGTTAAGTTTCGTCATCACCTTACTCTTCTTGATCGAATTATTCATACCATTCACATTTAACTACATCATTGTTATACCCTTAACTTGTGTCATATTTATTTTCCAATTGTTTTCCCGTTCTACCCATGTCACATAAAATAATATTTGTGGTTGTAGCCTCTGCTATCTCCGTCTGATTTACATACATATAACCATAATAAACATTAACACTAGGAACTTCCATGGCAGTTGAGGGTCTCCCTCATACCCCTCTTTGGTGGGTGGGGAGTAGTGGCTCTCCTAGTGAGAGGGCTCCCCCTAGTGGCTAAAAAGTGTGCACTATATATGTCCAACTCGTTCTGTGTGTGACCTGCTCCGAGCTCCCGGTCATAAGCTCTGCATTAGTCACTTTCATGTTCCCGTCTAATTGTATTATGTGACACGTAGTTCATGTGGTTCTTTCATGTCCGTCTCAATACACCTCCCGAAACCACATGCCCATTTTTTTTTTTTTATATAACTCTCGGTATAATTATCTCGTATGTACTTTACCATCTTCTCCTTGCATAAGTCCTTTTCATGCTTTCATCTTCTTGTATTGTGTGTGTCATATGTATATTAGTCTAATGTGTCTTGAATCCCCATGTCCTTTTTTTAATATAACTTTTGGTATAATTATCTCGTATGTACTTTACCATCTTCTCATTGCATCAGTCCTTCTCATGTATACATTAACCTGTATTGTGTGTGTATTGTACGTATCCTCCCTTGGATCACGTGTCCCCTCTCGTCTCCTCTCTGCCCCCCTTCTCTGTGTCTTTGCGTCTTCCTTCTCAGTTGATCTGCTTTGAATCGATTCAGATCCCATTCATCTTCCCGTTCTCCTAGCCTCCTCCTCGTCCCTCGACTCTGGTCCATCTCCTCTTTCTATCCAACCTCTGCAACAGCGTCGGCCTCTCCTCTTCTCCTCCCGGTACCTTCCATCCTCTTCGGTTCATGTCCCTCGCCGCTTCCCGCATGTCGCTGTACACATTTGCGCCTTCATTCCAATGGACCTTCAGCGTGGTCATTGGTGATTGAAATTGGATTCCTTTTTCCTTCAGAGTCCTTTTTATCTGAACGTAGCTCCCACGCTTTACCGGCACCTCTGTCGCATAGTCATGGTCAAAAGTTACTTTCTGTCCCTCCACCTCCATCTTCGTCTGCCAGGCTGCTCTGAGGATGCTTTCTTTGACTTTGAATTCCAAGAAATTAACTATAACTGCTCTTGGTGGTTTGTCCAACCGCGGCTTCGGCGCCAGCGTCTTGTGTGCTCTTTTAAATCCCTGTCTTGTTGTTACAACCCCAGTATGTCCAGGGGAAGGGGTGAATAACATAAAAGATGATTGTGTTGTAATTAGTGATAAATGAACCAAAGGATAAATAATTCAATGCCCACAACAAGTTTAGTTTAAAGAAAGTAATATATTGTGCCTTTTTTATATACAAACAAAACAGACTAACAAACAATGACAATGGTGGATTTGATACACACAACCAAAGGGGAAAGGGGGGGGGGGGGGAGAAGGGAAAAGGAGCTTGAATGATGCCAAAGGAATAAACTAAGTAAAACAAAACACAACTAACTCAGTAAGGAATATCTTGTCTACCTATATACAAACACAAAGGTCAAATAAAACCTACTACTCACTACCTACACTGACTAACCAAACGTTATGTTCAAAACCTACAATGAGTGGCATCACTCCTTACCTAGTGTGTCTAGACAATAATACCACTACGTGTAGCACCAAGTGTATTGGGCCCTTACCTGCTCCAATTCCCAACCCACACACACACACATACACGTGTACCAATTTGGCTAAATATCTCAGAATCAAACATTCGACCAACAGCATATAGACAAAAAGAAGGGGGGAAACAGGAAGTGCCACATGGGTTTTAAAACAAGAGGAGGGCTTCCGATTGGTCAACTGGTGATTTGCTTGATGGCTGGGATGACTGGCTGGTTTCCAATTAGTGTCCTGATGAAGGACAGGAACCTGGATCAGAGTATAGCAGGTGGAGGGAGTGGGAGAGAGAGAGAGAGAAAGAGAGAGAAAAGGGGGGGGGGGGGCACAAAAGTACAAACATACAACAGCCACATGCTGGAACGTAACACCCCCGTACACAAAAACAAACCCATCTCCCATTTCCTTTTGTACATACTATTTTTTTATCACACACATCTTACACTCGAGATAAGGCATCCGCTAACACGTTATCGGTACCCTTCTTATGGCGAATGTCCAGATCATAGTTTTGGACCATCAGGGACCAACGCATAAGGCGCTGGTTGTGATTGTACATACGAGCTAGGAATACTAGCGGGTTGTGGTCAGTATAAACAACCACAGGCATGGAACTAGATCCAACATAGACCTCAAAATATTGTAACGCAAACAACAAAGCAAGGGCTTCCTTCTCGATCGTGGAGTAATTCAGCTGGTGTTTGTTGAACTTTCGAGAGAAGTAACACACAGGATGATCAATCTTATATAAAAAAGATTAGGTCTATGGTGTTAGACAGAATTGATTGAGATGAAGATTGTGCCATCGGAGACTGGAAACCATCTCTTGCATTTTCCAACTCCAGCTGTCGTATTTTAACAGCCGTTTCAGCCTCGATTTCCAGCTTGCGTACTGCTAGCCTGAAATCAATTTGTCGTGCCTCAGCCTTCTCTTGAGCTTCCATGTGAAGCCGAGTCAAGCGAATTTTCATTCGTGCATCAACCACTGAACTGGTTGAGCTAGGAGAGAGCGGGTCAAAGCGCGGTAAGGTAGCATGTGGTTTCACCTCTGCCTTCGCACCCAAGCCAACTGGTGACTTTTGTTGCTCCTCCTGCAACAAAGGAGAACTAACTTCTGTAGTCCCCTCTTCCTCCAAGGCACTAGAACCAGGCTGCTCTGGTAACACAAGTATCTCCATCTCCACCAATTTGTCCAACACCATAGACCTAATCTCTTTTTTAAGCAGAGACCTTGATATCTGGAGACCATAGTGCTTGCCTATCAGTAACAAATCATCCTTTCGGCACTTAACAAAAATTTCAACAGAGGGATACTGAACAAACTGATCTATGGTAAACTGTGCCATGTCAGCAGTGGACAGCAACAGTACACCAATTACAAAATACCAATAACAGTAGGAAAGAATTAATTATGTGGAACATCACCACAAACAATAATCAAAACCAGGAACCCTTTACAGGAGATCCCGGACTGAGCCCCCATTTTATGTTACAACCCCAGTATGTCCAGGGGAAGGGGTGAATAACATAAAAGATGATTGTGTTGTAATTAGTGATAAATGAACCAAAGGATAAATAATTCAATGCCCACAACAAGTTTAGTTTAAAGAAAGTAATATATTGTGCCTTTTTTATATACAAACAAAACAGACTAACAAACAATGACAATGGTGGATTTGATACACACAACCAAAGGGGAAAGGGGGGGGGGGGGGAGAAGGGAAAAGGAGCTTGAATGATGCCAAAGGAATAAACTAAGTAAAACAAAACACAACTAACTCAGTAAGGAATATCTTGTCTACCTATATACAAACACAAAGGTCAAATAAAACCTACTACTCACTACCTACACTGACTAACCAAACGTTATGTTCAAAACCTACAATGAGTGGCATCACTCCTTACCTAGTGTGTCTAGACAATAATACCACTACGTGTAGCACCAAGTGTATTGGGCCCTTACCTGCTCCAATTCCCAACCCACACACACACACATACACGTGTACCAATTTGGCTAAATATCTCAGAATCAAACATTCGACCAACAGCATATAGACAAAAAGAAGGGGGGAAACAGGAAGTGCCACATGGGTTTTAAAACAAGAGGAGGGCTTCCGATTGGTCAACTGGTGATTTGCTTGATGGCTGGGATGACTGGCTGGTTTCCAATTAGTGTCCTGATGAAGGACAGGAACCTGGATCAGAGTATAGCAGGTGGAGGGAGTGGGAGAGAGAGAGAGAGAAAGAGAGAGAAAAGGGGGGGGGGGGGCACAAAAGTACAAACATACAACAGCCACATGCTGGAACGTAACACTTGTCGAGTTCTGTCATCTTCAATTCTCTTCGAATTAGGCTGTCTACATATTTGATCATAGATTCTCCTTACATCCCTTCTTTCAGTCCCCATATTCATATGTTGTTTCTCCTCGACCTCCCCTCCAAGTCCATTAACATTTCTCTTAATATGTTCTGTTGTTCGAGCGTCTCCTTTAGAATATCTTGTAAATCTGTAGTCCATTCCTCGGTTTCAGCCGTCCTTCCTTCCAACATCTTTATGCCTTTCTCTTGTTCCTGTAGTTTTCCATCCATTACCTCGAGTCCCTTATCCATCTCCTCTCTGAGCTCGTCCTGGCCTTTCTTTAACTCTTCCCTGAGTCCTTCGATGTTCGCCTGGATAGCTTGTATGCTAGTTTGTAGCTCTTGGTTAGCTGCTGCGTTAGCCTGTTGGCTAGTCAACGCGCTATCTTGCATGTCCTGCGTGTTAGCTTGTACGCTAGTTTGTATGCTACATTGTATAGCTCGGATGTCCTTTGCGTTAGCTTGCATGCTAGCGTGTATCTCTTGGATAGCCTTTTCGTTACTCACCACGCCAGCCTGCATGTCATCTCGTAGCTCTTGTATGCTAGTTTGTATGCCCGCTTGTATGTTCGCTTGCATCTTCGCTATCCAGGTGGGTTCTGCAGGCTCCATTTCTCTGTCTTCCTGAGCCATGCTTGCCTGATCCACCTCTTCTGCCATTTCCTTGTGCCGAGATCTTTCCTGCAGCGTTTGTACTTCTTCTGGGGTCCTTTTTGTCTCGCTATTTCTCGTGTTCATCCTTCCTTTTCTCTTATATCCTTGAATTGTCACTTTTTCTTTTGTTTTATTTAGTTTTACTTCCTTTTTTCGAGCTCTGTCACTTGTCAACTACCCACACATCTCAATACCGGAAGTTGGACTATCTGCCACATTATCTCTTGCCTTGCTCACCTGGCAGCGATTTATTTGAATGATAAATATTAAATAACACTCAGTAACAGCAGCCATCGCAGTGTAACAACAACACTAACTAACAGGATACTGTCTGTTGTAAACAAACATACAGTACAGTAGTAGTTGAGTAGATAATAGTAGTGTGTATAGTACACACAGTAGCAATCTGATTGCAATCTGCTTGCATAAACATATAAAATGATAAATCACATTTTGAGGTTGGTGTGTAATTTAGTTCATGCAGCACAGACGCTTCCATCAACATTTTGGTCATAATGTGTGAGTCTCTCTTGTCCACAGCTATTGCGTAGATAGGTTTTGATACGTTTCAGACAGGAGAATGACCTTTCAGCTGATGTACTTGTCACAGGAATTCTAAATAATACCTCTTTCTGTATAAAAAAAATACACCTTTAAAAAATATAGCTTCGTATCTTTTCAATGTAATGCAAATTATAACAGTAACCTCACAAATATATGAATTAATAAAGTAACTAATTGTAGTAACTTAAGTGTAATATATGTGTTAATAATTAATGCCACACAACGTTACATATGCCTTTGTTAATCATAACGTTGATGCAGTAGCGTATGGCATAGTGTTTGTTGGCTGTAACCGACATTGAGAATAACAGCAGCACTACTGCACACATTGAAATTGTGATTTTAATCGATTCTAACATTTTCAAATCGATGCAGTTGAATTGTCACCTTAGGTTACTGTTAATCAATCTGTTGGTCATCAATTGTGTCCGTCTGGCTCACATAGTCACAGTACGTTAGCTAGGTGTCACATGGCTAGCGTTAGCAAGCATCAGGGGGCTAGCTAGCTAGTAGCTAGCAACAGACAGGCTAGTCCACCACAATTGGCTCCATGATATACTAGTCCATACAAATTCACTCAGTCATATGGTGCTAATGCATTTTTACATTTACCTGGATTTCCTTGTGGAATGTCTTCAGATGTCGTTTGAGATTAGTGGTGTTTTTTCCCTTAATTCGATGATGTCACGTTTTAGACTCAAACGTGAAAGTTGTAAAAGATACTTAAAGATATAAGAGATGAAACACTTTTTGAAGGTATTTATTATAAAAAGTTTAACAAGCAATGTAATATAAAAGTGAATAAGCAAAGTATTTATACAAGGTGAATATAGCAAGGTACAATTGAAATCTAGATTGTTACAACCGGCCGGTCGAGTATATAAAAGAAAGAAAAAACAGTCAAGTCCTTTGTGGGTCCGTCCAGCAGTCTTGTCCGTCCAGTCTAGTCAAAGCAGAGAAGTAAAAGAAGTAAAGTCCAGTGGTTTCTCTGTCAGGGTGTTTTATTGGCCCCCTAGTCCAGTGTGTATGTGTCTTTGTCCTGAGTGCACGTTGTGTGTCTGTGTGTATTAGTCCACCTGTATGTCCGCCGCGCATGAGTGCGTGGAACGCACATTTACGTGCAAGTTTGTGTGTGTGTGTCTCTATGATAACGATCTGTGATTTAATGGAGTCTGGAATATGTGACCAGTGGATGACCTGGTCGTATATTAGTTGGCTTGTGGCATTTTGTCATAATGAGTTGCACTGTGTGCGCGTTGAGAGCGAGGGTGTATGTATGTGTGTGTGTGTGTGTGTGTGTGTGTGTGTGTGGGGAAGATGTGTGCGTGTGACGTGTGTGTAGGTTTGTGTGTGTGTGTGCTTTGAGAGTGTGGGGGTGTGGATGTGTGTGTGTGTGTGTGAGCTTGTCCTATGTGTAAGTGTGTGTGTATCTGGTGTGTGTGTATGCTTGTGTGTGAGAGGGACGGAACCATGCACCAGGGGTCAGCTGCAGGTCACTGATCTGTGAGTGGCCCTCTGGCTGAGAGAGAGACGTAAACAAACTTTATATAGTGTGGTGATGGGAGAATGTCTCTACATGATAGGTGTCATATTTCAACAGTCCCCCCTTCCCTAACTTAAGTTAGGGAACAAATGAAATAGAAGGGGGACCATATGCAAAATTATCAACAACCAACCACACAATAAAAAACACACCCAACCGGCCGACCCAATCCACACCGTAAAAAGCACAAGAGTCAATAGAGTAACGGCACAATCATCAACCTCTCCACCGGTCACATCAAACAGAGTTCTGCATGTGGCCAAAAACCTCCCGAGACAATCCACGGCCTAGAAAGTACGGCCTATTAAAGAACACACTTGAATAATAACTTGCTTAATACTATGACATAATTGGAGGATAAAAGGCACACATCGTCCCATAGTCCCGCTATTATGGTAACAGCCCTCTGCGCAGCTCACAGCACATCAGACTCACTGTGAGTTGTCAAACATAACATAACAGTGTATAATAAAAACAACCCAAATATCAAACAACAGCAATCCGTGGCTCCGTACATCAGCCCGGACCACAATCAAGCGGAAAAAGGAGAACCAGCCACACATAGCCCGGTGGGGGGGTCATGGCCACAACTCCCTCACCAGAGCAAATGTGAACCCGGTCCACCCGTCAAAATAACTGCATGAAAACAAAATGACACGTCAAAACAGGAAACAAATGATGTACACAATATCTACTTCTAAAGGACACAGGAATGGAGACCACTCTAATGTTCCTACCAACACCTAGCGAGAACAAGGCTGCGGATGAATCATAAACACATACCACAGACCTCAACCTCACTTAGCATGAACCTGTTAAAAGGCCAAAAAAGATCTAATATCGAAGTTCAGGAAAAAACGTCCTTGGCACAGGACACCACCGTCCGACGTCCGCGATGGATCTCAGCACATCTCTGGACATATTTCTAATCACAATGTTCAACGTATGGGATGACCAACACTAATACATCAGACTTGCACGCAACCTAGTTGGGCTTGTGGAGTGTGACCACATACATTTGGGGGCCCAGAGGAGAGAGAGAATTTGGTGCGGTCAATGAGAGGGACAGAGAGAGATGAGAGTAGGAGACAGAGTCCTATAATATGAGGCTTCTTCTCCCGGTATCAGGAGTCCATGTCATCTGGCGAGGAGAGACTAGGCATAGCTCCCTCCCATATCTGGATATCACGATCCGGTAATACGTGGCAATGGACAGCTCCACTTCCTGCACAGTCAGTGGGGGACAAACGGGGGAGGAGGAGTAGAAGAGGGGAGGAGAGATAGCACCGTGGTGGGGACTGTCATGGCTCTTGGTAGAATACTGAGAGATGGCTTTTTAGGAGGATACAGACGTCTTTTCAGGAGGATACAGAGAGATGTAGCAGCGGCGCACGTCCTCTGTCAACCTCAGTGAGCGTCCATCCCAACGGCCGCTCCCTTCAACATTGGAAAGAAGGAGGAGTCCTTGTCCTCGGTAAGTGCAGCAGCAACCACCCGTCAGGATGATAAGAGCACTAGCATCAGTGACACAAACATATCCGACAAAGACAGACCCGTATTCGTCCAAACCGCTCCATGGCTTCACAGCGGGGGGTCCTCTGTACCACTGCTCCGTGCTAGCCCATGACCCCAGGTCGCCAGGCCCAGCAGGACCTCGACCACAGAGCCGTCGGGGGATGTAACGTCACTACTTAGTGTTCCAATGTCTCATACTCCACCTCCTCTCCTCCATGAGCTTCCGGACCTGTTACTGTCAGTGTGGTCCAGCTGTCACCACAGTCACCATGGCCCATCCCACCATGGCCCGTCCCCCCTTGACAGAGGATATCCATGGCTGAGTATTGGGTCCGTGTGGGATCAAGTCCGCTGCCCGCCCCAGAGTCACAGAGAGAGAGAGAGAGAGAAGAATAGAACAGCGGCTCTCCCCGCCAACATTACCAATCAATCCAACACATTAAAATGACATCCAGACAGAGATTACAATAAAATGGCAAACTTAAAATGAACCAGACTCAAAACCCAAAAAGAGTAAAAAGAAAAAATACAAAATCTACACCCAAAAAACAAAAATAACGTAAAATAAGGACCAAATAGGGAGAGAGAGCGAAGCGGAGTGTCGTGTGCGACGTGCGCGCAGTCAGCGCGTGTGTGTATCAGAGTGTGTGTGTTCATGTGTCAGTGTACGTGTGTGTATCAGAGTGTGTGTGTTCATGTGTCAGTGTACGTGTGTGTGTATCAGAGTGTGTGTGTGTATGTGCGCCTGTGTTTGTGTTCCCTCCCTGTGTTCCCTCGCGGGTTCCCCTGTCCCAACAGTTCCGGGCCCAATGGCCGGGTCTTCCGCAGGTAAAGCAGTATGTGAGGTTCCGCTGTTGCTCTGCGCCCCCTGTCCCTCGGCGTGCACGTCCAGATTGATTACAAAATACAGACACATGACTCATTGGATGCAAGAGAGAGAGAGAGGGGGACGCGTCCACTCTGCACCATCACACAATAATGCACACTGAAGCCGTGAGCGGTGTAATGCCGCGCATGACTGGGCAGCATGCAGCAGACCTGCCCTCAAAATCCCCAAAACCAAATGCACTGTGCAAGGCAGGTAATCTACAAATCCAAAGATTCATTTAAACTTGTGTAATTCGGCAGTTCAACAAGTCGAAAGTACTAATCCTCTTGGAGTGAAGCTGGATAGCACTCTGTCCTGATCTCAGCATATTAATTATATTGTTTTTAAAATGGGAAGAGCAATCGGTATTTCCAGGAGACGTACTCATGTCAGATAGTGCAACGTTTAATTACACGTCATCTTGACCATCGCTCTGCGATGTGGCACCGCCAGCGGTGACCTCTGTAAGCCCCAGGTTTCCCCGAACTGGGCAGCACGGTTAGTACCAAGGTCTAATGTGAGCCGTATATGCATGCCCGCCAGGCGCCTCTCTTGGCCTAACGTTGAAGACAGATGAGCAGTAAAACTCCTGTAACCATACATAAACAGATCGTTATTTGTATTTTTTTATTTTATTTGATTTTGATTTGATATTTTTTATTTTCGTGTCTTACATACAGATGTATGCCCAGCCCATATGGGCTTACAAGACACATAACAATAAGTATATAATAATATACTTTACCAATTACTTAACAAATGACATAGACCAAGATGGCCATAAAAAAAACACAAGAAAATACAATAAAACGTAATATAACACAAGCCGTACTCAATGTAAATAAACAGAAAAACAAGGTGAATTCAAATACAATTATATAGGATACAGTGTGTTTTGTCTCAGGTGCCATGCCTTCTCCAAAAATCCTGCAAAACCGAAGATGTCCTCCACAAAAAAAAAAAAACTCAACATACAACTCTCAGACTGCCAAAACAAATCTGGGTTTACAATTTGAATTTTCTCAAATAAAGCCTTCCTCAAAATGGTGTACAAAGGGCAATAAAAAACAAAATGATATTCATCCTCCACCACTCCCAGATCGCACAGAACACACAACCGCTCATGGCTTGTTTGATTTCTTGCGCCAGGTCATTAACATAAAGGGCGAATAAAGTAGGAGAAAGCACATCTCCCTGTTTTACACCGAATGGGGTGGGGAACCAGCCGGGCCTAACATCATTCAGCTGCAGACAGGCAGATGGGGCCCTATACAGGCTTTTGATAGCCTTATAAAATAGACCATCAATACCAGAACAGATTAATTTATAGTCCAAAAGCTCTCTATTAATCCAGTCAAAGGCTTTTTTAAAGTCAACAAAACAAACAAATGTATTCTTGCCCTCGTCCAATCTGGCTCTCACCACCGATGATAAAACAAAAACATGATCAATACAAGCTCTCTTAGCCCTAAACACATTCTGCTCATCCACCAACATTTCATTATATTCTAAGTATTTATTTAATCTATTATTAAGAACACTTGAGTATAACTTAAAAACTGTACTGATCAAACTAATACCTCTGTAATTTAGTGGGACTCTAGGGTCAGCTTTTGCAGATTTGGGGATGGGCTTAATAATGGACTTGTTCCATATCGAGGGGATGGTGCCTGTGTTAAAACAAGTTTGATATAAACAGTGTAATACATTCAGCAGATAGGGAGTTTTAAGGACCTCGTTCGACAACTCCTCAATACCCATAGCTTTCTTCAGTTTCGCTCTGTCCACTACACTCTGTACCTCGTCTAACGTAATGTCACTATTTAATAATTCACAACCTGTAGGGCTATTGCTCATCCCAAGTTCGGCCTCACATTTTAACTTACATCTTTCTGTCAGGAAACCATCATCAAATAAAGGGTGACTACTACAAGCATACAGACTACTATAGTCGGTTTCCCACTTTTTCAGAATCTGCTCAGTTTCAAAACATGATTCACCGTTATCCAATACAATCTCCTTTGGGACTGTCTGTTTTTTTTTTTTTTTTTTTTTTTTTTTGGGCCTCGTTTATTTATTTCTTTCCAGAATTGCTGGGGATTACTGACTCGTAGTTGTTCTATATGGAGAGCTTGTCCTCTCTTGAAACGTTGTTTGAAAAATCTGAGTTTCTTATCAAATTTAGTTTGACAAGCTTTAAATTCATTCAGTAAGTCTCTTCTCACACACTGTTCCTTGCATTTTAGAAAAGATTTTTCGGCTGCCTTTGAATTAAGCCATAGCCCATTTAATTCATTATTCCAATAAGGTTGTTTGGTCTTAAAATACTTTTTGGGCGAACCGCCTTTCTTTATAGCACAGTGTCGACCAATTTCTTTATGCAGAAAACTACATAAATTATTGTAACAGAGATCAATATTCTCCTGGTTTTTCGGACCGTTATTCAAGAGCTCCATGACATCTAGTAGAGCCCCCGGCAAATCTCAGAGGAAAGAAAATTAGCTGGCAGGTGTCTATTACATGGTTTGATTTGCTGCAGGGGTTCAACCATGCTCTAGATATTAACTGAGTCACCGGCCCGAAAGTGTAGGCATAGTACTGAATGATCAGGTAATCTACTATGGATATCAATAAGATTTGCACCTTCAGAGCCAACAAGTTCAGATGGTGTATAAACACTAAATTCAATGCATGATTTCAAGCCAACGTGAGGAGTTACAATATAGTCCACAACAGCTTTCCCCCTTATAGAAATTTAAGTGAAATTATCTTTGTCAGCGTTTAATCTCCCATTTACTACACAGCATTTTGAGTCTTTTTAAAAATTCAATGAAGGATTGTCCATGTTTATTTACAGTCAGATCTAAAGCGGATCTAGGCGGGATGTCATCTGCCTCCACATAATCTTTCAGATCTGCAATGCGACTATTTAAATCACCACACAAATAAATAGCATCTGCATTAACTGTATACAGTAACGTCAGTAAATGGTTAAAGAAAAAGTCTGCATTACATCCCCAATGTGAGGTTTCCGGTGACAGATAACAAGAAATGATAATGAAAGAATACTTTGTCTCCCGGTGTTCAAAACGTAGAGCGAGAATTCCATCGTAGGCTTTGTCCACAATAATAACTGAGAATGTATCAAAAATAGTGTTCTTTACACAAATACCAACGCCGCCAGAGGCTTTAACCGCTCTTCTGTGACCAACCCGATTATAACCAAACCAGGTGAGGCCCTTGAACTCAAGCAAGTCTGTGGAAAGATGAGTTTCATTCAAGGAAATAAAATCTGGTTTTAAGGAGTTTAGCAGTACAGTTCTAAGTTCACGGATACTGTAATACTGTGCATGAGCAGTACACATGCAGTGCAGCAGCTTGAATTGCCAGTTCCTAAAACCAACGCTCTAAGGATATCTTTTATTTGTAGAGCATTAACTCCTTGGATTAACCTGCCTCAAAACCTCCGCCGCAACCACAGCAGATTCACTTTCAAAAACAATATCTAATTGTATTCAACACTGTTATTAAAAAGCATATAAAATGTTGACCTGTCTACTTCTGTTCTTCCGTCACTGTGCACGCACCAACCCGTTATTTCCATCATGCAATAATGTGTTTGGTACTGTCTCTAAAAAACAAAGAATTGTAATAATAATAACTGTTCCTCATGGACCCCAGGAAGACCAGCAGTGGCTATGGCATCAGCCAGGGGATCCGTAATAAACCCAAATAAAATAATAAAATAAAATGTATGATTGCTCACTACTCCGTCGTTATATACAGCTAAATGCATGCTCGTCTCGCATCGGAGCGTGGCGGCGCTGCCTGCGCAAATAAAAACGTCTCCTATTTATCAAAAGAAAAAACAAAACACCTGGTTTTATCGACCCGCTTCTCCTATTTATAGCAACTGCAGTATCCATATTCCAATTTCATTAACATAATGTTCTATGATTAGTGCAGTGACCGCTTGTCACACCCCCCATCCTGACAACGCACCCGACGCATATCGTTCTTATTCGGGCCAGGCTGAACCGAGCGCAAGGGGCCCACATCGTCCAAAAGAAAACAATGAATGAACAGCCCGCGGCGGCTCCCTGTTGCCCCCGGCGCCGGCAGGAACATGCCTCGACCGAGCGCACGTTGCTCCAATAAAATAGGCGGCGCGTCCCAGTATTGTATGCTCTATATTCCAATATGTGCGTCTTCATCAATGCACTCCTGTGTGAATTATGTGCGTCTCCAGCAACGTTACACATCTACTATGTACCGCAAGCGGCACTAACAGTCCCCGCGCCTCCGACCAAAGAAATAATAATAACAACAACAACAACATGATGATTATGACGAATTGAAAACGGGGGACCCTGATGCAAACAAGACGAAAGTCCCTCTCCCCCCTTGGCCCTTTGTATGTCATGCAGTCTGCACACTGTGCGTGTAACTATAATTATGTAATAATATAACGCAGGACCTCTTTAGGGGGTCTTTAATCGGCATGGAACGAACTGGACCTTGAGTCCGGAATTAAAGCAATTCATTTGGTATATATTTCATTCCATGGAAGGTTATGTTTGTCAGAGCCAAACGAATGAACGATGAAAATGATATCTGTATCATACTTTATGGTCTTCGTGCCTTGCGTTTATCAATAATACGTTTATTCATGCATATGTAATACGTGAAACCCTGATTTAGGACGCAGCGGCGCCCCCAGACACTCGCGGGTTTGCATTGAAAGCGAATAGCTGTAAATGCATAGTCCATATGTGTCTTCAAATATTTCCAGTTCCAGTGTTCCATTGTCCATCTTGCATGTATAACCAGCTATTATATATTTAATTAGAATATCAGAATTCATTATAGAATGATGATCAGTGCGGCTGTACCCCGCAATATGGCTAATTCGCATTAGAAAAGATAAAGATTGCTGGTTCAACAGCATCTACTATAAGTGTGGTAACAACGCAGATATTGAGTGTATAATATTTCTGTGAATATGCGCGTGGTGCACGCCTCTATATCCAACGAAAACGAAAACGATTGCTTCCAGCCCATGAGTCGCGCGTCCGTGGTGGCTGATGGGCCGGCAGTGCGCACGGCGGTGTTCACATAAACTAACCACAACTGCCTTTATAGCATAATGTAATAATATAATACCCGCTCCCACAACTGCTTATATAGCATAATATAATAATATAATATAATACCCGCTCCTTCTCAGATTTGGAGTATATACCCGCCTATCTTTAATGAACTAGATACATTCATCTAATCGTCAAAGCATAGTCAGGAACTGCAATGCCAAGAGGGTTCAACAGATTCCGGTTCCACAGACCTCCCCTCCCTCGTGCGGCAGCAACGAAGGATTCAAAAGTCCGTGAAGCCAAGACCCCTCCTCGCAGAGCAGCACAACCATGGAATATGAACGATATATGCTTTAACAACAATAGGTTGGCCCCCCTACCACCAGTATATTCATTTTAATATAACGATAATGGTCACCTTACCAAGAACAGTTATAGCAATGTATATATAATATACCATTCAACACTATAGCACTCTACACACACCGTCCTCCAACGGCGAGGCCTGGAGCCTGCATCATACAATATCTGACAAATAAGGAAACAGCTAACGACCTATGGATATAGGCTCTAAAACATAATAGATATTCCACACATTTGGACATATAACACTTAGAATTTAAGAAGCCTGTATAATACAGTACACAACACTGAAATATGGGAATAAAACATCGGTATAACGTAACTCATAACCTAACCATATCCAATATGGGTATAACGTAACTCATAACCTAACCATATCCAATATGGGTATAACGTAACTCATAACCTAACCATATCCGATATGGGTATAACGTAACTCATAACCTAACCATATCCAATATGGGTATAACTGACTCATAACCTTTTCAATCGACTAAGCTTATTTCGCAGACCAGGATTGCAGTTGGCTGACGCAATTAAGAGACTAAATCAGGACTAATCAAGGCTGATCAACCTTTACCGTAACCCGTTCGTAATTCTCACGCACTTCAGACCTACAATCCCATGGTTTTGTCTACTCATTCACTCCGGCCATATTCAAGCCCCTGTACATTACAGCCAGGCCTCCCCGAGGTCTTAGGGTTACCCTATCACTTAAATAGTGGTATTTCTACCTGGGGCTCTCAATGGTCTCTAACTACACACCCTCAAGACCCCTACGCTCTGCATCTTATGGCCGCCTCAGACCTACTCCTATCCAAGCTCCGGGAGGGTCATCAAAGAGAAGTCGCCTATTCTCAGTCCTTGCCCCACAATGGTGGAATGAACTACCCACCCCAGTTAGGATAGCCGAATCACGTCCAATCTTTCGCCGTCGACTAAAGACGCACTTCTTCAACCATTATCTGAATTAAAAAAAATAAAAAAAATAATTAAAAACCTAACCCTAACTAACCGTACTGTCATGCACTTGTCCTAATAAACTAACCTACACTGTAGCACTCAACACTTTGATGAACATTGTTGCTCAGCTGATAGAGTTGTGCCCTTCCTGATGGCTTGTCGTACAGAATTTGTAAGTCGCTTTGGATAAAAGCGTCAGCTAAATGACTAAATGTAAATGTAAATGTAAACTTAAATAAACGACCCTAACTTAAATAAATGGGTCACTCTAACTTGGTGCAGAAAAAAGACAGAGAGAGAAAGAGAAAGGTGTGAGTGGAAAAAAAATTAAATAAAAAAGTTCTAGTATAGATTGCACCTTGCAAATATTCATTTCAACAACACAATTCAATGGGTTTACTTATATTTTTAGCAACTTATTCACAAGACAATAATGAGAATGCATCCACTCATAACGGCTGTTTTAACTATGCAGATTTCGACTTAACGTAACAGGTTTTTCTGCTTACCTTTTTGAAAGTAGATCCTCTGAGTGGATGTTCAGTCAATATGTGACTCCGCCCAGCGTGCGCGCCTACAACTCGGCGACCCAGGTTCCTCACGAGAAGAGAAAGATTTTTTTTTTTTTTTTTTTTTCATTTCCGTTTTTTTTTTTTTTTTTTATATACTTACAGTTCGAGGGTTGAAGAACATATTTAGTATAACAGCGAACATATATAATAACTCTAATTGTGTTTAAATTGTGTTTAAAAATGGCTCCTTGAGACATACTCTGATCGTCTCTCACGAAGCTGTGGGGGCAGTTCCCTCTGGCTGTCCTATTTTTGCATGTGAAAGGCTGCTGTTGATGTGAGGTACGCCCCCACACGGTGTGGTGTTTATATTCACAGCACCTGTAGCAGAGAACACTTTTTTGCTGCTTAGATAACATCGACATGGCCGCACAAAAATTATCAGCTGCTCTTAATAGAGGAAGAGATGGAATGAGTATAGACTCCTCGGCGACGATGAGTGACCACATCACAGACTACATGGTCATCACTGAAGGTGAGCCGCCACCAGCTCTTTTATCCGACGATGAAGAGACCGAAGACGCAGATGAAGACGCAGATGAAATTGTCCCAGATCCAATCGAACCTGCCGACGATGGTGAAACAGAGGAAGACGGAGACCTTTGCGTTGAAACTGTAGCATTGGGCTTTTCAGCTGAATCGACCATGCGATCAGTTGAAAAGATGTCTGGTTTAACGGTGGAGGGCGAAATAGAAGAGGAACTCGGAAAGATAAACTCTTTCCACTGCAAGTGCCAGGCGCGCCGAAAGGAAAATTCAGAACGATCTGCCCTGTCTTGTTCAAAAAAACTGTCGGTTGAGCTAATTTACCAAAACCGATTGGACACCGCGTCGTTGACACCAAGAGAAAGGGACATGTGTCTGTTGTCCATTATTGGAACATGCCAAAATGTTTCAGAGATGACGCAAAGTACAAAGAAAGTCAACGCTATACGCCTGGCTTCAAGGACAACGTACAGATTCCACGACGTTGTCGTCTGTCGTCCAACGTTCTGTTTCATTTATGGGTAAGTGTTTTTATGCTTGTATATTGTATTGGACGTAGATGTATTGTATTGGACGTATATGTATGTTTAGCAATAGGTTTAAATAGGTTTAAATAGGTGTTAAAGTCTAGATATAGTCGTCGAATCCTATTCTACCCTGCGAGGGCGTCCATTTTGGATATTCTGGGTAGTGTAGTTTTTGTGCGGCCATTTTGTAATGCACATTGCTAGGATAGGGATTCTTAAAAACTACACCTGAATGTAAACAAGAGTGATTGATTGATTGATTGAAAAGTTTATTAACAGATTGCAGAATGGGTACAGTACAGTACAGCTCAATACATACAATTGTTAAGGGGATGCAGACCAGAGAAAGACTTCCATCTTGTTTACATCAGGGTCCCCCATTTTCAATTCATCATAACATAATATATGACATACAGATACAGTGTGTACAATGTGTGTATTTCATTCATTAATTCTCTTCCCTATTGTTAACATTTTTGTTTAGGATCAGCGATGCGCTTCTCAAAAGCCTTTTCAAACACTACAAGACAGATGGCCTCACACCGCGGGAGAGGAAGAAACAGCCGAGAAATCACAAGCGTTTTTTGTCTCTTTTTGACGTAAAAAGGGTTGTGAAATTTCTGATCAACTTTGCTGTCCTCCATGCGATTGTGTTGCCTGGCCGTCATGCTGGTCACAAGGATTTCACTGCAAAGTTACTGCCAACCAATCTGACCAAAGCTGCCCTGTGGCGCCTTTACAGCGGTATAGAAGGTATGTCATAAAACCACCCCTTTCTTTCTCTCTCACACACACACATGGTTCCCACTTTTTCTTATTCTACCAATCTAACAAAAACACTTGTCTTTTCAGGATTTCGTGTTGTTGGTCAGAGATCCTTCCTTCGGTTGTGGAAAGCACTCCTTCCGCAGATAATGATCACAAAACCCAGGACAGATCTGTGTTCTCAATGCTACTCCAACAATAACCAATTACAGCAAGCCGCGGGAAGGCCAGAGAAGTTGCAGGTGGAGAAACTCCAGGTGTGTACAGTCTACTTTCACTACTACACTACAGACTGTTTTTTACCACCATCTATTCCCCTGTACCCCCGTCCATAGTGGCTTGTTTACAGTATTTACCCAAACATAGCAACGTCCGATGACGACATAGAATGGGTACAATACAGTACAGCTCAATACAACAACAGTGGACTGGAGGATGAAGACCAGAAAAAGACTTTCGCCTTTTTTACATAAGGGTCCTCCATTTTCAATTCATCAAAACATTTAGACATACAAATATACAGTAGTTTCATAAAAATGCTAAAATGCTATTGATTGATTGATTGATTTAAAACTTTATTAACATATTGCAGAATGGGTACAGTACAGCTCAATACATACAATTGTTAAGGGGATGCAGACCAGAGAAAGACTTTCGTCTTGTTTACATCAGGGTCCCCCATTTTCAATTAATCATATTTCATATCTAAATCATATAATATCTCATTGCTAAATATATGCAATATATAATCTAATAATCCAATAATCTAAATCTAATATATAATATAAAAATGCTAAATGCATGGGTATTTTATTTTGTCTTTAATGTTAGCTTGCAAACTCGAATACTGTCTTGGTAAGCCTCATAATGAATTGTTTGGGGAAAAAAAGAAAAACATCGTGATGTGTATCGTGTATCGCCGAAAGGTGAGAAAATATCGTGATATCATATTTAGGCCATATCGCCCAGCCCTAGCTTCAACACACATGACATTAGGATAACCTGAGGATAACTGAGCACTGCCACCTCATTAGCCGTGTGTGTGTGTGTGTGTGTATTGAGCCGTACTGTGTTGTACCCATTCTGCAATCTGTTAAATAACGTTTTCTTTCATTCATGCTTTCATCCAGGTGCAGTTAAAACATCTGGCCCTTGTTGACAGAGAACGCGAGCTGTTGCAGGAGATGACTGTCGCCACAAAGCGCACATGCGCCGAGAACATGGATCTGTCGCTAGGCCCCTCCCCACCTGCAAGCAGAGATATCACGATGCACTACAGCTTTGATTACGCACAGCAGGTGAATATCCAATATAATGTTGCTTTTTGTTGTTAAAGGAAAACTTACAGGAACGTTTGAGTTGTATTTGGAGTGTATTTAGATAAGATGAGAGTGGGAGGAGAGAGAAAATAGGAGAAGAGAGGAGAGAATAGGAAAAGAGAGGAGAATTTTTTATGTAAAAATAGTTCCTTATAGTTTTAGCAGTATTTTTTCATGAATCACTCGCCAAACATAAAAAATACTTGCATTTGGCTAGTAAAGTGGCCTAATTTCCTCCCCTGTTCCCTTATTTCAATGTCCCTTATTTCAATGTCCTTTTTTCTTTTTCTTCTTTCTCTGTCCTGCAGGTTCATTTTCCATCTCACCCTTTTCAAGTGGGTCCCATCTTTTTTCAAACACCGCGCAAATGTGGCCTGTTCGGTGTCCACTGTGAAGGGCTGACGAAGCAAGTGAATTACCTAATTGATGAAGGGATGTCAACTGGTAAAGGCAGCAATGCCGTTATCAGCTATGTGGATCATTTCTTCACCAACTATGGAGTTGGAGAAAAATCAGTGGACCTGCACTGCGACAATTGCTCCGGGCAAAATAAAAACAATTATGTCTTGTGGTATTTTGCGTGGCGTACTATTCACAAACTTCACCTGCAGCTTGCTCTCCACTTCCTAATTGCAGGCCACACTAAATTTGGCCCCGACTGGTGCTTTGGTTTGATAAAGCAGGTTTACAGGAAGACTGCGGTCGACACCCTGGCAGGCATCGCAGACATCGTCAGGAAAAGCTCTGCAGTGAAAGGAGTCAATATCCCCCAACTTGTCGGTCGCGAAGATGGCACAGTTTATGTTCCAAGCCACGACTGGCAGCAACATCTCGGAGGCTTCTTCAAAAGATTCCCACAAATAAAGAAATACCAGCACTTCAGCTTCGATGCCAACAGTCCTGGCATGGTGACGGCGAAATTACACTGTGACGATACAGAGCCATTCACGTTTCAGCTGTTGAAAGACCCAAAACGCTACCCAACCATCTCTGGTTTTCCTGTCCTCACCCCACCTGGTCTAGACAATGACCGACAGGAATATCTTTATAAGGAGATAAGACAATACTGTTCTGATGACGCAAAAGACATTACATGCCCACTCCCAACATCTAGAGCACCTCAGAACAAGAAGACTGTACGATGTTAGACACATGGATGTAGAGCACACACACACACACACACACACACACACTGTACTAGCAGTCACTTTAACATGAACACACACACACACTCATGCTGCACACGCTCACAATGTAAGGTCACTTTAAAAAAATTAAACAAGAACAGGAGTGGTTCTTGTAGAGTAAAAGCTTATTACTTGTTCTTATTACTTGTATTATTGCACAATGTCGCATTCTCATCCTATTGGAATCTTATTATTGCATTCTTGACTTGACTTGATAGTATAGTAGTACTAGTATAGCATAGGGACATAGAAGAATTGTATTGTTGTACCGGTACATCATACATGTACATTATATTTTTATTACTATTGTTTTATTGCACAATCGTAGCGGGCATGGCCAACCGCATTTCACTGTATGCCCTGGTATGCAATGAATAAAAAAAAAATTCACTTTAAACTAAATGGAAAGGTCACTTTAAAGGAAAGAACCGATGTGGTTCTTGTATAGTTTAGATTATTGTAGTATAGCATAATGACAGCATGTCTATTTTTATCATGCACATCTTATGCCTTCTTATTACCTGTTTATGTATTTTATTATTAGTATTATTGCACAATCGATGCGGGCATGACCACCCGCATTTCACTGTATGCCCTGGTATGATATGCAATGAATAAAAAAAAATGTCAATTTAAACTAAATGGAAAGGTCACTTTAAAGGAAAGAACCGATGTGGTTCTTGTATAGTTTAGATTATTGTAGTATAGCATAATGACAGCATGTCTATTTTTATCATGCACATCTTATGCCTTCTTATTACCTGTTTATGTATTTTATTATTAGTATTATTGCACAATCGATGCGGGCATGACCACCCGCATTTCACTGTATGCCCTGGTATGATATGCAATGAATAAAAAAAAATGTCACTTTAAACTAAATGGAAAGGTCACTTTAAAGGAAAGAACCGATGTGGTTCTTGTATAGTTTAGATTATTGTAGTATAGCATAATGACAGAGTTGAAACTGTATTAGCATGTCTATTTTTATCATGCACATCTTATGCCTTCTTATTACCTGTTTATGTATTTTATTATTAGTATTATTGCACAATCGATGCGGGCATGACCACCCGCATTTCACTGTATGCCCTGGTATGATATGCAATGAATAAAAAAAAATTTCACTTTAAACTAAATGGAAAGGTCACTTTAAAGGAAAGAACCGATGTGGTTCTTGTATAGTTTAGATTATTGTAGTATAGCATAATGACAGAGTTGAAACTGTATTAGCATGTCTATTTTTATCATGCACATCTTATGCCTTCTTATTACCTGTTTATGTATTTTATTATTAGTATTATTGCACAATCGATGCGGGCATGACCACCCGCATTTCACTGTATGCCCTGGTATGATATGCAATGAATAAAAAAAAATGTCACTTTAAACTAAATGGAAAGGTCACTTTAAAGGAAAGAACCGATGTGGTTCTTGTATAGTTTAGATTATTGTAGTATAGCATAATGACAGAGTTGAAACTGTATTAGCATGTCTATTTTTATCATGCACATCTTATGCCTTCTTATTACCTGTTTATGTATTTTATTATTAGTATTATTGCACAATCGATGCGGGCATGACCACCCGCATTTCACTGTATGCCCTGGTATGATATGCAATGAATAAAAAAAAAATTCACTTTAAACTAAATGGAAAGGTCACTTTAAAGGAAAGAACCGATGTGGTTCTTGTATAGTTTAGATTATTGTAGTATAGCATAATGACAGAGTTGAAACTGTATTAGCATGTCTATTTTTATCATGCACATCTTATGCCTTCTTATTACCTGTTTATGTATTTTATTATTAGTATTATTGCACAATCGATGCGGGCATGACCACCCGCATTTCACTGTATGCCCTGGTATGTATGTGACTAATAAACCTCTTGAATTGATTTGATATTGTCTGCTGATTTTCATCCAGTTGTCACATGAAAGGTTGGAACAATGATAATGATAATGATAATAATGAGGCTTGTGTCTATCACTCCGCTGGCCAGTTCTACCAACTATGCATTACAATTCCCTGCGGTCAACATAATTTCTTCCTATTTTGGTTGTAATTGTGTAATGATAGATGTATAACCTGAACACTGTACATATCTGTTTTCAGGAAACACTGGGCTATACAAAGAATATGCTGTGATGTCACATGAATGTATAAATATATGGCCATGCATTTAATCTCTCTCTTTTTTATAAAATCATTATAGCCAACATGCAATATATCCCATTGATTGGTACAATGGGACAGACATTTGTTTTATACAGCTATAACCTGCATTCTTTCAAAATATATCATTAATCAATAAAACAGATATTGGAATACATAAATAAAGGTTTTCAATTCAATAACTGAAATATACATTATTCAGACTAGTAGTTATATTACTACTACAATAGAAAATGTTTGATTTTGTATCTGATCTGTCAGCATGGCTGTCACAGCACTTAATTATGTTAATACTATTCAGGGGAGAGGTGTGGCTGGGAGGTATTGTTTACGCCCAGCAGAATCCTGGCAAAAGGTGTCAAATCTTTAAGAGCTGTTATATTTCGTATTGCATCGCTCCCGCTCTGAGCCTTACGAGATACTCTATATCGCCTGTGATACCTAATGTATCTCCCACGAACAAAAACACATGCACCCCACCTGTATGGGGCCCCGCCCCTTATGGTGGTACCACCCATATAATCATGACTCTGGTCATGACACACCCTTCCTCTATTTTCGTCCCAGCGTACTGGATGCTATGCACCATGCGAGCTAGCGGAATGAAAAGATTAAGGAAGATTAATAATGTTGGAAGCTTACCGGAGGTTGCTGGCCCCTGGCATCTTCGACGCATGTTTTCGGCGACACGACGGGCCTGTGATGTTTCTCGTTTGATGACTGCACATCGAGGTTCAGCTGTACAAGGCTGGCTGTCGGGCCAGCTTGTACTCAGGTAGGCCCTGTGTCTTCAGGCATGGGTATTAGTGTTAGTAATGCTGGTTTGTGTTGTTAACACAACCTTGTTGTGTGTTGGCGCCAGGGGCAAGATGGTTTGGTGAACGTTCTCTGCAGGGAACGGTTTCCAAGCTGTCTTGGGCGTGCTGCTAAAACATCTAAAGCTATGCTAACATGCTATCGCTACTGCCGCATGCTATCACTACTGCTAATTGCTATGCTGTTTTAATGTCTCCGCCGTGAGATGTTGTCACTCTCCCGCCTCTTGCCCGGTTCATCAATGAAGGTCAGTCGGTAGCTGTTGTGGGGTTTTGAGTTCTATTTACCTTTTTCGGGTAAATGGGTTGACAACGGGGTAGGTCGTGGCTAGGTTCTAGCCAGGTATTACCTTGTGTTCCGGCGGGGTTTGTTGAACGGTGTTCCCATCTGGGTTGGCGTCGGGTAGTGGGGCTATGGGTCCAGCCGACATGGTAAACATGTTGCGTGTCTGTGCACAGGCAATTGTTGTCTTGGGTTCCACATTGCCTGGCGTTAGGCTGCAGTAGTATAAGGGCAGGGCCGCTTGGGAGAAATGTGAGGCCCTGTGCGTTTTTAGACGCGAGGGCCCCCATCTCCTGGGGCGGCCCTGTGTAGGGGGCTATTGTTTCATTTTGTCACTCTGCTATGAGAAGGCTGTCTTGCTACAGCTTTCTCTCCTCTCAAACCATTCATACTGACGGTCAATCGGTATACTGGGGGAGTAGTGCGGGGGGGGGGCTTTGTTTACCTTTTTTGGTAAATGGGCTAAACTAGGGCTGGTGTTCTGTTGTGAATATTTTGAATGAAGACGGGTCTGGTCCGTCTCCCCTTAAACTTTGTGTGTATGGGTTTGCTCATTCTACAGTTTTTGTGGTTTAGCTCTTTTATTCATTTAACCTTTTCATGGTCCACACCACAGTGGAGGGTGCTGTTTGCAATCACCACTGGTGCTCCATGTTAACGTCAGTCCTTTGTTTTTGATATATTGAAACAATGCCCCGCCCGGCCGACACCATGGTCGGCCTGGCGAGTGGCTGGTGGGCTGTTAAGGCTTGTACCGCCACGGTATGGAATTGGCAACGATTAGAACTGTGTTCGAATTGGTGTTTTTTCTATTACAGAAATGGTGTCTGGTGGAGGGGCCTTGAGGGCCGGCCGACGTCGACACATCGCGCACGGTGTTGGTAAACCACTCCGTCGAGGATGTTGACGTTATTAGCTTTGACCCAGCCGCAAGCTATAACCGCTCAGGGTTCCCCTCTCCGCAGGGGATTTTGGTCTTCTGCTGGAGCGCGGGCGGTATTGTCCTAGGCCCTACACCGCCTCACACCGCGCATCCAGAAGAAGAGAGAGCACGGCCTCGTCAGCGGCGATGACGGGGCCCTCGACAGGCGGCCATGTTTCCCCCGCCAGTGGTGCCCTGGTTGGAGAATCGACAGGGTATCGCGAGGCCGACAGTCTTGGCGGCCGAGGGATCGGCCATTTTTGGGTGATTTCGGTGTTGGTAAACCACTCCGTCGTCATTTTGCCGCGAGCAGCCCGCTCCCCGTTCAATCCTCTCTCTGGTACCCCCAGAAGCGGGGCTCTGAGCGTTCTCCTTTGGCTGCGGGCCGCGAACCTTCATTGAAGCGTATGCGGCCCCATTCTTCGCTTCTCATGGAGACAGGGGCTGACACCCAGTTGATGGCTGAGCCTGGGTCTGTCCGTGAGAATGTTGTGCTGTCAAGCGGCTCCCACACCTTGAACTGTGTTGGTTGAGCCTGGTGTTACGTCTGTCAACTTAAGTGTTGTCAGCAGGGGGGCTCGAAACCTTTTGAGGCACACAGTGCGGGCTTCCCCGGCCTCGCCTTCGCCAGGCCAGGTATCATGTTGGTGCTCCCACTCCTGGAATATTGGCAAGTGGTCGCAGCTCACATGGTTTGGGGTGGTAGTGATATCACTGCAGGGCTACGGTGTGTAGGAACCCATGGGGGCCTTACACCTTGCATGTCCGGCTGCAGAACAACTCCTTCAGCATGTTCTGGAGGGGTGTTCAGTGGGGGGGCTTTTTTGATCGGAAGCCCCCCGTATCAGACAGGCCCTTTTCTGTCGGGGTTCCCCCTTGGGTGCGATTGCCTCGTGGGTGGTGTCAGGGTCAGGTGTTCCGACACGGAACGCGCTCCTCGCACGATTCCAGGGTTGTCTTCGCACAGCGGGGGGGACCGGGCCAACTATCTACAGTTCCTGGCGGACCTGCGCCACGTGACGGCGGGTGCGTTGGGAGTGTCGTCACATATGACTACGGCAGTACCATATGTCGAGGTAGATGGAGAGAATGGTGAGGCGGGGACTTGTGTTTACACAACCCCACCCGTTTTCAGGTTTGGTACAGACCCTGTTGTCGGGGTCTCCAGCAGGGACAGCTCTGGTCGACGAGATCCAATCTCTGTGGACGAAGCAAGCCATCGTCGTGGCGTTCTCCTCCCGGTGTTCTCTGCCCGAGAAGTCGGGAGGGAGGGGTGTAAGACCCAGGCTGGACCTGTCCCATGGGAAGGTTCAGCATTTTTTGGATCGTCTCCTACCTGTTGAACGCTGTCAGGTGGGGGTCTGGTTCTCCTCCATAGACCTGTAGGATGCGTATGCGCATCCCCGATCTTCCATCCTAGGGCTTACCTACGCTTCCTTTGCAGGGTTAGCGTATGAGTACCAGAGGCTGCCGTTCGGTTTTCTCTGGCTCCCCGCATCTTCACCAAGTGCGTGGAGGCCGCACTGGGGCCTCTGCGTCATCCGGGGTTACGGTGTTCTGCCCTGATGACGTTCTGGTCCTTCGCGGTCAAGGTGGATCGTCAGGTCTCGTACCAGGCAGGTCTCTACCAGCCTGGGGTTGCTGTAGACTGGATGTAGAGTATTCCTCTTCCCAGTCAACGGTTGGAGGGCTATGGGCATCCATCTCAGAGCGTGTTGTCAACACGCTCGGGAGGTTCCGTCCTAGGACGGTTACGGCGCTGTCTCACGTCGCGTTTTCACCGACGCCTCCCTCGCTGGTGACGCGTCGGGCCAACGCAGTAGGGGGCAGCTGGCAAACCATGCTGCCCGGTCTGCGCTACGTTCAATGTGTTGGTGTTGAAAGCGGTCCTTCTGGTCCACAAATGGTGTTGATCAGGACGGACGATACGACGTCAGTGTCGTGTATCGACAGACAGGGAGGAGTACGCTCCCCCTGTCTGCACCAGGCGGCGGGCGGCTGGCTATGGGCGTCCTCCATCTGCGCGGCCTAAGGGCTCCCCACATCCCCGGCAGGGAGAATGTGGGTGCAGGTGTACTGTCGCGGGGCGGCCCTCATCCTGACGGGTGAGGATTGCGTCTGGACATGGCCAGGCAGGTCTGGGACCGATGCCGTGCCGCCAGGGATTCTTCCCCATACATCTGTTAGGTCAGTTGTTGGGACGGGTACGTTGAGGGGCGCAGGTCCTTGATCCTGATGGTGTTACCATCTGGAATGCGCATGCTCCCTCCACTGTCGCGCTTACGCGGGCAGATGACGTATGTTCCAAGTGTGGTGTAAGGCGGGGGGCCAGGACTCAGTCTCCTGCCCCCTGGTTGCTGTCCTTAGTTACCTCCAGTCTCTCCTTGATAGACTGTCGGCTTCGACGGTGAGGGTATATGCAGCAGCTATATCCTCCTATCATGAGGGGTTTGAGGGGATGTCTTGTTCAGCCACCCTCTTGTGAAGCGTTTCCTGCTTGGCGCTCGACGCGTTAAGCCGGTGCAACGCTCCTTGGCTCCGACTTGGGATCTTCAATTGGTCCTCGGTCGGTTGTCCTTGGCCCCGTTTGAGCCGCTCGAGCGGGCGCCGTTGGGACAGCTGTCCTTCAGGACCGCGTTCCTTCTGGCTGTCACTTCCGCTAAACGCGTAGGTGAGCTCTGTGCTCTCTCGGTACGTCCAGAGTGCCTGTCTTTTCGGACCGATTGCGGTGTCACTCTGCGACCTAATCCTGCTTTCGTGCCTAAGAATATCCGGAGTTCCTTCCGCTCCCGGGATATTGTGGTTCAGGCGTTTCGTCGTCCTCCTCACACTAGTGAGTTAGATGCGGGCCTTCACCTGTCATGTCCAGTCCGTGCTTGGGGATTTACCTCAGCCGTACTCAGGATTTCAGGGTTACCGACCAGCTTTTTGTCTGTTACGGTGGGGCTCGTGCTGGTAAGGCACTGTCGGAGCAGCGCCTGTCCCATTGGTTGTGCGAGGGTGTTACCCTCTGCTACACGCTGGCTGGGCAGGATCCCCCTGGGGGCGTCAGGGCGCACTCCACTCGTGGGGTGGCTGCCTCTGCCGCTCTCCTGGGTGGGGCCTCGGTGGAGGCCATCTGTGCTGCAGCTTCATGGTCCTCCCCGGGCTCCTTTGTAAGGTTTTTCCTCATGGACATGACCGGGGGTTCTGTCTCCCAGGCGGTTCTGGGGTCTGTGGCCTTTCCTGCTTCCCGTCCTTTGGTCGGGTAGCAGGAGTGTATGGGTATGGGCCGCAGTGTGTTGAGTCACACGTGGTTCCGCCTGTACGGTGTGTTCAAGGGGTTCTGGCTCCCTCTTGTTCGCATTCAGGTGGAGTTGACTGCGCCCCCCCTTCGTTAGGAAGGATGGGGTGACAGGGCTCCCCGCACCCCTTGATGTGGGCTTACGGGTCCTCAGGGGGTACATCTGTCGGGTCTCGCACCCGCTCTTCCCCATTATCTCGTAAGGCTCAGAGCGGGAGCGATGCAATACGAAATATAACGATAGGTTATGTAGATAACCTAGTTATATTAGTATTGGCTAAGCTCCCGCTCTGCGCGCCCTGAGTTCCCTCTTGAGGGATCTTTTCCTGGGACGGGTTTTTGGCGAGGAAGGGTGTGTCATGACCAGAGTCATGATTATATGGGTGGTACCACCATAAGGGGCGGGGCCCCATACAGGTGGGGTGCATGTGTTTTTGTTCGTGGGAGATACATTAGGTATCACAGGCGATATAGAGTATCTCGTAAGGCTCAGAGCGGGAGCTTAGCCAATACTAATATAACTAGGTTATCTACATAACCTATCGTTTTCTCTGCTTAGGTCTCTGGGGAAAAAAGACTGCTACAAGATTTAAAATTAGCACATCACAATAATAACATTCTCAGATTTCAAAGTATGACACATCATTTGAAAGCTTACATTCTGTACTTTCACAATCTGGAAAAATCTGGAAAATGAAAAAATAGACATGTAGGCTATAGCACTGGTCGGGGTCACATATTGTCCGCAAACAGGTTGGTAAGTCTGAATGAATGCCCACCAGGGACGCCAAATTGTCACGTTTTAGACTCAAACGTGAAAGTTGTAAAAGATACTTAAAGATATAAGAGATGAAACACTTTTGAAGGTATTTATTATAAAAAGTTTAACAAGCAATGTAATATAAAAGTGAATAAGCAAAGTATTTATACAAGGTGAATATAGCAAGGTACAATTGAAATCTAGATTGTTACAACCGGCCGGTCGAGTATATAAAAGAAAGAAAAAAACAGTCAAGTCTTTGTGGGTCCGTCCAGCAGTCTCGTCCGTCCAGTCTAGTCAAAGCAGAGAAGTAAAAGAAGTGAAGTCCAGTGGTTTCTCTGTCAGGGTGTTTTATTGGCCCCCTAGTCCAGTGTGGATGTGTCTTTGTCCTGAGTGCACGTTGTGTGTCTGTGTGTATTGGTCCGCCTGTATGTCCGCTGTGCATGAGTGCGTGGAACGCACATTTACGTGCAAGTTTGTGCGTGTGTGTCTCTATGATAACGATCTGTGATTTAATGGAGTCTGGAATATGTGACCAGTGGATGACCTGGTCGTATATTAGTTGGCGTGTGGCATTTTGTCATAATGAGTTGCACTGTGTGCACGTTGAGAGCGAGGGTGTATGTATGTGTGTGTGTGTGTGTGTGTGTGTGTGTGGGGAAGATGTGTGCGTGTGACGTGTGTGTAGGTTTGTATGTGTGTGTGCTTTGAGAGTGTGGGGGTGTGGATGTGTGTGTGTGAGCTTGTCCTATGTGTAAGTGTGTGTGTATCTGGTGTGTGTGTATGCTTGTGTGTGAGAGGGACGGAACCATGCACCAGGGGTCAGCTGCAGGTCACTGATCTGTGAGTGGCCCTCTGGCTCAGAGAGACGTAAACAAACTTTATATAGTGTGGTGATGGGAGAATGTCTCTACATGATACGTGTCATATTTCAACAATGACCACATCTCTCCCCGGGCTGAGCGGGCTTTCCTCGTGTTTAACTTTTTTCAACGATGCATTATGTAGCTCCTTCGAGCTCTATATATCTAAAGTATGCCCAGAGGTCTGGTCTTCGTTTTCTTCCAAGCCCACTGGATAATGGGTCATTGTTGAGACGACCCTGTTGCTGTTGGCCCGCGGCCGCCATTGTCTGACTGAGGGGGGCGGCTCAGCTCAGTCAGCTGAGCTATTTCATAATGCTTTCGACCTCCATGCTTGTGCCAGAGGTGGGACCAAGTCATTGTTTTGCAAGTCTCAAGTCAGTCGCAAGTCTTGGTACTCAAGTCCTGAGTCAAGTCCCAAGTCAAGACAGGCAAGTCCCAAGTCGAGTCCCAAGTCAAGACTGACAAGTCCCAAGTCGAGTCCCAAGTCCTAACCTTTAAGTTTCGAGTCCTAAACAAGTCATAATACGCGTTTCACCAAAAAGTTTCATTATCAACTTGTTGGCAAAACATAATCTAATTTCTATAAATGTAATAATATTCAGAATCAGTCTTACAACTAGATACAATTGGGCAAGAGCTGCTTGAAAACCAGTTCAGGAGTATATTGAGAAAAAAAAGAATAAGGATCACCATATCTGTAACTGAGGGGTACAATTCCCTGACTGTATTGATAAGTATGGTATCATTAAACCACTACCGCTTGTACTTTAACTTCTGGCCATCCAGTACATGATATAGATATGATGAACACTTTCCCACCTGATGAAACGAAGTCCACACAAATGTATCCGTCGAATCTTTAATATATAGCAAAGGGTATATACAACGTTCACGTAATGACATTTATGATTTGAATGCACTTGTAAGGCAAATGAGTATTCATAGGCAAATCAACATTGAATGTCCAATCTCTGGTTACGCAGGGAGCAAGTATACAACCTGGTTCTTTAGGGACTATAGCGATGGTACTTAAATGATTATAGCTGGATACACTAAAGGGGGGTCCCGCTGGTTGTAAGTCAGTAGGGGGGGGGTTAGGAGAGCCGCTGGCGATATCCCATCTGGCCGACGATTTCTTGGGAGAATTCAGAGTGCTGAACACGGTGCCCACAGAACCTCGGTCCACAGATGAATACAGCTGGGCCCTCTTGTAGACGGTCGCTGCCGGTCCACAACGAAGAGACGTGAGGCGACCTCACTCGGGGTAGAGCGCCGTCTCACCTGGACTCCTCTCGGGGGGGTAGTTCCAACACTCAGCAGTGTTGGCTGTTATCCATGGCATAATCAAAGCACCCAAAGCACGTAGATAATCCAAGCCGTGGAGGGCTCGCCGTCGTCCGGGTGAAGTAATCCAATGTACAGGTCCACTCGTCCTGGCCCAGAGCTCCTCGGATGCAAGCACCACACGTGGTCTGCTCAGCCTGGTTAAGACTCTAGATAACGTCAGGAACGATGGGGGTACTGCTCACTTTATAACTCTAACCGAACGATGCACCATACATAATAGACTATTATTAACTTAATAGAAATACGTCCCACTCGACGGTATAGTGCCAAACTATGACAATTCAACTATTAATCCACACGATGTCTCAATGCCTATTCTGAGGCCAAGTAGGCCATACTGCACCACACGTGCGTCGTGGGTGAGGCTTCACGTATGTTACTAGGTTGGAGGGTAAAGGACTAATGGACTAAAAGAAAGTTCTACTTTACTTGCGCCATATATATATGCGCTGTGAACAAATAGTACCATTCGTATTTCGCCAGACGTATTCCTACGCGGAACCGGGCTTGTAACGACATGTTCGTCGGCACGATTGAACTTGAACCAAGGGGCTTGGCTGCTGGCGCCAGGTTCTCGTCCAATGGTAGAATGAAACTATTATGGGCTGTTAGTAGACTAAAGGGATATTCAGTGTATATGTACAAGGAATATACAGGGGATATCAAACGATATACAAATACTATTAAATATATATCCATAAATAAATATATATATTCGGTTTAATCTGATCCTTCACAACAGCCGCCCCCTAATTAGTCCCACCTAATTAGCTAAGCAGAGACAGATTAACCGCACTGTCTACCACTCAAGGTCCGCTGTAAGGGTCAGTCAACTCACAAAGTCATGGGGTCATGGTCGTCATCGATAGTGTCTGGGAGTCTGGGCAGTTCTATTAGCCTCGCCACGGGTCGTGTGTAAGTTCGCCCTTGGACGAGCACCTCGGCTGCTCGGACCTTGCCATCGGCACCGGTGATCACTTTGCTTACGCGGCCAGCCGGCCACATAGCTCTGGGTAGTGACTGGTCGATAATCATGACGACTGTTCCTTCTGTCTAATTGTCTCTCTCTTTTACCCACTTCTGGCGGGTCTGTAGAGACGGTAGGTAGTGGAGTAGAAAGCTGTTCCAAAACTTGTCAGCTAGTACTTGACTGTACCTCCACATTCTAACGGCCGTTCGCTTCTTCAGGCCTGTACATTGTCTGGGGTAGCGCGGGGTCCAGCCGCACCATCAAGAGTGTGTTGGGGGTGACTGGGTCGACATCTGCTACATCACTGGAGACGTAGCCGAGGGGCTTGGAGTTCAATACTCCCTCGATCTCCGTGAGGACTGTCATTAGGACTTCTTCCGCCACAGTCTGGGCCCCAAGCACGGCGTACAGGGCTGTCTTTATAGAACGTACTTCTCGTTCCCAGGTTCCACCGAAGTGGGGTGCGTTCGGGGGATTAAACTGGAAGTCAATCTGGGATGGAGCGAGGTGGGTCTTAAGTTCTGGGCCCATAGCTTGGAAGCTCTCTCTCAGCTCTCTTTCTCCGCCTTTGAAGTTTGTCCCGTGATCAGACAACAATGTAGACGGTTTTCCTTTCCGTGATGTGAATCTTCGGAAGGCCATAAGGAATGAGTCTGTGCTCATGGTCGAAAGGAGTTCGATATGTATCGCTCTGGTGGTCATGCATTTGAATACAATACCCCACCGCTTCTCGGTTCCTCTTCCTTTCTTTATATACAACGGGCCAAAACAGTCCATGCCTGTGGAGTGGAATGGCTTGTCGCCGAGTCGGAGGCGACAGGGAGGTAGGTCAGCCATCCGGGGTATGCTGGGCTGCGCGCGCCACTTTCGGCAGTCTAGACAGGTTCGCTGGAAGAGTCGCACCGCTTCTCTTCCTTGAAGTATCCAATAGCGACGTCTGATCTCCGCGAAGACTCTCTCTGCTCCTGCGTGGTGTACATCCTCGTCGTATTTCTTTATGATCAGCTCTGTGACCTTGTGTCGGCTGTTCAAGACTATCGGGTACTTAACGTCATCCGGTAGATCGGGGGCTCTCCGCAGGCGACCACCCACTCTGATGAGGTTATGGGCGTCGCTCTCGGGTGCCAAGTGGAGCAGTCTGCTGTCTGATGGGACGGGCTTTCCTCCCTGTAGACAGTCTAGCTCATCGGGGAACGAGTCTCTCTGGGCTCGTTGTAGTAGAAGAAGTTCTGCTTCTTCGTAGTCAGCTGCTGAAATGTCAGTGGTGGACTGAATCTCTGGGTGGTGCCACAGGAATGTCTTTAGCTGCGCACTCTGTAGGGTAATGCAATCATCTATGTTGGGGTCTGTGGAGGCGACTGTGCTCAGTCCACAGAACATAGGTTTCTTGTTCTCAGCCTCCTCTTTACTCGCTTCCCGTGGGGTGGGCGTAGGCCACTCTTCTTCCGGGAGCTGGAGGAATTCTGGTCCGTCACTGTAGATGTTGCGACGGGTGAGGTCATCTAGGGACATTCCCCGGGTGATGACGTCAGCTGGGTTGTGTTTGGTGTCCACATACCGCCAGCTCGCTGCTTCTGTTAACTCTTGAATCTCGGTGACTCTGACTCCCACGAAGACCTTGTGTCTGCATGAATCAGACTTGATCCATGTGAGCACTGTCGTGGAATCTGACCACAAGATTGTTCTGTGCACCGGAATGGTGAGTTCACGTTGGATTAACATGGCTAGATGCGCTCCTGCTAGGGCTGCGCAGAGCTCTAGACGCGGGATAGATTGTTGCTTTCGTGGGGCTATTCTTGAGCGAGCCAGGATGAAAGCAGTGTGTATCTCTCCTCCCTTCTCTTGGGCACGCAAGTAGGCCACCGATCCATAGGCTACTTCGGAGGCGTCACTGAAGACGTGTAGATCCATCTTGCATGTCTCTGGCCTCACTGTGGGTGGGAAGTAGCTGCGGCGTATATTGACGCCTGGGAGTGAGCGGAGCTCCGTCTCCCACTCTCTCCATGTGGAGGCAAGGTGTGCGGGTATTGGGTCATCCCAGCCCTGGTCCTTGTCCCATAGTGCTCGTACAATCATCTTTGCCCTGGTGGTGTAAGGTAGAATACATCCCAACGGGTCATATTGTCTGGCGAGTGTTCTGTACACACTCCGTCTGGTGGGCGGTGTGGCAATGTATGACGCCGTGGATGGCTGATACATCGGCGAGTGTTGGGGGAGAGGCCTCCTAGGCGAGTCTCCTCTTGCGCCTCTCTGTGGGCTGGTACCGGCAGGGTACCATGGCCCGCTGGTCCCGGTGCTATTCCTCGGGGCTGGTCGTGCGTCATGCTCACCCGTGAATAGAGTCGGGGGTCTGTAGCGCAGCGCCGCGGGGGTATAGCCTGGGCTGTACTGGACCTCCTGGTCCGGTGGAGTACTGTGCTGTCGTCGGGCTTGGTTCTCCTCCTCTCCCTCTTCTTCTTCTATCAGGTCCTCTAGATCCTGTAGTCGTTTATTTAGCTTCTCCGCAGTGTATGCTGCTCCTTCCTTGTAGCTGGGTCTCGCTTGGACCGGTCGGGGAAGGGGGTCTGCGGGGGGTATAGGCTTGGTCTGTTGGTCAAGTTCAGGGTCGCTTGCTCGGTTAGGAGACGCTGCCCTTGACTGTTGTCTCGACGAGTTCCTTGAACCCCTGGCGGAGGGAGAGGGTGTTGCCTTGAGGATGAGCTGCTCCATTAGTTGCGCTTGTAGCTTGTCGCGCTCGGCTTGTAGTCTGTCGCGCTCGGTTTCGCGCTGGATGAGAGCGAGGTCGCGCTCTGCTTCTCTTTGGGCACCGGCAGCGGCACGCTGGGTGTCTGCTCGGTCTCTTGCCATATTCTCTTCCGTCTGAAGGCGTCTCATCTCCAGGCGTATGCGCTCTTCTTCGCTCCGTTGCTGTGTCTGGAGTCGATCGCGTTCACCCTGAAGTCGATCGCGTTCACCCTGAAGTCGATCGCGTTCGGTAGAGGCTGTCAGGCTGGCGAGGAACGCCTGTAATAGCATCCTCGCCGCTTCGCTGGGGGAAGACGGTTGTAGAGGTGAGCCGCTCCTGGCTGTACTCATTGGGGAGTCCTGGAGCTCTATTTCCTCGGCGCTCTCCTCCTCTTCTTCCGTGCAGAGTTCTCTCTCTGTAGGGTTGTCTTCCTCCCGGGGCTGGTCGGGGACTACTTCTTCGGTATTGGCGGGGGGTAAAGGCATGTCAGCTCCCTCCTGGTCCCCACCGTGAGCTTGGTCAGTTACATTAGAACCCACTAGGGCCTCTGTGGTCGGGGAAACCTGGTCGTTGAGGTCAGACATAATTTTACTTTCTACTTTTACCGCGTTTACCGTTTGTCGAAGGCTAGGTAGTTGACTGACAGCGTAATCCTCTAAGTACTGAGGTGGCTGTCGTCTGCGCTGCGGGCGTTCTACGTTAGGAGGACCGTTTCGTGGAGTGTTCATCATAGGCCATTTCAATATTAATAACACTATATTAATATTACACTAGTTACCATCCGGCTCGAAGGACCAATTGTAACTGAGGGGTACAATTCCCTGACTGTATTGATAAGTATGGTATCATTAAACCACTACCGCTTGTACTTTAACTTCTGGCCATCCAGTACATGATATAGATATGATGAACACTTTCCCACCTGATGAAACGAAGTCCACACAAATGTATCCGTCGAATCTTTAATATATAGCAAAGGGTATATACAACGTTCACGTGATGACATTTATGATTTGAATGCACTTGTAAGGCAAATGAGTATTCGTAGGCAAATCAACATTGAATGTCGAATCTCTGGTTACGCAGGGAGCAAGTATACAACCTGGTTCTTTAGGGACTATAGCGATGGTACTTAAATGATTATAGCTGGATACACTAAAGGGGGGTCCCGCTGGTTGTAAGTCAGTAGGGGGGGGGGTTAGGAGAGCCGCTGGCGATATCCCATCTGGCCGACGATTTCTTGGGAGAATTCAGAGTGCTGAACACGGTGCCCACAGAACCTCGGTCCACAGATGAATACAGCTGGGCCCTCTTGTAGACGGTCGCTGCCGGTCCACAACGAAGAGACGCGAGGCGACCTCACTCGGGGTAGAGCGCCGTCTCACCTGGACTCCTCTCGGGGGGGTAGTTCCAACACTCAGCAGTGTTGGCTGTTATCCATGGCATAATCAAAGCACCCAAAGCACGTAGATAATCCAAGCCGTGGAGGGCTCGCCGTCGTCCGGGTGAAGTAATCCAATGTACAGGTCCACTCGTCCTGGCCCAGAGCTCCTCGGATGCAAGCACCACACGTGGTCTGCTCAGCCTGGTTAAGACTCTAGATAACGTCAGGAACGATGGGGGTACTGCTCACTTTATAACTCTAACCGAACGATGCACCATACATAATAGACTATTATTAACTTAATAGAAATACGTCCCACTCGACGGTATAGTGCCAAACTATGACAATTCAACTATTAATCCACACGATGTCTCAATGCCTATTCTGAGGCCAAGTAGGCCATACTGCACCACACGTGCGTCGTGGGTGAGGCTTCACGTCTGTTACTAGGTTGGAGGGTAAAGGACTAATGGACTAAAAGAAAGTTCTACTTTACTTGCGCCATATATATATAATACGAATAGTACCATTCGTATTTCGCCAGACGTATTCCTACGCGGAACCGGGCTTGTAACGACATGTTCGTCGGCACGATTGTACGTTTGTACGTGCTCGTACAAACTTACGAGGAAGTCAGAGGTAAGCGACAGCTGTGATTGGAGGATCAAGAAAAGAGGGCAGGGTTTTGAGACAGGTCCATTCCCTCACCCAGCCTCGGCTGAGACAGTGGGACTCGGCACAACCGTGCAACACTTCAATACCGCCGCCTGGTGGATGATCGGGCGAGTTACAACCGGAAATGGATCTCTGGTGATCTCCGTGCATCTGGGAAATGCGTCCGGCAGTCACATATTGTTGCGGGACTCTAGACACACATCCGTGTATATGGATCGCTGCCATAACTCAATAATCGATATGATTTGGGCGTTTATTGCGCCATACAAACCGGAAATGGATCTAGTCGATCAACGTCAAATAAGTGGGATATTTTTCCTCCAGTCTCATCGGTGAACGGTAAGAGGACAGTAATGTTACTTTCAGCGTGATTGTTTATTATTATTAATGCAAACCGCTCTGATCAATATATCACCCATACTACATAAAGCATTTACTGACGATCACTTATTATAAAAAATATTTACATCTCAGGCCAGGTCTGAGAGACAGATCCTTGGAACAAGTGCTCAACCTCCAGGTTATACAGCATCTCATGGATTTTGAATTGGGCATGTGCCCTAACTGCAAGTGGCAGACGTCGCAGCATATCTGTCACTGTTATAGCGAAATGGCCTTCAGCAGTGTTCATCTGGTCCTCTCTCTCAGCTCTTCGCTTGTCAATGGCTTCCAGCCTCAACATTATGCCATCATCTTCCAGCCCTCTTTGCCTCTTCCTCCTTGGGGTGCTGGTCCCTGGGGCGCTGGAACTGCAACTGGCAACCTAAAATATATCGGGGTGACAGATTGGACATTTCAATTGTAAAGCATAGCATATTGATTTCCATTCAAAGTAAAACTACTGGAGCATATGTAGCTAGGATAAATAGCTATCAACTCAGAAAAGCAAGCCCCTATTAAACTAAAGTGGGACTCTGCTATTGCTATAACCAGGTAACATTTTACTTACTGACAGAGAACATGCTGGTGGTGGACGTGGTTTGTGGCGAGGAGGCCCATCAGAACTGCAACTGGCAACCTAAAATATATGAGGGTGACAGATTGGACATTTCAATTGTAAAGCATAGCATATTGATTTCCATTCAAAGTAAAACTACTGGAGCATATGTAGCTAGGATAAATAGCTAGCAACTCAGAAAAGCAAGCCCCTATTAAACTAAAGTGGGACTCTGCTATTGCTATAACCAGGTAACATTTGACTTACTGACGGAGAACAGGCTGGTGGTGGACGTGGTTCGTGGCGAGGTGGCCACTCAGAACTGCAACTGGCAACCTAAAATATCAGGGTGACAGATTGGACATTTCAATTGTAAAGCATAGCATATTGATTTCCATTCAAAGTAAAACTACTGGAGCTAGGATAAATAGATCAGAATCAGAATGGTCTTTATTGCCAAGTAGCCATATAACCAGGAATCCAAAAACTCACTTACCTCACTGGGGACATTTGTGTCTGTCTGTCTGGTTTTAATAAAACCATCCAGCCATGACAGCAGTGTATAGATAGGGGGGACGCCAACTCCACTCGCCCCATCCCCACTTTTCCCCTTCAGCTTTTTTTTTGCTTTGGCCCATCTGTGTGAATGAATGAATGAACGAATGAATGAAAACTTTATTTAACAGATTGCAGAATGGGTACAATACAGTACAACTCAATACACACAATTATTAAGGGGATGCAGACCAGAGAAAGACTTTTGTCTTGTTTACACCAGGGTCCCCCATTTTCAATTAATAATTATACTACCGGTCGCGCAGGTACTTCCATTTCGCTTTGCAAATGGCCACATCCTTGCCCAAGGTATGGGCAATCTCATTGCAGGAATTACATGTCTTTTGATAATCTTTATAGTCCCGGAGTGATGTATCGTATAAATGTCTGTATCTCTGTACTTCATTAGCCAGTTTCTCCTCAAATTGTGCGTCTATCTGCGCCATCGTTACCACAAGATGGTGATGGCGTCAGGGCTCATATCTCTCCTCGCGCCACAAATCGCTCGTGCGGTGTCGCATCTAATGCAGGTCATGTTCAACAAAGACCCCGAGCCGCGTTTTGTGTGACACCAAGTGGGCATCGCGGACGTCCGCGCGTCAGACAATAGGAGCTTCGCACTTGGACTCTGCTGTGGGTCTGCTTTGAGTACCATTTGGGTCAGCTTTGAGCCTGCGGGAGTCTGCTCCGTGTATGGTCCGCTCGACTATGGGAGGGCCTTAATAAGCGCCACCTGACTCATGCGTCAGAGGGCTTGAAGATATACGCAATACTCTATCCAACGACACACACACACACGCGCACACTTCACTGGAGCCAGCTGGATAAAAAAACAACTTGTCTTCTTTGAAAATGAATTACAACTGCTTTGCCATTACTTTACCACCTCTCCAACATAGTAGGCCACACAATAAGCGTTTCTTTCGAGCGACTGCTTTACAATTTTTGTTTTTGGTCTGATGTGTGGATTGGATTTCAGTGGAAATTCACAATAGAAATGACTTAATAACTCCAACCCACACGTCAGACCAAAACAAACAAGTAAACAAAGCGCAATACCAAGTGGGGCTCTTTTGTCTAGAGGTCGCTGTATGACGGCATTATATATTTTATACCTTAGGAAGAACAACTGGGAGATACCCTAATTGGAAATTTCTTCCTTCAGCCATTAATCTCCAGCTCCCAAAACAATTCATGTTTAAAACTATGCATCATTATCTTGGCGGCACTATTACTAATAGTATTAGCAAATTGGATAACTAGGGACAAACCTAATAGTCTACTATATTTATCTAAGAATGTGATATATGGACCACCTATCTACACAAAGAAAATGGTAATGTTAGTAATGCCATTGACCACAATTGTGTCAGACACATCTTGCGACACCCACACTCCCAATCGTTGTCATTGACTGCTGATGATGGCAATATGAAATTATGCTTTGCAAGTCTGCGGCAACAAGATGGTGTTTGCTGCGGCTCTCTCTGGGGAGAGACGAGAGTGACAGTCAAACTCCGCCGATGACTCACACACGGACGCCGCCTGAGATGGGCGGGGTGATGAGGGACTGCGGAGACCAGCCCGCCATGGAGGGTGTGTATGTGTGCGCACGACTGCGTGTGTGCGCGCGCTCTCTCCGCCTCCGTCACCCCCCTAGCTGTGTGTGTGTGTGTGTGTGTCATACCTGTCAACCCTCCCGTTTTCCCAGGATTATCACGTATTTCAACCTTCTCTCCCGCCGTCCTCCTGTTAAAATATGTTCCCGTATTTTTCTGTTTTTTTTTTTTAAATTTATACTAAATGGCTGCAATTCACCTCCTTGAAGACAGGTGGCCACAGTGTAGATTAGACGATTAGCAGAGTCAGTCAGCCCGGAAGACGGTTGCCGACAACACTGTTGGGTAAAGTGGGGTTATTCCCGGAGAGCTCATTCTCGGCCGTGGTTTCTCAGTGTATAATGTATGGTGCTCTCCCTCAACATGCGAGTAGGGTGAGACAACACCATTCTTTAGTCCAAATAATACCCTACTTTATACTATATTAATGTCATTCGTTTAATGTAAAGTCAGTTTTACATTCGCACTGCTTTAACGTTGCATTTACCCATAATCCATTGCTGTATTAGACCAGTATAACTTTTGTAAAGTAATGAAGCGCAAATGTAAAGTTAATCAATACACAATGAAACAATATCTTTATCTATATCACATGTCAAAACAACTTTAATAAAACAAGATTTCCTTTTTTCATTTATAGACTATTCTACACTGACATAGACACATGTTAAAAAGTCAAAGTCAACTTTGTCATTTTCCAATTTGTGCAAGACATACAGAAAAAATCAATTACGTGCCCCCCTTCCCATGGTGTATATAGAAAGAGACAATAAACACAAAAGTAACATAGGACACAATATACAACACACAGGACTATGTACAATATAAACAGTACCTACAATTAAATGAATGAATTAAATAAGAGGTAAAAGAGAACTTAGTGTAAATATTCCTTAATTTGTGTCAACCTTATAAAAATCCTATTGTATTCAACAAGTTAATTATGATACACCACAATGTGCCCTTTCTATCTATTCTAAATCTATGGTCTTGCGATTTCACGGCTATGCAATGCCGACAAGAGCAGGCGTTCCATCTCCTCTACAGAAACACTGACACTTCCATTCAATTTAATGCAGGGATGTACACAACATTTCACTTTCAACCAGGTATCTGATTAATTTAATGTAGCAATTAGTAGTTCACCCAGTCCTTGGGTACATACAGGTTTTGACCAGCAGATGGCAGCGACGAGGCAGCTCAGCAGAGAGCAGCTGTCAACAAACATCCTAACAGAAAATATATACATACGAGGGGGAGGAGACTACATTGGGAGGGGGCGGGGGAAAAATCTCCAGTTTTTTTCAAATCCCAATGTTGACGTGTGTGTGTGTGCGTGTGTGCGTGTGTGCGCGTGTGCGCGCGCGTGTGTGTGTGTGTGTGTGTGTGTGACGCACTCTCGACAGCCAATGCGCTGCAGTGGTGTCTTTTTGGCTGTGTCTTGCCTGGGTCAGGTGAGCGCAGAAGAGTTTCATTCATAAAACCCTCTTGTGAGATCGACGCAATAGCCTTGTTCAAGCGATCTGCTTGTCGGAAGTCTTATTAACACCAAAATGTCTAGAGTCGGAGTCCACTGTGTCCAGCTAGAATCAGACAGAGGTCCTATTATAGCTAGCATTGTATTACATTCTTAAAGGATTTTGTGGTAACACTAGGCCTAGTGTTTTTGAACTTTTTCGATTTTTCCGAGTTTTGGGATTTTTCGGATTTTTCCGAGTTTTTGAAAGGGGGTGTGGCCTAATGGGGCGTGGTCTAATGGTCGGGGGAGTGGTCAACATCGACCAATGAAAGAGGATATCCCTACCGAGTACAATGGCACAATCCGCAAGTCTCTACGACAAACGGTTCAAGAGATACACTGAGGGGGTGTGGCCTAAGGGGGCGTGGTCTAAGGATCGGGGGAGTGGTCAACATCGACCAATGAAAGGTGGTCAACATCGACCAATGGCACAATCCGCAAGTCTCTACAACAAACGGTTCAATAGATACACTGAGGGGGTGTGGCCTAAGGGGGCGTGGTCTAAGGATCAGGGGAGTGGTCAACATCGACCAATGAAAGGTGGTCAACAGGGGGAGTGGTCAACATCGACCAATGAAAGGTGGTCAACATCGACCAATGGCACAATCCGCAAGTCTCTACGACAAACGGTTCAATAGATACACTGAGGGGGTGTGGCCTAAGGGGGCGTGGTCTAATGATCGGGGGAGTGGTCAACATCGACCAATGAAAGGTGGTCAACAGGGGGAGTGGTCAACATCGACCAATGAAAGGTGGTCAACATCGACCAATGGCACAATCCGCAAGTCTCTACGACAAACGGTTCAAGAGATACACTGAGGGGGTGTGGCCTAATGGGGCGTGGTCTAATGATCGGGGGAGTGGTCAACATCGACCGATGAAAGGTGGTCAACATGGACCAATGAAAAATGAAAGACGATATCCCTACTGAGTACAATGACACAACCCACAAGACAGAGGGCGCTGTCCAGCAATTCAGTACTGCAACACAGTGATGGGCAATGATGGGTTAAGTGGATGATGTCATTGGCAGGTCAGCTCAGCCATGAGCCCTGAGCCTCACAGCTGTTAAGGCTGAACCAATCAGCCGTGAGCACAATGACTTGCATATTCTGAATTTTCTTTACATGACTGCATTGTCACGTTGATTAAAAGAAAACTATAAGAGATGAAGCGTTGTGACTCGCACAGAAGCACTACAATGAGTAGGCGAAGGGTTGTGTGCGATATTGTGGCATTCGTGCGATATTGTGGCACTCTTTCGGCGATCGGAACAGAAGGCTAAAACATTTTGTGAAAAAAGAGATTTCTAGAGTGCGATTGCATGGCGGTCAATGGAGAGGAGAACCTTCAAACAAATGGTCGTCAGTTGAGATAGAAATGTCCAATTCCATTTATTTTTCTTTTGTGAGCGGACTGACAGCCGTGTCATCGTTTTGATGTGTTTGTTTTATTTCTACATCCAAAATTGAGATCACACTCGCAATTCACCCAAGGTAGGGGAAAAAAGATTATTTCAGCTGCTACACTCTAAATTGTAATGCATTTCCAATGGGACCGAAATTTTACCGTTTAAAGTCGATTCGTAGCCAGACGGTGCGGTGAAACTTTACGAGTTCGAATACCACAGTTGCCATAGGCAGGCCGGTCGTTTTGATACCTTTCACGTGTATGGGGCGCGAACGCTCTGGCACGAGTGGTGTTGGCAAAATCGGTGGAATAAAGAAGAATAAATAAAAAGAGTATAGATATCTATAGTGTGGGTGGCAACCTGGCTTCGCCAGGTCACCCACACTAACTAGACAATTCCGCGCGGGGGAAATTGTGAAAGTGTGGGTGACGCCTGTGCACCGCCGGTCAACGGGAGAGGGTCTCTCGCGAGTCTCTATGACAAACGGTTCAAAGGATACAAAAAGGGGGCGTGGCCTAAGGATCGGGGGAGTGGTCAACATAGACCATTTGAAGATCGGACTTTTCCGAGTTTTTTTTTATTTTTTAGATTTTTCGGATTTTTTAAGAATTTTCAGAGTTTTCGGATTTTTCCGGTTTTCGGACTTTTCAGAGTTTTTGAACTTTTTCGGATTTTTGATGTTTCCGAGTTTTGGGAATTTTCAGAGTTTTCGGATTTTTCCGAGTTTTCGGATTTTTCCGAGTTTTCGAACTTTTCAGAGTTTTTGAACTTTTTCGGATTTTTGATGTTTCAGAGTTTTCGGAATTTTCCGAGTTTTTTGATTTTTCCGGGTTTTCGGACTTTTCCGAGTTTTTCGAGTTTTTAAACTTTTTCGGATTTTTGATGTTTCCGAGTTTTCGGATTTTTCGAGTTTTGGAATTTTTCCGAGTTTTTGAACTTTTTCGATTTTTCCGAGTTTTCGGATTTTTCAGATTTTTTCAGAGTTTTCGGATTTTTCAGATTTTTTCCGAGTTTTCGTGTTTTGGGATTTTTCCGAGTTTTTGAACTTTTTCGGATTTTAGATTTTTCCGAGTTTTCGGATTTTTCCGAGTTTTTGAAAGGGGGTGTGGCCTAAGGGGGCGTGGTCTAATGGTCGGGGGAGTGGTCAACATCGACCAATGAAAGAGGATATCCCTACCGAGTACAATGGCACAATCCGCAAGTCTCTACGACAAACGGTTCAAGAGATACACTGAGGGGGTGTGGCCTAAGGGGGCGTGGTCTAAGGATCGGGGGAGTGGTCAACATCGACCAATGAAAGGTGGTCAACATCGACCAATGGCACAATCCGCAAGTCTCTACGACAAACGGTTCAATAGATACACTGAGGGGGTGTGGCCTAAGGGGGCGTGGTCTAAGGATCGGGGGAGTGGTCAACATCGACCAATGAAAGGTGGTCAACAGGGGGAGTGGTCAACATCGACCAATGAAAGGTGGTCAACATCGACCAATGGCACAATCCGCAAGTCTCTACGACAAACGGTTCAAGAGATACACTGAGGGGGTGTGGCCTAAGGGGGCGTGGTCTAATGATCGGGGGAGTGGTCAACATCGACCAATGAAAGGTGGTCAACATGGACCAATGAAAAATGAAAGACGATATCCCTACTGAGTACAATGACACAACCCACAAGACAGAGGGCGCTGTCCAGCAATTCAGTACTGCAACACAGTGATGGGCAATGATGGGTTAAGTGGATGATGTCATTGGCAGGTCAGCTCAGCCATGAGCCCTGAGCCTCACAGCTGTTAAGGCTGAACCAATCAGCCGTGAGCACAATGACTTGCATATTCTGAATTTTCTTTACATGACTGCATTGTCACGTTGATTAAAAGAAAACTATAAGAGATGAAGCGTTGTGACTCGCACAGAAGCACTACAATGAGTAGGCGAAGGGTTGTGTGCGATATTGTGGCATTCGTGCGATATTCGGTGGAATAAAGAAAGAATAAAAAGAGTATAGATATCTATAGTGTGGGTGGCAACCTGGCTTCACCAGGTCACCCACACTAACTAGACAATTCCGCGCGGGGGAAATTGTGAAAGTGTGGGTGACGCCTGTGCACCGCCGGCCAACGGGGGAGAGGGTCTCTCACGAGTCTCTATGACAAACGGTTCAAAGGATACAAAAAGGGGGCGCGGCCTAAGGATCGGGGGAGTGGTCAAGTGGTGTTGGCAAAATCGGTGGAATAAAGAAGAAGAAATAAAAAGAGTATAGATATCTATAGTGTGGGTGGCAACCTGGCTTTGCCAGGTCACCCACACTAATAAAAAGACGTACAAGAACTATAGTGTGGGTGGCAACCTGGCTTCGCCAGGTCACCCACACTAATAATCTACCTACCTCATACTAGTCTATATAGTATACCCATATAACTCTGTATGACAGCAGTTGTTGTATGCTGTACCATATATATATATGGTATATCGTAATACATACATATTTATGTATATATTTATATTTATATTATATATATATATATACATATCTGTCTGAATATGCCTGCATATAATCCTTCTATATACCTACTTATACAACTGCATAACTGTATGATAGCTTGTAAAATAATACTGTATATACCGTATATTTATTTATATTTATTATTACCGTATATATATATATATATATATCCACATGTCTGTACATACCTGAATATAATTATTTTTACATATCTGTGTAGAAACTATATCTATATCCCTTACCTACTCTTACTAGTTACGCTGCTGGCCAGTATGACTACTACCATATTGTCTTTATACCTGTATCATTGTATACAATATTACAACAGTTGTACTGCATCTGATTAGCACTACACCAGTAGTACTAATTTATACATAATTTTTAATGTGACAGTGGCTTGGAAGGTAGAGCAGTCGTCTGGTAATCTGGAGGTCCCCGGTTCAATTCCCACTCCTCCCGTTTGTCGAAGTGTCCTTGAGCAAGACACTTAACCCCTAATTGCTCCTGATGAGCAGGTTGGCACCTTGCATGGTCGGTGTGTGAGTGAATGGGTCAGAATGTGAGGAACAAAATTGTTAAGCGATTTGGATAAAAGCGCTATATAAATGCAGATATTACATTTACATCTACATTTACATTTAGTCATTTAGCTGACGCTTTTATCCAAAGCGACTTACAAGTTATGTACGACAAGTCATCAGGAAGGGCACAACTCTATCAGCTGAGTAACAATGTTCATCAAAGTGTTTAGTGCTACAGGGTTATTTTTTTTTGTAATTTCTTTTTTTATCTCTCTTTCTCAGATTTTTCTCTGTTTTCTCCCCGTCCCAATTTAGTCATTGTACCAATTCCCCCCCCTCCCCTACCTGGTTGTTGTGTGCATGTTCTCCTACTGGTCGGTACAAGGGAACTGTGAAGTGCCACAGAACAAGTGACACTTTTGGACAATGACATCCTGAGTCGTTCCTATATGACCAGTATAAATCTTTAAACTAAACTCTGGAAAGATAGCTCTATGATGGCTCTACCTATAAAAAATGGAACTGAGCCTTTAAATGTCTCCATAGAACAGAGTGTAGTGTTATATACAGTACACACTCTGTAGTGTTATATACAGTATACACTCTGTAGTGTTATATACAGTATACACTCTGTAGTTATACAGTACACACTCTGTAGCGTTATATACAGTATACACTCTGTAGTGTTATATACAGTACACACTCTGTAGTGTTATATACAGTATACAGTATACACTCTGTAGTGTTATATACAGTTCACACTCTGTAGTGTTATATACACTATACACTCTGTAGTGTTATATACAGTATACACTCTGTAGTGTTATATACAGTACACACTCTGTAGCGTTATATACAGTACACACTCTGTAGCGTTATATACAGTACACACTCTGTAGTGTTATATACAGTACACACTCTGTAGTGTTATATACAGTACACACTCTGTAGTGTTATATACAGTACACACTATGTAGCGTTATATACAGTATACACTCTGTAGTGTTATATACAGTACACACTCTGTAGTGTTATATACAGTACACACTCTGTAGTGTTATTGTGAAGTGTCACAAAACAAGCGACACTTTTGGACAATGACATCCTGAGTCGTTCCTGTGTGACCAGTATAAATCTTTAAACTGAACTCTGGAAAAATAGCTCTATGATGGCTCTACTTATAAAAAAATGGAACTGAACCTTTAATATCTCCATAAAGAGAGGTCTGTTCTCCACAGTTCTTCACAGGCAAAAGGGAGGAAACCTGCGGAATGTGGGCCCCAGCGAAGGAGATAGAGAGCTGTAAGATGTTAACCCTTTCAGACAGGAAGGGGATGAAGGGTTGCTGGTTGAAGTCTTGAATCTATAGAGGGAGATCTTAAAAAAGAAACTATATAACAATTAAATGTTTGATGTGTACAGTAAAAGTTTTCAAAATGGCATGCTTATAAATTGAGTGTCAGTAGAGAATAATACTAACAGAATAATGTGTAAAAACTGTTTGTCTGGAGGGATCCTTAAGAGATACTGGAGAGGCCCCGTACATGGTACGATATCACGTGGTCACCATAGACAAAGCCGTTGTCTGTTCTGAGGGAGAGAAGGGACTTTCAGTTACTTAAAAAACCACTAGGTAACGAGAAGTAACGTTAGTACCAAGAAGGAGGAGCTCATACGAATTACGTATTGTACTCTGGTTTGCTAAACAAAAATGACAGCCTGTGACTTCACTGTTTTTAGACCAATCGGAAATATTGTAAGATGGATATAAAAGGGACGGTTGCCCTTTCAAGAGGGGGTTTTTTACACGGAGCTGGAGAGAGAAGAAGAATGGTGCCTACTGACTATTTTGAGAGATGAGAAGAATGCTGCCAGACACGGGGCACAAGCCGTGCAGAGATGAGATGTTTTGTTCTGTGCTTATTTTAAACTGAATTGGGTGCTTTCCACTTCAGTATCTTTTTGTAACTAGCTTTTTCTAATTAAAATTACCTCTTTATAAATATCCTTTGTATCTTTTCTTCACTCTCAGACGGCCGGGTAAGCATTGAAATGTGTTCTGCATTTGTAACTTCACCCTGTTGCATTTTTGATTAATGATAATATGTGTAAGTGGCTTTATCCCTAGCTATAATGGGGATATAACTATAACTATAGGCTTTATCAAGTAGAGTAATAGGAGACATATGATTATGTATTAATGCAAAATAGAATAAGTGGCTTTATGATTATGCATTAAGGATTAAAGGTGGATTCTGTATAATGGGATTATCAAGTAAATCCATACAGTGATAAATACGTGTAACGGATAAGGGAAATGGACCTCATCTAATTAAAGAGAGTCCGTCCCAGTGCAAATAGAATAAAAATATACCCCGCAACTCCATTTAATCAACTGTATTACTGGAGGGGACGGGGGGTTCCTGTGTGTGAGCCGAGGTCTGCTGAGTTTAAGCCCTGAACGTTATAGACAAATTGAGTCCTAGATGTCCCACGCTTCGCGGGACGCTGCTTGAAGCTGGGATTCGGACTAAAGAGTTATGGGATAATCAATCCGACCTCGGTTTACGACCGGTGCTCAACATGGCGTCCCTGGCGATGTGCATTTATACTAACCAAAATAGGTGCTAAACGGCCGAAGAAGACAGGACTACTGTCAAAAGCCTCTGGAGTAAAATTAAATCACAGATTTGGCTAAAATTAAAGTAGAAAGCTCTACTGGCGACTCGAGTGGAAGGCTCTACTCGGGGATATCACAAATGAATAGAAAGCTCTATCTTGGTGATTAAAGCAACGTTTACTCACAACTAAAGGGTAACATAATGTTTATAGAGCTCTGGGGGGAGTTACAAGTGCAACATAATTTCGTGCTTTGCCCACAGGAAGCGAACTGGCCCTACCCAAGGCGAGGGCTCCCTAGCCCAGAGACACCCTGTAAGGAGCGGAGTGTGGATGTGAAGCGAGTCAAAACGACCGTTCACAGAAAAGCGAGGGCTTCCTAGCCCAGAGACACTGTTTGTAAGCGGAGTGTGGATGTGAAGCGAGTCAAAACGACCGTTCACAGAAAAGCGAGGGCTTCCTAGCCCAGAGACACTGTTTGTAAGCGGAGTGTGGATGTGAAGCGAGTCAAAACGACCGTTCACAGAAAAGCGAGGGCTTCCTAGCCCAGAGACACCTTGTAAGGAGCGGAGTGTGGATGTGAAGCGAGTCAAAACGACCGTTCACAGAAAAGCGAGGGCTTCCTAGCCCAGAGACACCCTGTAAGGAGCGGAGTGTGGATGTGAAGCGAGTCAAAACGACCGTTCACAGAAAAGCGAGGGCTTCCTAGCCCAGAGACACTGTTTGTAAGCGGAGTGTGGATGTGAAGCGAGTCAAAACGACCGTTCACAGAAAAGCGAGGGCTTCCTAGCCCAGAGACACTGTTTGTAAGCGGAGTGTGGATGTGAAGCGAGTCAAAACGACCGTTCACAGAAAAGCGAGGGCTTCCTAGCCCAGAGACACCTTGTAAGGAGCGGAGTGTGGATGTGAAGCGAGTCAAAACGACCGTTCACAGAAAAGCTAGGGCTTCCTAGCCCAGAGACACTGTTTGTAAGCGGAGTGTGGATGTGAAGCGAGTCAAAACGACCGTTCACAGAAAAGCGAGGGCTTCCTAGCCCAGAGACACTGTTTGTAAGCGGAGTGTGGATGTGAAGCGAGTCAAAACGACCGTTCACAGAAAAGCGAGGGCTTCCTAGCCCAGAGACACTGCCTGTAAGCAGAGACTGGATGTGAAGCGCAGTCAAAAAGACCGTTCACAGAAAAGCGAGGGCTTCCTAGCCCAGAGACACTGTTTGTAAGCGGAGTGTGGATGTGAAGCGAGTCAAAACGACCGTTCACAGAAAAGCGAGGGCTTCCTAGCCCAGAGACACCTTGTAAGGAGCGGAGTGTGGATGTGAAGCGAGTCAAAACGACCGTTCACAGAAAAGCGAGGGCTTCCTAGCCCAGAGACACTGTTTGTAAGCGGAGTGTGGATGTGAAGCGAGTCAAAACGACCGTTCACAGAAAAGCGAGGGCTTCCTAGCCCAGAGACACTGTTTGTAAGCGGAGTGTGGATGTGAAGCGAGTCAAAACGACCGTTCACAGAAAAGCGAGGGCTTCCTAGCCCAGAGACACTGCCTGTAAGCAGAGACTGGATGTGAAGCGCAGTCAAAAAGACCGTTCATGCGACTGCAAACTAACTAGCTCACCATCGGCTAACAAGCCAACGCTAGCTCAGGAGGAGCTAGCCCAGGAGATGCTAGCTCAGGAGGAGCTGGCACGCCAGAAGCTAGCTCAGGAGGAGCTAGCACAAGAGAAGCTAGCTCAGGAGGAGCTAGCACGAGAGAAGCTAGCTCAGGAGGAGCTGGCACGACCAACGCTAGCTCAGGAGGAGCTAGCCCAGGAGATGCTAGCTCGGGAGGAGCTGGCACGCCAGAAGCTAGCTCAGGAGGAGCTAGCACAAGAGAAGCTAGCTCAGGAGGAGCTAGCACAAGAGAAGCTAGCTCAGGAGGAGCTAGCACAAGAGAAGCTAGCTCAGGAGGAGCTAGCACAAGAGAAGCTAGCTCAGGAGGAGCTAGCACAAGAGAAGCTAGCCCAGGAGAAGCTGGCACGGGTAGCTCAGGAGAGGCTGGCGCGGCAGATGCTAGCTCAGGAGAAGTTGGCACGGGTAGCTCAGAAGAAACTGGTGCAGCAGGTGCTAGCTCATGAGAAGCTGGCGCAGCAGATGCACGCTCAGGAGATACAAGCACACAAGAGGCTAGCTCGCATGTTGAGACATCTCAAAGGACTAGAGATCCCCGAAAGGGCCTCAATGGACCAACTGATGGAAAGAGAAGTAAGGACCCCCGGTCAAGATCCAGGGTATAAGATGGTGGAGAAACTAATCCCACAGGTGCGAGGCGGGAGCATGTCTCTCAATGATGCAGCAGGATCAGTCATGAATGGAACACCTATGCAAGGATCATGCTTACTGCTTGAAAAGCTATTCAGAGGAGTCCCAGGGGGTAACCCACTGGCAGCCCGATGCGCAGCATGGTCACAAGACCAGTTACGTATCGAATGTATGCTGTATGACCAAGCCAAAATGCTATCTGACAAAAGGGGGGCCTCCCAGGAGTTCCCCCCGAAAACAACCAAGGACAGAACAGGGAAAAGGAAGTACCAATACCTACCTGCAGACGAGTGGGCCGCACTAACCCCAGAACAGCAAGCAGAGGTGAGGACAACAAGGGAGGAATTTAGATCCCGGAAGAAGAATTACATATACCTACCTCCAGACGAGTGGGCCGCACTAACCCCAGAACAGCAAGCAGAGGTGAGGACAACAAGGGAGGAATTCAAAGCCCGGAAGGAGAATCAATAGTATCCTTACCCTCTGGGGCCCTGACACAAGTGACTCAAGCAAGTGCAAACTGCACTTGACATACAGCTCATCTGTCAAGAGGAATAATATAAAGTGTTATTGTCATTTAGGAAGAAACATGACATAGAATACTACATGCATTTTGTGTATATTCTAAGTATAATATGTAAAGATGTCCGTCCTTGCTCTAAACCCAGAGTAAAATAAAGTGAATTTGTAATCTATTTCATTCGGAAGGGATTTCCTGACAGCAACCATTTGGTGGGTTAGCACCCTACCAGCCATATCAGCTGCGTGAGATGCACACTCACCGGCGCCTATGGGTAAAAAATTGAGACTCTGCAAACTCTCATCAAGCTTAGCACCTTGACGCGGGGGGACAGAGCGAGCATCAGGGTCTCTGTATCCGACGGGCCTATCAGATTTGTGGGGACTTGGAAGCCTCAGCATACAGGACGCTGTGGTGCTTGGGCGGCCAAGTCACTGGTTTATAGGTCTGTCAAAACGGATTGGAGGTTCCGGGGCTAAGAACATAAGTTCAAGTGAGTTGGGCTTTATACTATTTAAATAGGTATCAAAAGCCGAAAGAATATGAACCGAAATGACTGCTGTCAGGTGCCTCTGGAGTAGAATTAATTACAGATTTGAAAAAACAAAACGTAGAAGGTTCTACTTAAAGAAAGAATCACGCTTAAAGTATATTTTTGTGATTACGGTAAAAAGGTTTACTCATGACTAAAAAGTTACGTAATGTTTTCTTACAGTCAAAAAAGTAGAAGGTTCTACTTAAAGAAAGAATCACGCTTAAAGTATATTTTTGTGATTACGGTAAAAAGGTTTACTCATGACTAAAAAGTTACGTAATGTTTTCTTACAGTCAAAAACGTAGAAGGTTCTACTTAAAGAAAGAATCACGCTTAAAGTATATTTTTGTGATTACGGTAAAAAGGTTTACTCATGACTAAAAAGTTACGTAATGTTTTCTTACAGTCAAAAACGTAGAAGGTTCTACTTAAAGAAAGAATCACGCTTAAAGTATATTTTTGTGATTACGGTAAAAAGGTTTACTCATGACTAAAAAGTTACGTAATGTTTTCTTACAGTCAAAAACGTAGAAGGTTCTACTTAAAGAAAGAATCACGCTTAAAGTATATTTTTGTGATTACGGTAAAATGGTTTACTCATGACTAAAAAGTTACGTAATGTTTTCTTACAGTCAAAAACGTAGAAGGTTCTACTTAAAGAAAGAATCACGCTTAAAGTATATTTTTGTGATTACGGTAAAAAGGTTTACTCATGACTAAAAAGTTACGTAATGTTTTCTTACAGTCAAAAACGTAGAAGGTTCTACTTAAAGAAAGAATCACGCTTAAAGTATATTTTTGTGATTACGGTAAAAAGTTTTACTCATGACTAAAAAGTTACGTAATGTTTTCTTACAGTCAAAAACGTAGAAGGTTCTACTTAAAGAAAGAATCACGCTTAAAGTATATTTTTGTGATTACGGTAAAAAGGTTTACTCATGACTTGAAGTAACTGAATGATTACTTAAAGTCAGAACTTAAGTAGAAAAAAAACTCTACTTAGCGAATAGCAGGCTGAAATAGCCATTGCGAGCAGGAGCGAGGCTACTCACATGAACAGACAGGTATATGATAACCTTGGACATGCCGGAAGTAAGAGGATGTTGGTATACCTGAGAACTAACAACATTCTCATACCTAAAGCCAAACAAAGAGCGATAACAGTCCGAAAGGCCTGTGAACAATGTGCGCTGGTAAAGGTGCGCTGGTAAAGGAACAAAACCTGAACCAGTGCCACACTCTTAGACGGGGGGGGGGGGGGGGCTGTCCCCCGGAGTCAGTGGACGACGCAGCGAATGGCAAGAAGGAATATACTGACTCAGGTCAGAAATCGGAAATGGAGGAAGACCGGGATAGGTCAAGCTACAGAGCATCCTCAGGGTCCTCATCCCAGACCTCCCAGACCTCCCAGACCTCCCAGACCCCCTAGACCTCCCAGACCGGACAGAGAGACATCGGCCTGGTCCCAGGTTACAGGGCGACGAGAGCCCTGAATGGACCTGAAAGAGAGAAAAGAAATGAGTCCTCTGTGGACTGTATCTGTGATGTCCTGCGAGGCCTACGGACAGGGTCACACGATAGGTCAAGCTCCAGAGCATCCTCAAGGTCCTCATCTAGACCTCCCAGACCCCCTAGACCTCCCAGACCGGACAGAGAGACATCGGCCTGGTCCCAGGTTACAGGGCGACGAGAGCCCTGAATGGACCTGAAAGAGAGAAAAGAAATGAGTCCTCTGTGGACTGTATCTGTGATGTCCTGCAAGGCCTACGGACAGGGTCACAAGACCAGGCCAACCACACTTCAATAGAGGACTGCTGCTACAATTCTCGGGGATCCGTGGGGGTCGCCCGAGAAGTGACAAATCAACCTACCTCAAACTATGGGAGAGATCCAAGAGGTCAGAGGGGGCGACCCCAAGATGACCAAGATGACCAAGATGACCAAGATGACCAAGATGACCAAGATGACCAAGACGACAACAGCCTGGGTGCATCGGCCGGGAACAACAGATGCAAGTCTTCCCGCCGGATACCAAGCAACAACGTGACCCCTATCCTGTCGAGCCGTCCAGCCAGGGAACAACAGATGCAAGTCTTCCCGCCGGCTACCAGGGTAACAAGGTACCGAGATGGCAGAGGGGGTGTGGAGAGTCACAGCCACGTGACCCCACAATCGCCATCTCGTCCCCCAGTACAGATGCCATTAAGACAATGGAAAATGACCGCCCAGGATGACAGAATGACCGCCCAGGATGACAGAGTGGGTGTGAAGTGCCACAGAACAAGTGACACTTTTTGACAATGACATCCTGAGTCGTTCCAATATAGCCGTATATACCTATTTTTCACATGTAATCATATGCTTCATTATTCAATTATTCAATTGATGATGGACAATGATCTCACAGGATGGCAGAGTGGGTGTGAAGTGCCACAGAACAAGTGACACTTTTGGACAATGACATCCTGAGTCGTTCCTATATGACCAGTATAAATCTTTAAACTAAACTCTGGAAAGATAGCTCTATGATGGCTCTACCTATAAAAAATGGAACTGAGCCTTTAAATGTCTCCATAGAACAGAGTGTAGTGTTATATACAGTACACACTCTGTAGTGTTATATACAGTATACACTCTGTAGTGTTATATACAGTATACACTCTGTAGTTATACAGTACACACTCTGTAGCGTTATATACAGTATACACTCTGTAGTGTTATATACAGTACACACTCTGTAGTGTTATATACAGTATACAGTATACACTCTGTAGTGTTATATACAGTTCACACTCTGTAGTGTTATATACACTATACACTCTGTAGTGTTATATACAGTATACACTCTGTAGTGTTATATACAGTACACACTCTGTAGCGTTATATACAGTACACACTCTGTAGCGTTATATACAGTACACACTCTGTAGTGTTATATACAGTACACACTCTGTAGTGTTATATACAGTACACACTCTGTAGTGTTATATACAGTACACACTATGTAGCGTTATATACAGTATACACTCTGTAGTGTTATATACAGTACACACTCTGTAGTGTTATATACAGTACACACTCTGTAGTGTTATTGTGAAGTGTCACAAAACAAGCGACACTTTTGGACAATGACATCCTGAGTCGTTCCTGTGTGACCAGTATAAATCTTTAAACTGAACTCTGGAAAAATAGCTCTATGATGGCTCTACTTATAAAAAAATGGAACTGAACCTTTAATATCTCCATAAAGAGAGGTCTGTTCTCCACAGTTCTTCACAGGCAAAAGGGAGGAAACCTGCGGAATGTGGGCCCCAGCGAAGGAGATAGAGAGCTGTAAGATGTTAACCCTTTCAGACAGGAAGGGGATGAAGGGTTGCTGGTTGAAGTCTTGAATCTATAGAGGGAGATCTTAAAAAAGAAACTATATAACAATTAAATGTTTGATGTGTACAGTAAAAGTTTTCAAAATGGCATGCTTATAAATTGAGTGTCAGTAGAGAATAATACTAACAGAATAATGTGTAAAAACTGTTTGTCTGGAGGGATCCTTAAGAGATACTGGAGAGGCCCCGTACATGGTACGATATCACGTGGTCACCATAGACAAAGCCGTTGTCTGTTCTGAGGGAGAGAAGGGACTTTCAGTTACTTAAAAAACCACTAGGTAACGAGAAGTAACGTTAGTACCAAGAAGGAGGAGCTCATACGAATTACGTATTGTACTCTGTTTGCTAAACAAAAATGACAGCCTGTGACTTCACTGTTTTTAGACCAATCGGAAATATTGTAAGATGGATATAAAAGGGACGGTTGCCCTTTCAAGAGTTTTTTTTTTACACGGAGCTGGAGAGAGAAGAAGAATGGTGCCTACTGACTTTTTTGAGAGATGAGAAGAATGCTGCCAGACACGGGGCACAAGCCGTGCAGAGATGAGATGTTTTGTTCTGTGCTTATTTTAAACTGAATTGGGTGCTTTCCACTTCAGTATCTTTTTGTAACTAGCTTTTTCTAATTAAAATTACCTCTTTATAAATATCCTTTGTATCTTTTCTTCACTCTCAGACGGCCGGGTAAGCATTGAAATGTGTTCTGCATTTGTAACTTCACCCTGTTGCATTTTTGATTAATGATAATATGTGTAAGTGGCTTTATCCCTAGCTATAATGGGGATATAACTATAACTATAGGCTTTATCAAGTAGAGTAATAGGAGACATATGATTATGTATTAATGCAAAATAGAATAAGTGGCTTTATGATTATGCATTAAGGACTAAAGGTGGATTCTGTATAATGGGATTATCAAGTAAATCCATACAGTGATAAATACGTGTAACGGATAAGGGAAATGGACCTCATCTAATTAAAGAGAGTCCGTCCCAGTGCAAATAGAATAAAAATATACCCCGCAACTCCATTTAATCAACTGTATTACTGGAGGGGACGGGGGGTTCCTGTGTGTGAGCCGAGGTCTGCTGAGTTTAAGCCCTGAACGTTATAGACAAATTGAGTCCTAGATGTCCCACGCTTCGCGGGACGCTGCTTGAAGCTGGGATTCGGACTAAAGAGTTATGGGATAATCAATCTGACCTCGGTTTACGACCGGTGCTCAACAGGAACCCTGAAGTATCCACACGCTTCCTCCGACACGTGCAGCGACAGCCAGTGGCTCTCTTCTCACCTGGCAGCGAGGGCTCTCATTGGTGAAGTGTAACGCGTGGGAGGTCACGCTGCCTTCCTCAAGTCTTGCCTCCGCTGAGCAAGCGCCCAGACCTGACCTGTAGGCGTCGCTGTCCACAACGCCAGTTTCCCACCCACGGCTTCCCTCCCCCTAACCCAGCCAAACGAGTTAGTATAGCGATCAGCCCAAGCCAAGGCAATGCTGACTCCGGGAGTCGAGACCGCAGTCTCTTGCATTGGTGACAAGCACAATCTCCGCTACGCCACCTGACCGCACTACAGGGTTCGTTTATTAGGACAAGTGCATGACAGTAGTTAGGGTTAGATTATTATTATTATTATTTTTTTTTCCATTTCAGATAATGGTTGAAGAAGTGCGTCTTTAGTCGACAGTGACAGATTGGACGGGTTTTGGCTGTCCTAACTGGGGTGGGCAGTTCATTCCACCATTGTGGGGCAAGGACTGAGAAAAGGTGGCTTCTCCTTGATGACCCTCCCGGAGCTCGGATAGGAGTGGGTCTGAGACGGCAAGAAGATGCAGAGTGTAGGTGTCTTGAGGATGTGTAGTTAGAGACCATTGACCGGAGGGGGTGGTTCCCTTTGCCGCACGGTATGCCAGATCGAGGGCCTTGAAGCGGATTCTAATACACCCGTCGCTTATCAATGACTTGCTTGCAGTCAACATGTACGAAACGGATTGTTTTTTCATCACTACATTTCCGTTTTATACCGTTTTGTATACAAGTATAGTTTTGGTGATTTCTAGTAATTTCAGAGAAATTCCGCGAAAATAGCCATTTACTGGAATACACAAAACACGTGTCATTTTCCGGCTGATTTATGAATAGTTTTCAAATAAACGCTAGATTATCGAGAGTATTTGTGTTCTTATGCACGATACAAAAGCAGGCTGAAAAATAATTTATTCGTGCCGTGCTCAGCGCCTAACGCCACACACACACACACACACACACACACACGTTGTGCAATCTGTGAAAAACAACTCTGATTAACCCAAAACTGGTAACATAGATTCCTTACCTCAGATCAGATGTTCTGCAAAAAGATGAATCCAATTCCTGTCGCCATTCCAAATATTGATCGCGTTTATTGATCCAACGTTATAGTCCGAAACGCATGATCCAAGCTGCTTCCAGCCTCGCCAGTGACTCTGGTAACACGACACTGCTTGCCAGAGGTGGGTAAACCCTGGGGCGGAGTTTTTATCTGATGCACTTTTTCACTCAATCCAATCCAATGATGTGCATTACTGTTCTGAAGGATCAGATTAAACCGAATATATATATTTATTTATATATATATATTTAATTGTATTTGTATATCCCCTGATATCCCTTGTATATTCCTTGTACAATATGCATTGAATATCCCTTCTAGTCTACTGAACATCCCATAATAGTCTCCATTCTACCATTGGACGAGACCTTGGTGCCAGGTCGCCATACCCCTCAGACCAGGTTCAATCGTACCGCTCAACATGTATGGACAAGTCCTAGTTCCGCGTAGGAATATGTCTACCGCACCACTAATGGTACTATTTGTTCATAGTGCGTATATATACTGCGCTATTAAAGTAGAGCTTTCCTTTAGTCCAGTTCCTTACCCTCCAACAGAGTGACAGACGCAAAAGCCTCCCCGCGAACCACGTGTGGGCAGTAAGGCCAATTCGGCCCAGTATCGGCATTGAGACATCGTGTATATTAATATTTGAATAGTCATATTTGGCACTATATCGTCGAGTTGGACGTATTCTATTAAGCTAATAATAGTCTATTCATATGTAGTGCCTCGTGCGGTAAGAGTTCTATAGTAATCAGCACCCCCATCGTTTCGGGCATCAGCTGGACGCTTATCCAGGGTGGTTGACCCCACGTGAAGCTGCACCCGAGGAGCTCCAGGCCAACGAGCGAGTGGACCTGTATATTGGATTATTCTACCGACGACGGCTAGCCTTCCCCGGCTTGGATTATGCTTTGAGTACTTTGATTATTCTATGGATAAAGGCCAACACTGCGGTGTGTTGGAAATACCCCCCCCGGAGAGGACGACAGGTGAGAAGACGCTCTACACGACGAGGTCGCCTCACGTCTCTCCATCGTGGACCGGAGGACGCCGGCCACAGAGAGTCCAACTGCTTTCATCTGTGGATCGAGGATCGCTGGGCACCGGGTCGCACGACTGTGGGCTCTCCCAGGATACCCTCGGCCAGACGGGATACAGCCAGACTCTACCCCCCCCCCTCCAGCTGTCCTACAAGCAGTCGGAACCTTCCCCTAGTGTATCCAGCTATATAATCATTCAAGTATCATTGCTATTGTTCCCTAAATATTCCAGGTTGTATATTTGCTTCCTGCGCAATCAGAGATTGGACATTCGATATTGATCTACCTACGAATACTCATTTGCCATAAAAGTGCATACTATTTCAAATCATAAATGTAATTAAGTGATCGTTGTACATACATTTTGCTATGTATTATTATTAAACGCAGACTTTCGACTTGGTACATTTGTGTTGGATCCGTTTCATCAGGTGGGAGTGTTTATCATAATTATTTATACCTAGTACTGGGTGGCCAGAGTCTAAAGTACAAGAGGTAGTGGTAGTAAGTATCATATCTAACAATACAGTCAGGGAATTGTACCCCTCAGTTACAATTGGTCCTTCGAGCCGGAGGGTAATCAGTGTAATATTAATATAGTGTTATTAATATTAAAATGGCCTATGATGAACACTCCACGAAACGATCCTCCTAACCAACAACGCCCGCGGCGCAAACGACAGCTCCCTCAGTACCTAGAGGCTTACGCTGTCAGTCAACAACCTAGTCTTCTACCAACAGTAAACGCGGTAAAACTAGAAAGTAAAATTATGTCTAACCCTAACGACCAGGCTACCCCGACCATAGAGGCCCCTATGGGTTCTAACGTAACTGACCCAGCTCACGGTGGGGACCAGGGGGAACCAGACATGACTTTACACCCCGCCAATACCGAAGAAGTAGTCCCCGACGAGTCCCGGGAGGAAGACAACACTACCGAGAGAGAACTCGGCACGGAAGAAGATGAGGAGAGCACCGTGGAGATAGAGCTCCAAGACTCCGCACGGAGTACCCCAAGGGACGGCTCCCCTATACAACCGTCTTCTCCCAGCGAGGCAGAGAGGACACTACAGCAGGCATTCCTCGTCAGCCTGAAAGCCTCTACTGAACGCGATAGACTCCAGGGTGAATGCGATCGATTGCAGATACAGCAACGGAGCGAAGAAGAGCACATACGCCTGGAAATAAGACGCATTCAGATGGAAGAGAATATGGCAAGAGACCGGGCCGACGCCCAGCGCGCCGCCACCGGTGCCCAGAGAGAATCGGATCTCACCAAGCGCGAAGCCGAGCGCGACAGAGCACAAGCGCAACTAATAGAACAGCTGATCAGAAGGACAACACCCCCTCCCTCCACCAGAGGCTCCAGGAACTCGTCTAGACATCACTCCAGGGCGGCATCCCCTAGCCGAGTAAGCGACCCTGAACTTGACCAACAGACGAGGTTTATACCCCCCGCAGACCCCCTTCCCCAACCGGTCCAAGCGAGACCCAGCCACCGGGAAGGAGCAGCATACACTGCGGAGAGGCTAAATCAGAGACTACAAGCCCTGGATGACCTAACGGAAGACGAAGAGGAAGAGGAGGAGAACCACGCCCGACGACAGCACAGTACTCTACCGGACCAGGAGGTCCAGTACAGCCCAGGCTATACCCCCGCGGAGCTGCGCTACAGACCCCCGACGCTATTCACGGGTGAGCACGACGCACGACCCGCACCGAGGAACAGCACCTGGACCAGCGGGCCATGGTACACAGCCGGTACCAGCCCACGCCAAAGAGCAGGAGGAGACTCGCCTAGGAGGCCTCTCCCCCAACGCTCGCCGATGTATCAACAATCCGCGTCATACATTGGCACACCTATGGTACCAGACTTCACCCAGGAGAACCGGGCCCAGTATACGGAGCTCCGCATGTGTCTGGAGACAATGTTGGTGGATGTCATTGATGAACGCCATAAATACGCGATACTACTGAAGCATTTAAAGGTACCCCGCGCGCACAACATAGCGCTCGCCTACGCCACTTCCACGACCCCATACACCGCAGCGCTGGTAGCGTTGGACCAGAGATATGGACGTATATGGGATTACGTGATCCAGGAGATCAGGCACATCGACCGCCTACCCCCAGCAACAGACAATCGAGCACTGGACGACCTGTCCATCAGAGTGCAGTCCCTGGTAGGGATGCTGGGAGCGCAGAGGGAAAAGGGTAGGCATGAACTATACGCCAACTCAAATGTAGAGAGGATCTTGGAGAAGCTACCGCCCGCCCGACAGGAGCGCTTTAGGCGGCAGAGAGACCACCGAGACCCTAATGGCCCCGAACCGAACCTCCTCGATCTAGCCGACTTCCTGGCGAGAGAAGTCAGCAGCTTACGGCTAGATACATTCGGACGGAGCACCCCTGGCTCCAGAGAAGGAACCAGGAGACTAAATGATGGAAGAAGATCGGTGACTGTCATGCACCAATCGGAGTCAGTGCCAAGCAGTAGGAGCCACAGTACCCCCTCAAGAAAGGAGAAGTGGAAGATAGTGTGCCCCTACTGTGAGAAAGAACACTGGCTGTCACAATGTGACTCATTCCCCAAGATGAATGCGGAGGAAGCGAGTCAATGGATAAAGTCCAACAGACGCTGTTTTCGCTGTGCGCGATCACACATGGCAGCCGAATGCCGCTTAAAGAAAAAGTGCAGTCGGTGCGATGGAGCCCATCTGGACATACTCCACGACAGTAACAGACGGCGGCCTCCACCCGCACCATCAAGCAGCAAAGCAAGCGTCATGTACATCGACCCCGCCAGCAGCAGCGGAGCCAGAGTGCTCTTAAAGGTAGTCCGTGTGACATTGAGCTACCAGAATAAAGTCATGGACACTTACGCCGTCCTTGATGACGGGTCAGAGAAGACCCTTCTGCTCGCGTCCGCTGCGGCCCAGCTAGGGCTGCGGGGGAGCGAAAACCAAATGACAATTCGGACAATAAGAAGAGATTTGAAAACGATAAAGGGCGAGAATGTCTCATTCTCTATCGCAGCAAGCGGCCAGCCCGAGCGACGGTACAGGATTACAGACGCTTTCACCAGCCAAGAAATAGGACTCTCGTGGTACACATACCCCGTAGCCAAGCTGATGGAGAAATATGTACATCTACGCAAGCTACCGATCCCACTCATAGACGGTGCTACCCCGACACTGTTGATAGGCTCCGACCATGCAGACCTCATTGTCCCGATAGACCGGGTTCATACCGGACCCAGAGGCTGTCCTGCAGCAGTCGAGACCCGCCTAGGATGGACTCTCCAAGGCCCACTCGCCAAATCTCTCAACCGAACCACAGCCACTAGCTGTCTCCACTCCCGAGTCACAGAGGGAGACACCGCACTCCTGCAGCATGTAGAGAGGCTATGGACCTTAGAACAAATGCCCTTTAAGAACGAAAAGAAAGACATTCGCTCTAAAGACGACATCTACGCCATTAACCTCCTCGAGACGGGAACAAAGAGAGTCCCAGTCAGCGGCGTGTTGAGATACGCCACGCCACTCCTGCGGCGGGAAGGGATGCCTACCTTTCACGCAAAGAAAGACGCCACAGAGCGGTACCTACTAAACACAGAGCGGCGCTTAGCCAAGGACCCCGCCCAAGAAAGTGTATACCGCGCTGAGATCAGAAGCTCATCACAGCGGGACACATCACAAAGATTGACATTAAAGAGGCCGACCAGACGACTGAATCGTGGTACGTGCCCCACCACAAGGTTCATCACAACGGCAAAGACCGCATCGTGTTTAACTGCAGCTACCAGATCGGATCCCAAAATCTGAATAAAGAGCTATTGCCCGGTCCTACACTCGGCCCCTCCCTACTAGGCGTACTACTCCGCTTCCGCCAGGACAAGGTGGCTATCAGCGGGGATATCAAAGGGATGTTCCTGCAGGTGAGATTAGTAGAGGAGGACAAGCCCCTGTTGCGGTTCCTATGGAGAGAGAGGCCAGGAGATGAGCACCCAGCCATCTACCAATGGGAAGTCCTCCCTTTCGGAACTACATGCAGCCCATGCTGTGCTACATTTGCACTACAGAGACATGTCGCAGAGGACCCAGCAGCGGACGAAGAGGTCCGACACAGTGTGAAGAACAGCTTCTACGTAGATAACTGTCTACAAAGCGTTTCGACCCAGGAAGAAGCCGAGGCTCTCCTACTTAAACTCCGCGCCTCTCTGATCAAAGGCGGCTTTGATCTCAGGCAGTGGGCCAGCAGCGATCCGCACGTACTGCGCAGCCTCTCCTCCGAGGACAAGGCAGCGAGCAGCGAGACCTGGATGGCCACAATCCCAGGAGAAGCCCAAGAGATGACACTAGGACTAGTGTGGCGCTTCAAAACAGATTCGCTCCACTATAGACACAAACCCCTGACCACGGAGCAGGGAAGGTCGACGGCAATACCGACCACCAGACGGAGTGTGTACAGAACACTCGCCCGACAATATGACCCGTTAGGATGTATACTACCGTACACCACCAGGGCAAAGATGATTGTACGAGCATTGTGGGACAAGGATCAGGGCTGGGACGACCCCATTCCCGCACACCTTGCATCCACCTGGAGAGAGTGGGAAATGGAACTCCACTCACTCCCAGGCGTTAATATACGCCGAAGCTACTTCCCACCCACGGTGAGGCCAGAGACATGTAAAATGGATCTACACGTCTTCAGTGACGCCTCCGAGGTCGGCTACGGATCAGTAGCCTACTTGCGGGCCCAAGAAGAGGGGGGAGAGATCTACACAGCATTCATCCTCGCCCGCTCGAGAATAGCCCCACGCAAGCAACAGTCTATCCCACGTCTAGAGCTCTGCGCAGCCCTCGCAGGAGCGCATCTAGCCACGCTCATCCAACGTGAGCTCACCATTCCGGTGCATAGAACAATCCTGTGGTCAGATTCCACGACAGTACTCGCCTGGATCAAATCGGATTCATGCAAATACAAAGTCTTCGTGGGAGTCAGAGTCACTGAGATTCAAGAGTTAACCGGAGAGTTAACCGGAGAAGCAAACTGGCGCTATGTTGATACAAAACACAACCCAGCTGACGTCATCACCCGGGGAATGTCCCTAGATGACTTAACCCGTCATAACATCTACAGTGACGGACCAGCATTCCTCAAGCTCCCGGAAGGAGATTGGCCCACGCCCACCCCGAGGGAAGCAAGCGACGAGGAGGCTGAGAATAAGAAACCCATGTTCTGTGGATTGAGCACTGTTGTCTCCGCAGACCCCAACATAGACGATTGCATTACCATAGAGAGTGCGCAGCAACGGACATTCCTGCGGCACCACCCAGAGATTAAGTCCCCCGCTGATATGTCAGCAGCTGACTACGAGGAAGCAGAACTGCTTCTACTGCAACGAGCCCAGAGAGACTCGTTCCCCGATGAACTAGACTGTCTACAGGGAGGAAAGCCCGTCCCATCAGACAGCAGATTGATTCATCTGGCCCCCGAGAGTGACACACATACCCTCATCAGAGTGGGTGGTCGCCTGCGGAGAGCCCCCAATTTACCGGATGACATTAAGTACCCGATCGTATTGAACAGCCGACACAAGGTCACAGAGCTGATTATAAAGAAATACGACGAGGATGTACACCACGCAGGAGCAGAGAGAGTCTTCGCGGAAATCAGACGTCGTTACTGGATACTTCAAGGAAGAGAGGCGGTGCGACGCTTCCAGCGAACCTGTCTAGACTGCCGAAAGTGGCGCGCGCAGCCCAGCATACCACGGATGGCTGACCTACCTCCATGTCGCCTCCGACTCGGCGACAAGCCATTCCACTCAACAGGCATGGACTGTTTTGGCCCGCTGCACATAAAGAAAGGAAGAGGCACCGAGAAGCGGTGGGGTATTGTATTCAAATGCATGACCACCAGAGCGATACATATCGAGCTCCTTCCGACCATGAGCGCAGACTCATTCCTTATGGCCTTCCGAAGATTCACATCACGGAAAGGAAAACCGTCTACATTATTGTCCGATCACGGGACAAACTTCAAAGGCGGAGAAAGAGAGCTCAGGGAGAGCTTCCAAGCTATGGGCCCAGAACTTAAGACCCACCTCGCTCCAGCCCAGATTGACTTCCAATTCAACCCCCCAAACGCACCCCACTTCGGTGGAACTTGGGAACGAGAAGTACGTTCTATAAAGACAGCCCTGTACGCAGTACTTGGGGCCCAGACTGTGGCGGAAGAAGTCCTAATGACAGTCCTCACGGAGATTGAGGGAGCCCCTCGGTTACGTCTCCAGTGATGTAGCAGATGTCGACCCAGTCACCCCCAACACCCTCCTGATGGGGCGGCTAGATCCCGCGTTACCCCAGACAATGTACCGGCCTGAAGAAGCGAACGGCCGACGAATGTGGAGGTACAGCCAAGTATTAGCCGACAAGTTTTGGAGCAGTTTCCTACTGCACTACCTACCGTCTCTACAGACCCGCCAGAAGTGGGTAAAAGAGAGAGACAATTTGACGGAAGGAACAGTCGTCATGATTATTGACCAGTCACTACCCAGAGCTATGTGGCCGGCTGGCCGCGTAAGCAAAGTGATCACCGGTGCCGATGGCAAGGTCCGAGCAGCTGAAGTACTCGTCCAGGGGCGCATTTACACCCGTCCTGTGGCGAGGCTCATAGAACTGCCCCGACTCCCAGACACAATCGATGATGACCATGACCCTATGACTTTGTGAGTTGACTGACCCTTATAGCGAACCCTTGAGTGGTAGACAGTGCGGTTAATCTGTCTCTGCTTAACTAATTGGGTTGGGACCAATTAGGGGGCAGCTGTTCTGAAGGATCAGATTAAACCGAATATATATATTTATTTATATATATATATTTAATTGTATTTGTATATCCCCTGATATCCCTTGTATATTCCTTGTACAATATGCATTGAATATCCCTTCTAGTCTACTGAACATCCCATAATAGTCTCCATTCTACCATTGGACGAGACCTTGGTGCCAGGTCGCCATACCCCTCAGACCAGGTTCAATCGTACCGCTCAACATGTATGGACAAGTCCTAGTTCCGCGTAGGAATATGTCTACCGCACCACTAATGGTACTATTTGTTCATAGTGCGTATATATACTGCGCTATTAAAGTAGAGCTTTCCTTTAGTCCAGTTCCTTACCCTCCAACAGAGTGACAGACGCAAAAGCCTCCCCGCGAACCACGTGTGGGCAGTAAGGCCAATTCGGCCCAGTATCGGCATTGAGACATCGTGTATATTAATATTTGAATAGTCATATTTGGCACTATATCGTCGAGTTGGACGTATTCTATTAAGCTAATAATAGTCTATTCATATGTAGTGCCTCGTGCGGTAAGAGTTCTATAGTAATCAGCACCCCCATCGTTTCGGGCATCAGCTGGACGCTTATCCAGGGTGGTTGACCCCACGTGAAGCTGCACCCGAGGAGCTCCAGGCCAACGAGCGAGTGGACCTGTATATTGGATTATTCTACCGACGACGGCTAGCCTTCCCCGGCTTGGATTATGCTTTGAGTACTTTGATTATTCTATGGATAAAGGCCAACACTGCGGTGTGTTGGAAATACCCCCCCCGGAGAGGACGACAGGTGAGAAGACGCTCTACACGACAAGGTCGCCTCACGTCTCTCCATCGTGGACCGGAGGACGCCGGCCACAGAGAGTCCAACTGCTTTCATCTGTGGATCGAGGATCGCTGGGCACCGGGTCGCACGACTGTGGGCTCTCCCAGGATACCCTCGGCCAGACGGGATACAGCCAGACTCTACCCCCCCCCCTCCAGCTGTCCTACAAGCAGTCGGAACCTTCCCCTAGTGTATCCAGCTATATAATCATTCAAGTATCATTGCTATTGTTCCCTAAATATTCCAGGTTGTATATTTGCTTCCTGCGCAATCAGAGATTGGACATTCGATATTGATCTACCTACGAATACTCATTTGCCATAAAAGTGCATACTATTTCAAATCATAAATGTAATTAAGTGATCATTGTACATACCTTTTGCTATGTATTATTATTAAACGCAGACTTTCGACTTGGTACATTTGTGTTGGATCCGTTTCATCAGGTGGGAGTGTTTATCATAATTATTTATACCTAGTACTGGGTGGCCAGAGTCTAAAGTACAAGAGGTAGTGGTAGTAAGTATCATATCTAACAATACAGTCAGGGAATTGTACCCCTCAGTTACAATTACCATCCGGGAGACGATAGGGGGCGGTATTTGCCCTTTTCGAGCTCAGAGCCATTCCCAATGATAATGTCAGGCTGGACGGAAGAAAAATGTATGGATATCGCTAATAAAAGAAATAACGATTAAATAACGAGAAATCTCGTTGTTGGCAACCAATGTGTTAAAGCTTGTTGCAGAGTTTAAAACCTTAATCTCCAACCTTTGTCAATCAAGTTGTACATATTTTAATTGATTGTTATCCTAACTTATTGTTATGATTTTATATAATAATAATAATAATAATAATAATAATAATAATAATACATTTTATTTATAAAGCGCTTTTCAGGAACCCAAAGACGCTGATATATGCTGTGTGATTTAATATGTTTTGCTTAACTCTGTATGTACTCAACGTCAGTTGCCTTTCGAGTTTAAATGAATGTTCCTGGGTTTGTGGAGCTCAAAACAACAATACTTTCCAGAAATCATGACCCGGTTACTCACGATGACCCACACACTAGTTGGGTCAAGAACCAACATTCTGTGACCATTCTCTGGCTACGATGTTTTGATGATTGATTTGACTTCTATGGACCTTTTATAAAATATTTAGCCCCTGTGTCCCTCCGAAAAATCCCGGCATTTTTTGTCAGATGGCCAAATCCAAAATACCTGCTGACGCCATCTTGAAAAATTAACTTTTGATCCAGAGCACCTAGAATCATGTATGAATACACTTTTTTGTGTAAGTCAACCATGACGATTCCAATTCTGACATCAGTTTGACTCTATGACATCAATTTGACCCAGAAATCCAAGATGGCCACCATATAGTAGAGCGAAAATGTAACTTTTAATGTCAAAACCAATTTTACCATGGTACTGCTGTACTTTAAACAAACTACCTTCATAAGGATCTCAGCAAAATAATTGATGAATGTACAGTATGATAAGATAACTAATTATACTTCAAAATACGCTCTCTTAAATAGCTGTAACTTGAACAGATTAACAATGAAACCACCTTTTTTTTCTTATTTCTTTTTATTAACTTTATAGCATTTTCAGCTTTTTCTGGCCACGCAGGACCGATAGAGGGAGAACGGGAGGAGAGGTAGGGAAGACATGCAGCAAATGGTCGCCGGGACTGGGAAACGAACCCGGGACGACCGCTTCGCGACTCAGCATGCTATGTGGTGTGCTACTGGAGCGCCCCAACAATGAAACCACTTTAAACATGTCATGATCAGTCCGAATCAGAGCATTCTGCCTCACTAGATTCTGAATCATCAGATTCCAATGAATCACCCCTCCTCCTCCATACATCATCTCCCTTCTCATCATCATCCTCCTCACTCTCCTCTTCCTGACTTTCTTCAGCTGGCCTTGGTGCAGGTAGATGTGTTGGGAGAGCAGGTCGTGTGTGGTGGACAGGGCGACAGCGACCACCCACCAGCTCCCAGCCATGTCCGAGTGGCGAAGGGTGTCGCTTCAGGGAGGGGAGAACCTTGAGATTCTGAGAGATACGAGTCTCTCCCAAGAACCCCGTGCAGCTGCACATGCGGCACTGGAGGATGATACTGACCTCGAGAGCCTCATCACCAATTTATTCACCCAGGTGGAGGCTGCACAATACAACTCCAGTGTAGCTGCACAATATAATCTGCCATCTCCTCAGTAACCAGGCCACGGCAGAAGACCGTGTCCTGCTTTCTCTTGATACAGAGCATACCGGGCAGCTGTTGAGAGATGACCGCTGCCGTGACATAGGCATCGGTGTCGGCTGCATCAATGACCACAGGGCCACTGTAGCCTGACTCACGTAGAACTGTGTAAGCCGAGAAGAGGATGGTGTCAGCCTCAGACTGGTCAAAGCTGTAGTTCTGCATTGGTTGCTGGGTTGACAAGTTGGTGCAGTGGGAGCCAACAGAGTAGACGATCTCTGTATCTACACCCTGTGCAACAAGGTCAGTCAGATAGCTGCATATTACTTTTTGTAGCCGCTCCTTGTTGCTGACGCTACACAGCAGTGTTTTGAACTCTCTGGCAGAGGGGAAGGGGTCGCCCAGCTTCATGTAGGTGTTGGGGACATGTACCTTACCTTGTACCCGCAGATCTCGCTCATCATCTTTAGTTGAGTATGCTGCGTCGTACGGGTCATTTACACAGAAAATACGGTCAGCATCACCATGGCGGGCAAGGATGATGGATGATACCTTGTGGACATAGTCCAACCACTTGTATGGGGTGCCATCTTGTGTCTGCCGATCTTCTGCTGATGGGGTTGCCATCCTCCAGATCATGCCCATGTCGACAAGAGCGGTGTAGGGTTCTTGCAGATTTACAGATTGGAGAGAGAGCTTCTGAATGAGCTTGCTCTTCTGTGTCTTCCTATATGTGCCATTGGAGTTGAATAAGGCCACACATTCCTCGACAACACGATGTTCCAGCAACTCGGAGAGATTCACAAGTTGACTGACCTCAACCAGGTCGATCACTGCCTTGAGAGCACTCCGCTCCATCTCAGCAGCTCTTGCTTTGAGTTCCTCCCCGGGCTTCTCCATGCAGGGCTGCTTGGCAAATGTCAAGCGTTTGCTCAGAGGGACAGGTGCATGGAGGGAGGTTTTCTTACTGAACACTCGGTCTTGCAAGAAGCTGGTCAACTTCTCCTCTCCCACAGCATAGGCTGAGTTGAAGTCCGTGATGAGTTCATCAGAGGCAGGCATGGCTGACTGTAGGGTGCGGATGGTGGGTGAGGCTGGATCAAATGGGAAGGAATCAAACTCATGCATGCATGCGACCAGGTCCTGCACGCGCTGCTCATCTTCTCTCATCCTATTCTATGTGCTTCCTCTTGGCTTTTTTTTGTGTGGCCAGGGCATTGTGAGCCACCCGGATCTTGGCCAAATTGTTCACATTTCTGGAGTGCACCAGCAGCTGCTTCTCATTCTGGAGGATGGAGAGCCAGCCAAACTTCATTTTGCTGCCCTTGTTCATTGTACACTCGATCCACATGTCCCAGGCCATGTTGGAGTAGGGGTTGCCTGTGATGGACTGAGTGAAGTCAGTACGAAGGAAGGCGACCTGATCAGCAGGGAGAGCTGTCAGCATTGCCCAGAAGTCAGGCAGCCACCTTCCATACCTATTGTTGTCGTACACTACCATCCATGGCAGCATGGCACGCAGAGAGCTGACATACTCATCCCAGTTGCAGATATGTACTGCATGCACATTCTGCATGAGTGCATCCGTCATAGACAGGAAGTCCCTCCAGTAGTCCGCCATGTCACTGGCCTCCACCTGGGTGAATAAATTGGTGATGAGGCTCTCGAGGTCAGTATCATCCTCCAGTGCCGCATGTGCAGCTGCACGGGGTTCTTGGGAGAGACTCATATCTCTCAGAATCTCAAGGTTCTCCCCTCCCTGAAGCGACACCCTTCGCCACTCGGACATGGCTGGGAGCTGTTGGGTGGTCGCTGTCGCCCTGTCCGCCACACACAACCTGCTCTCCCAACACATCTACCTGCACCAGGGCCAGCTGAAGAAAGTCAGGAAGAGGAGGGTGAGGAGGATGATGATGAGAAGGGAGATGATGATGTATGGAGGAGGAGGGTGATTCATTGGAATCTGATGATTCAGAATCTAGTGAGGCAGAATGCTCTGATTCGGACTGATCATGACATGTTTAAAGTGTTTTTATTGTTGGGACGCTCCAGTAGCACACCACATAGCGTGCCGTGTCGCGAAGCGGTCGTCCCGGGTTCGTTTCCCAGTCCCGGCGACCATTTGCTGCATGTCTTCCCTACCTCTCCCCCCGTTCTCCCTCTCTCCCTCTATCGGTCCTGCGTGGCCAGAAAAAGCTGAAAATGCTATAAAGTGAAAAAAAAGAAAAAAAAAGTGGTTTCATTGTTAATCTGTTCAAGTTACAGCTATTTAAGAGAGTGTATTTTGAAGTATAATTAGTTATCTTATCATACTGTACATTCATCAATTATTTTGCTGAGATCCTTATGAAGGTAGTTTGTTTAAAGTACAGCAGTACCATGGTAAAATTGGTTTTGACATTAAAAGTAACATTTTCGCTCTACTATATGGTGGCCATCTTGGATTTCTGGGTCAAATTGATGTCATAGAGTCAAGCTGATGCCAGAATTGGAATCGTCATGGTTGACTTACACAAAAAAGTGTATTCATACATGATTCTAGGTGCTCTGGATCAAAAGTAAATTTTTCAAGATGGCGTCAGCAGGTATTTTGGATTTGGCCATCTGACAAAATGCCGGGATTTTTCGGAGGGACACGGGGGCTAAATATTTTATAAAAGGTCCATAGAAGTCAAATCAATCATCAAAACATCTTAGCCAGAGAATGGTCACAGAATGTTGGTTCTTGACCCAACTACACCTCATTGTGAATAGTTTCATTGATAAATGTCTTCTACCAAACTACACCCACCATAAGTCCTTTGAAATGTCACATTGAAGGTCACGTGGATTAACGATTTCGGTAAAAAATAAATTGCACTTTGAGCTCCACAAACCCAAACGCCATTCAGCTCCATTGTATTGGAGTGATGACATAAGCTAGATATCTATGATAGATATCTTTTTTAATTTTTTTATTATCTTGTTCCCCCTTCTTTTTCCGTTTTTCTCCCCTCCCAATGTTAGTCGTTATGCCAATTCCCAATCCCCTTCCTGGTCGCTGCGCACTCTACCCCCTACCGTCTGTATGGGAGGGCGGAGACTATCGCATGCTTCCTCCGACACATGTGTACCCAGCCCACCACTTCTTTTCACCTGGCAGCGCGTACTCTCACTGGGAGAGTGTAACGTGTGGAAGGTCACACTACCTCCCTCCAGATCCTTCCCTCGCTGTGCAGGTGCCCCGACCGAACTGTAGGAGTCGCTGTTTACAACGACCCGGACCAATTGAGCCAGTATGATGGCCGGCCAAGCCGGAGGCAACGCTGACAGCCGGATTCGATACCAGTGTATCTTGCGTTGGTGACGAGCGATTAGTCCGCTGCGCCACCCAGCCGCACTATGGTAGATATCTTCAATACTCAGCAAATCACACCGAAACACTCTGAATGGATAGATGGGAAAAATATGTTTTTCAAATGTTTAATTTTGGGTGACCTGCCTCTTTAATATGTCAGGGTAGGTAGCTGTATCTGGGCTTTGCAATATAAGAACCATATAAGTCTGTTTTAAGTTTTTAAGATGAACAATATTTTCAAACGTGATTATCTAAAGATGGCAAGTTGTAGTGTTGTGTACATGTGTAGTTAAATACAGAAGTTGTCGAGTGCTTTCATGTAACCTGCTAGTCTACGATATGGGGGCATCTGACCACAAGACCATCTCAATGGAGCTGTCATTCCAGTCTCCACTCAGCAAGCCCAAGCACCAAATCCGTTTCAGGAACCTCAAAAACATCAACCCGGACACCATGACCCTGGACTTCCAGTTTCTCTCCTCTATCAACTTCTCATCAGCAACTGAGTCAGTGGACTTCTACAATAAATCCCTGAACAGTCTTCTGGATCTCCATGCCCCGGTCAAAACCAAAACAGTCACCTTTGCACGCTCAGCCCCCTGGTATACCAGCGAGCTGCGTAGTATGAAGACAGCTGGGCGTGTCCTTGAGCGGCGGCTCAAGGTCTCAGGACTCACTGTACACCAACTGGCCTACCGTGAACACCAGAATGCCTATTCAAAATCCCTCAGACATGCACGGTCCCAGTACTACTCCTCCATCATAAATAACAGTCCTGGAAACTCCAAGCAACTATTCTCCACCATCAACCACCTCCTCAAACCCCAAATATCACTACACTCCGACTACTCTGAGGAACATAGTAGCGACTTTGCCACCTTCTTCAGGACCAAAGTTGACACCATCCGCTCCCTCCTCTCTAGCCCCACTGCCCCTCTAGTCCCAACAGTTGACCCACAGCCGGCGACTACTCAACCTCTCTGCTGCTTTCATCAGGAAAATGAAGCATTCCACCTGTATCCTGGACCCCCTTCCCTCAGCCCTGGTGAAATACAATATTGTCACCATGAGCCCTCTCATCACCAAGGTTATAAACCACTCTCTCTCTGCTGGAGAAGGTAGTTGCTGCTCAGCTTCAGGACCACCTAAACTCGAACCAACTTCTCGAGAAGTTCCAGTCTGGTTTCCGCTCTGGCCACAGCACCGAAACTGCCCTGGTCAGGGTCACCAATGGCCTACTGATGACGGCTGATGCTGGCTCTCCTTCCCTCCTCATCCTCCTTGACCTCACTGCAGCTTTCGACACCGTCGATCATGACAATCCTCCTCCACCGGCTTCATTCCACCATCAGACTTTCAGACTCTGTCCTTGATTGGTTCAGATCTTACCTAACCTGGAGAACGGAGTATGTCTCCTTGGGAGAGGCAAGGTCTGACACCCACCGTGTCACCTGTGGTGTCCCACAAGGATCAGTCCTCTGCCCCACCCTATTCACTCTCTACATGCTCCCCCCTTGGCTCTGTCATCAGCCGGCATGGAATATCATTCCACTGCTATGCTGATGACACCCAACTCTACCTAAAAATAAACCCTACCCCATCCACAGTTCTGCCATCATCCACTCTGACCACCTGCCTGGAGGAGACCAAGGTGTGGATGAAGCACAACTTCCAACTGAAGCCATTATTATTGGCACCCCACAGCAGGTTCGCTCATCCACCATCACCACCATCACTTTTTCCGACCAAAACATCACCCTGTCACCAACAATCACCAACCTACTGTAGGGGTAAAAATTTACCCTCACCTGACCATTGAGGCGCACATAAAACAATTGTACAAAAACTCCTTTTACCACCTTAGGAACATCGCCAAACTTCGCCCCTCACTCACTCTGTCAGACGCCGAAAAGCTCATCCACGCTGGGATCCCTAGCAATAACATCCAAAGGCTACAATGTATCCAAAACAGTGCTGCTAGGATCCTGATGGGAGTGCGGAAATACCGCCACATCACACCTATCCTCAGGTCCCTTCACTTGCTCAGTGGCTCACTCAGGATTGAGTTCAAAGTCACCCTGGTCACTCACCAATGCCTCCACGGAAACGCCCCCCTATACCTCAAAGAACTCATCACCCCTCACTCCTCCTCACAACATCTCTGCTCCAGCCAGGCAAACCTCCTCCAGCGCCCAAGGACCAAACTGCGCACTATGGGAGATAGGGCTTTTTGCTCTTCCGCTCCCAATCTGTGGAATGCTATCCCTGACTACCTGCGAGCACCACAGACTGTGGATGCTTTCAAGAAGGGCCTCAAAACTCATATTTTTAATAGAGCCTTTTGTTGATTTTTATCAAATTCTTTGATCCACATTTTTTTTTTTTTGATCCACTTTTTCTCCCATTTTTCCATATTTTCTCCCATCCCAATTTCGTATCATCCAATTCAACCCTCCCCTGTCACGAACGCTGTTTCTTGCCTCCCACAAGCCGGCTGCAATGTGGACTAAGTCATACATAGCACAAGTCCCCTCCGGTACTTGAGGTAACAGCAGTCGCATCTTTTCACCTGCGCAGCTCGATCTCTCAGTGTCGAGGAGTAACGCGTGGGAGGCTCACGCTGCCCCCGACACTTCCTGATTCTACTGCGCAGGCGCACCAACCGACTTGTAGGAGTCGCTTGTTCACAACGTTCGATCCCCACCCTTCAGTTTTCCCTCCCCGTAATACGGCCAATGTGTATTACTGCGGACGACCAGCCAAACTGAAAAACAATGTGGAGAGCTGGATTCGAACACGCGAATCCTAGCGTCTCCACACTGGTGGCGAGTGCCTTGCCCACTACACCACCTAGCCGCTTGATCCACACATTTTATGTTCTTTTACCAGTTTATTTTACCAGTTTTATTTATTCTATGTTTCTCTTACTCTGTTACTAGTTTTAGTGTTCTTTTGACTCCTTGCTAGCTTTAGTCTTGCCTATTTTTTATTCGTTCTTCTTTTACTCTTGCTAGTTTTTATGTTCTTTTAAAATGTAGTGCTTTGAGATTTGCTCCACAATTATAAAGCGCATTACAAATCAAATATATTATTATTATTATTATTATTATTAATAATGTACCACATTCACACTCCAAGTGATTTAGATTGACTTTACAACTGAAAATAATATGGGTTGTCCAACCCATTCAAAAATTTACTGATTTTCCTCATCTCAATCTTCTTCCCCTATTTGGACCCAGCATTACAACATTTTTGACGTGCACGTATTTCATCTTCATCTGTGTGGGCCTTCAGTAGTGGTTTAGGTGAGATATGTGTAATTCAGATGTATGGCTCTTGTGTGTGCTGTTATCTCTGGAGTCAGCAAGGTTATTTGTTCACCTTAACCACCTGGGTCTTTGAATGATCTTGACTGTCTCCTCTGCTTGATTCAGTGAAGGTGCCTCAGTTCAGTTCAGTGTATCCTGATTAATTGAAAATGGAGGACCCTGATGTAAACTAGACGAAAGTTTTTTTCTGGTCTTCATCCTCTTAGCAGTTGTTGTATTGGGCTGTACTGTATTGCACCCATTCTGCAATCTGTTAATACAGTTTTCAATCAATCAATCAATCAATCAATCAATCAATCAATCAATCAATCCTCTTGATTCAGTGAAGGTGCCTCTGTACAGTACAGTATATCCCCTTGATTCAGTGAAGGTGCCTCAGTACAGTCCAGTATATCCCATTGGCGTAGCGTAAACATGTCACCGTGCTGTACTGAAAGGGCCACTTCACGGATTTTCAACCTCAACCCTCGATTGTTCTGCTGTGAGGAGGACATGTGATAATTGGACATACAAATTAAGTGTCCTGTGCCTTGAGAGCTCGGCACCCTGAGAGAACCTCCTCAGACCGAAACGCCTCATGGTTAATCAGCACAGACATGGACATTATACCTGGGACTAGGGATGCCCCGATCACGTTTTTTGCCACCGATACCGATCACCGATCGTCTTGAGCCATATCGGCCGATACCGATCCGATATCGATCGTTTTTGGTTTTATAAAAAAAATATATAGATATATATATATATAAATACTTTTATTTTTATTTTTTTATATATATATATAAAATATATATTATATAATTATACTTGTAGTTGTATTATCTGCGAGACATCGCCACAATGCAACAAGTCAAAATGCTCGCCATCTCCACTGTCTGTGTGTATACTCTGCTTTGGTTAAATCACATTCAGCATGCCTCAGCAGGGTATATATGCGGCTCTGCAGATATACCCTACTCCCTCAGCTAGCCCCTTTTGTGACTGCGATGCAAGCCGGGGCTCGAATACGCATCGAATCAATGTTATAAGACATTGATATCAGGAGCTATCTGTAGCTACTGCTAGCCGACTAGATAACGTTAAGACAACGCCTCAGTGAACTATTTAGTTTAATGGGACATTTCGTTTTGAACAGTGAGCTAACATGAGCTAACGTGAGCTAACATGCACTACTAGACTATTGCTGGAGCATTTGTTGATATCAGGACAGTGGCGGCTCTACCACTAGGGGCGCTAGGGCGCCGACCCACCTGCTGGCCAGCTGCTGTTAAATCAGAGAAGAAGAGAATAAAACTTTTTCGTTTTTGTGTTTTATAGCCCTATAAATAATATAAACATGTTTAAAATTAATAATATTTACTCATTTTAAGTATGTTTGTATTTCCAATGCACAATATAACGTTATTATCTAAATTAAAAAAACACCGTTTTCCAGAGCAGGAAGTGACATCACGTTTTTTTATTTTTTTTATTTTTTCGTATTTCTCGGGGGCAATACGCGATAGCGCTCTGCGTGCGCGTCACAGTTTGATCGCTGTCTCCATCACAGCCAATCAGTGCATACGGCGTTGTGCGTTGAAATATGACTATTATGTTGGAATCCGAGCACGATTTGAAGCGGTCTAGCCAGCAGCGTGAACTTCCGTGAAGGATTTTCCATAGCCGCATTTCGCGGAGACGCTCTCTGATTGGCCGACGCCAGTATTTCTTTCCATGGCAGAATTTCACAGAGACGATATCTGATTGGCCGAATCCAATTTCTAGCTTCTAGCTTGGTTGAGATAGTTGTGTTGTTGTGAGATGCATGCAGCTGTTTGCCGTGCCGTGACTGCAAGTTCTTAAGCTTAGGCACTCTTTCAAAGTTGGTTAAGGTTAGAGTTTGTCTTAGAGCATGGCGATAGAACGCCAGGTAGTTTTGCAGTCTGTTCGAGCGGAAATGGACAACGGAATGTACTTGTTGAGTGTTGTGGCAACGAGCTCAGCTGAGCTAACACTTGGCTAACTGCTAACTTGGCCCTGGACGTTCAACTAAACAGTGAGTCTCTCTCTCTCTCTCTCTCTCTCTCTCTCTCTCTGTATCTGTATCAATCTTGGATGCAATAATAACGTTACTTACCACACTGACTATCTCGATGGGTCATTGATTTAACTACTGCAGCTCTCTCGGATTGAAAATACGTGGATTATGGCTTGTTCAATATCGTCTATGTTTGAATGAATGAATGAATGAATAACAGATTGCAGAATGGGTACAATACAGTACGGCTCAATACACACAATTGTTAAGGGGATGCAGACCAGAGAAAGACGTTTGTCTTGTTTACATCAGGGTCCCAGATTTTCGATTCATATCGATAGTTTAATAGCTAGCCTTGGCTCGTTTAACAATATGCAAAATATGTGTACAGCCCTGTACTCATACTGAAGTTATTCTTGGTATATAATAGGTCTGATTGTGTAACGAATCGATTCCACGTCGCGCTGTGTGTGAGAGAGAGAAGGAGAGAGGGAGAGATCTGCCTGTGTTTGTAGACGGGCGAGTTTTGTTTCTAACTTTTCTATTTATATATTGTGTTTCAAGTTGTGAATTAGAGTCTAGACTATACTTTATTTGACTGGTTGTGTGTTGTTGTAGTAACAGCTGAGCGACTCGTTCATAAGAGCCGATTCATTGCCGTGAGCGTGAGTCGAATCGCTCACGTCTGGCAATGAGTGTTGCGTGGTACTGTACTGTACATGTTTGCATTTAATGTTTGGTATAGCGCCCCCTAGTGGCGAAACCCACCGGCCGCCACTGTATCAGGAGCTATCAGTAGCCGGCTAGATACCGTTAGACAATGCCTCATGTATTACACTAAAAGTGAATAGTTGACTGGGTAATTTTGTTTAAACAGTAACGATAGCTAGGTAGCTAACGTTAGCTCACGGTCGCATGCACTAGACTAGAGCAGACTAGGAGCCTCTTTGTTTACACGGGTAAGGGAGGGGCAGGGGAGGAGGAGGAGGTGTGGCAGTTTGCAGCTCCGTGTGTCTGAGACTGAAGTCAGCGAGTGAGATCTCAGCTAAGAATTGGATCATGTTTTTCGATCGGTTTTCACGATCGGCAAAAATAAAGCATTATCGGAATTCACCGATCTCATATTTATACTGAATATCGGCCGATACCGATCGCTGGCCGATCGATCGGGGCATCCCTACCTGGGACCATTTCATGTATTCAGCTAGATTCTGCTAGAACATTGAATGAAAGGATCTAAATTGGCTTTTATTTTCAAATGTATTTATTTAATTCAATCTTTATTTCAACTCAAGCACTCATTCCCAATGATGTTGAACATACAAACATAATAATAAATACATGATAAATAAAAATACAATAAGAGCAATCGTAATAGAATGTTTACAATCAATTAAAACAATTACAGATTATGGTGGAATGGTGATTAAGGATTTAAACTGACCAAAGGATACCAAAGTATTGAGTTTTAGAGTTTGTTGTATGATGTGTCAGGAGCACAGAAGCAAAAAGCTCATAAAACACAGCTTTTATTTTGAAATAACAAATGAAACACTTGTTTGTGTGTGTGTGTGCGCCTTCTTCCTTTCACGGGAATTGGTGTTGACGTGAGTGATGTTTGAAATTGATTATAAGTATCAGAGTGGCACCTGGTGAGTCACTTCAGACCGTGGGACAGTAGTGTGCAGGGATTCTTATTTTGTCCATTCTACGCAGCATTAGATGTTAGCCAATGTAACAAAATGAGTGCTAAAAAGTAAAAGGTTGATGGTGAAAGTCTTTAACAAGTTATGGACATCATAGGCGGCGGGTGTGCTGGACATTAGGGTAGGCTATAAATGGGATGGGACTTGCGTGGAGCGTGCAAAAGTATTCCTATTTCTTTTTTGCTTGCACGCAAACGGTGCACGCAAATGGTGCTGTTCGGGTTCTGATTTCATACAATACACTAGGCTACTACAGCGAGCCCCACTCATTTCATATAGTGCAAATTAATTGTTCAAATGAAGACATCCAATATGATTAACCATCGTCTTACCTTAACAGTTTCAGTGCCGACCTTGTTTACATTTTTACCCCGTTGAATGCCATCATCCACTTCAATGTTAGCGTTAAAAACGCCTAATCTATGTTTTAAATTATGGCTATGTGTCTAATCTGCCCGTCGCTTATCAATGACTTGTTTGCAGTCAACATTGTCGAAACGGATTGTTTTTTAATCGGTTCATATCCTTTTTATAGCATTTGGAAAAGCTATCGTTCTCTCGAAATTTTTTGGAAAATGTAAAGATTCCCCCATAAACGGCATTTATTGGAATATTCTCGAATACACTAGACACGTTGTCATTTGTCGGCCTATTTATGAATAGTTTTCAAATAAACGCTAGATTATTGATAGTATATGTGTACTTATGCACGCTATAGACGCGGGCTGAAAAATCTATTCTCTCGTTTCATCAAGATCATGCACACACACACACACACATACACACATAGGGACACGCTGTTATCTCAGTGAATACAGCTCCGATTACCCCAAGACTGGTAACATAGACTCCTTACCTTAGATCAGATGTTCTCCAAAAAGATTATTCCAATTCCTGATCGCCATTCCAAATATCGATCACGCTTATTGATTGATTATTGGCTGCTGTAAATGTATATTCCACGCTGCTTTCCGTCTCGCGATCAGATCCCTCTTGATCAGACGACTCGCCAGCACAATGGAGCCAGTTGGCTCCACCTCTACAGATCTACAGATCCCAGGTCAGTCTAATCGACTGACCTGCAGTTACACAGGGATAGACGATAGGGGGCGCTTTTTTCCCATCTGAGCTCCTGGAGGGGCTGCTGTACCAACGGGAGACTCGGTTGATGAAATATGAATTCAGATCGCTAATAAAAAAATAAAACGACATTTGTCGTCGTCGGCACTCACGGGGGGGCTGATAAAACGAGATGTCATCGCTGGCATCCAAAATGTTAATGCAACAAAAAAATGCGACATTTTGCGCATCAATGATCTTTTCTGCTTTAAGTTTATCTGTGAGATCACTTTCAATGTGAAGCTGCTTTGAAAACAATGTACATAGTAGCTCTAAAAAGTTTCCACGATTTGATTAACTCTGACTCAGTCTCATCATGCCCTTGTAGAGCAAGCCCTTGGTCTCAGGTGATCCGTGTTATGCCCAGGCGGCATGTAACTTGGAATGGAGTTCCAGGTCTTGGCAGCTCTCACGGAGAGGGCTGATTTGCTAAATGTACTTGTCCTTAACACATTAACTGCCACGGAGTTTGCCCGTCTCATACCACTCTCTGCCACCACTCTAAGCCTATGGAGATGTTCACCTTCTTTGCAGGGCTATAACTTTTTAAATTGTATTGCTAAATTGACATTACTATGGCCCATTCAACATCGATTATCTATCGTTCAGGATGTAGGAACGTTATTCTTTTTCATTCATAGATTCATACGAAAATACTGTCTAGAATATAAATATGTTTTTATCGTTTTCTGCAGTAATTCCTAGAACGTGAGTTATAGGCATAAACACATATATAGATTATCAACTGCCGTTTGTTGCCGATACACGCTATATTAAAAATTTCAACCGTATATGATCCTAAACGTTATGACTCATCATGCACGGATGAAGGGGGGGGGGGGGGGGGGGGTCGTTTATAATTCCGTGATCGTCAGTAAATGCTTTATGTAGTATGGGTGATATATTGATCAGAGCAGTTAATAATAATAAACAAACACGCTGAAAGTAACGTTACTGTCCTCTTACCGTTCGCCGATGAGACTGGAGGAAAAAGATCCCACTTATTTGACGGCGATCTACTAGATCCATTTCCGGTTTGTATAATAATAATAAACACCCAAATCATATCGATTATTGAGTTATGGCAGCGATCCATATACACGGATGTGTGTCTAGAGTCCTGCAACAATATGTGAGTGCTGGACGCATTTCCCAGATGCACAGAGATCAACAGAGATCCATTTCCGGTTGTAACTCGCCCGATCATCCACCAGGCGGCAGTATTGAAGCGTTGCAGAGTTGTGCAGGCTCCCACTGTATCAGCCGAGGCTGGGTGAGGGAATTATGAATACCATGGCGAAATTTTTTTATATGATATCAATAACGTCGTACACCGTGGTTTGGCAGAATTAGCATGACCTTGAAACACGTTGTACGACGTTATTGGCGCCTAATGTGTTAATGGAACAGCCAAGTCACCCGGTACAACAGTTCTGGTGAACCTGGAGGTGAAAAATCGGAAAGTGGGGGTGGGACTAAACCATGGAGGATTTTGAAGACCAGACTGGCATCGGTTAGTTTGATGATGCGGCGTGATTGGTTACTGCCTGCAGTCTGGAATGTTAAACGTCCACCACACCTACTGCCATTGACACCTTGGTTGGCCGACCCTTGCGTATTGTCACCACCGGGCTGCAGCAGTCCACACACACAAAATATCGTAGCCTAGGCTGCCTATAATAATGCGCAGACTGGGTCGGCATAGCCTCGCCTGGCCTTACATACCCGCCGCCTATGATGGACATCTAAGTATGTTTTCACTGTGGTTAGTGGTAGGGTTACCAAACCTCCGGTTTGAGCAGTGACGGCTGGTGAAAAATATTCTAGGTGGGGCGGTGCCATATTCAATCAGTTTCAGTAAAGTATATAACCAGACCTGCAAACTGATAAGAGGGGAAAAAGGTGACATATTTGTAATCTAAACCGCTGTAGGGGTGTGTGGGCATTGTGATTTTAACATGTAAACGAAGCATTCAGAGAAGAATATAAAGGGAAAAGACAACCCGTATCCGGGTCTGTTGGCACTACATTTACATTTTCATAATATAACGCAGAGGCTGAGACTCACTTTTTTTGCTCCCGGTATAACATCGAGGATGAATTGGAAGAGCCATCGCGTGTCACGCTAACCCTTCGAGAAGCTTTGTGGTCCGGGCTTGAACTTTCCATAAATGTGTCTCCATGAATCCATTTGGTTAGATCCATCACTAAATGTATCTTGTGATTATTAAAAAAAAATCGACAATGACAACAAGTCAACAACTATTAGGGTTAGTTATTTCCATCAACAGAGAATATGCACAAAAATAAGAAAACTAAATAAAGTCAAGACGATCAGGTGCAACTGGGTTGGGCACCGAAAACCGGTTCTAATAGGAACCGGTTCCTAACTTCCGGTTCTGGAATTTGCATTTCGATTCTTAATTTTGATTCTTAAAAAAAAATGATTTTTATTTAATTTGTTTTACTTTGTTAATTAATACCCTAGTTACAGTACAGCAACCAAATGAAACTGTATCAAGTCAACTGAAAATGTGAATACTATGAAAACAATTCAAAAAATTCAAAAAAAATTAAATTCTCCTGCGAAATAAGCTGTGACCTGTTTTGACCTCCACCTCAAATAATCGGAAGTGAGAATCGCTTAGAACAGGAATCAATATGGAGAATCGGAACCGGAATCGTTCAGATCCAAATGATGCCCAACCCTAAAGGGAACGTCCGAATGTCCAGGGTACCTCAGCGTACCGGTACTGGAGAGAGTGTGAAGAACCGACGGGAAACATAAGGAAACTGGGGTTACTTGAGGTCGCATTGCACACATTCCACACGCACCACAGAGTGACAGCAAATCAGGGAACACAGACAATCAGTGACAATCAGGGAGCAAGTGACAGACGTCAGAATGGTGGTAGGATTCTCAGGCAACATGCCAGAGAACCCAGAATGTTACAGTTATGCCCTAAATATTGTAGAATTTGTGTAAACATGGCCAAAAGTGGAAGACAAATGTGAAAAGACTAATTTGTCCTACATAGACAAAAATGAACACATTTTCCTATGCAATTTGAAATCCAGTGAAATATGTTTTGTTAAGGTTCAAACAAAGTACTATTACAGTACATCTTCTCCGTTGGCACAACATTCAACCCTAAACTACTAATCATCATCATGATCATCATCGCCAAAGATATCGTCAAAGTCTATCTCTCCATCTCATTGTGGATACCAAACTGAGTTTCAGAGCGATATGCACCGGCTTTGCGTCGGAAAAAGCCACGCAAACCCTTTGTGGATCCCGCCCACAGTATTGCTCTGTACCTGTATTCCAATGTGGATTCGTCCATACATGGCAAATAAAATATCTGACTGATCTCTGACTGGTCTGACTGTGGTTGATAAGTACTTTATTTACATATTTCAAGTGAGATCGGGCTGCTTTATAATACTCCCCTGTGCTTCCTATGTAATAAACCTAATATTTATCAGCAAAGCCGCACAATCCAATTAAAACTCCAGAGTGTCCTTCACGTTGCTGTTTAAAGTCCTCTTGCAGCGGGAATATGTGATCTTTTAATACAACACTTGAGACCACGGGAGACCCTCCAACTGCTGCCCGCAGGCTCTCACTGCTCAGAGCAGCTGTGCAGGACATGAGAGCCGCGCTCCTCTGGGATCATTAATAGTGTAGCACTAGACCGCAGTGAACTAAATGATTTTTGTGTCAAAGCATAATATGCAGTGCAGTTTGTTAATAATAATAATAAATCGTATTTGTAGTGCACTTTTCGTTCACTAGGATCCCAAAGTGCTACAGGGTTAAAACATAGTAATTTTTTTTTATAATTATTAATAATAATAGTATGAACAGAAAATGTATACTATGTTCTCATCCCTTTCCTGGAAAGCAAGTGTACATTTCACATGTGGGAGAAATCACGTTATCCACATGTTATCACACGTGTTGCCGATGTGTTTTTAGAACACTACTACATATGATTTACATGTGATTCCAACTGTCCTCACGTTATTTAGTTATGTGTGATTTTCATGGTGGCACGTGTAAATAAGTAATACAAGTTAGAAAACCACATGTGTAAAACATTTTTCAACATGTGACCTTCGTGTGGCTTTTCTGTAATGGATAGTGTTGAACCTCGATACCCTGCCCTGCCCACATTTATCCCTGCATGCTATTCAACGTTGCTTCCTATTTCACCTCATGATTATTATTAATGATGTCACGATCACAAAGCCATAAACCACAGCTTGTTTATTTTACAGCCTCATTGAAGTATGTACATTACCGTAAAACCAACTGCTTTGCTATTAAACTGTGCTTTTGTCTCACATACTGTACACAGGCTCATAGTTTCAAATTGAGTGCAAATTACCACGCATGATCGATGCATGAAGTTTAACTTGACTTTGATAAACCTTGAAATATTAAAGCAAGCAATATGTCCTCCATTACTCTTGGCATTTATTAGTTGAATGGCATACTACCTGTTGATTACAAGGATCAACATAGCAGATATGCAACGGCAGACCCTCTTACTTCTGTTTTGCACATGGCCCTGGCCTTATAAGGAGCTGGCTGGTGTGTCTGTATGCAAATTCAGGGATACGAAGACCGGTTCACGCGTTCAGGAATCCGGAGGAGGATTTCTGTAATTATTATTTTTTTTATTATCTTTTTTCCCCTCCTTTTTCCATTTTTCTCCCATCCCAATGTTAGTCGTTATGCCAATTCCCAATCCCCTTCCTGGCCGTTGCACACTCTACCCCCTACCGTCGGTCTGGGAGTGCGGAGACTATCACATGCTTCCTCCGACACATGTGTAGCCAGCCCACCGCTTCTTTTCACCTGGCAGCGAGGACTCTCACTGGGGGAGTGTAACGTGTGGAAGGGTCACACTACCTCCCCCAGATCCTTCCCTCGCTGTGCAGGGGCCCCAACCGAACTGTAGGAGTCGCTGTTTACAGCGACCAGGACCCACCCCACCGGCTTTCCCACCCGCTGACACTGCCAATTGTGTCAGTATGGACAGCCGACCAAGCCGGCGGTACCGCAGCTGGATTCGATCCCACTGTCTCTGCGGTGGTAGACAGATGCTTAGTCCGCTGCGCTACTCTGCCGCCCCTGGATTTCCGTAAATCTGTTGGGACTACATTTTTACCAAGATATTTACCAAGGGACTTACAAACACCTTCGAGAATGAGGACTGATGTCTCCAAAACAGACAGAAAAACCTTCCTTCTGCTAAATATAGGAAAACTGGTTTTGTTTCTGTACAAAAAGCTAATCTTCTGTCACAGTTTACTTGCAGAATTATTTGCATGGCATTTAAATACTGTACATTTCTCATCAAGCCAGATGCCAAGATATTTATACTCTTTAACTGTCTCAATAACAGACCCATTCACAGTGGATATATGCAAATTGTTATGGTTTGTAACCGACCCCAATCGCACAACACAAGACAGGTATGATGGTTTGCCAAGAAACAGATATTTATTGAGAGACAGGGAAAAAGGGCACTGTCCCTTTAAGGGAGAACACAAATACAGGAATATAACAAGAGGGAAAAAACTAGGTGCCTTTAAGAGGCGGGCAGGAAAAGGGAACACTAAGGGAAGGTTAATGAACGCTAGGGGAAACATTAAAGGAACGCTAGGGGAAGGTTAAGGAACACTAGGGGAAACATTAAAGGAACGCTAGGGGAAGGTTAAGGAACACTAGGGGAAGGAACTAGAGACTAGGAGAAGTCGGGACAAGGAGAGCTAGGGAACAGGAGAACTGGGGACTAGGAGAACTAGGGACAAGGAACTAGGTGGAACTAGAAGGGGAGAACTTGGGACCAGGAACTAGGTGGAACTAGAAAGGGGAGAACTAGGGACAGAGGGGACTGAGGCCCGCGGAGGCGGGCTGGGGAACAGGGAGGAACTGGGGACTGGTGGGAAAAACATCTGGGCCGCTCTGCAGAACAGAGGAGAGGGTTAATATTCAAAAGGGAACAAACAGAGCAGATGCAGAACAGTCCAAATAATCAAAGTAACAAAGTAATAATATCTTCGTGTGACAAACACACAGGGGGAGATGTAATGTCCAAAAATACTATCTAAGTGAGAACAAAAACAGAGTGGGAGATGAAATGTCCAAACTACTAACTAAGTGAGAACTAAAGGAGGCAATACGCTGGGTGAGTGACTTCACAATCAAAACTCACCCAGGCGTATGCGTAATGGTACAGGAACAGCAGCGAGACGGGGGCAAGAGGCATTACGCTGGGTGAGTGACATCACAATCAAAACTCACCCAGGCGTATGCGTAATGGTACAGGAAACAGCAGCGGGAACGGGGGCAAGAGGCATTACGCTGGGTGAGTGACATCACAATCAAAACTCACCCAGGCGTATGCGTAATGGTACAGGAAACAGCAGCGGGAACGGGGGCAAGAGGCATTACGCTGGGTGAGTGACATCACAATCAAAACTCACCCAGGCGTATGCGTAATGGTACAGGGACAGCAGCGGGGCGAGGGCATCGCCACCGGGTGGCTGGCTGTCCGAGCCGAGGGACAGAGTGCTGGAACAGTGGCGGTGGCGAGGGTGTCGTCCACCGGGTAGCCGACTGTCGGAGCCGAGGAACAGAGTGCTGGAACAGTGGCGGTGGCGAGGGTGTCGTCCACCGGGTAGCCGCTGTCGGAGCCGAGGAACAGAGTGCTGGAACAGTGGCGGTGGCGAGGGTGTCGTCCACCGGGTAGCCGACTGTCGGAGCCGAGGAACAGAGTGCTGGAACAGTGGCGGTGGCGAGGGTGTCGTCCACCGGGTAGCCGCTGTCGGAGCCGAGGAACAGAGTGCTGGAACAGTGGCGGTGGCGAGGGTGTCGTCCACCGGGTAGCCGCTGTCGGAGCCGAGGAACAGTGGCGCGCCACACCTTGGTGTGCGCGTCGGAACCGAGAGACGCATCGGGGTGCGTCTGCGAGGAGGAGTGTGCCAAGCACGAGGATCTTTGGAAAATGCGCGTTGGAGACTGGAGAGCGTGCCAAGCCCTTGAAGATGCGCGTTGCGCGCTGGTGACTGGAGAGCGTGCCAAGCCCTTGCAGATGCGCGTTGCGCGCTGGTGACTGGAGAGCGTGCCAAGCACGAGGATCCTTGGAAGATGCGCGTTGCGCGCTGGAGACTGGAGAGCGTGCCAAGCCCTTGAAGATGCGCGTTGCGCGCTGGTGACTGGAGAGCGTGCCAAGCCCTTGCAGATGCGCGTTTGCGCGCTGGTGACTGGAGAGCGTGCCAAGCCCGAGGGTCCGGGAGATGCGCGTTGCGCGCTGATGACTGGAGAGCGTGCCAAGCCCTTGCAGATGCGCGTTGCGCGCTGGTGACTGGAGAGCGTGCCAAGCCCGAGGGTCCGGGAGATGCGCGTTGGTCTAGATGTGCGTCAGGACGAACAGCTGCGCTGGGGTCTGCAGTGGAGCACTGGGGTGCCTCCCGTGGAAGTACAGGGAGCGCAGAACAGTCTCCTCCACAGGCTACGGCGACAGCAGACGAAGGCTGGAGCAAAACATCTCAAGGCTGGAGAAATCCATATACAGCATTGGTAGACCAGAGGATCTCCCGAAAGAGTCTAGATGTTAGAGAATATGACTCAGCATGAATACAACACGACCCCACGCCCAAACGAGGGGAAGAGCCCTGGTATTTAAAGCCCACAGGGGAACTAATTAGCCTGCCACCACAGGTGCGAGAGGTAATTGATAATAGTCCAGGTGTGGCCACTGAGAGTAAACGAGAGTAAAGAACGAGAGGGTGGGGGCTAGAGAGAGTGAGTGAGAAGGGAATTTCTAACAGTAGGCTTAAAGAAAACAGAGAAAGTTGGTGAGCAGCGGACAAAACCTCACAGTACCCCCCCCTCAACGGGAGCCACCTGGCGACCCAAAACAAATACAGACAGAGTGGCAGGGGGCAAAACAAGACAAAAACAAAAGGTACTGGCCAAGCCAGCAGGGGAAGCCACCACAAGAGTGGGGCTAGCAAAAGAAACAGGGTCGCCGAGGGGTAACTAGGGTAGCAGAGGGGCAACAGGAGGAACTGGCCTAGAGGAAACCGGGCCAGGAGGAACTGGGTCCAGAGAACTAGCCTAGAGAACTGGCCAAGAGAACTGGCCTAGAGAACTGGTCTAGAGAACTGGTCTAGAGGAACTGGTCTAGAGGAACTGAGGGGCAAGCAGGGTAGCTAAGGGGTAACCATGGTAGCACCGGGAAAGGGCTAGCAGAGGGAAAGGGTAGCTGCCAAGGCACTGATAGCTACAGGGCCTATGCTAGCTGTACTGCTACATCAACATAGAGGCTGCGCTAGCTGCCGAGCTAGGCTAGCAGGGGGAAAGGGTAGCTGCCAAGGCACTGATAGCTACAGGGCCTATGCCAGCTGTACTGCTACATTAACATAGAGGCTGCGCTAGCTGCCGGAGCTAGGCTGGCAGACAGGGCTGGACCAGCATGAGAGAACAAGCTAGCTGGAAGGACAGTCCTAGCTGTGTGAGATAAACTGACCTTGCTAGCTGAAAAGGCAGTCCTAGCAGTGGGAGAAAAACTGACCTTGCTAGCTGAAAAGGCAGTCCTAGCAGTGAGAGATAAACTGACCTTGCTAGCTGAAAAGGCAGTCCTAGCAGTGGGAGATAAACTGACCTTGCTAGCTGAAAGGGCAGTCCTAGCAGTGGGATAAACTACACAAAAAAGTGGAGGCCATGCAGAGGGACCGGGTTAGCTGCTTGGGCCTGGCTAGCTACAGGGCCTATGCCAGCTGCAAGGCTGCATTAACATAGAGGCTGTGCTAGCAGCCGGGGCCAAGCTAGCAGACTGGGGCTCTGCTGAGGGACTGGGTTAGCTGCCAGGGCATGGCTAGCTACAGGGCCTATGCCAGCAGTAAGGGCTGCATTAACATAGAGGCTGTGCTAGCCGCCGAGGCAAAGCTAGCAGACAGGGCCATGCTGGTAGTAGAGGCCTAACAAGCTGCAGGGGGGTCAAACAGGGCTAAGAGGGGAGCTAAACAGGGCTAACAGGGAAGCAAATGGGGGAGTCAACAGGCTAACAGGGGAGCTAACCGGGGAGACCAACAAGCTAACAGGGGAGCTAACAGGCTAACAAGGAAGCTAGAGGGGAGCTAGAGGGAACAAGAAAAAAAAAAGGCAAACTCAACATACACCGTCTGTGCTGGCTGGGGTCGTCGATTTGGTGGGGTCGTACTGTTATGGTTTGTAACCGACCCCAATCGCACAACACAAGACAGGTATGATGGTTTGCCAAGAAACAGATATTTATTGAGAGACAGGGAAAAAGGGCACTGTCCCTTTAAGGGAGAACACAAATACAGGAATATAACAAGAGGGAAAAAACTAGGTGCCTTTAAGAGGCGGGCAGGAAAAGGGAACACTAAGGGAAGGTTAATGAACGCTAGGGGAAACATTAAAGGAACGCTAGGGGAAGGTTAAGGAACACTAGGGGAAACATTAAAGGAACGCTAGGGGAAGGTTAAGGAACACTAGGGGAAGGAACTAGAGACTAGGAGAAGTCGGGACAAGGAGAGCTAGGGAACAGGAGAACTGGGGACTAGGAGAACTAGGGACAAGGAACTAGGTGGAACTAGAAGGGGAGAACTTGGGACCAGGAACTAGGTGGAACTAGAAAGGGGAGAACTAGGGACAGAGGGGACTGAGGCCCGCGGAGGCGGGCTGGGGAACAGGGAGGAACTGGGGACTGGTGGGAAAAACATCTGGGCCGCTCTGCAGAACAGAGGAGAGGGTTAATATTCAAAAGGGAACAAACAGAGCAGATGCAGAACAGTCCAAATAATCAAAGTAACAAAGTAATAATATCTTCGTGTGACAAACACACAGGGGGAGATGTAATGTCCAAAAATACTATCTAAGTGAGAACAAAAACAGAGTGGGAGATGAAATGTCCAAACTACTAACTAAGTGAGAACTAAAGGAGGCAATACGCTGGGTGAGTGACTTCACAATCAAAACTCACCCAGGCGTATGCGTAATGGTACAGGAACAGCAGCGAGACGGGGGCAAGAGGCATTACGCTGGGTGAGTGACATCACAATCAAAACTCACCCAGGCGTATGCGTAATGGTACAGGAAACAGCAGCGGGAACGGGGGCAAGAGGCATTACGCTGGGTGAGTGACATCACAATCAAAACTCACCCAGGCGTATGCGTAATGGTACAGGAAACAGCAGCGGGAACGGGGGCAAGAGGCATTACGCTGGGTGAGTGACATCACAATCAAAACTCACCCAGGCGTATGCGTAATGGTACAGGGACAGCAGCGGGGCGAGGGCATCGCCACCGGGTGGCTGGCTGTCCGAGCCGAGGGACAGAGTGCTGGAACAGTGGCGGTGGCGAGGGTGTCGTCCACCGGGTAGCCGACTGTCGGAGCCGAGGAACAGAGTGCTGGAACAGTGGCGGTGGCGAGGGTGTCGTCCACCGGGTAGCCGCTGTCGGAGCCGAGGAACAGAGTGCTGGAACAGTGGCGGTGGCGAGGGTGTCGTCCACCGGGTAGCCGACTGTCGGAGCCGAGGAACAGAGTGCTGGAACAGTGGCGGTGGCGAGGGTGTCGTCCACCGGGTAGCCGCTGTCGGAGCCGAGGAACAGAGTGCTGGAACAGTGGCGGTGGCGAGGGTGTCGTCCACCGGGTAGCCGCTGTCGGAGCCGAGGAACAGTGGCGCGCCACACCTTGGTGTGCGCGTCGGAACCGAGAGACGCATCGGGGTGCGTCTGCGAGGAGGAGTGTGCCAAGCACGAGGATCTTTGGAAAATGCGCGTTGGAGACTGGAGAGCGTGCCAAGCCCTTGAAGATGCGCGTTGCGCGCTGGTGACTGGAGAGCGTGCCAAGCCCTTGCAGATGCGCGTTGCGCGCTGGTGACTGGAGAGCGTGCCAAGCACGAGGATCCTTGGAAGATGCGCGTTGCGCGCTGGAGACTGGAGAGCGTGCCAAGCCCTTGAAGATGCGCGTTGCGCGCTGGTGACTGGAGAGCGTGCCAAGCCCTTGCAGATGCGCGTTTGCGCGCTGGTGACTGGAGAGCGTGCCAAGCCCGAGGGTCCGGGAGATGCGCGTTGCGCGCTGATGACTGGAGAGCGTGCCAAGCCCTTGCAGATGCGCGTTGCGCGCTGGTGACTGGAGAGCGTGCCAAGCCCGAGGGTCCGGGAGATGCGCGTTGGTCTAGATGTGCGTCAGGACGAACAGCTGCGCTGGGGTCTGCAGTGGAGCACTGGGGTGCCTCCCGTGGAAGTACAGGGAGCGCAGAACAGTCTCCTCCACAGGCTACGGCGACAGCAGACGAAGGCTGGAGCAAAACATCTCAAGGCTGGAGAAATCCATATACAGCATTGGTAGACCAGAGGATCTCCCGAAAGAGTCTAGATGTTAGAGAATATGACTCAGCATGAATACAACACGACCCCACGCCCAAACGAGGGGAAGAGCCCTGGTATTTAAAGCCCACAGGGGAACTAATTAGCCTGCCACCACAGGTGCGAGAGGTAATTGATAATAGTCCAGGTGTGGCCACTGAGAGTAAACGAGAGTAAAGAACGAGAGGGTGGGGGCTAGAGAGAGTGAGTGAGAAGGGAATTTCTAACAGTAGGCTTAAAGAAAACAGAGAAAGTTGGTGAGCAGCGGACAAAACCTCACACAAATCATCACAAACAGAACGTTTTGCTCTAGAGAACAGTATGAACTGCATTGAGTACCAGTTTAAGATTAATGAACTGAGATGGATGATGGTTTTTATTGTAGTAAATCACATTTGAATACAGGCCTGCTTACTTGAAGCCGAAGTGGTCTCTTGGTTCCCTACAAAGTGGCAATGGACTCACCGCAGCTTTTAGAATCCATCTTCAACTTAACTATTTCACCGCCGGCGGGTCTAGCCATCTTTGTTCCTACTGCGCCACTGCTCTAAGAGATAGGGATGCGTGGCGGTGTTTGCAGGGCTATATCTATATTCTATATTATAGCTATGGAGACAATATATGGCTTATTTGACATCAACTAGCCATCGTTCAACATGTGAAAAAGAATACATTTGTTCATGTATACGTTCGTGTGTTATACCGTGGTGAATATTGTATAGTTTAGGAGTGATCCGGGCTAATTCCTGAAAAGCTGAGTTATAGGGCGCTACGTGAATTCTGCTATAAGCATTGGCGTTTCTTGCCTGGACACGCTACTATTTCCAAATCAAATGTATATAATAGGTATTATGTGTCATCATGAATGCATGAAAGGGGAGGGGGGGGTTGTTTTTTGATGCTTTGATAGCCAGTAACAGCATTAATTTTGAACACCACACACGCTGATCAGGTGGATCGATATGAAAACATTCTAGGATCAAGGTGAAATTGATGTCATACAGTCCTTACCTTTGATCAGGGTTATTCCAAAAAGAATATTCCAATTGTGTGATCGCGATTGCCAGTATTTGTGTAATAATAATAATAATAATAATGGATTGGATTTATATAGCGCTCTTCGTGACACCCCAGTGACCCCAGAGCGCTTACAGAGTCCATTATTCGTTCATACACAGTCATACCGGTGGTGGTAAGCTAATTGCAGCCAGAGCTGCCCTGGTGTCCATCGTGTCCCCAGCATAATCCGGCACAACACATGCATCGGGGGCATTGGACGAGTTTCAATGTGATTGGGTGAACCACTAGACTCGCCTGACCCAAAATACTGCACCCGGAGGGAATTAAATGTAACACCGGGTGTGAAGAAAAGGTTTCAAAGGGTGGGCGATACTGCCACATACCAGGATGCGGCCGGTATTGCACTCTAGCGATCTCAGAGTGATTCCCTATGGCAGGGGTTCTCAAACTTTTTTATACCACGACCCCATTTTATTTTTGGCGACCCCACACTTAATGTATCGGGTAATTTCAACGTGGAAATAAGGAATATCAAAATAAAAGCACACGTTGTTTCGAAAATGAAATTACAGCACTATGTTATCAATTAAATGAATGAATATTATCAACAAAAGCAATGGAATTGTTACTGTATACCAGGGGTTCCCAAACGTTTTCAGCTCAAGACCCAAAAGAGAAATTTGGTGTTTCCCCGGGACCCAAACTTACAAAAATACATCATGAATTGCCATAACATACATTTATAAACTACTGATAAAGAACACAACAAACCATGAATTTAAAATGTATATGAAATGTATTTATTTCATTATAAAAGTTCATCACAGCAATAATCAAATTTGCTGAGTGTAATGTTAAGTTTCTCACCACCTCATAAAATATGTACATACAATTTTGTAACACTTTTAAATTAACAAACATGTTCTACTCTCCTTTTTATTTGTCACCCCTTTTTCACTCTCCATTCCTTACCCCCTCCCTCTGTCCCTCAACCTTAAACCCCAACATTGAGCAACATTCTGATACATTTTGACTGACTTATTTAAAAATTCTACTGACCTGACATGTGTCATCTATGGCATAATGAAATCTAATGAGAGGTATGTGGCTGGTTGAAGTTTTCAACCAGCAGATCTATTCTGGGCTTGGTTTTTGAAAGTGCTATTCTGAGGTCATGCTGAGCATTTAGTCTGTTTCTGTATTTGTTTTTCAGGTATGCTAGAGTAGAAAACCCAGATTCACATAAGTATGTGGTGCCAAACTGAATCAACACATCTACAGCTTTCCTAGCCAAGCAGGATAACTCTACCTGCTGGAGATGAGCAATTGAAAAATGTATTCACATATCATATAATTGTTCAGATAACTTAATATAACGTTTAGAAACTGCAGCAGTCTTTCAAGTGTATTTAAAGGTATGTACTTGTTTGTCAGGTATATGTACAGAGATCAGTACAGTACAGGTAGTGCAGGAATACTTGCATGATTGACAGCCTTTATGGTGGTTGTATTCCATTGGATGTACTTTTCTGTTGTACTCCACCCAGTAGGTATGGGAGTTTTCCGTTATTTGTCATGTTTTCAAACTCTCTTTGGGTGTTTGCAATTCATGGGCAGTATATGTCTCTGATATCTTGGTACAGTGGGCAGGTTGTTAGAAAGTACTTGAGAGAGGCTCCGATTGAATCCGGGACACAGACATGCAGCCAATGTGACTGACAATGGCTCTGTTCATGGTCACGAATGGATTCCAGCTCCTCTCGAAACTTTATTTTATTATGTGGTCCCGCTCTCGCTGCCGCAGTGGGTTTTATTTTTAGCGTTCGGCTTACTCCTTCCATAGTTACACATATTTGTAACGCATTTAACGTTATTAAGCTAAAGTTAGATAATCGTTATAGCAGCTAACGTCGGGACAGAAAGATAGCGGATGTGACGTCGGTAAACAAGCCATCAAGCTCACGTTTGATTGGTTAGAATGGTCACTGTCACAGGGATTAAAGCAAAAAAAATCTCCTGACCGAACTTTTTTTCAGGCCAAGTCATATTCTTATTTTAACCTCCACTATATATTTTTATTTAATAGTGTTAGCGTTTTAAGGGAACTAGATCATTTTGAACATCTTTTCTATTGCCAGTTTGCTTTTACGTAATATCAATGCTGTTTTCAATTCATTAAATTAAACTGATTGCAAGGGTTGACTGACTTTGTCATACAAATAAACAAATCTACATACTGTAACTTTTCAGTATTGTGTATTGTTCAAATTATGTATTGTCTATAATTAAAATTCAGTATTGTGTATAGTTCAAATTATGTATTGTCTATAGTTCAAATGCAGTATTGTGTATAGTTCAAATTATGTATTGTCTATAGTTCAAATTATGTATTGTGTATAGTTCAAATTATGTAGTGTGTATAGGGAAAATACAGTAAAACAATAGCATTTTAAAACTCTGTCCTATAACATTTTATATGTTTAAAGAGAATGTAGCGTATCAGCCTATGATTTATGGTAAAGTTGATTCCCTTCTTCAGATGACTTTGGTATCTCTCATAAGAAGACAGGCACATGATCATGCTCCTCAGTGCAGGGCTGATCCATTTTGGAGGCTTTTTCTCTGTTGCCTTCATGTGGGACTTGATAATGGCTAAGCCTTCATAATTATGTCTCAATGTTCAGCCTGATGTCATCCATGATGTTAAATGATCCTTCGACAAGAGGGCCAGTGAACAATGACAGAAGGGCCTTTACCAACTTCCCTAAGATGGGGAATATCATCCCTCCTTCTGGCATCTTCATGGCCAAGATCTTACTCCACCAGTCAACATCGATTCGTTCAGTATTCTCCTCAAAGTGTTTGGCCTGTGCTCCTAAATCTGGTAGGCTCGCACCTCTTCATTCAGTTGACCAAACTCCTCAGATTTCACTGCATTTGGCAAGGACTTTGCTAAGGTGTTGAATGCAAATGATCTATTGTGTATAGTTCAAATGATGTATTGTGTATAGTTCAAATTATGTATTGTGTATAGTTCAAATTATGTATTGTGTATAGTTCAAATTATGTATTGTGTATAGTTAAAATGTAGTGTGTAGTGGCTCTGACTCCAGGAGTGGAGGATTTTGAGGCTGTAGCAGGTGTAGTGGCTCTGACTCAGCAGCGGAGCCAATCAGACCCGGGCCGGGGGGCGGGGTTACATGACCGGGCCCTTTAAGGGGAGACACTGCAGGTGAATAGGGTAAAAAAATTAACTAATAGATATCACAATGAAACTTCCCCAGTTGATTACTTATATTAAGACAAGACTTTTTTGTATTACAAGTTTTCTGAAATTGTATGTTTAAATATGCAAATGAGGCATGATCTACTTAAATATGCACTAATTTGCATATAATTCCAGGACAGAAATCTGAACATTGGATAAAGCCATTTTCAAAATTATAGTTTCATTTTGTTGACATATTAGAGCCAAAGGTTATTACAGAAAATCAGAAAATACTCCATTCAGTCAATTTTTATGGTAAAATTCCATATTTCGCCATGTTTTTAGGAATAAAATGTGATATAAATCAGGGTATGAATACGATATCAACAAACCCTTCTGTAAATACCTTCAGAACATAGATATGAATAGAACTGGAAGGTTTGGTGTATGAGTGCTACTGAAGTGGAGATTTCTGGCTCAGAGTATGAGGAAAAACTCTTAAAACGAATTTTTGGGAAAACGCCTTCAAAGTTCTGTATTGTAAAATGCCATACTTTTTTAAACAGATATTTACAAACACAATACCTAATCAAACCATTAGTAATAGACAACCTAAACACATGCCTGATAACTGAATAATAATAATAATGATGTTATTGAACTGAACAGAACTACACACAGGCTACAAACAGTGTAGTACCCCCTAATAGGCAAAAAATATTTGAATAGATATCACTATGAAACTTTCCCAATTTGTTATGTACATATAAACTAAGAAAAAATATATTGCAAGTTTTCTGAAATTTATGTTTATATATGCAAATGAGGCACTTCCCCATTAAATATGTGCACATTATGGATGCAATAAGGCAAAATGATGTAAAATAAACAACTAAATGTGTGTTATTGACGTTTTATTGTCACTAGTTTCATAGAAGACATGTTTAGGAAGCAAAATATAACAAAATCTCAAAATCAACAAAAAAAGGATATTTGACTATTCACCTGCAGTGTCTCGCCTTAAAGCCAATAAAGCTTGATATTGGGAGTCCGGGGTGCCGACACGCGTCCGGGGTGGTAATCTGTAGTCTATGATTACAATTTAAAACAATGTTTGAAAGAAAACTAACCAAAGAAAAGGTGTAATATTTAAGATTTCGTTTCTACAAAGGGTATAGAAACGAAATATATACAGATAATGATATAACATGACATAAAGCCAACAAACTACAAGAACAACGTAAACATAGCCTAATAAAATGACTACATTTCTGACACACCATTCACCACGGACCACGAGAGCAGCTTGTGGCGATGTCCCGACTATAGTGCTCTCCTGGGCAGCTTGGTGTAAACTCCTCATCCTTTGCTTGCAGTAGTGTGTTGGGGTGAATTGCCTCAAACATGTTCACAGTTGCATTTAAACTTGTGTCCCCTATAGGCTACTCCACCAAAACACTGATGGCATGTTGCAGTAGAGTAGATGCTTTGAGAATATCCGCGTCTTTTGCAACAAGCGCATCATGGCGAGATGACCAGCGAGTGGGACATAAGCGCTTGTGATACTACACAAAGTAACAACAACCATATCAACATTTACCACAAACTCACGTTTTCTTGTTGACAGTGTGTGTTCGTGATTGTAGCCTATACCTGTAAATTTGGCTCACCCCCACTAACGTTGTTGGCGGGCAGGAGGAGAGTAGGGCGTAAAAAAGATACATCTATAGCTTGGACAATGTGTCTTTTCCTTGGTCCCTTTTATCTTTTTCTTTGCGTTTTGTCGCTCCACTTTTGTGTTTATAACTGCTCCCGCTCATGCTTAGGCAGTGCCCTGTTGACAAGTGATTGATGATGATGTTCATTTACGTATGATGTTGATGGACGGCTGATGACGATTTTACCCAAAATACATTTTGAGATGGAGACAATAGAAGGGATTCACTTGCAATTTTTCATGTTTTAATGTTAAATGTGAGTATGAAAATAGCAGCACAAGTTCAACTTATATTATAGGCTACGATACCTAATATATGACCACAAACGTCAGTGCACTCAGTGGCGCGAGGCAGCAGGGCCCGCCTGCGAATATCTCGGGGTTGGAGCCTGCTGCCTCGGCGACGGGCCCCCATTGGGTCCCGACCGTCCCGGGCCCGGGGCGCACCGCCCCTACAGCCCCCCCTGAAGCTCCGCCCCTGCTCTGACTCCAGGAGGAGGAGGAGGCTGTAGCAGGTGTAGTGGCTCTGACTCCAGGAGTGGAGGAGGCATAATGCAGGATATGTGTTTTCTGACATACATTTTCAGTATAGTTCAAATTCAGTATTGTATATAGTTCAAATTATGTATTGTGTATAGTTCAAATTATGTATAGTTCAAATTCAGTATTGTGTATAGTTCAAATTCAGTATTATTGTATAGTTCAAATTATGTATTGTCTATAGTTCAAATGATGTATTGTGTATAGTTCAAATTATGTATTGTGTATAGTTGAAATTATGTATTGTGTATAGTTCAAATTATGTATTGTGTATAGTTCAAATTATGTATTGCGTATAGTTCAAATTATGTATTGTGTATAGGGAAAATACAGTAAAACAATAGCATTTTAAAACTGTCCTGTAACATTTAGGACAATAGGAGCACTCGTGTTTTCTGACATGCGTTTCTACTGCCTGTTCATGGTCAATGTATGCTGAAGGTCAGTCAGACCAAGTTTAAAAGAATAAAAGTGATTAAATCTATTACTTTAGTCCTGTAACATTTATATGTTTAAAGAGAATGTAGCGTATGATTTATGGTAAAGTCGATTCCCGCGGGGGTGCGTCATCTCCGTCAAAACATCTCATGACTGAACTATTTTTTCCCAGGCAAAGTCATTCTTATTTTAACCTTTATTTAATAGCGTTAGCTAAAAGGAAAAGACAACCCGTATCAGGGTCTGACAGCACTACAATTAGATTTTCATATAACAGGCTGATGGACTCACCGTCGCACCGCCGCTAACCCTTCAATAAGCTTTGTGGTCCAGGCATAAATGTGTCCATAAATCCATTTAGTTAGATTCAATAGTTAGATTCAACACTGTCTGAATGTATCTTGCGATTATTATACATTTCCGACGACAAACTATTAGCGCAATCCTGTCTCTCAAGTCGCTGTGTCCTGCCATTATTGCTCGCCAATGACTTTGCTTGGCGCGGCCGCGTTAGAAAGAAATTCCCTTTTTCATGATATTTGACGCCTCTGATTGGCTCAATTTAGTTTCAATCTGTATGCATCTACAAATCATATTATACCAGATAGCCAATTGACGGAAAATCCGTCACGACTCTGAATCAAATTGACGGAAATCCGTCTCAAGACAGCGCTTTAACACTTTTAGTGCCACGGACGACATAACTCGTTTTATTAACCCCCCCACTGAGTGCCGACGACGACAAATATCGTTTTATTGTTTTATTAGCGATCTGAAATCATATTTAATCAACCGAGTCTCCCGTTGGTACAGCAGCCCCTGCATGAGCTCAGAATGGAAAAAGCACCCCCTATCGTCTATCCCTGTGTAACTGCAGGTCAGTTGCTTAGACCTGGGATCTGTAGATATGTAGGGGCGGAGCCAGCTGGTTCCTTGTGCTGGCGAGCAGTCTGATCAACATGGAAGTCATCGCGGGACGGGAACCAGCCTGGAATATATATTTACAGCAGCCAATACTCAATCAATAAGCGTGATCGATATTTGGAATGACGATCAGGAATTGGAATGATCTTTTTGGAGAACATCTGATCTGAGGTAAGGAATCTATTTTACTAGTCTTGGGATAATCAGAGTTGTATTCGCTGAGATCTCAGCGTTTGCCCTATGTGTGATGTGGCTGTTTGGCTGTGATCGCTGATGAGGAAATAAGAGAATCGATTTTTCAGATCGCCTCTATAGCGTTCATACGTACACATATACTATCGATAATCTAGCGTTTATTTGAAAACGATTCATAAATAGGCCGAAAAATGTCAAAGTTTTTGTGTATTCTAGAATATTCCAGTAAATGTCTTTTATCATGGAATCTTTATATTTTCCTTGAAAACGAGGGCTTTTCGGCTTCCGGTATGAGAGCGGAAGGGTAACACGCATGCGGTGGAGCTCCTGGTCAAAAGAGTGAAAAAACGGATAAAAAAGGACCCGAAAAGTGATTAAAAATGAAAATGCAAACGAGAAGGAAGGAGGAAGTGATAGTTTTAATTCATTGATCTGTTGTCAATATCTTATATATCTTCAGGCTGTACAATGACGTCAGATGTCTCTGTGTAGACACAGGCCCCATGAAACAGTCTCTGTGTAAACACAGGGCCCCATGAAACAGTACTGGACACAGGTGCACGATCAGTATCAGAAGCATGCAAAAAACCCACACACACACCAGCACACACACTTTAACACACACACAAGCACACATCACACAGACATCAATGCATACACATAGAAAGAGATACACACACCCCCCCCTTTTTTTGTTCGAGAGTGTCAGCTAGACATGCAAACTCATGTCTCTCACTTTAGCACACACACACACCGACACACACACTCACACACACACACACCAACACACATGCACACACACAAATTATATGCCGTCATCTGATAAGGAGAGCGGAGGAATACAGCCCCTCCTTTTCCCCATCTAAGCAAACACCAGCACACACACACACACACACACACCACACAGACATTCATGGATACACACAGAGAGACATACACACACCATTCTGACGAGAAATGTATAAATGATGTGACGATGTATTGACGAGACCACCACTTGGCACTGGCTCGCTCTGTGTGCGGAGGTGCGTGGTCCGGATTGTGGTCTACTTGTGCTGTGACGGTTCAGTAAAACTCTGCAGACTGCCATCTGACTCTGTCTCATCTCTCTGTTCACCTCGCCGACATTCAATAAAAGAACTTAGAGGGAATTCCTTTCAGAAGAAACGATTGTGAAGGAGAGAGAAATGGAGGCCTCACGGGCAGAAGAGAGTTCGATGGAACAGAGCCCCCGAAACGAGACCGAGAAGGGTCAGGCGGAGGAAGGAGGAGGATCGGCTGGGACAAGCACGGGAATGCCAGGATGGGCCGTGGTCATGCAGGCCGGGATATTGGAGACCATAACAGCGACAATAAAACTGAACACGGACACGATAAGGAACGATATTGGGAAGTTACGGGAGGAATTGAGGAAGGAACAGGAGGACTTCAGAGGTGAAATGAATACAGAACTCAAAAGGGTGGATGAGAAGATGGCGGAACAGGACAGAAACGTAACCGAGTTACAGACAAGAACGGCGCAAGCGGAGGAATGGAACACAGAGATACACGAGGTATTAACGTGTGCGATTCAACAACAAGAACAGATGGAGACAAATATATCGGACATGGAGGGGAGGTCACGGAGAAATAACATCAGAATATGGGGATTGAAAGAAGGAGTCGAAGGGGAATCGGTGACCCAATATGTGGAAAAGCTTATCAAGGAACAACTGGAGGAGACGGGACTGGAAAAATGGAGATACAGAGGGCCCACAGGGCGTTGGCTCCGAGACCGAAACCGGACAGACCTCCGAGGGCGGTGATTATTAACTTTCTGAGATTTGAGATTAAGGAATTGATACTCAGAACCGCGTGGACCAAGAAGATAGAAATCGAGGGGAAAAGACTGTCGTTTGATCACGATTACTCGACAGCGGTAGCAATAACACGCAGGTCCTACGCGGGACTGAAGAGAATTCTGAAAGAAAACGGAATGAAATTCCAATCACACATGACCTCGCTAAGGATTCACTGGAAGGAAGGGACGGTGACGTACGCGACGGCGCGGAAGGCGGCGGAGGAGATGAGGCGACGGGGGATGCAGATGGCGGAGGACGGAGAAGGAAGGGGACAGGAGGGCCAGACGCTGAGCCTGCAGCAGAGATTGGAGAAAGCACGCAGATGGACCAGAGTAGGAGATCGAAACCCGGGAGAGGAGGGAGGAGAGAGGAGAAGGCCGAGGTGAGACGCGACAGACCGAAGGCAGAGACAGACGAGGAGGCCAGAGACGGAGAAGGAGGGGAGAGGAGGCGGGAGGAGACAAACGGATGAGTACACGCACAAGAGATTGAAAAAACTATCCAAATAGAGACAAAATATAGAAACTGAAATAACATATACATAAACACACATTCCCAGGTAGAGGCAGGATATAGGAACGAACATAACGTATACATGAACACATAATACACATGCTGATGGAGGAAATAAATGGAAATATAATTAGGTATAATAGACGGAACACAGAACATATTGAAACAAATACATAGACACACGCTGCGAGTAACACAGTTGGAAGGGATTAAGGGGATAAATGGACATCACATAGAAAATAGAGGGGAGGAAAAGAAAGTAAAAGGGGTACACAGAAGACACCACACATGTGTTTGGGAGGAAGGAGGGACATTGGAACATATGAGCCACATTGAGAGGGACCTAGGAAATGGGGGTCTTTGATCAGAATGAAGGACAGAGCGCTTTTGACCAGGAGCTCGACAGCAATAAAAACAGTAAGAAGGCTGGACAAATATGACGAGCGGTTGGGGGTAAAGGTTTCAAACCCCCAAGCCGTCAGGAGGAGGCCTCATGCTAGGAGAGCAATTACTCCTCACCCACCAGCAGGGGACAGGGGGGGGACACAGGGACCCCCCGAACGCCTTGGGAGCACTTTATGTAAAGGTTATGTTTTTTATTTATGTTAATCATTATATGTATTCGGTGAAGAGAGCGGAGGCTACAACCGGAGGGGGGAATGAATGTGACATGGGGGGGACTGACAGACGAAAGAAGAAGAAAGATGACAAAGGTTAAAGGTATAAAAATTATGTCGTTAAACGTTAATGGAATGAATAATACGATAAAGAGGGGCAAAGTGATGTTGAAGTGTAAAAAAAGTGAGATGGAAGTGATTTTTTTGCAGGAGACACATTTGGTAGCACAGGATCATGAGAAACTGAAGAGATTTGGATATGAAAATGCATACTATAGTTCCTTTAAACGGAACCTGAGGAGAGGAGTAATCACGTTAATCAAAAACACAGTCAAATTTGAATTGATCAAGGAAGTAAGAGACAAGGAGGGAAGATTTGTTCTGGTGAAGGGAAAAATGGAGGGTCAAATGGTTACGTTAGTGAATGTTTATGCACCCCCAGAGCGTGAGAGGGATTTATATGAGACCATTTTTGATATGATAGTGATGGAACTAGAAGGGATATTGACTGAATCACGACCTAGACACCACAAGTACTAGAAAAGGACGGACACAAATCAGTAGATATATGAATATTCAGATGACGGAAATGGGAATTACAGATGTTTGGAGGGGGATGCACGCCATGGACAGGGAATACACACATTACTCACACCCGCACGTGACATATGCGAGAATAGACTACTTTTTGATTACGACAAGGGACAGTTACAGGGTACGGGAGAGCAGAATAGGAGTAGCGGACATATCGGATCACAGTGCCATATATCTGACAGTAGATCTAGAAAGGAGACGGAGGAACACGATCTGGAGACTAAATGTAGGAATATTAAATAACAAGGGGGTGGTGAGTCAGATCAAGGAGGAGATAGCCAGGTATAAGGAAGAAAATGACAATGGGGCGGTAGATCCGAACATTCTATGGGACACACTGAAGGTGGTGATAAGGGGGAAATTGATGGAGAAGACAGCAATGCTGAAGAAGGCCAGAATGGAGACATATCACAATCTGATAGGGAAGCTGAAGAAGCTAGAGGGGAGACACCAGATATCAAAAGAACAGGAAACGCTCGGAGAAATCAAAGAAGTAAAGGCCAGGATAAATAGGGAATTATTGACGGAAATAGAAAAGAAAGCGAGGTTCATGAAACAAACATACTATGAAGGGGGACCAAAAGCGACCAGACTGTTAGCTAGGAGAATTAGGACGCAACAGAAGTTGAACACGATACACACAATAAGGGATACAAAGACTAATGAAATATTGAGAGACCCAGCTGAAATAGAGAGGACATTAGAGAATACTATGAGAAACTATACACACAGCCAAAAGCAGCGGGAGAAGAGGAAATAGAAGCATATCTGGAGAAGCTAGAGTTACCATCGATAGGGAAAGAACAGAATGAAGAATTAAATAAAATAATTACGGAACGAGAACTGGAAGAGGCTAAAAACAACAAATCTCCGGGGAGCGACGGATTCCCATCGGAATTCTACAAGACATTTAGAACGGAAGTAGCACCCATGTTAGGGGCGGCGTTCAGACACAAGATGGAAGAGGGCAAAATGCCCCCCTCGTGGAAGGAAGCCATAATCACCACGATACCGAAGGAAGGGAAGGATAGAGAATTATGTAGTAGTTTCAGACCTGTGTCCATACTCAACGTGGATTACAAGATGTATACATCGATAATATCAAAGAGATTTGAGACGTTTATGCCAGACATTATAGATGAAGATCAAACTGGATTTATTAAAGGGAGACAGACACAGGACAACGTGAGAAAGACATTACACATAGTAGAGGAGATACAAAAACAAGGTGGTAGCGCGGTACTGATTAGCCTAGATGCAGAAAAAGCATTCGACAGTGTGAGCTGGACATTTTTATATAAAACATTGATGAGGTTCGGACTGAACGGGAGGGCGATGAAGATGATCAAGGCGCTATATCAAGAACCGACAGCGAGGGTTAAGGTGAATGGCAGCCTGACGGATAGAATCAGATTAGAGAGGGCTACCAGACAGGGATGTTGTCTCTCACCAATGCTCTTCGCCGTTTTCATAGAACCACTGGCACAACTGATCAGACAGACCGAGGACATTAAGGGAGTAAGGATAAAGGGAACGGAATATAAACTAGGCCTATTTGCGGACGACGTGATAGTATACATGAGGCAACCAGACAAGAGCTTCCCGGCACTGATGGATCTACTGAAGGAATATGGCCACTACTCAGGATACAAACTAAACGTGACAAAGACACAGACCTTAGCATGGAACTATACCCCAACAACGGAAATTAGGGAACAGTACGGGATAAGATGGGACATGGACAAGATTAAATACTTAGGGGTGAACATCACGAGAGGGGTGGGGAAACTGTTTGAGGCGAACTATACACAGATAAATCAGAACATCAAGAGAGACTTGGAGAGATGGACAGTAATGCCCTTGGACTTCAATTCAAGAATAGAGGTCATTAAAATGAACATACTAGCAAGGTTACTGTACCTGTTCCAATCACTACCGATACAAATACCACAGAATCAATTCAGGGAGTGGGACAGACTGATATTGAGGTTCATATGGGCGGGGAGAAGACCACGGGTCAGATATAAAACACTACAACTACCAAAGGAAGAGGGAGGGATGGCAGTACCCAGCCTACAAGATTATTATTATGCAGCGCAACTGAGAGCAGTGACGTGCTGGTGTAACGACAAATATGAGGCAAGATGGAAAGACATTGAAAAAGAAGGGGAGGGATACAAGGTACAAGCTCTGGTGGGAGATAGGGAACTGTTCAAAGAAAAATAGGGACTGTTAGATCCTATCACCAAATGTACCTTGACCATATGGAACAGAGTAGTAAAAACACACAAATTAGAGAAGCAGTCAGGGGTTCTGAGATGGATAGCACATGACAAGAGATTCAAACCAGGGAGGCTGGACCATGGATTCAGGAGGTGGGAGAGGGGGGGGGGGGGGCAACAGCGATATGCAAAATGATAGAGAAGGGGGAAATGCAAACACTACAAAAATTAAAGGAGAACTTTGGACTAGAAAACAGGGACCACTTCAGATATCTACAGATTAGAGATTACTATAATAAAGAAATAAGAGGGGACAAGGAAGAAGAACAGAATGGAATAATTAGGATGATAGTAAGGGCATACGAAGGAGGGAAAGGAAGGGTAATATCAGCACTGTACCGGGCTATAATGACCAGCAAGGGACACACGACCGATTATATAAGGGAGAAATGGGAGAGAGAACTAGAGATAGGAATAACAGGGAAGGAATGGGGGAACATATGCAAGGTGCAACATTCAACAACAGGATCGAGGATATGGAAAGAGTTTGGATGGAAAAACATAATCAGATTCTTTATAACCCCAGAGCTGAAGGGAAAATATGCACCAACACAAAGAGCATGCTGGAGGATGTGTGGGAAGGAGGGGGCAAATCACACACACATATTCTGGGGATGTCAGAAGCTGAAGGGGTATTGGGAGGAGATAGGGGAGGCAATGATCAGAATATTAGGATACGGGTTACCACAAACAGGACTGGTGCTTTACTTAGGAGACCTGACACACGAGGGAATACAAGGGGGGGACAAATATTTAATAAAGATAATGTTGATAGCGGCCAGAAAAGCAATAACAAGACTGTGGTACAAAGAAGACCCACCGACAATAGCACAATGGGTAGGAATAGTGGAGGAGATACAGGATATGGAGAGGATAACACACATGCTGAGGTTACAGGAAGAGAAATTTGGAGAAAGATGGGGAAAGTGGGAGGATTACAAGGGGAACGAAAACGACATCACAGAGGAAGAACCAAATGCATCACAAGAGGGCGAAGGGTAAAGGAGGAAAGAGGTTCAAGGAGGGTCTCTGAACCCATGTCACACACTTTTGACTTAGTTAGCATTTTCTGATTTTTTTTTGGGTATTATAATTGTATTATATTTTTTGTACTTTATTATTTATGTCTGTTTAACAATGTTGTATTATGGGTTCCATTTTTGTGTAAGTGTTGTTTGTCTATAAATGTTAATAAAAATTTAAGTTTAAAAAAAAGAAAACGAGGGCTTTTCAAAATGCTATAAAACGAAAATGAACCGATAAAAAAACAATCCGCTTCAACAATGTTGACTGGAAAACGAGTCATTGATAAGCGACGGGCAGATTAGACACATAGCCATAATTGAAAACATAGATTAGGAGTTTTTAATGCTAACATTGAAGTGGGTCGCGGCATTCAAGGAGGTTCCGGGGCACCGAGCTCCGGCACGGAAAGTGTTAATGTCTGCTGTCAACTCACAAGGCACGAGTGTACAAACTAGCGAATGTACAGATAAAGGGACGTTCAGGGAGGGGGAGGAGGAGGGATTTCGAGCCCTGTGTTATGCATTTTACTCTGCCAATTGGCGACCCAATAAAAACGGGTCCGCGACCCATTTTGGGGTGCGACGCTAAGTTTGGGAAAAGCTGCTGCATACACATTTATAAAACGAGGCATATTTAGCCAAAATATGTTGCCAGAACATGAAAAGAAAATGCGCTCACGTGCGCTTTGGCAGAGATCCGCTTCTACTCTGAAAATCCACCCTCACAGAGGTATGTTGATGCGAAGGGGACACGCTTTATCAGTGCAGCATTACACAACACTGGGTACTCGTTCCGGACTGATATCCAGAACTTTGCGAGGGCCTGCCCAGTGAACTTGACTTTCAGTAGCTCGTCACACGAAAGATCATTGAGCGCCTCCTGCATTCTGTTCCTACAACAAGCCATCAAGCTGAGTAAATACCCCCAAATCTCCGCTGATTATCATGGAGTGCCACTAACGGAGGTTGCAGCTCATTATTAGCACATTTCTCTGCCAATGTGTTGTTTTTGTCTGCAAGGAAAATCTGTGCTTCTTCTCCAAGTTAACAAAGGTGAATACTCTGCCTCGAGATAGCCACCTCACTTCAGTGTGGTATAGCAGCTGGTTATGCGCAGAGGCAGAGCCCATTTCATCGCGGCCAACCAGCAACGCTTCTGACAACAAACCTATCCATTGCAAGTCCAGGTTACACACAAAAGACCAGACCCCCCTCCCGCAATTATAAATGCGCAGGGTGTAGTGAGATGTGTATTGGAATACGTGTGTCGGCCTCCATTGATGAAGGGGCGAGACATGGCAAATACACACAGCTGCTGGGTGGAAAACTCAATCTGAGTTTCTTTTTGTCGCCTACCTGCGACCCCACTTTGGGTCGCAACCCGTAGTTTGAGAACCGCTGCCCTATGGTAACCCTGAGGTCTGTGTGCCTGAAATGAATAAAAAAATCTAATAAAAGAAGCAATGATCCAAAAACGTATATATATACGTTTATGGCGCTGAATGGTTGGCGAGCAAACACGTATACGTGGTTGGCCGGGAATTAATCATCTGGAATCGATGCAAATTCAGTTGGATTTAACTCGGTGGATTTTCATTCTGGCTCATCCGTCTTCATCTCTTTACACACCTTACAGCTCTCCTCTTCATTGACCATGTTCTACAAAAACTACTCCAACAATTACAACTTCACAAAAAGCTACGCAACAGCAATAACGACAGTACAACATTGAATTCACTACTTTCCAGCCTTGACAAGCATTACATACGTGAGCACACCTTCTTACAGCAAAAACACACTTAAAATACAAAACTCATATTGACCTTTTTGTCCTTGTATCAAGAGCTCAGTCAGTCAACTACAGAAAACATGTCTCCGATCTTATGTTGTATTATATCCCATAATGACTAAATAAGAATTAATATTAATATTCACCCTGACCACCGCCGGCAAGGCAGCTCCTACATGTGAACGTGATAATAGCTCAAATAGCTTTAATTTTAATCTTTTCCAATTTGCGGTGCACATTCATGACCCCTAGAGGAAGAACCTTATTAAATTCTGGTGACCCTTTGACTTTTCCTCTAGCGCCACAGTCATGCCAAACGTTCAATCTTCAAATAAGTGTGTCTCCTTGACAAATACGTTTGCCTTACAGCAGCAAGGTGGCCTGTGAAGCTCTGAGTCATCTGTCCTCATGGTGGTGCTATTCTCATAAAACAAAAAATGTTAACTACTCCTAAACAGCTTGGATTAGCTATTGAGAATCTGGGCTGTTCGGGGGATACGGCCAACGTCGGCCACGGACAGCACACTATTTGAAGGTTCTAATCATTTGTCATGTCATGGACCCCTACATTGATACACAACAGGCCGCGGACCCCCATTTGATTTGACCTTTCTCAGGTACCCCCATCAGAGAACATTTTTGTTATTATATTATTACTTAGTCCAGAATTCCATAACTGTATTAGGGGGGGGGGGGCTACAGTAACAGAGGATAGGCCATATTCTGTCATTGGGCTCAACTTCTAGTGAATGAAACTGAAATAAAACTCTTCCCCATTTTACCTCCTCAAGGACCCCTGTGGGTCCCCGGACCTGTGGTTGAGAACCACTGTTTTTAAGAAACAATGGGCCTTGATTACTGTACACAACAGGTTGATTGTTGTCTCCAGCTCTCAATGCCATGATGATACAGTGCTGTAACATCAGGCACAGAGCTGCAGGCTCATTCCCATTTGTTCTGGAAAACGCCCCTTTTTAGAGCTTAAAACCTTTTTATATCTTAAAACCTAGTGTCTAGACATTCTTCTTTTTGTATCTGGATGGCAGGATGGAGGCCCAGTCACACTTGCTGAGAGAATGTTGAACATGATTTCTCACCTTGCTTACCTACTGTGTACAGATCATGTTACCGGGAGAAATATATTTTCACATTTTCCTCATTATTCTGAGAGCCAAACTTGAGCGAAAGGCAGTTTTTTGGCAAGCTCGAGCCTAACAAGAATTTATCCTCCAGGTAATTGACAGCCAGGGAAGAAAAAACATGACTGATTAGGGGGCTGTCTGGGATTATTTTAATTTTTTTTTTTAGAGCTGTGGCCTTTTTCCTTGTTTGCACCATAAGTTATAACCCCCCCCCCCCCGCCCCCCCCACACACACACTTGAATACAAGTCATTATTAGAGCCCTAAGGCTTGAAAGCAGAAAGTGCTTACTGGCTCAATACTCTGTTCACATTTGTTTTGGCCCCCTATTGGTTGGTCTTCTTGTTTGTTTTCTGGAGGAAGGTATCTGCACTGATTATTCCTCACAGCCTGGATGATTCATCTTAACCATTTTAGACATTTTAGGGTCATCACCCTCATCAAGCGGCTCCTTTCAAAATGTATGTTATAATTAATTAAATGTTTCTGCTGGATCTGACGAGGGGGTCTGTCTAGAACAGTGAATGCTAATTAGCTGGTAGAGATGGTAGAGATGTTCCGATACCATTTTTTCCTTCCTGGTCCGATTCCGATATCTAAGCTTTGGGTATCGGCCGATACCGATACTGATCCGATACCAGTGCATACATAAACAAATTATACGAATATTTTTTATATAAATTATAAAACTTTTTTTTAATTTTGTTATATACAGCTACTGTTTTATATATACTGTTTTTTAGTAATAACTATAAAGTAATGGTATTTATTCAACAACAGGTGATTGTATAGATTAGTATTAGTATCAGTAATTGAAAACTATCTCAATGAGTTCACCCACGGAAAGGTTGTTGGCACATTAGTTCCACACAGACATTATTCGTTGCTGCACTTGCTTCCAAAAGGCTACGTTTAAGTAGCAGAGGCTCTGTTGGGATTTTTGCACAATAAATATTCAACATTCTCTTTTGAGACTCCGCCTCAGACTCTTATCATTAGGCACTAAAAGCGAAACATTGTCACCGATATGGCTGTCCGCAACATGTCATTAATTGTGTACGCGAGGTGGTCGATCAGTGACGACGTTAACGTGAGCTAGGTTAGCTAGCATGAGCTACCGGTAGATGGAAAGACTGTAACGTTACTGGTGAAAATGTGATTTACGTTGGAATACTCCTTTGCCAACTTGCTGTACTTTGCTTGCAGGTCTGCAGCCATTATTGCTGGATTATGAATAGCCCCAACTTTAGCCACGGTAACGTTAAAGCTAAAACTTTAACGTTAGTTAATGCTAGCTTTCGGTTAGCTGTTCAATGCTAATAACACCACCAAGCGAACCCATCAGAGCTCCCCGTCAACAGCGCTCTGTCGGGACGATGTGGCATTTAAGAAAGTATCTGGTGTTAAAATGACAAATGGCATTGACACTTTCATTCACGGTCGGTTAAAAACACGTTTGTTTTATAATGCTCACTCAGCAGACCGCAGTGTTGTTGATAAATTACGTCATATGGTATCGGAGCGCAGAATTAGAGGGTTCTCGCCGATACCAGCATTTTAGGTAGTATCGGCGGCATTTCCGATACTGGTATCGGTATCGGAACAACTCTACTAGCTACACCCTATGGTGTTCTTGTTCTGTTCTTGACTTATTGTTATGTTGTCTTCTTGACTTGTTTAAAGAAGACCTGTACGGCCCATGAGGACATTAACGTGTGTTGTCGGGCCCTATAAATAAATTTGATTTGATTTGATTTAGCTGGTATATTTTCATGGAAGGGGGGGGGGATAACAATGTTAAAGGTGTTATAGATAACATCCAGCCACTAGATACCAGACTAGAGCACCAGCATGTAATTTATCCAATCAGGTGTATTCCACGTCGGGAAATGGGAAGTAGGGTATCACGATTGTAGTTTGGAACCCAATATGCAGACAAAGAGAAACGGCAGACAGGTCTGGATAAAACCCAATTGGGTATATTTTTTGCTGTAATGAGAATGGTCAATGTCCAGGCAGGGGTCGATACACGGGGGAGATCATAATGTCCAGGGTGTGTGCAGGGACAAGAGAGTCAGACAGACGGGGGTCATAGCGGGTACGGGGATAGTCAGCCAGGCTGGTGTTCAGAGCAGTTCCTTGTGAGCCAGCCAGTGTCTCCAGGTCTTCGCCAAGCAGGCTGAGGAGAGAGGACAAGAGTACAGAGTTAGACACGGTCAAAGAACATGAGATCCAGGCGAACAACTAGAAGCATCAGAATAGTGAATACGAGCAAAGTAACACGACTAACTGGTAACAAGAGTTTGCGATCTGACAGCTTCTCCACATCTGGGGCGGGGTTATATACCCGATGTAATAGGCCCACATACGTCAGATCAGCTGCCACGCTGAACACCACACCTGCACCTACTTTACCAATAATGAGAGCGGGAGAAGGGGAAAGAGAGCGAGAGATAGAGAGAGAGAGCACTGGCAGGAACCATGACATAGGGAGGGAATACATGCCTGTAGCATGTAAACAACAATATTGATTGTGGACCCGTCAACATTTAAAGGATAAATTGATGAATTGGAAAAGCAATACTTTTATTCCGCACTTTTCTAAAAGTTATGTGGATGTATTATTTTTAGTGCATTTTTCTACTTAAGACCGAAGCTTGTAACAGATATTTGCTTGAGTAAAATCATGGAAGTAATGTAAAATCGACACAAAGAAAGTATATTTAGATTCAAAGACTATTTTAATAGCTTTCTTTGAATACAGTTACTCTCCTGTGAAATACAAATGTTCAACAAAATCATCAACATTGACTCAGCTAGACCTCTTTCTTATATCCCCGGCGCTAACAGAAATAAAAACAACCCAGACCTATGTTAAAGTGCAGATTGGCTTAGAGGACAATAATGTCTTGTATGAACTACCAGTAGGTAATATAAATCATATTAACAACAAAAAAAGGTGCATGAGTCAATGCAAAAAAAGAACAAGCAAATATACTGCTGAAAGTTCAGAACGTTGAAAATGTTTGACTCCATAGATTAATCTAGATTAATTTATTTTAACGCTTTAAATAATTTTATCATTAACTTTGACAGCCCTAATTATTTTACATAAAATGTTTATCTATAACCTACCAATAGTTGTATTTTCCATTAGAATCCATTAGTCCATTGGATTCTTCCATTAGTTGTAGAATTTCTCCAACAAAAAATGTATTTCTTCAAGCTAGGTACTGTTTTACATTTGTATTGATCACATGTATGCCAGTTTCCTCTCATCTGCCATGTTTTAACAAGGTGCAGTTACCTCTAATGGCCACAATGTGCCAGTGGGTGCCGGTTTAACAGCATGGTTCCTGCTACACTCAGACACGGGGGCCCTTTGAAGACATTTTGCATTATTAGCCTGTTCTTCCCTGAAGCCTCATACATCTGGACTCTTATCATAAATGTAGTCCATTAATTTGCATATTTTTATTTCTTCTCCCAATTGTGTCAGGCCTGATTTTGAATTGATAAAGCCTTTCAAACGTCATTTACATTTACATTTAGTCATTTAGCTGACGCTTTTATCCAAAGCGACTTACAAGTTCTGTACGACAAGTCATCAGGAAGGGCACAACTCTATCAGCTGAGTAACAATGTTCATCAAAGTGTTGAGTGCTACAGTGTAGGTTAGTTTATTAGGACAAGTGCATGACAGTAAGGTTAGTTAGGGTTAGATATCTTTTTTATTAAATTTTTTATTTCAGATAATGGTTGAAGAAGTGCGTCTTTAGTCGACAGCGAAAGATTGGACGGGTTTTGGCTGTTCTAACTGGGGTGGGTAGTTCATGCCACCATTGTGGGGCAAGGACTGAGAATAGGCGTCTTCTCCTTGATGACCCTCCCGGAGCTCGGACAGGAGTAGGTCTGAGGCGGCCAGAAGATGCAGAGCGTAGGGGTCTTGAGGGTGTGTAGTTGGAGACCATTGACCGGAGGTAGGCGGGAACGGTTCCCTTTGCCGCACGGTATGCTAGGTCGAGGGCCTTGAAGCGGATTCGTGCAGCAATGGGGAGCCAGTGCAGGTCCCTAAGAAGTGGGGTGACATCGGCCGACTTCGGTAGGTTTGAGATCAGGCGGGCCGCTGCATTCTGAATGAGTTGAAGAGGCTTGGTGAGAGTGGCCGGGAGGCCAGCGAGCAGTGCGTTGCAGTAGTCGAGGCGGGAGATGACTGTTGATTGGACGAGGAGTTGGGTGGCTTCTTTTGTCAGGAAGGGGCGGATCCTTCTGACGTTGCTCAGGAGGAATCTGCAGGTTCTGGTTGTCGCTGCGATGTGAGCAGAGAAGTTCAACTGGTCGTCGAGGACAACACCAAGGTTCTTGGCGATCGGGGACGCGTCACAGCTGCATTCTCGACTGAGATGGAAAGGTCGGTCAGGGGGGGGAATTTGGCCGGCAGGTGGAGCAATTCTGTTTAGCTTAGGTTCAGTTTGAGGTGGTTGGTCGTCATCCAGGCGGAGATGTCAGACAGACAGGCCAAGATCCGCTCAGAGACGTGGATATCTGAGGGAGGGAAGGAGAGGAAGAGTTGAGTATAGTCGGCATAACAATGATACGAGAAGCCATGAGACGTGATAATGTTACCCAGTGATTTAGTGTAGAGGGAGAAGAGAAGGGGTCCTAGGACCGAGCCCTGGGGGACACCCGTCCGCAGGGGGCGGGTGGCCGACAGGGTCCCTCTCCATGACACTTGGTAGGAGCGGTCATTGAGGTATGATGTCAGCCATGTCAGCGCAGAGCCAGCCACTCCCATTCCTGTGAGGGCCGCGAGGAGGATCTGATGGTTGACTGTGTCGAAGGCTGCAGATAGATCTAGGAGAATCAGGACAGAGGAGAGGCCTTTCGCTTTTGCTAAGTGAAGTGCCTCTGTGACCGCAATGAGGGCCGTTTCTGTGGAGTGGCCAGTCCGGAAGCCAGACTGATTAGGGTCTAGGACAGGGGTCGGCAACCTTTTTGACATGAAGTGCCAGTTTGAATTGCTCTTGTTAACTAGTGTGCCATATCAACAATATTCCATCCATATACAGTAGGCTACATGCATCGTAACAGCATTTTAAAGACACATTTTATCTCATAATCAGGTATTTTTAATGATCATTTTTACATTAGACGCATTTCTTCAACCATTATCTGAATAAAAAAAAAAAAAAAAAACGAACTAACTAACCTTACTGTCATGCACTTGTCCTAATAAACTAACCTACACTGTAGCACTCAACACTTTGATGAACATTGTTGCTCAGCTGATAGAGTTGTGCCCTTCCTGATGGCTTGTCGTACAGAACATGTAAGTCGCTTTGGATAAAAGCGTCAGCTAAATGACTAAATGTAAATGTAAATGTACATTATTATTATATTATTATTAACCATATTATTATTATGGTTGTATCCTAGGGTGACCATATTTTGATTTCCAAAAATGCTGGCTCCAGCCTCGAGATACATAACCCTAAATCTGAATTGGGGGAAACAACGCGATGGAGACAAACGGCTATATACATACATGAGATGACCATTTCACTCGCATTTGCCTATTCATTTAAATTTTTAGTGAAACATTTACGGAACAAAAGAGGAATCTGACGAGGGGGATTCGCAAGCCTCATCTAACGAGGTGTCGCAAGGTTTAACTGAGGCGGCTAACGTTAACATGACAGCACTCACGTTACCAGGCTAATGTCGAGCAGCCGTACTGTATTGTACCCATTCTGCAATCTGTTAATAAAGTTTTCAATCAATCAGACATGACGTAGCTCACGTTACCAAGCAATCGTGCGCAAAGTTCAGCACCACATACATACAAGGTGGACGGCTCCCCTAGCCCGCCACTTATACGCACATCCTCAAACACACACACACGCACACGCACAAAGCACACACACACACACACAAAGCACAGGCACCTAGAGAGAGTTAGAGTCTTTATGGACAGATCTCCAATAAAATAAAGTTGTTTCTCAGTCTCTAAAAACACATCAATCCCAGGTAAGTGCATACATGTGCGCATGCATGAACATGCCACATATATGCGCGTATGCTTTATATATGTGTTGAAGAGCCGATGGGATGTCTCTTATCTATCTCAGATCACTTACTTGAGATATAACCCTTTGGCTGCCCGATATCCCCCAGCGAGGTGCTAAACTCGCTAAGTTCTCGGGTCAATTACTATTTATATCAAGCTTACTTCATCGCCACTAGTTTAGTTATATCCAGTTGATATGAAATGTAAGCATAGAAGAGTTGTTAACCTCTTCTTTGTTTGTAATAAACCGAATGTATGTCTGGGAGAACTCTTATTGCCTATAATAACAATAATATAATTATTATCATTATCATCATTATTATCATCATTTTACGAAAGGGCCTTAATGCTGCTTCTCTGAAAGCCTGATGATATTACGTCACCGTCATCACCGCCACCATCCTCATTTGTGAGGAAAGGCCTGTAATTCTGCTCATTTGAAAGCTTGATGATCTTACGTCACCGTCATCACCACTGGTGATATTACTTAACCGTTTAATAAGTTTTACTACTGCCACTAGTGTAATATTAGCGTACTAACAATCATTTGCAAGCCCCATAACCCCTTATCAGTTTGACAGGCCCATCAATCCATGGTACCGATCGTCCGGCCCTGCAGTGGCTTAGACTTTCAGTTTCCCACAAATCGAATGGGACCCGTCCAACACAGTGGCTACCGGCGCTCGCAAACAACAAACAGTGAAACCAAGCATTGCTACCGTCAATAGTATATATATATATATATATATATATATATATATATATAATATATAACTTTAGCTGAAAAGCATTAACCAGCAATGGATTCAATCCGTAACATAGTCACCTCAGATGAAAGCAGGGCTGAAAGCAGGGCGCGGCCAGCATCGTGGCCCATTGCGGTAGAAAGCAGTCCACGAACTCAATAGATATTATAAAAAAGTCATTTTTATTTAGAAAAAGCAAGTTACAAAAGAGACCTCATTGGAAATGTCCAATTCAGTTAAAAGAATTATAAAACAAAACATATCTCTCTTAGCATAGCAAAAACTCTCTTTGTATTGTCTGAAGTCTAAGAATGGAAAAATCTAAATAAAAAAATCTGAAAAACTGCTTGAAAATCTGCCTGGGGTCCAGTGAGCTGACCTTTTTATACATAGGTCCGTAGCGTCATAAAGCAAGCACAGATAAACACTCCTTCTTTCAACTTGTGTCGTTGTTATTGGCTCATCGCTACTCCACTAGCCAATCAACACACAATTCAGCAAAGATGAACTCCCCTCCCCTTCTAGTTGCCACAGCAACCGGGGAAGCAACGGATCACTTCTTTTGGGAAAAACCCCATTACGTCACCATGTCTGCAATGGTCCAAATTCTACAGAAAACAGATATAGCATATATATACATGTACAACTCAACACTCATATACTTAAACACTGATTGATCACACATCATATATGTATTTTGTAGTTTAAAGTATAATATGTATGTATATTTTTGTATTATAATGTATATTAGTTCTCTGCCTCATAACTGTAAGGGAGTGATTCTCTCCTCTGCTCCTGTGCTCTTCTGCTCGGGCCCGGCTTTCTCTGCAGGCAGAGATTTACCCACTGTCAAGGTCAAACGCTCTGTGACCACCTCCCTGCACATTCCTGCCATTTACAGAACTGTAAGCGAAGAGACTGAAGAGACTGACTGTGCTGACTGACTGTGCATATACTGTGCATATTCCATTAATTGTAGTATATTTTATAGTGTATATAGTTATACAGGTTATATAAGAATACAAAAAGACATCTGTCATATCAGAGGCCTATTCCATTCTCCAGGAGTAAATAACTATGTACAGATACCGAGATGTCACTCCATGTTACCTGTTACCTGTTTACTGCACAATGTTGTTTTTTCATTTTTTGATTCTATTATATGTTGTACCACTGTATTGCACATCGTTGCGGGCAAGACCATCCGCATTTCATTGTATACCTGTATGCCGTGACAATTCAAACTCTTGACTTGACTTGACTTGAGGATTACACAAGATATTGTAGTTTGCACAAGTTACTGTTCCAGAGTCCACAGTCCATAGTTCTCACAGTTTTACACAAGTGGGAGGAAGAATATACAGACATTCCCCATAATCATATATAATAAACATATGCTTAATCTTTTACATCCTACAATTGACAGAGAGAACAGGATGTCATAATAACCAGTGTCACTAGTTGGCTGTGACTCTCAACAATATGCACATTCAAGTTCATGTTCACATGCAAACCCATGTGTAGGAAAATAAACAGCTTCCTACCAGTCAGTGTGATGTGATCCCTGTTTTGCTTTGTCCCCAAATCGTCTTATGAACTCCGAAACATGTCCAAAACAGTCTGCCCTGCACCTTGCAGTCGGAGATTGAACTTGTTAACGCGTCGCGTAATATCCGTGAGAAAGATCAGTTTCACAACTGACTTCACTTCTCGTCCTCGAGTTCAGGCCGGGTAGTCTTGGCCTTTCTTTATCAAAGCAGCCGACAAACTGTTCCACAGCGTAGCCACCTAACCGCGGAGTAGAGCGGGACATGCAAGCTTTGTATTTCCTCGAGCAGTTAACTATGAAGTTAACAATCGTTGCCACCGTAGCCATAACCTCATTAAGAACATTTTCCAAACATAAAGCACACATAAAGCTAATTTACCTTAGCTTTCTTAGCTAGCGGGGTTGCCATCATGATATCTACAACTATGCAGAATGCAACCGTGGCACTGTGTATGATTACAATGGGAAATGCGAGCGGGAGGCCCCACACACGGTGTGACACACCTCAATCAAACTAAATAAAAAAAGTGTAGCCAATGGCTGTTCAAGAGGTGATTTGACATGTCATAGGGGTGTGCAAAAGAGTCGACTTACAAAAAATAACCTGTGGGAGGATTTCAACAAGATAAATGCGGCAACAGTCCAGTGCTAAATATTAAAAGTGAAGTAAAAAAAATAAAAGAAAAAAGAAAAAAAGGACAAAACTTATTTTTTTTTACAGCACGTTCAAGTGTTTTAGAAAGTAAGGAGAGAAGAGAGACAGGACGATAGTTGCCTATGACGGTGGGGTTCAGGGTTGGTTTTTTTATGAGCGGCGTGACTCACGTCAGATGTGATGAATAAAACATGGACCATGTTTCCTTTTCTAGACAGAGGAGATATACAAGGTTCTTCTAGCAGGTGCAGGCAGGTGACATTATGAGTTGATATGATCTCTAGTTGCTTATCTGGTATGATTTGCTTGATGGAGCACTTTACCAAAAAACAATACTAATTTATTTTGCACATAATCTCACACACATCCAAAAACTCTAAACAGTTTTGCACACAGTAATTTAGTTTGACAGTTATAGAGAGTAATTAGTCTGAATATGGCTACCAGTAATTACAGCACGATGAAATGATGTACAGTAGATGTAAAAATAGCAATACCTTGTCTTATAGGGACTGTTACCTTTATCATTTCACTGAGCTGTCATTAACACAACACAAGGATTAAATATCCTCGATGACATCACTGGTGACCATATTATATATAATTGTCAAACTAAATTGATGTATGCAAGATGGAACATCATTTACAATTCTCTATGTCAGCGATATTGCTCTGCTTTGATTCCTAACACATTACACATGGCACTTGATATCAGATTTCAGTATTGTGAAGGTTCATTAGGGAACAGTTGACATGCTCTGTGATATTCTGGTTATTATTTGTGAGGTAGATCATCCCTGTGACATGGCACACAAAACTGTTTTCCATCACTGTCATGGAATTTAAGTTTTTGAGGTCACTACGTATAGCTAAAATAGTTTAACAGACATTCAACATAACCTTCTATCTCACGCTGGGAACAGACCAGGGCCGAAGTGCCACAAAACATACATTCTGGTACAAGCAGCAGCCTGGTTGTTCACAGCAGCAGTAGAGCAGCTGCCTGGTTGTTCACACCAGCAGTAGAGCAGTAGCCTGGTTGTTCACACCAGCAGTAGAGCAGTAGCCTGGTTGTTCACACCAGCAGTAGAGCAGTAGCCTGGTTGTTCACACCAGCAGTAGAGCAGTAGCCTGGTTGTTCACACCAGCAGTAGAGCAGTAGATCAGTAGTCTGGTTGTTCACACCAGAGAAATTATCTTTGTATTTTCGTACCTGTCTCGGACCCGAGAGCGAATGTATCTCTCTATGTTGTATCTTTCTCTCTAACACCTTTTATCTGTCTCTCCACTTGCTCTCCCACAGCATCACCCCTCTGTGTGTGTCTTTCTCTGCTTTCCCTCCTCCTCTCCTCACATAATAATACAAATACAGTGTAATATAAATAAATAACTATTTATAAATACAACATAAAATTGGTGCTGAACCATTTATTTGACAAGCCAAACAGATTGCACTGACAAAGAACATCCTACCCTAACTAGCTCATGCACTGACTCGTTTGCTCGCTCACTGTTAGATACTCTGCCCCTGGTGGCGGATCACAAGCATTGCACTTTGTGTGAGACGAGTTGGCTTCACCATAGCTATGGGTATGTTCACACTGCAGGCGAAATCGGCTAGAATCTGATCTTTTCAATTCTGATTTGGGCCTCAGTCTGAACAGTCATGCGACTTTCAGGCAACTTTTACGTCACTCTAGATTGACATTAATTGTGTCACAATTGTTCAATCTTCTTTATTGTTAATTTACGCATGCAGGTCAGTTCAGGAGCATGACCAGTTCACACTGGAGTCTGATATTGGCCAAAAAATAAAAATGTGAACAGCCAAACAAAAAAATCTGATCTGAGCAATAATTTAGAATTGAGCAGTATGGTTTTCAGTGTGAACGAAGCCTTTGACACTGTGTGTTTCTGTTGTGTGATTGGCTGTAGGAGAAAAGCAATAGTGTTATATGGATAATTATTTTCCTCAACAATCATAGGAACCCCATTTCAAGGTCTTATCCTAAATTTATGTAATCTATATGATAATTCCCCTTTCTGAATAAACTTGGTAAATGGTAAATGCATGGTCAATGGATTGCATTTATATAGCCCTTTTATCCAAAGTGCTTTACAACTCATGCTTCACATTCAAGCATTCACACACCGACGGCGGAGGCGACCATGCAAGTGTAACGGATGGTACCGCGAAGCCCAGTCACGAAGCACTTCGGTCGTGAGTTGAGAAGTGGCTGAGGCGTGGTAGCGGTACCAGGAAGTAAAACTCACTCCCCTGAGGCATCCAGACTGAGCGCTTAGGGAGGAATTCCTTTCTTGGCACAGTGGTCTGTGATGTCGCCCGCGGTGCGGACGCCCGGGGTTCGACTCCCACTCAAGGCATGGTCGAAGTAGTGGCAGGTTCAGTGTTGAACCGGCTACACAAGGTGCCAACCTGCGCATTGGGAGCAGTTAGGGGTTAAGTGTCTTGCTCAAGGACACTGCGACGTGGTGCCGGGAGGAGTCGGAATCAAACCGTTCTACCTCCTATGCCACTGTCGCCCCTCATAGGAACCCAGTTTCAAGGTCTCATCCTAAACCTATGTTATCTGTATGATAATTTCTGATAATCACTTGTAGCACACTGACACTTGTAGAATTAGACTATTTGTCTGTGTGTTTTTGTTTTTCTAACAGAAAAAAGTAGATTACCGGTAATGACTAGAATGTATCCAAACTGTGCTACGGACACACATTAATGGTTTGATTCATTACATTTACTTTTTATCCCAGTGGAGTATTCCATTGCAGCAACACAAAAACAGTCCCCACAAACTAAGATACACACACACACACACACACACACGCACACGCACACACACACACACACACACACACACACACACACACACACACACACACACACACACACACACACGACAGTGGCTCGGTAGGTAGAGCAGTCGTCTGGGCCCAGGAGTTCAAAACTTGTAATCCCTATTGATTGATTGATTGAACATTTTTATTAACAGATTGCAGAATGGGTACAGTACAGATCAATACACACAATTGTAATGCAGACCAGACAAAGACTTTCGTCTTGTTTACATCAGGGTCCCCCATTTTCAATTCATAATGAGTTGAAATGAATGAATCCAAATCTGATCAGATAGGGTTTAAACGTTTTGAACTCCTGTTCCCTGGTTATCCAGATTCAGATTCAGAGTTTTATTTGCCACATGGAAGCAATACAATCATAGAGTTTTCATACAAAATCATAAATACCGGGGCGCTCTAGTAGCACACCATGTAACGCACTGCGTCGCGAAACGGCCGACCCGGGTTCGACTCCCGGACCCGCCGTCCTTTGCCGAATGTCCTCCTCTGCTCTCTCTCCCATTTCCTCCTCTCCCTCTCTCTCTACTGGACTGCCCGGTAGTACAAACCAATAAAAATCTACAAAAAAATACATATTTTAAAATCATAAATACCATACCATGGGCAAAAGGAGCAGGAAGAAGAATAATTATTATAGTTACCTGCCCCCTATTCCTAAACTAAACAAGTATTACTTGATGGTCGGCGTACAACCTAATTTACACAAAATAATAATTTATACCATTATACAAAGAAACAAACAATCCACAGTTTAACTCAATGGGGGCCATCCACGTAATATTACGTGTTTGCCCGACAACCATTTCATACATACATACATTTCACTGTATGCTTGTATGCCGTGACAAATAAAACTCTTGACTTGACTTGACAACCATTGGGTGCCAGCCACGTAATAGTACGTTTTTGGTTCATTTTTCTTTTTTACCGATTTTAATATCCTATTTAATGCCAGGGACCCATATGTTGCCGTTAGAAGCCCTACTGCAACGCCGAGGGTGCAGTACCGGTCAGATTCTCCGAGGTAGCGGTATGCAGTAAACCCTGTTCCAGACCCTTGTGTTACACTGTAAGGTCTCCTGGCGCAGATTTTTACTAGACGGCAAGGCTATAGGTTAAATCGGTCGCATCCAAACGTCTACGGGACATCCAATGCATATGCTGTGATTGATTATGCCGTGGCCCTAATCGACATTGGTTGTACCAGATGGCGATCAAACAATTGGAATATTATTTTTGGAATACTCCCGGCCACAGGTAAGGAATATCTGACGTAAATTCTGGCTTGATTGTGCAATGTTTTCATACCGATCCAGCTGATTAGCGTTTTTAGCATTAAATACTAATGCCGTTACTGGTAATCAATAATCAGAAACGACTTCCCCGCCCCCCCCCCCCCCCCCCCCTTCATGCATTCATGGTGGATCATAATACCGATCATATGCATTTGGATTTTCAACTCTAGCTTGTGTAGGGCCGAAACGCCAATGGATTTAACGTTATCAGCTTAGCGCCTTATAAATAGCTTTGCAGGAATTATCCCAGATCATTCTGATATAACACTCATATTCATCACGGTATAAAATGGGAACGTATTGATGAAAAAAATATTTCTTTATGGCATATTGAACGGAAGGTTCATACTGTCGATTGACAATGACATTGGATACATAGCTATAATATAAAATATAGATTTAGCTCTACAAACAACGTGACACACAGTGAAAACTTGTAATTAAAAGCTGGCCTTCCTAGAGTGGGGCCCGTCTAATAGCTGGCACTGATTGAGTTAAACAAGTTTTTTTTTTTTTTTTTTTTTTTTAAACTTTATTTTTTAGCGTTTATCGCTTTTCTGGTCAAGCATGACCGACAGAAACAGGTTGAAATGGGATGTAGAGCAGGGGAAGACATTCTGAGAAATGACGGCGGGTCCGGGAATCGAACTCGTGTCCCCCAGATCCGTGACGAGCACGGTTTTCCCCGACGCAGAAATAGCGCCGAGATATGCGGTGAGCTACGGGAGCTCCCCAACAAGATTTTTTTTTATAATAATAAAGAAATTGTTTTAAATTAAAAATTAAAAAGATCTCACTATTCAGATCACATTTGACTTTCATACTGACTAAATATATTTTTGTTATAATTCTTTTTTAATTGACAAACACTATTATCCGGAGGTTCCTGGTTCAATTCCCGCTCCTCCCGGGCAGCATGTCAAAGTGTCCTTGAGCAAGACACTTAACTCCTAATTGCTCCCGATGAGCAGGTTGGCACCTTGCCATCGGCCACCTCCGCCAACGGTGTGTGAATGTGTGAGTGAATGGGTAAAATGTTGTAAAAATCTTTTTTAAAGCGCTTTGGATAAATGCAGCCATTTAACATTTTACCATTTACACACATTCATTGTATCTTCACTGTTGCATATACATTTTGCTTTCAGTTTTTTCTTATTATTACTCTGTTCAGTATTCAGTATTTGTATTAATAATAATAATAATAATAATAATAATAATAATAATAATAATAATAATAATAATAATAATAATGCATTTAATTTAAGCGCCTTTCAAAGCACCCAAGGTCACCATACAGGGTTAAAATACAAATACAATTACACACAATTAAAAACACATTATTACATGGCGTTTTCACATTCGCCGAAATGCTTGCTTGTGATTGGTCAACAGCCCCCCGACTGCGGTCATTATTTTTCGATAATGACCGCAGATTTTTCAATAATGACCGCAGAGCGCAGCTGTTCGCAATCAAGCCCACTGTTTCAGTGCTGCCGGCGATGACAGGGGGCGGAGCAACGAGCGGAGCCTGAACAGAGCGGAGCCAGAACAGAGGCTGCTGCTCGCGATAATAATAATCACTTTATTTGGGCTGACAGAGCCACAGAACAACTGCGATTTGTCAAATGAATTAGGTATATTGTTAGTAAGTTAGCCATATAATAAGCGGGATAATGTATAGCTTTACTCGGTCATTGTCGCAAAATAATTGACCTTCACTCCGTTTAAAACACCTCGGCGCGGCGCCTCGGTATTTTAAACTCCGTGTCGGTCAATTATTTTGCGACAATGACCTCCTAGCCATACATTATCCCTTACATATTACAGAGTTATAATAAACGTAAAATTAAATTGAATATGCCAGAATGAACAGATGTGTTTTGAGACGGGACACGAAGGTGGGGAGGTTGTCTATTGCACGGATGTCTTGTGGTAGGGAATTCCAGAGGCGGGGGGCACAGCGGGAGAAGGCTCTGGATCCCATGGTAGTCAGACGGGAAGGGGGAGTGACAAGTTGGAAGGAAGTGAGCAAGAGGGAGTGTAGGACTGGAGGAGTTCTGTGAGATAAGGAGGGGCTTTGTTATGGAGGGTCTTGAAGGTGAGTAGTAATACTTTGTAGCCAGTGCGTGACTTAAAGGTCCCATGTCTTATAAATGGCCTTTTCCAGTGTTTAGCATTGTTTTCTAGCAATGTGGGGTTGTATCAATGGGGTCTGTGTCTCTAATTCTCATTTTGGCTTATCAGTCCACTTCATATGTCACAAGATCCTCCCCCACTGAACTAAGCCATTCTGAATGTCGCGTACCTGTGACGTCCAAGAATTCTCATCTGCATAACTAACACCCCCTCTATGGTTGTAGCGCACACTCAACCATTCGCTCAACAACAGAGCGAGTGGAAATACTGACACTTCCTCAAACGGGTTGACGTGCGCGGGTGCCGACAGAGAGAATCAACAATTCGCTCAACAACGGAGCAGTAGGAATAATGTGGAAGCGGTCTCCCTGTCCCTGACTCTCCCTCTCTCTCTCTCCCCACCTGCATTTTACACACAATCGCTCGAGCCGCTCACACAGCCCACACGCACATGCGCGCACGGAGCAATCTATCATCTCTCTCTCTCCCTTTCTCTCTCGCTCGCTCGTTCTCTCTCTTGCTCTCTCTCGTATGTATCACGCTGTGTGGGTGACTGTCACTCAAAGCGCTTATGGGCGGAGCCCAGCCCAAAACAGCTTGAAAAACGTACAGATGTGTTCCATAGACTCACAGTAATTGTGTAAAATTGCCCAAATAGTGAAAGGAATAGCAAAACACGGGACCTTTAACAGGCAGCCAGTGAAGTTTGTGGAGAACAGGAGTGATGTGGTTGGTGGAGGGAGTTCTAGTGATAATGTGGTTTGAGTTTTGGACCAGTTGGAGTTTATATAGGTACTTGTGTGGGAGACCAATGAGGAGGGAGTTACAGTAATCCAGGCAGGATGTGACCAGGGCGTGAACAAGAGTAGCGGTGCTGGTAGGTGTAAGTGAGGGGCGGAGACGATTTATGTTGCGTAGGTGGAAGTAAGCAGACCGCGTGATGTTATTTATGTGGGATTTGAATGACAGTATGCTATTGAGGATGACACCCAGACTCTTAATTATGTTATATTAATTAATTTGACAGCTAATGGGGATCCTAATAAAACAAACAAACAAACACACATGCACTAGAGGTGGGCACTGATATGGAACTTCCATATTGATAATCTGCTTCATTTTACTGATATGATATCAATAAATATGAATCTATGCTCAATAACTAGGGATGTCCGATATTATCGGCCTACCGATATTATGGGCCGATATCGGCATTAAAATGTGATATCGGAAAATATCGGTATCGGTTTTCAAAAAAACGAAATAATTTATATATATATTTTTATTTTTACATTTTTATAACCTTTATTTACACAGGCAAGCAAGTAAGAACAAATTCTGATTTTATTTATTGTCAAAAGTATGCATAATGTTGTGTTAATTCCACAACAAGAGATATGTAATGTTAATTACCTGAAATTATTCAAATTTTTTGGGGGGGAAACCCTGCATATATCGGTATCGGTTGATATCGGTTCATATCGGTATCGGAAATTAAGAGTTGGACAATATCGGTATATCGGTATCGGTAAAAAAGCCAATATCGAGCATCCCTATCAATAACCCTTTATTTAGCCTGGGAAAGTTTACTGAGCACTTGCTTCTCTTATGGACGTACTGTATAGCACATGGAATGCTGCTGTGATTCCTGATTCGTGCCAATTTTTGTACCAAGAGGATTCTCTACTTACAACTGGTCATGCGTTAGTTGTTTTGCACCAGTGAAATATTTGTAAAGACAATATAGGCAGATATTCATCAGACACAACTGCAAAACAGACAAAACCTTGGATTAATTTGGCTCATTCAGTTGAAAACACTCAAATAAGCTTTCAGTTTGGGCTCAAATCGCAAAGCTCAGGTCTGGATTCCAAACTTCCATTGAATTTGCATTGCAGTGATAGGTGCCAATGTAGCACCCCAGATACGTAAGTAGCTCATGTGACCCCTGACCCAGTGGGGCCTCCGCATTTCTGCTCTGCAGCCGAGTCAAATATATATAGGGCTGTCAATTTATCGCGTTAATTAGATTAATTAATTACACAAATTACCGCGTTATGAAAATTAACTCAAAATTAATTACAAAAAAAAATATATATATATATATATTTTTTTTTATCTCATTCATTCCATAAGAATGTAGAATACACATTTACAGTTTTTTTTTTATATGGTCCATTTGCATGTTCTTGGTATCTGATTCTAGGGACATCTATGGATCTCAGGGAATGTATTCCCATGTCAGAAATACTGTGTCTGTTACTAGGCTTGAGTAAATAGTAATGAACCAAATGAGAATATCAATAAAAAAGAAAATGTATCTTTGACTGTGAATAACACCATGCTCAAATTGACCAGACCTGAAAAATCTAAGCAAATTAATAGATGGAAGATGATTAAACAGAAGGTTTTGTAGATACAGTACTGAATTCTGCCATCCGGACACATGCAATTTGAAATATGATTATAGAATATAGAATATCAGGCATAAAATGGTTATGCGATTAAAATGTGATTAATTAGATTAATTAATTACAAATCCTGTAATTAATTAGATACATTTTTTTAATCTCCTGACAGCACTAATATATATATATATATATATATATATATATATATATATATATATATATATATATATATATATATATATATGTATTCAATATATATTTCAGAGTTGAAAATCTGTTTGATTCCAGGATTAAATTATTTTGGAATCGTCATCATTACTCCAAACCCTTTCTCAAGTTCACAGTTGGTGTTCAGTTGAGCTTAATTTATTCTCAAAATGTGGAAATGCTGCCAGAGGTGTCGCCGGTCCCAGCACAGGGCCAGAAGCCTCCCAGCGGAGCCTACATGTACCTCCCCCCCAGCGGAGCCTACAGGTACCTCCCCCCCAGCGGAGCCTACATGTACCTCCCCCAGCGGAGCCTACATGTACCTCCCCCCCATCGGAGCCTACATGTACCTCCCCCCCAGCGGAGCCTACATGTACCTCCACCCCATCGGAGCCTACATGTACCTCCCCCCCATCGTGGCCTACATGTACCTCCCCCCCAGCGGAGCCTACATGTACCTCCCCCCAGCGGAGCCTACATGTATCTCCCCCCCTAGCGGAGTCTACATGTACCTCCCCCCCAGCGGAGCCTACATGTACCTCCCCCCCAGCGGAGCCTACATCAGGGGCGGATTTAGGATTGTAGGAGATCCGGGGCTTAGCCCAGATAGGTGCCCTTTATTTGTAATTTTTTTTTCTTTTTAAATTTTTTCTTTTTTTTTGGCAGGCAAGGTGTGGTTTGGAGGGGGTCAGGCAGATTTTTTTTTTATTTAATGAACCTGTAAGTGCAATTTCCTGCAATATAGAGCCTTCAATCTTGACCAATAAAGCTGCTCTTTTCACTATAAAACTCAGTTAACCATAACGTAGTTATGGTTAGATTTATATATTGGGGGGGATATATCATATTTTTCATATAATCAAAAAGTGGTGGAGCAAGATCATACCTTTGCTCCCCCAAGTTCAATAGTGGGAGAGCAGAATGCTCTTATGGCCAGGCGTCTATGATTCACTGATACAAAGTAAAATAGTGCAGTGCAATAAAATAGTTATCATCGTATTTTTTCGGGAGGCCGGTAAGGAGTGCATTACAGTAGTCGAGTTGGCTTGAGATAAAGGCATGGATCTGGTTTTCAGCGTCCTTTTGATTTATAAATGGCCGTACTTTAGCTATGTTTCTAAGGTGGAAGAATTAAGTTTTTGTCAACTTGTTGATTGTGATTTAAAGCTTAGGTCTGAGTCTGCCATAACACCAAGACTTAACTCACTCAAATAGTTAGCAGCTGGATAGACCACAGATGGAAATTAGCCTCTGGTGCAAACATATTTTCATGTAACAATGATGAATTGTATAAAAAAAAAAAAAAAAATTAAATAGATTCGGGGCTTTTCAGAATACATACGGGGCTTGAGCCCAAGTAGCCACCCCCTAGCCCCGCCCCTGGCCTACATGTACCTCCCCCGGAATGTAACTGCATGTAGAGCGAGGATGCAGCACCAACACAATGATTGGCCCACTTGACTTGAGCCACACATTAACTTTGCTCTGGTGTTAAGGACGTTTACCTTACTCTGGTGTGGAGGACATTTACCTTGCTCTGGTGTGGAGGACATTTACCTTGCTCTGGTGTGGAGGACATTTACCTTGCTCTGGTGTGGAGGACAGATTAGCAAAAAGGTTGCGTGGAACTCCGTTTCATGAGGATGCTAGCTTCACTAGCTTCAGCTTGAGGTCTGGAAAACACTTACCACACTTATACCAAAAATATGTTGGGATGGAGCCAACGGGTGTCATGCTGGGTCACAGCCGCACTCTTCTGTCAGGAAATCATCAGCCACGGAGTGGTCCCTGTCTGTAATCATATCCCATCAGTGCCCACCATTAATATAATAATCACCCCAAAGTACCAGAAAATACCCCAAAGTACCCCAAAATACCCCAAAGTATACCCCAAAATACCCCAAAGTACCAGAAAAGACCCCAAAGCACCCTAAAATACCCCAAAATACCCCAAAGTACCCCAAAAGACCCCAAAAGACCCTAAGATACCCCAAAGTATACCCCAAAGTACCAGAAAATACCCAAACGTACCCTAAAATACCCAAAATATCCCAAAGTACCCTAAAATACCCCAAAGTACCCCAAAATACCCTAAAATACCCTAAAGTATACCCCAAAGTACCAGAAAATACCCCAAAATACCCCGAAGTATACCCCAAAGTACCAGAAAATACCCCAAAGTATACCCCACAGTACCCCAAAATACCCCAAAGTACCCCAACATATCCCAAAATACCCCAAAGTGCCTGGAAATATACCACAAAGTACCACAAAATACCTAAAATGAAAAACTAAAATGTGCACATTTTGTGTAATAGTGTAATAGTGTGTAATAGTGTAATAGTGTGTAATAGTGTAATACTGTAATAGTGTGTAATAGTGTGTAATCGTGTAATAGTGTGTAATAGTGTGCTAGTGTGTAATAGTGTAATAGTGTGCTAGTGTAATAGTGTGTAATAGTGTAATAGTGTGCTAGTGTGTAATAGTGTGCTAGTGTGTAATAGTGTGTAATAGTGTAATAGTGTAATAGTGTGCTAGTGTAATAGTGTGTAATAGTGTGCTAGTGTGTAATAGTGTAATAGTGTGTAATAGTGTAATAGTGTGCTAGTGTGTAATAGTGTAATTTTGTGTAATAATGTGTAATAGTGTGTAATAGTGTGTAATAGTGTGCTAGTGTAATAGTGTGTAATAGTGTAATAGTGTGTAATAGTGTAATAGTGTGTAATAGTGTAATAAACACTATTACACACTTACACTATTACACTATTACACACTATTACACTATTACACTAGCACACTATTACACTATTACTCTATTGCACACTATTACACTATTACACACTATTACACACTATCATACTATTATACTATTACACTATTACACAAAATTACACTATTACACACTACACACTATTACATTATTACACACTATTACACTATTTTAATTTTTTTTAACAATATATTTATTGGGTTTTAGTTTGCAAATTACAACATGTATATCAGCAGAGCAGTATTCAGCAAACATTTTCACCCCGTTCTCCCTCCCCTAACCCCACCCCACACAAAATAATAATTAACTTCAAAAACAGGTTCACATAGGAAGGATACAGATTTAAATAATAAAAAATAAAGAATAAACATAAATAAATAATAATACAACCAAACACTTACAAATAAATACAAATACAACACTTTCCGTGCCACTCACGAGATTTCTCTGATTTTTTTTTATTTATTTTTTTTAGCGATCTGAAATCATATTGCATCACCCGAGCCTACCCGAGTATAGCCGAGCGGCGCCGGCGATCATTGTGGAAAAAAGCGCCCCCTGTCGTCTCCCAGATGACATAAGTGATTTTGGAATGGACTCAATGAAAATGAATGGGGAAAAAAATCCGGTACTCCACATTTTCCAGTCCACTGATCCAGCCGGGGTTACCAGAGTTCATTCTGGATCCTCAGATCCCCGCGGATCATGGAGTTCTACTGTATCGCATTGGATCCATACACGTATCGATTTTTTCGAATGGTGATCAGGAATTGGAATATACCAGTTGGATACCATCTGATGTCAGGTAAGGACTCTATGTTATCAGTGTTAGGATAATCAGAGTACGTTTGATGAAGTTATAAGCTGTTTTGTGAAATGTCTTCTTTCGGTTTCACTGTAAAAGTCCGCGAGGAAATCAACGGGGCGATTATCCGTGCGCGGCTTGAATGTGCTTGCGTGCACGTATAATATTGATCATCTAGCGTTTATTTGAAAACGATTCATAAAAAGGCCGACGAATATCAACGTTGTGGAATATTCCAGTAAAAGACGATTTTCATAGAATGCTCCAGAATGAGCTGTTTTTTTATCTGAAAACGGGTGCTTTTCTAAGTGCTCTGAAACGGAAACGACGCGATAAAAAAACAATCTGCCTTGACAGCACTGACTGGAAAATAGTCTTTGATAATGCGATGGGCAGATTAGACACATAGCCATAATTTAAAACATAGATTAGGCGATATTAACGTTAACATTGGCGCCGATGGTGGCATTCAGCCGGTAAAAAGGAAAACCAGGCGTGGCGCTCAAAGTGTTAAGTAAAGGGTGTTTCTTGTCGTTTTTACACAATAATAAGAGTTGTCCCACAGTACTTGTTGAAGCAAGTTCCCAACATTCATATTATGCTTTAAGAAGTACACAAATGGTCCCCAAGCATTATCAAAAATGTTTTGTTTACGTCTAACAATATACACCATCTTTTCCATTGACATATTTGAAGCCATTTCTTTAATCCACATACCAATTCTTGGTCCATCAACATTTTTCCAATTAAGAGCTATTACACGTTTTGCTTGTAATATGCACATATCTATAAATCTAAACTCTTACACACTATTACACTATTACACACTATTACACTATTACACACTAGCACACTATTACACTATTACACTAGCACACTATGACACACTATGACACACTATTACACTATTACACACTATTACACTATTACACTATTACACACTAGCACACTATAACACTAGCACACTATTACACACTATTACACTATTACACTACACACTATTACACTATTACAGTATTACAGTATTACACTATTACACACTATTACACACTATTACAGTATTACACTATTACACACTATTACACTATTACACTATTAACCTATTACACACTATTACACAAAATGTGCACATTTTAGTTTTTCATTTTAGGTATTTTGTGGTACTTTGTGGTATATTTCCAGGCACTTTGGGGTATTTTGGGATATGTTGGGGTACTTTGGGGTATTTTGGGGTACTGTGTGGTACTTTAGGGCAGGGCTATTCAACTGGCGGCCCGCAGATGATTCTGACCGGCCCGCCAAAGATTACATGACAATAAAAAAATAAAAAAAAAGTATTATTTTTTTTTACTTTTTTTTCATGTCAACGTTAACACGCACAATTGAGCCAAAAGTCACTCAATTAATGACAGATTTCATTGATAAATTGAGGGAAAACTTTGCAAGTTGATTTGATGAATTTGACATGTCCAGATAATTGATGCATTTTGTGAGCAACCCATTTGCCAATGTAGCTGCTATTTCCACAAAAGGACAAGAGTTCCTTGCATCACTTCACATTGATGAAGGTCTCCTGCAACTTGAAATAATTGACATGCAAGCATCATCTGCTCTGAAGCAGGCACTTGAGAATGAATCCACCACAACATTTTGGATAAAGTGTATTCATGTCAAGACATTCCCCAAAATAAAAACGCTGGCAATATCTGTGCTAACAATGTTTGGCTCAACATACACCTGTGAATCCAGTTTCTCTCACATGAATGCCATTAAAACAAGCAACCATGCCTCCTTGACAAATGAGCATTTGCATCACTGTTTGCGGGTAGCCCTCACTTCCTATGAACCCTCTTTCTCTGCCATTGCCCAGTCAAAAAAGTGCAATCGCTCTCATTAGATGTGTGTATGTAGGCTAGGCCTGTCTGCCCCCCACCCCCCTGATGTTTGAGAGTTAAGAGTCGACAATAAGTGCTAATAAGATGCTGTGATTTGCTGTTGTTGCACAGACATGAAGCACTTTTTCATAAGCTCAGCTGCACTATAAATGTGTTTTTTTGTTCAAGGGGTGAATGTTCATATGCACATCATGCACTTGTTTGTTTTTTATTTTATTTTTATATTGAAATGTTGAAGAGGAGATGTTGCAGTTGTTGCACATAAATGAAGCACTTTTTTTGAAAAGTATACTACTTTTGCAATGTAGTTAAAGGGGATCTTATAAATGGCCTTTTTCAGTGTTTAGCATTGTTTCCTAGATATGTGAATTTATATGAATATGATCTATGTCTCTAATTCTCATATTGGCGCATTCTTCCAATTCTCCTCTCACAATATTCACCCTCACTGAACTGAGTCATCTGAAAATGTGCTGATTTGTGATGTCAGAGAGACACTGCTGCATGATAATCAGCTGAGTTTCCACACAGTTCCCACAGTGGTTGGAGCCCAGGCTCAAAACATGTTTTTGAGTACTTGATTAGAAATACAAAACAATGAATTAAAAAAAAAAATATTACAGAGGTGTTCCATAAACCCACAGGAATTGTGTAAAAGTGCCCAAATAGTGAAAGAAATAGTAAAATAGTTCCCCTTTAAATAAAAGTTGTGAAAATGTGGTTGCGTGTTGTGTCAAGTGTACATATATTCATAGCACGGGGAGGCGCCGTGGCAGTCCGGCCCTGGCCCCTTGGGTTTCTGACAATATGGCCCCCTGAACAATTTAGTTGAATAGCCCTGCTTTAGGGTATACTTTGGGGTATTTTGGGGTATACTTTGGGGTACTTTGGGGTATTTTCTGGTATTTTGGGGTACTTTGGGGTATTTTGGGGTACTTTGGGGTATTCTGGGGTACTTTGGGGTATTTTCTGTTACTTTGGGGTATACTTTGGGGTATTTTAGGGTATTTACACTAGCACACTATTACACACTATGACACTATTACACTATTACACACTATTACACTATTACACACCATTACACTATTACACACTATTACACTAGCACACTATTACACACTATGACACACTATTACACTATTACACACTAGCACACTATTACACTAATACACTAGCACACTATTACACACTATGACACACTATTACACTAGCACACTATTACACTATTACACTATTACACACTATTACACTACATACTATTACAGTATTACACTATTACACACTATTACACTATTACACACTATTACAGTATTACACTATTACACACTATTACACTATTAACCTATTACACACTATTACACAAAATGTGCACATTTTAGTTTTTCATTTTAGGTATTTTGTGGTACTTTGTGGTATATTTCCAGGCACTTTGGGGTATTTTGGGATATGTTGGGGTACTTTGGGGTATTTTGGGGTATACTTTTGGGTATTTTGGGGTATACTTTGGGGTACTTTGGGGTATACTTTGGGGTATTTTGGGGTACTTTGGGGTATTTTCTGGTATTGTGGGGTACTTTGTGGTATTTTGGGGTACTTTGTGGTATTCTGGGGTACTTTGGGTATTTTCTGTTACTTTGGGGTATACTTTGGGGTATTTTAGGGTATTTTGGGGTATTTTCTGGTACTTTGGGGTATTTTAGGGTATTTTGGGGTACTTTGGGGTATTTTAGGGTATTTTAGGGTACTTTGGGGTATTTTGGGGTATTTTCTGGTACTTTGGGGTATACTTTGGGGTATTTTGGGGTACTTTGGGGTATTTTAGGGTACTTTGGGGTATTTTCTGGTATTTTCTTGTACTTTGGGGTATACTTTGGGGTATTTTAGGGTATTTTGGGGTACTTTGGGGTATTTTGGGGTACTTTGGGGTATTTTGGGGTATACTTTGGGGTACTTTGGGGTATACTTTGGGGTACTTTGGGGGTATTTTGGGGTATTTTAGGGTACTTTGGGGTATTTTGGGGTATACTTTGGGGTCTTTTGGGGTATGGCTGACAGATCCAGTGAGAGAACAAAGACAGGTCCTGAGAGCAGCTGAAAGGAAGTATAGAAAGTCACGCCTCACTGCTGACATCGACACATATCACAACCTCTTGTTAACATTCTCCAAAACCATCACTAATGCCAAAGCTTCTTTCTTCCACCATAGGATCGAGGCCTCTGCCAAGAATCTTCGCAAACTGCATGCTACCATGTCCTCCCTCCTCACTCCCCCCCCACCCCCCCCTCCCTCATCTTTCTCTGCCGAAGACTTTGCGATCTTCTTTGAGGAAAAAGTGGAGAACATCCGCAGCTCCTTCTCCCAACCCCCACCCATTCCAAATGCTGAATCGAGAACCTCATCCTTCACTCTGTCATCTTTCTCTCCCATTACAGAAGCAGAGACCCTGACACTGGTAACGTCAAACCGTCCGACTACTTGCCAGCTGGACCAGCTACCCTCCCCACTCCTCCAGACCATAGCACCAGACATCCTCCCATTCCTAACTGCAACCATCAACTCCTCACTCAACTCGGGGGTGGTCCCCACCTCCCTAAAACAAGCCAGAGTCACGCCGCTCATAAAAAAACCAACCCTGAACCCTACCGTCATAGGCAACTACCGTCCTGTCTCTCTTCTCTCCTTCCTTTCTAAAACACTTGAACGTGCTGTATCCAACCAACTTACTGCTTATCTCTTACAGAATGACCTCCTAGACCCTAATCAGTCAGGCTTCAGGACTGGTCACTCCACAGAGACAGCCCTCATTGCGGTCACAGAGGCACTTCACTTAGCAAAAGCGAAAGGCCTCTCCTCTGTCCTGATTCTCCTAGATCTATCTGCAGCCTTCGACACAGTCAACCACCAGATCCTCCTTGCGGCCCTCGCAGGAATGGGAGTGGCTGGCTCTGCGCTGACATGGCTGTCATCATACCTCAATGACCGCTCCTACCAAGTGTCATGGAGAGGGACCCTGTCGGCCACCCGCCCCCTGCGGACGGGTGTCCCCCAGGGCTCGGTTTTAGGACCCCTTCTCTTCTCCCTCTACACTAAATCACTGGGTAACATTATCACGTCTCATGGCTTCTCCTACCATTGTTATGCCGACGATACTCAACTCTTCCTCTCCTTCCCTCCCTCAGATATCCACGTCTCTGAGCGGATCTCGGCCTGTCTGTCCGACATCTCAGCCTGGATGACGTCCAACCACCTCAAACTGAACCTAAGCAAAACAGAATTGCTCCACCTGCCGGCCAAATCCTCCCCCCTAACCGACCTTTCAATCAGTCGAGAATACAGCTGTGACTGCGTCCCCGACCGCCAAGAACCTTGGTGTTGTCCTCGACGACCAGTTGAACTTCTCTGCTCACATCGCAGCGACGACCAGAACCTGCCGATTCCTCCTGAGCAACGTCAGAAAGATACGCCCCTTCCTGACAAAAGAAGCCACCCAACTCCTCGTCCAATCAACAGTCATCTCCCGCCTCGACTACTGCAATGCACTGCTCGCTGGCCTCCCGGCCACTGCCACTAAGCCTCTTCAACTCATTCAGAACGCAGCGGCCCGCCTGATCTCAAACCTACCGAAGTCGGCCCATGTCACCCCACTTCTTAGGGACCTGCACTGGCTCCCCATTGCTGCACGAATCCGCTTCAAGGCCCTCGACCTAGCATACCGTGCGGCAAAGGGAACCGCTCCCGCCTACCTCCGGTCAATGGTCTCTAACTACACACCCTCAAGACCCCTACGCTCTGCATCTTCTGGCCGCCTCAGACCTACTCCTATCCAAGCTCCGGGAGGGTCATCAAAGAGAAGTCGCCTATTCTCAGTCCTTGCCCCACAATGGTGGAATGAACTACCCACCCCAGTTAGGACAGCCGAATCACGTCCAATCTTTCGCCGTCGACTAAAGACGCACTTCTTCAACCATTATCTGAATTAAAAAAAACAAAAAAAAAAACAATAAAAAAATCTAACCCTAACTAACCGTACTGTCATGCACTTGTCCTAATAAACTAACCTACACTGTAGCACTCAACACTTTGATGAACATTGTTGCTCAGCTGATAGAGTTGTGCCCTTCCTGATGGCTTGTCGTACAGAACTTGTAAGTCGCTTTGGATAAAAGCGTCAGCTAAATGACTAAATGTAAATGTAAATGTATACTTTGGGGTATTTTGAGGTACTTTAGGGTATTTTCTGGTACTTTGGGGTGATTAGTACGACCCGCTGCCACACATAAACACACACACACACACACATACACACACACACACACACACACACACACACACACACACACACACACACACACACACACACACACACACACACACACAGTGGGAACCCATCTGTCTCTCTCGTCATCTGTCCCCTGCTGTAGCCTCTCTCGTCCTCTGTCCCCTGATGTAGCCTCTCTCCTCATCAGTCCCCTGCTGTAGCCTCTCTCGTCCTCAGTCCCCTGCTGTAGCCTCTCTCGTCCTCTGTCCCCTGCTGTAGTCTGTCTCGTCCTCTGTCCCCTGCTGTAGCCTATCTCGTCCTCTGTCCCCTGCTGTAGTCTGTCTTGTCCTCTCTCCCCTGCTGTAGCCACTCTCGGCATCTATCCCCTGCTGTAGTCTGTCTCATCCTCTGTCCCCTGCTGTAGCCACTCTCGTTCTCTGTCCCCTGCTGTAGCCTCTCTCGACATCTATCCCCAGCTGTAGTCTGCCTCGTCCTCTGTCCCCTGCTGTAGCCACTCTCGTTCTCTGTCCCCTGCTGTAGCCTCCCTCGTCCTCTGTCCCCTGCTGTAGCCTCTCTCGTCCTCTGTCCCCTGCTGTAGCCTATCTCGTCCTCTGTCCCCTGATGTAGTCTGTCTCGTCGTCTGCCCCCTGCTGTAGCCTCTCTCGACATCTATCCCCTGCTGTAGTCTGTCTCGTCCTCTGTCCCCTGCTGTAGCCACTCTCGTCCTCTGTCCCCTGCTGTAGTCTGTCTCGTCCTCTGTCCCCTGCTGTAGCCTCTCTCGACATCTATCCCCTGATGTAGTCTGTCTCGTCCTCTGTCCCCTGCTGTAGTCTGTCTCGTCCTCTGTCCCCTGCTGTAGCCACTCTCGTTATCTGTCCCCTGCTGTAGTCTGTCTCCTCCTCTGTCCCCTGCTGTAGCCTCGTGGGGACACACTGACACAGTGTGACAGTTAATGACACCCACCTCCAAACTACTAACTAAAGTACCGACTGAGGGCATACAACACACTGCGAGGGCATTGAACCTGCCTGCAGAGAGGGCATGAAAGCGGAGAAATATCATATTTATATTGAACCTGCCTGCAGAGAGGGCAGGAAAGGGGAGAAATGTAATATTTATATTCCCTTCATCGACCATGGCTTTTAACAGGGCCGGCCCTAGGCTTAAGCTGTATAGGCCTATGAAACAACCTGCTGACACTATGGTCTTTCGAAGGCTCTTTCTGTCTCCGTGTTAGGGTGCTACAGTGAATATGTAGTGTCAGCTAAATTACAAAATGTAAATCTGAAACTAGAAACCCTGAGGAATCTAGGGGTACCAAACAGTCTATGCAAACGGATTTATGCTCCACATTTGAACCCAATATAAATCTGTAGCTGTAACACAGAATATAAACCTGTAGCTGTAACACAGAATATAAACCTGTAGCTGTAACACAGAATATAAACCTGTAGCTATAACAGAGGCTATAAACCTGTAGCTGTAACACAGAATATAAACCTGTAGCTGTAACACAGAATATAAACCTGTAGCTGTAACAGAGGCTATAAACCTGTAGCGTAACAGAGGCTATAAACCTGTAGCTGTAACACAGAATATAAACCTGTAGCTGTAACAGAGGCTATAAACCTGTAGCTGTAACACAGAATATAAACCTGTAGCTGTAACACAGAATATAAACCTGTAGCTGTAACACAGAATATAAACCTGTAGCTGTAACAGAGGCTATAAACCTGTAGCGTAACAGAGACTATAAACCTGTAGCTGTAACACAGAATATAAACCTGTAGCTGTAACAGAGGCTATAAACCTGTAGCGTGACACAGGCAACACAACCGACATTACTGTCTTTCAGCGGTTGTTACAGCTCAATGCTAAAGCTTGAGAAAAGATAGAGGTGTCACATTTACACCTTGAGGAATCTGTAAATATCAACCCTTCCATGTTACCTTACCAGGAAATGGATGATAATTTGCTCCAAATTTTGATTGAAAAAAATCAGTACAGCCATTTCTTTATTATTTTGTATTGAAATCTCGGCTAGGGCACCACATGCAACTGGCTCTGAATACCAAGGAGGTTGGCACAGAGACCTGCCACTCCAGTCAACGTTATTGGGGACCTGTAATTCTACTTCATTCAACGGTTATGTTGTTATAATTAAAGCTACTCTGTGAAGCAATGCAGGCAGCTCAACAAGGAAATTAATGGAGCAAGTAATTAAACAGCTAAATTAAAACTTAAAATACTGATTCAATAGCAGGCTGAGTACCATTTGCTGGAAGAGGAAATGCTTGTAAGCTAGGACAGGCATAACTTACATTGTGGTTATGATTTTTGCCATAATCCAGCAGCCGTAATGACACTTCATCTGAGCATTGCCCCGTCTCCCCTGTGTCATCCTCACCTCTCAGTGTGAGACAATATGTGCTGTACAATATGTACAGAGTGAAGTATGTGTACAATATGTACAGAGTACAGTATGTGAAGTAGAATACATTTACCTCCGGGTGAACTTATTATAATAATTTTTTTAAGAACTGGGTCTGGACATAGTATTAGACGGTACCGTTTGTTATGAGTCTGTTTGGTGAGGTGTCAGCTATTGAGAAGTCATTTGTACAGTGTCTACCACCGAAAGAGCAAACTAGAAGAAGTTATTGGAAATTATGAAATCACCAGTCATACGATTGATGCTATTCACAACAGTAAATACCTCACTTAGATCTGTTCAGTGTGATATTAGTGTCGGAGCACTTTTGAGCCTTACTGCGCCAATCAGCCTCATGTAAAAGTTGCACTAATGTTCTCCATTCCTAGCGCTGTCAGATGAGTTGACACTGTTCTGATTGAACGTGTGCTCCCATGTGGAGAAGCAACAGCTCTATCGCACACACCAAGACACCTGAGATGTGAAAGCTCTTTTCTCCCTCCCCTCCTCTCTCTCTCTCTCTCTCTCTTTATTTATTCGTCGATTTATTCGTCACATACATACACAAGACATGTAAAAAAAAATTAAATGAATCCCTACCCACCTTCAAAACCGCTCTCAAAGAGCACCTACGGGAGGCTGCAATTCGAAACTGGCCCCCGTAAATGTCCGAACACCCCCCCACCCACCCCCTCCTAATGTACAGTTCCCTCCCCCTCGTATGTATATATTTACTGTTAGGATCTCTGTTTAACAGTACTGTATATTTGCATATCTTGTATGTCACAAATGTCATGTTTAGATTAGATGATTAGATTAGATTAGATTTTTATATCTGAATATCTGTATGTTGTGTATGCCATAAATGTCATTATGAATTGAAAATGGGGGATCCTGATGTAAACAAGACTAAAGTCTTTCTCTGGTCTGCATCCCCTTAACAATTGTGTGTATTGAGTTGTACTCTACTGTACCAATTCTGCAATCTGTTAATTAAATCAACCAATCAATCAATCATGTGGCCATGCCCGCCTTGATTGTGCAAAAAATAAAAATAATAATATAATAAAATAAAATAGATAATAAAATAGACATGATAAAAAGTACTAAGATAAAATACTAATGCTAAGTTTACAAATTAAAGGTAATCATATATACACTACTATACAAAAAAAAATCATGTCACATCACTCCCATTTTGGTATCCCTGCACTGGCTCCCGGTACACTATAGAATTCACTTCAAAGTCCTCACTTTCACTTTCAGAGCACTTCACGGTCAGGCCCCTATCTACATCACGGAACTCATCCATCCCTACACCAACACCCGCTCACTCAGATCTGCCGATCAGCACCTCCTAGTGATCCCCAGGACCAGGCTAAAAACAAGGGGTGATCGAGCCTTCGAGGTGACAGCACCAAGGCTCTGGAACGCTCTCTCCCTGGACCTGCGAACTGCCCCCTCTGAGAACTCTTTTAAAAAACAACTAAAAACACATTTGTTCAGGCAGGCTTTTGATCATACATAGGCGCCTTTTCTTGTCCTCACTGTTCTATAGTGTTGTTTTAATTAGTTACTCATGATTTTATCCAAATTCTTTTATTCTACTTTTTCTATCTGGTTTCACTGTTTTTAACTGCTGTTTGTCTGTTGTCATTTATTTCTGATTTTGTTTTATTGTGTTTTTATATTAAGCTGTAGTGTAAAGCACCCTGTGCATTCGTGCTGTGAAGGGTGCTATATAAATAAAGGTCATTCATTCATTCATATACTATACAACAGTTATACTATAACTATACTATACTAACTATACCCCTCCCCTCCCTCCCTCTCCCTCTGTATCATTTGAAGTGCCTCTCTCTCTCCACACAATGTGCGTGAGCCTTCTTCCTCCTGGCCTTTTAGCTTCCATTTTTCCTTTTAGTTTCCCCCTACCTTGCCCCTCACTCCCTACTCCTCTTCCTCATCTCCACCACCAGCCATCTCCTCGGCATTCCATAGCTTTAATTACATGTGAGTCACCTTGACTACCTTTTAGCAATTAATTTCATTACAGCTCTTGCTCTCTCTCCCTCCCATGCAGCCCTCAGATCTCAGAGAGTGTCAGCACATTACTGCATCTTCTCCTGAGTGTCTTTTAAGTCTCACACAGCACATGCTGCAGCATCTCTTATGTCCTCGTTGCATGTGCCCAGAATCTTAATGATGTTTGGTTCAAATCAAATATAAATGGAACAGCAACTATCCTGGATTTGATGTGGACGTTGTTTCTTATTTTTCTTTCTGCTTATTAGTCATATTAACCTCTTAAGCCCGGAGCCTATTTTCTGAAAATCCGCCTAAAATACATACCTAAGTAAATGGAATATTGCTCCACTTCTACAAGGTCCATTTGCATATTATTGGTATCTAGGGACATCTAGGGACCTCAGTGAATGTATTCCCAATGTCAGAAATATTGTGTCTATTACTAGGCTTGCTTGAATTGTGATGAAACAAAGGAGAATATGAATTATGATTTTTCTTTGCATATTTGACAGTGAATAACACCATGCTAATAATGACCAAACATTAACACTTTCTCCACCAGAAACGTCATACAACGGGTTTCAAGTTCATGCGAATTCTGCCAGATCACGGCGTACGACGTTATTCTGATCATATTTCATATTTTCGCCATGGTATTCATATTTCACTCACGCTGCCTTGTCAGATGCTGTCTGAGCCGGCACAACTCTGCAACGCTTCAATACTGCCACCTTGTGGCTGATCGGCGAGTTGCCAAACCGGATATGCTCGATGGAGCTCGGTCCGTCCCCTAAATCCGTCCGGCCACTCCTTTATCGTCGCGGGACTCAAGACACACACCGTGGATATGGATCGTTGCCATAACTCAATAATCGACATGATTTGGGCATATATTAGTATTATACAAACCGGAAATGGATCGCCTCGATCCCCATCACATAACTGGGATCTGTTTGCTCCAGTATCATCGCCCAACGCTAAGAGGAAGCTGCCGTGAGTTTCAGCGTTTTTGATTATTATTATCCATACAAACTGCTCTGATCTATATATCACCCATACTACATGAAGCATTTAACGACGATCGCGGAATTATAAACGACCCCCCGTTCACCCGCGCATGATCAGTCATAACGTTTAGGACCATGTACAGTTGAAATTTTTAATATAGCGTTGATCGGTATCAAACGGCATTTGATAATCTAATATATGCATTTATGCCTATATCTCACGTTCTAGGAATTACTTCAGAAAACGATAAAAACATATTTATATTATTTATTTAGACGGTATTTTCGTATGAATGTGTGAATGAAAAAGTAAAACGTTCCTACATCCTGAACGATGGATAATCGATGTTGAATGGGCCATAGTAATGTCAATTTAGCAATACAATTTAAAAAGTTATAGCCCTGCAAAGAAGGTGAACATCTCCATAGACTTACAGTGCTGGCAGTGATCAAACATCGATGGATATAAGCGTGGCAGTTAATGTGTTAAGACCTGTCACTGATCTCATTCAGTACCTTCTTGAGATCATGTGTACAAAAAAATCTAAGGAAATGAATAAAGGGAAGATGATTAAACAGAAGGTTCTGTAGATACAGTACTGAATTATCCCATCCGGACCAATGCAATTTGAAATATTATAGAATATAGAATAGCAGGCTTATAAATTACCTTATTATAGCCAATTCACACATTTATATATCTATTAGGGCTGTCAGTTTATCGCTTTAATTAGATTAATTAATTACACAGCAAATTATCGCGTTATGAAAATTAACTAAAAATGTATTACAAACTAAAAAAAGATTTAAAATTTTTAATTTTTTTTTATCTCATTCATTCCATAAGACCGTAGAATACACATTTACAGACTTTTTTTTTATATGGTCCATTTGCATGTTTTTGGTATCTGATTCTAGGGACATCTATGGATCTCAGGGAATGTATTCCCAGTGTCCGAAATACTGTGTCTGTTACTAGGCTTGAGTAAATTGTAATGAACCAAATGAGAATATCAATACATTTTTTTTTATCTTTGACTGTGAATAACACCATGCTCAAATTGACCAGACCTAGGCCTGCCGCGATAATCAATAAATCAATTTATCGCGCGATAATTAAAATGAATGCAATGATTTTGACGGCCGCAATTAATGGACCTATCTCAAACCCTGCCCTCTTTTCTTGATCCTCCAATCACAGCTGTCGCTTACCTCGGACTTCCTCGGTAAGCGACAGCTGTGATTGGAGGATCAAGAAAAGGGGCAGGGTTTGAGATAGGTCTATTGATATTTGCGCGTTTGTTTTAATGAGGCGGAACCAGAACCTCTTCAGTCTCCGTGTGGGGAGGCGGGGCCGCTGGCATTACTACAGAGGTTGGCTGTGATGTTGCAGGCATGATAGCAAAGCTTGCGTCACATCACAGCGTGGAAATATTCACGATGGCCGTTGGCGTACAGCATGAGAGCTCCAGTATAGCTATGTCCGTGAGGGCTTGAGCAAGCCAGAGTAAAACACAGTTTCAATCAATCAATCAATAACAACATTAACCAGACTCTCGTTGTGTCTATTCTGCTAACGTTACCTCTCGTGTCTATTCTGCTAACGTTAACATTACCTCTCATTGTGTCTATTCTACAAGCTTTAACGTTAGCACATTAGCACCTAAGCTAACAACAAGCTTTAACGTTACCTAATTTGTGTCGCATCAATCTGGTCCAGAGACACGTTCAAACTTTGAAAAAAGTTTCAGTCAAGCGACCTGCCCACACAAGCTACTGCATCAAAGTTACTTATGATTAACAAAGGCATTCGTTTTGTGGCATTAACGTTATATAGTTACACGTTCAATAACATCAGCATATTTACCCGAACATAGCAAGCATTACTCATTCATATCTCTCACTTCCTTCCTTTGCTCAGAGAGCCTGTACTGAATTGTACCCATTCTGCAATCTGTTAATAAAGTTTTCAATCAGACAAATGTATAGAAAAGCTTTTATTATAACATTCGTTGCAGTAAAATCATTATGCCTCGTTTGGTCATCCTGCGGAGCGCTGGTAGTCTACTCGTGGCCGGCGGGGAGCTAACATTATTAGCGCCGGTAGGTTTGTTGTTGATCTCGCAAGCAGATCAATGGCGGACTTCCTGGAAGTACCGATTGGTGGTAAGAACAGCAGAGGCGGGTGCAAGCGGTGTGACGTAATTGGCAGAATCGACTGTCAATCAAAATTGTTCTTTTGCCATCTACCTGCATTGCTTTGGTTGAGCGAGACAGTGCTCTCATTAAAACTCATAAACAAGTCTTGAGCAAGACAAGTTAGTCTGTTAGGTTATGAAAGTCAGTGAGTATTGTATGACTCAGACTTCAGCAATAATCATGACTCATGAGCATTATAAAATAAAAACACACATGGCATGGTGGAATTAATACCATAAACATATTTCTTGATGTTTCCTTTTTTTAAGTAAGTAAAGAGGCCTATGTTCATATCGGTGAGCACAATTTGTAACACAAAAAGAGAGACGTGTAGCCTATTTATTTATTTATTTAATATTTTATTTATTCATTTTATTATTATTATTTTATTTGTTGCCATGCCTAAAATAATAGTCAAGCATATGGCTAAAACCTTTTCATAAACAATAATATAATTTTTTGTTATATGGTTATAATAAAAGCTTTTCTATACATTTGTCTGATTGATTGATTGAAAACTTTATTAACAGATTGCAGAATGGGTACAATACAGTACAGCTCAGTGGACTGGAGGATGAAGACCAGAAAAAGACTTTTGGCTTTTTTACATAAGGGTCCTCCATTTTAAATTCATCAAAACATTTAGAGACATACAAATATACAGTAGTTTCATAAAAGAAATATATATATATATAAAAAATAAGAATTATAATATATATATATTTTTTGCCACAAATATCGGTATCGGCCGATTGTGTTAGTTGAACAATCGGTATCGGTATCGGTGGCAAATTTTCATATCGGTGCATCCCTATGGAAAATGACGAATAGAGTAGAGTAAATGACGAGTAGAGTAGAGTCGAGTAGGTACCATGCAGTGGAAAGGGGGCTAAGAGTACATTTTATTGTTTTCGGTTGTTTTATTTATTTAGGATATTTAAAATGTCTTCCAATGTTAAATAAAAGTTGATTGCACTTTGAATAGCATTATTATGCTATTATCATTATATTAGTGAATAAAAAAAGAAAATTTAGAACTTTTGGGAAATAAATTTCTCAAAAAAAGTCTCTAACCGGCCGCAATAATATCGCTTATCGCAATAATTTTCGGGGACAATTAATTGCCCAGCAAAATGTGTTATCGTGACAGGTCCTAAAAAATCTAAGCCAATTAATAGATGGACGATGATTAAACAGAAGGTTTTGTAGATACAGTACTGAATTCTGCCATCCGGACACATGCAATTTGAAATATGATTATAGAATATAGAATATCAGGCATAAAATGGTTATGCGATTAAAATGCGATGAATTAGATTAATTAATTACGAATCGTGTAATTAATTCGATTCATTTTTTTAATCGCCTGACAGCACTAATATATATACATATATTATCTTTCAAATGGCCGAGTTCAATTTGGATTTAGTATCACCAGGCGTGCATAAGAACAGATAATGAAGTCTACTGTAATCTACTGTACTTTTTTATTTTCACCAAGGTGCAACCGTTTTGAAACTAATTTCAGATCTAATTGTTGCTGCATGCTAACAATAGGGAAGATAAACTAACTGTGTTTCAATATTTGTCAATAACGTTACGTTTTGTGGTATTTGGTAGTGTTGAGCAACCAAACTGAGAACAATATATCTCAATAAGTAAATTGTGCAAATTCATGACACCAAGAGGAAGAAATCTGCCTGCCAGTTGATTTTGGTGACCCCATGACCTTTCCTCTAGAACCACCACATGGATTCATATAGGGTCATTCACAAATTAATGGAAGCGGCTACGGATCACTAGCCAAACTTAAAACTCTAGGAAAGGTGTTTCTGTCCAGCAGCTAGTGGTCCGTATCCACTTTCATTCATCTTGTGCTAAGCTAGGTTAGCTTGCAGCCGGATAGCATTCTACTGAATGCACAGAGAGGAAATTGGTATCTATCTTCTTGTCTGACTCTGGAGTAGATGATAAGTGCATTTCCCATAATTTTGGCTTTTTCCTTTAAGTAGAATTCATAACGGGGGACTATTCTGTCATAATATATTTCTTCTTTTTAAGAAGTTGTGTACATACACTCACACACGGAAACGTATATTTTTTTGTCATCTAGTCTGACTCCAAGCTCAAAAATCCCATACATTTTCAGAGACAGCATGCACGAGAGGCCTGTATGGATCTCCCCCCCCCCCCCCCCCCCCCCCTCTTGGAGTCCTGGCAGACAACGTGGTCCTAGACAACAGTCCACGCATATTCAAGTCAACACGATCATTTTCATTCCTGTTAGCATTTAGTGACAACAGGACAAGCATGTTGATGCGTCTCCCTCCTGTCTTGCTTGCATCGTGTGTAGGAGGCTGCTTTTAACACAGTTACACAATAACAGAGAAGGACAGAGCGCCGGCTGTGATTTGCTCGTCTCTCTCTCATCCAGTGAAGGTGATGACATATTTGAAGGCTAACAGCCTCTTAAACATTGCAGAGATCAACACCTACACATCAATAAAACTGGTCACTCCAGTCAATTTGTTTGGACAACAGATTTAATTGTATATTGCTCAGTGTTTCAGCATGCAGGCGTTCGATTGCCATATGCAATATATATTTAATACAAAAATTATTTCACAAGAGGTTCCAAGTGTTTTCACGCGCATTTCAATAGTCCAAGTTGGGCTAAACAAGGTACTTGTACTGCTTGACTGTTGCCTTGTCTCCTCTAGCCGGGGTTTAGCCATGCTGTGCTGTGGTCTCCATTGTCTTTAGAACCTGGCCGGACCCTGGCTGAGACAACCACCTTTCACAACCTGGAACTGTTGGTGGTGTACATTTTGAAAGGTTGCCTGGGAACCGGAAAGTTTACAAGAAACACAATGGAGAAACAAACCCAACATTCCCATCTCCATCCTAAATGTATTGTGACATCATTGTGTGTGCCATTTACAATAGTAGGGATAACCTTGTATTGTATCTGAGAAATCTGACTAGGATGGCTGGGATGTGCAGATATTATCCAGGCTACTGAGACATGTAGAACCCTCCGTTTGCTGTTCCAACCACATAACATGCACCCAGAAAAACTGCAATTTTTCTTTTACTTGAACTTGAGGACTGTATACTTTCTTTGCAAAGCTTATCTTTATACTTTATGCTTATAGCACATGCATAAGCCTGGTCTCTTTTGAAAGATGCCATTCTGAAGTTTCTTAAACAATAAAGAAGAATCACTTGTAGTGCTAATTTAGTGAAATAGAGTAACATAGGGCTACACTTGAGTTGAACTTGTGTACTCATGTTTTTCTGTAGTAGTTGCAATATTCCTAACAAATATATAATAATTATTTTGTATAAGCTGGAAAACACCACAAATCCATAGCCTGAAGTCTTATAGTATAGGTCCAAATTTGATAAAAGATCTGTTCAGAGATTAGTCTTCCAGAGAGATCCAGGTAAACCGTGTGCCAAGAAAAAAGCTCTCCATTTCTCCATTTCCTCATCCAAGTCAATTCATTCGGAATCACTTCTGGTTTTCGCTCGTCAATTTTCACCTGGATCCCTGATTTGCTTTAATTCTGTCATTTAATTGTTCGGCGGAAAATCGTCTGTTCCGCCGGGCCGTTGCATGTTAAGAGGTTAAAGGTCCGTTTTCCATGTGTAACAAGGATGAAACCTGTATCCTGTACAACAAGATTGGCTGGTCCTGTCTGGCAGAGAGACATACTGCCATTGTTGGAGAATGTGTACCTCATATCACTTCATTATTGGACTGGACATCTGGGCCTTATCTAACTTGCTCCAACGGTTGTTTGGTTCAAGTTTCAGAGTTTGCACTGAACTTGGGTGCTTTTAGCTACCATGGCCCTGTCTCATGGAACATCTTAATATCCAATGCACAGTTCATATCTTTACAGGGCTCTACAGTGTGACCATTTCCATTGCATTTGCCCCTAAAAATTGATTTGTGCCAACTGGAAAAATCATTTAGGAGCACAGTGTGCAAGCAATAGCTTTGCGTAGTGGGCATGTCAACATGCAATTGTCATTTCATAATGACATCTAGCTATTCAGCCCTGCATGTGACAACTTCTCGCGCGAGTCATGCTGTTTCTGTGTAATGAAAACTCTGCAAGCAATGGGTAACATGCTTTGCATCCTCGTCATGCCTGTACATCACGATAAAAACATGAACTAATGTAGCTGCTAACACTAACAAAGCTAACCTGCTAATGCTAACTAAGCTATCCCTGGGAACGCTCAGAGGCATCTAATAGTGAGGGAAGGGGGGCTGAGTCTCTCTCTCTCTCTCTCTCTCTCTCTCTCTATCCTGATTCTTGAACCTATTTCATTCAAAAGGAAGATATTGATGGACATTAGCTCAGCAGCTGTAACAGAATAATTTTATTATTTTTGATTATTTACGTTTGAAGAATTGTATAAAGAAGTTTCCATGTTCTGTCATCTAATAATATATTACATTACCTTTCCTATCGGTATCGAAGTCAAAATGTTGGTATTGTGACAACACTACAACATACAAAACAGACCAGGCTGCAGAAACAAATTAGTGGGGGGGCATAAAATGTTCTCGGGGGGGCACAATGGTTTTTCAATACAGGTTCCCTTTTATACGTTTCAGCTGGGACAGCGGCGCTGTGGCTTGCTTGGCGCTGCCCACGGTGCTGAACTAAACAGCAGAGAGACAATTGAAAAATCGAATTTCTCTCTATCTTAAGAACATTCACTTATACAAAAACAGACTGAACGGATATATATATAACAGACCTGCTGCGGCAGCGGACTGAGAGCAGGGGACACAAACAGGCTGGATAAGATGGTCAGGAAGGCCAGTAGCATGGTTGGGGTGGAGCTGGACTCTAGCGAGGGTGGCGGAGAGGAGGAACCTTGCTAAGCTCCAGGCCATCAGGGAAAACCCCTCCCACCCACTATACACAGACTTGGCTGACAGGAGGAGCATGTTATAGGCTCACACTACCTAAATGCAGCACTGAACGGCACAGGAAGTCCTTCATTCCGACAGCCATCAGACTATACAATGCATCACTGTGCCTCACTGCATCACTGAGCACAGAGTGACAGTTACCATCTTCCTGGGCCCTCATTTATCAAGATTCCTCAGAACATTTTCTATTTCCACACGTAAGCACAGAATTTAGAATGTGTGCACGCACAAAAAAAACGGGATTTATCACACGTGCGTACACAGTTCCTACGCACACCTGTCATGATAAATATCACCTTGCTTCTACGCTAAGGCTCGTGCACACTTTCACGTATTTGCATACCAAAACCGCCCCGATTAACCATATACGGTAATGGAACACCCCCATGAAATGTGGAAAAATGGACTAAACCGAGGGAAGCGTGTTATGAGACAGGCTGACAGACGTGTACACGTACGGTGATGTCGGATATGATATCTATTAACCATTGCTGCCTGGGAAGCGCAAACACTAATAAAGACCGTGCTGGAATATGACTGCCTTTTTCCGTTTTGTTTGATTAATACCCAGGGATTAAAGTTCTCCTCAATTTTATTCCAAATCGTGACGGATTTTCCGTCAATTTTCTACCTGCTGCATATGATTTCTAGAGGCATATAATCTATTTTGATGTCAGTATTGGGTAGCCTATATAAACAATAATACGAGAGCATATACAAGAACAATGAATCTCACTGCCATGTATGATGTAGCCTGCCTATGTGATCAATACAAACTGAATTCCATCATGTTTGTGTGCGGGAGCTCACAAGGCTGTTGTCACAATGGGTGGTACAGTAATAACAGTCTACACAATATCACGATGGACCATGCCATGTAGCCTATGTTCTATTATGACATGATCTGTGACGACAAATGTTCTAGAATGTTTGATTATGACACCATACTCTGACAGCATGCCTATGATCAATAAAAACGCGAACTTGAATCCCATCATCATATTTACATAGTCTGTCCACTATCTTTATTACTTTGTTATTCCCCCCCCCCCCCCCCATCTATGTAAAGCGACCTTGCATGGGTCTCTTGAAAGGCGCTATGTAAAATGAAGCTATTATTATTGTTGTTGTTATTATTATTATCATGTCTGTGTGCTGAGCTCAGTGAAGTTTCAACGGAGCGAGGTAATCTATTCTAATCAACAAATTGAAGTAGAAAGCATTCCGTTGTGGCCAATCTTATTTGGAAACATGACACAAAATAATAGTATGTCGCTTTTTATTTGAAACAATATTTAATGGTATGATTATAGATATTTTTAGAGAATAAATAAATCCAATGAAGTTGCCAAGTTCACAGACAACTCTGCGCTCTAATGCCTATTATGTGCGCTCGTCATGAGCCCGTTCTGGTCAGAGTCATAATGCTTCAGTGGATAACTATGATCTGCATTTAAGTGAATATGAATGAGACTCCGGCCACCGGCACATTATCAGCCAAAATGCGCATCGCAGATTTTCTGTACATTGACCAAGTGGAATCCCGTTCACATTACTGATTACTGATGGAGCAAACTCTGAGAGATTGTTCACAGAGGCGCTGCCGAACCAAGATATAATATGATGTGTATAATATAATGTGTGTAGAGGCATATGATACAATCTATTTTGTTGTTGGTATTAGGCAGCCTATATGAAGTACATATAATAGCAGCCAGCCCATAGCCTACATTATGCAACAGTAACTTGCGCATATAATAACACACAGCCCTGCGAAGCCTGCATACAGTAAACTAACTTGATCATTAATCTAGCTGTTGTATCTTTACGCTTATGAAAACATTAAATAATATGTATAGGCTATAGGCCGTCGCTTTAGCCTATATTCTCAAATTGCATTTAATGGCTGAATGAATGAATGAATGAAAACTTTATTTAACAGATTGCAGAATGGGTACAATACAGTACGGCTCAATACACACAATTGTTAAGGGGATGCAGACCAGAGAAATACTTTTGTCTTGTTTACATCAGGGTCCCCCAACTCGAGTCCTCGATATCCTCGCGGACGGACCAGTATACCTTTATATCATATCATATTCATATCATAGTTTACTCTATCAGCCTACCAGCATGTAATACGTTCTTTGTTAGAACTCAACTCGTTATTATTTTGCGCATAGATTGCAGAAATACGGGGACGTTTTGATTTAGGCTTTGACACAGAATACAAGTCATGATATCACCCACACGATATATGCTCTGTGTCCAGAGCATGTATGCTTTTCATTCATTTAAGACACATTTATTGCAAGGGTTTTGTATACACATACACTCAACAAATAACCTCTGTCTGTTCTCGTTGCAATGCGTTTATATCGTGGGTGTTCATATGACTTGTATTCTGCTTACAGCTTCGGGGTTCCACTTATTACGTTTAACAATGGCAAAGCCTTATAAATATAATCAAAGCGTTCCCGTATTTCTGCAATATATGCACAAAATAATAACGAGTTGAGTTACGCGGAGCGCAGTCAGTGCTTATTTCCGCGTTGTAAAAATATTCTACCACCGGGCGCCAACTACGCATGGTCCGACCTGTGCTTAAATATACGCACAAAGTGTTGGGGAAAATGTGTATATGAACTGAACTAGTTTAATATGGGTCAACTAAGCAGTACTGAAAGACGGTCTGGCTGATGTTCTTAAAACAACTTTGCAGATAGACATTTCGGTACATCACGTCGTGTGCTTTAATCTGGTACATCATATCTTAATCTTTTCTCTCTTTCACACACATACATATACACACATCTCACTAATCTTTTCTCTCTTTAATCTTTTCTCTCTTTCACACACATACATATACACACATCTCACTAATCTTTTCTCTCTTTAATCTTTTCTCTCTTTCACACACATACATATACACACATCTCACTAATCTTTTCTCTCTTTAATCTTTTCTCTCTTTCACACACATACATATACACACATCTCACTAATCTTTTCTCTCTTTAATCTTTTCTCTCTTTCACACACATACATATACACACATCTCACTAATCTTTTCTCTCTTTAATCTTTTCTCTCTTTCACACACATACATATACACACATCTCACTAATCTTTTCTCTCTTTAATCTTTTCTCTCTTTCACACACATACATATACACACATCTCACTAATCTTTTCTCTCTTTAATCTTTTCTCTCTTTCACACACATACATATACACACATCTCACTAATCTTTTCTCTCTTTAATCTTTTCTCTCTTTCACACACATACATATACACACATCTCACTCAATCGCATCTCTCTTCGATGTTAAATCTATGTGTCATTTTAATGTACGTCATGTCATATCTGATATAATGTGTCACGTCATCTTATCTGTCATGGGGGGGGCAGGGCTGAGAAGGTATTTATGGGACAAGCAGAGGGATTGAGGAGTTAGAGTGTTTTTCTTCAACTGTGGTGACCGTCTGCTGATCCATAGCTTCTGCTGTTAAAACTTTCTTTCATTAAACAAATTAGGTGTACTCATGGATAGTCTGGCGATCGACTCACGGTGTCAGTAGTGACACGGAAGAGCATATAAAGCCACCTTAACTAGACACACCAGGTGCCAATGAATGCAATCAGGGCAGAGAGACAGGTCAAATATCACCAGGTAACGCTAGGGATTTGCTCCCTGAGGAGAGCAAAACCCCAAACGTTACACTTTTCTTGTGTTTTAATTACAGTCTTCACATGATTTTCTTGTGTTGTAATTGCATTCTTCATAGGAGTTTCTCATGTTTTGATACCTGTTGAAAGCAAATACTTTATCTGAAGCTTTCTGACGGAAACCGTTTGTAGCCTGCATGTGTTGGAATAAAGCGCAGCAGTGCTTCAAAACAAATATCGCAAGCTAGCTTATCCTTGTTATTCCCTGTGATGATGACTCTTTGAAGATCAAAAGGTGTTTGTGGCCTATACTGTTACATTGTGTTCATGTTGACGGGGGCACTGGGGTCAGAGGGGTTAAGATAAGGTCACAAAGCTACCAGTATGTTCTTCAGGGCCTGTATGCTAAAATCGTCTAGAGCAAGAGGGCTGATATCAGGTCACTGCTCATATCACATGAGTAACTATATTTGTACTATATGGTACAATGCACGCCACATCACATGTCACAAATATGCACAACGTCTCATGCTATGGAATTCAGGTTAACACGATCATGGTACGTTGGTCTAATGCATGATTTCCATTCCCTCCACAGCTGCAGCTGTACTGTCGATCTGTATATGAGTAGTCTACCTTAAAGAGTGTTACGTTGTCATTGACATTATTTAAGCTCGATGTCGAGTCAATGCAACACAACAAAGGAGACGGCAGTCAAAGTAGTTTTATAAGAAATATTTAATGAAATAATTACTGTGAATGAAATGAAGAATAAACTAAAGTAACGACTGACAAGAACACATACTACACACAGACAGGATCAGCACCAGACAAAGGGGAAGACAGAATACTTATATACATGAGGGGATGACGAGACAAGACACACCTGGGTTAATTGTAAGTGGGTACAGCTGGGGAAAGAACGATGGGGACTACAACACCAAGACAGAGAACTGCAACTAGACATGACGAATCACATTAGGAGCGCCTGATCAGGGCACAAACATAGACCCACACATAATATACAGAAAGGAGCAGGCATTCACCCCCACAGGTACTTCTCCCCCTAACCCATGCACCCCCCCCCCCCCCCCCCATCCCTAACAGACTGGAAACTACATAGATACATGATGGCATATGTTTGAAGTCTTCGGATTAACAAGCCTAAAGAAGATGTTCAGAATCCTTGCAGTTTGTGATGTCATGTAGGAAGCTTAATTAGCTTTCATTAAAAGGGGCGACAGTGGCTCAGGATGTAGAGCAGTCTGGTAATCAGAAGGTTCCCGGTTTGAGTCTTGCTCCTACCGGCAGCGTGTTGAAGTGTCCTTGAGAAAGACACCAACTGCTCCCAATGATCAGGTTGGCACCGTCGGTGTGTGAGTGAATAGGTGAATGTGAGGAATAAGTTGTAAAGCGCTTTGGAAAGAAGCTCTCAGCAGTCCATGTACATGATGGCATAGGTTTGAAGTCTTCGGATTAACAAACCTAAAGGAGATGTTCAGAATCAGTTTTGCAGTTTGTGATGTCATATAGGAGGATGAATTAGCATTAATGAATCAATTAGTTGTGCCTTTTGGAGCCAGGATCACTCCTAATCCTAACATCTACCTAATCTACTGCCCAGTTTGTAAAATATGTTTACTCTTGGGTGTGGGGTAGCCAGGCAGGGAAAGAAAGAAAGAAAGAAAGAAGTAACTTTGCAAAAATTTCCTTTTACTGTACATGAATATGGTGCAGTACTGTATATAGTAGCTCCCAGCCCTAGCTGGAGTGCAGTGGCCTCTGTATGAATGATCCTGCCCTCTGTTGTGACTCACTCTGCTCTAGTGCACCTCTACAGTATTTAGTACACTGTGGCCCTTGTCGGACGGGGGGCCATTTTTACTGGCACCCATTGTGGAGCCTGGCCAATGATTCTGTCACTGTCAACACCACGTCTCACTTAACTCTCCCTCCTGTCGTGATTGTTAGAGCACGCTCTGTTTCATGTTTTTTCCTCAATTCATCTTCTGTCAAATTGGGTAAAGCAGCGATAATGGAGACATAAATTAGTTCTGAGGGCTCATGGCCTTAGTTTCCTTTGAAGGCTCAGGCCTTTCAGGGTGGATGAATAGGCGGTTTAGAGGTAGACGTCAATAAGGTTGCTGAGCTGCCATTTTTAGAACGTCAACATTGGGAATTGGACATTAAAGCGACATTTCACTTTAGTAGAACTTGTCAAAAACCAGCATTCTTACCTCTATCTAAAAGTCCTCTACAAGTACACTAGTGATCACTGCTGTCCCTGTTGACAACACCAATATTCCTCCCAGGTGTCAGGCTCCTCATTCACTTCCATAAATGTTCGGGTCCTAGTTTAAATGTCATACTTCTGAAGTATAAACATTTAATAAATGACACCTGTGAGGACTGGTGCTGTTGACAGAGGACGACAGGGACAGCAGTGGTCACTAGTTTACTTGTAGAGGACTTTAGATACAGGTAAGACTGCTTATTTTTGACAAGTTCCACTAAAGTGAAATGTCGCTTTAATGTCCAATTCCCAATGTTGACGTTGAACAGGAAAACATTAAAATCATGATGATCCTTCTTCTGTGTACCTGTCAGGAGTCTGTCTGCAGGGTTTTGAACTAATTGCATGTTGGGCTAGGCATGACTGACTGATCCCAGTGTACAGGGAGTTGCACTAGGCAAGAGGAGAAGATGTGTTGTTTAGTGTTCGTAGGTCTCCACCATCTCCACCTCCTCCCTTCTGATTGTGATGAGAGTTGGGGGCATTTGCTCCAGCCTGAATCATGTCAACCACAGATCATCATTAACGCTTTGCTGTGTTTGGCCTTTTATTATCTGCTTTAATTTCTGTATTGATTATTTTTTTATTTACTGCTGTGGAAACATTTAAAACGTTCTCGTCTTCAGGCACCAACCTCAATTATCAGAAAACCAACAAATGGTTGATGATGTAGAGCTTATGTTCTATAGGTATGTGTGGGTTTTTACTTGTCAGTGGTGGGAATACATAATTCCTAAGCTAAATGGTAAGAATAGGCCAAATGCTATCATAAAGTTACCATCCACCAATGCAGCCCTCTATTCAAGTAATCCATTAATGATATAAAAACAAAACTTTAGGATCCTCTTTTGCTCAGGGTTAAAGAGACCTTTATTTAGAAAAGAGACAGACAATACATACACCACAGAGGTAAGGTAAATGATAAAAACACACATCAAAACAAACAAAATGACATGGTAATACAGGAAGCAGAACAGTCACATTATAATTAAAAGGCTGGGTGACAGTTGCAGGTGTGTGTAAACAACCTTACAAGTAGTGATCAATTTGTACATTTTCAGTAGTAGGATTGATCAAAGGAAGTGGAATGTTTTGCTTACCAATAATGTTGTTGATTAGTCATAATTTCTCAGCATAATCCATGCTGTTCCTAATACTAACTCCGGATAGTTAGTCACAAACCAATACAACAGCGTACAATACAATGGGGTCAAGCTCCTGTTTGTACAAGCTGACTGAAGCTCGCTGAAATACCCTTTGTGTGCACTGTGGAGTACATTTCTGAGCATTAGCCAACTTGTACAGACGGGAGCGTGACCCCATTGACTTCATATTGGTCTGTGGCTAGTCTTGCATAGAGAACTGTGCCAGCACAGGAGAAAGGTCTGGCAGAACCCATTATCATTCTGTACTAGCTGAAAGAAGATTTTCAGAATTAGGCAATGGAGAGGCAGGGGAAAGGGGAATGAAATACACAAGGAGACAATGGGAACATGAGAAACACCTGGGCTGATTTAAAATGAAAATACTAACAAATAATTTATTCAAAGACAGAATTAGTTTAAAAAACCCTTCAAAACACAATTATGTTTGTTCATGGAGCTGAAACATTTAAAATATGTTATTCCTCTACTAGGAGTGTGCATGTGCCATTTTATCTCTGCATCTATACAGTAGCAAAGTGAGACAGTTGATATGAACCTTTTTTTAACAAGATTATACATAGCTACATTAGTATTTGCCACATAAAGGTTCTGTGCCACATTAACTGACAATGTTATACTCAGTTCTCATACTTTATATACTGTAGTGTCCAGGTCTGAAATGACAGGAGAGTTAATATCAGAAAACATAGAACATATTAAAGCCTGAAGGAAGATGCTGGGCTAGCTGTGAACGGAGAATCCAAAAAAGGTAGCCATACTTGATGAATTTAAGATAACAGGGGCCAATTTTAATAACAGCAAAACTATAGCAAAACATCCGTTTACAAACTATTGCACAACTATGTATGAAGTCTCATTTATCCAGTTGTATGCTCACTACCAAACAAATGCATTTTTGCTAAAACCTTGCTAATGAGAACATTTCCGGATAGATGCTGCCGATTCTCTGTCTAGCTGCCACTCTGTGTGTGTGTGTGTGTGTGTGTGTGTGTGTGTGTGTGTCTTTCTTTGGCCATGCAGTTTGTTTGGGTAACGTTACTTGCATGTGACAATGATTGTGACACAGATTGTGGGCTAACATTGTTTCAGGATGTCCAAGAATAGTATGTGATTATCAGAGATTTATTTTATTTATACAGATCATATCAACATCAGTAATATATCGGTTATCGGACATAACATAAATGTTATTATCGGTTATCAGCCATAACAGAACTGTTAACTCATTCAGCGCCGAGCTTAATCCACGAGATGTCGCTAGTACGTCACTGCTGTCAATGGGGGGACTGCGAGATTTGCGAGTGCTTAAAATATATCTTAAATTATAGCTATGGGTCTAATACACCCATCGATTATCAGTGAGTTGCTTCCAGTCAACATGTACAAAACGGATAGTATTTTCATCATTACATTTCCGTTTTATACCGTTTTGAATATGAGTATAGTTTGGGTGCTTCTGAGTAATTCCAGAGAAAGATGCGATAATAGCGTTTTAGTGGAATACACTAAACATGTTGTCATTTTTTGCCTGATTATCGAATCTTCCTGAAATCAACGCTAGATCATCATTATTATCCTTCCTCATGCAATAATGAAAAGAGTCCTGGACAGCGGGGCTCCACCGCCGCCTCCTCCCACCCAACGGCACACAGCCACACACAGGGGCGTAGCTGGGGGGGGGGGGGGGGGGGGGGTAGTTTAGGATGATTCCAAGGGCCCAGCACTGGGGGGGGGGGGGGGGGGCATTTTTTCTTTTTTTCTTTTTACTAGACATCACTCAGGTGTATTATTGATGCTCTCATTGATACTATGTTTGTTTCTGAAGTGTGTGTGTGTGTGTGTGTGTGTGTGTGTGTGTGTGAGATATATAGAGAGAGAGGGGGGGGCTTTGGTAGACTATTGCATTGGTCCATTCATTGAAGATGAATGCAATGCGACATCCTTTACTAGGCTCACCCACCAACAGTGCAGGTGCTGAACTGCTGATCCGAATGTATAGGTAAAAACCATATTATGCGTTTTCATCAATAAAAAAATGGCCAAAAAAAAATCCGCATTCACTGGGGGCCTACAAAAACATTCTTTCATGGGGCCCAGAATCTGGAGCTACACCCCTGGCCACACACACACAGAGACAGCGTCGATCTGGATAGAAATAAATATCAGATCAACGATCAAATTTATATATATAGTGTTCTTACCTTGTATCTGATGTAATGCAAAAGAAATAATACGATTATCTGATCGCCATTTGAAGTACTGGGCGCGGAGGTCCGTGCCACGTTCAACAGCATTGCATAGTGGGGGGGGGGGGGGGGGGGGCAGCCTTGCAGATGTATTGTTGAAACAGGTTACCTCGCCTGAGTATTTAAACCCCGCCCGCACGGCTTGGATCGTCCCAGAAAAGAAACTACACCATTCCCAGTGGAGTGCAATACCAGCTGGAAGGCGTAGGCGGCGGTATTTGCCCTTTTGCGAGCTCAGACCCATTCCCAACGATAACATCAGGCTGGATGGAAGAAAATGTATGGATATCGCTAATAAAATAAATAACTATTAAAACCCGACTATACTCGTGATTGGCGCTCAAGCGATGGCGAGTTAACCCGACTATCATCTTGACTGGCGTCCAATGAGTTAATATTGGTTATCGGCCATAACAGAAATGTTAATATCAGTTATCGGTATGTGCCAAATGTTCCATATCGTCATTGTCCCCACTTTGTACAACATGTAACCTAAACATTGAGTAGCAAACATTCATGTGTTAGCTATGCTAATCACGATTAGCACATTTCTAAAATGTATATACTTTTTTATGTTCTCAAAGAAGATATGGCTAAGCTCCTCCAAGTTTCTGACCATTGTCATTTGTATTCATTACCATGTATTGCATGGATTCTTGTCATGGCTTGATAGCCAGCTCTCAGAGCTAGATGGCTTGCTGCCAATTTTCTCAAAAGGCGGTGTGCCACGGCAGTGTGGGTGTGGTGCAGGTCTGCACCAGGATGATCTAAGTGATTGCGAGCGGGCAATTTATTTTTATGAAATGTTATGATTTAGCTCAGAAAGGCTAAATAACAACAACATATGTCTACCATTTCAAAATCAAAGAAAACATTTATTAATCAGAGCTAGTGTCTGGGAAGCGTGAATGCTTTACCCAACGCAGTTGTGTTTCCGCATCTCTGATTGGCCAGGTAATTTCTGGTCATGTGACATGTACGCCCAATCGTGGGACCGCAAGTGTCTACACTGGTTAAGCTTAGGCGCTCTTTCGAAGTTGGTTAAGGTTAGAGTTTGTCTTAGAGCATGGCGATAGAATGCATGCCCTTCTTTCGACGGTTAAGCTTAGGCACTCTTTCGAAGTTGGTTAAGGTTAGCGTTTGTCTTAGAGCATGGCGATAGAACGCCAGGTAGTTTGCAGGCTGTTAGACCCGGAAATAGGCGCAGAACTTGCTGTCCCACAATTGGCGCACATGTCACATGACCTGGCCAATCAGAGCGCAAAACTCGCACCCGTAAACACAACTGCGTTGGGTAAAGCATACACACGTCTGGGAAGCTACTCTAAAAGCATAGTTTTACAAGCTGCCAATTACTTCCCACTGGAAGGAGTTGAACTACAGCAAAGCTATCTTCAAGAGATATATAGTTTGGTTAACTAAAGCTACAAACCACTTTGTGAAATTAAATGTGAAAATGGTTAAATCCACATATGAATTGTAACAACAAATTATAACATATATAAATATGATACAGTCACATGACTTGAATTGATTGTAAAGTGCACGCTTATCACTTTAATGGCCATCAGTCAAACATGAAATAACACCCAATAACCAAATCGGTGTTCTTCACAGGAAAATGGTCCATGGAACGTTACTTTTCTGTTGCAGGTAAAACAGTCAAAAATAATTTGACATCGCTTTTTAGAACATTTACCAACATGATCATAGCAGTGGTCTGAACTGAACAATGGGCTTGTCAGCTTAGTTGTCAGAGCAGAATCTCTTACTTATATGACTCATATTAGTCTCTCTCAAAGTTCTCGTTCCTTTCTTTCTTAGACATACAGTATAATCACTGCATAAGAGGAGAAGAGGGGCGTGATGTCTCACCAAGTCTACTTTTTACATTGATATTTTTGCTGCTCTTGACTGTCTGTTGTAGCATACATGTAGAGTATTTAATTTTTTGCAACAGCACCAGGCCAACACATAATTTGTATGCAGGATTTGGCGCATTAACACTATACGTACAACTGATTGAATGAGGGGACCTGTGATTGGATGACATGTGATCTCACTCAACTGTAGTGTGATCAGCACATGCAAGACATGTTGTATCAGATCTAGGATCTGTAAGAGTGCCCTCTGGTGATTACAGAGTAGAGTAGCAGTCAATATATGTGACAAAGATATACGGGACGTCCTGGCTAGGGATGCCCCCCGAAACCCGGTTCTAAACGGGAACCGGTACTAAATTAGAAAAAAGTATTGATAAGCTCCGACGTTATCGGTTCTGCTATCGGTAGTCTAGAAGCGGATTAGCTACGGAGCTAACAGAGTGTACCATCCATCTGCGACGCAACGGTGGCAGCAACACTGGAAACTCCATGGACTTAATTAACACTTTAATCACCGAAAACGCTGGAACTCGTCTTTCCCCGCCATGCTCATTCTGCCGAAGACGCCGTAACTCGTCTTTGATATCAATATTTCAAAAATCTGTGATCGAAATCATATTTCTCTTCCGGGGACCTGAGATATACTGCTGATCTCCTCTCAACTCTGTAACGGTTCAAGAGCGCCATCTGGTGGCCGATCGGCAGATCGCCCAAACAGCAAACCGGAAACTGGTGCTCATCCAAATTCGGTCCGACCACTCGCTATAGCTCCCGGGACTCCATCTTGACACACTGGATAATCGATCGCTCACCCTAACTCAATAAACAACATGATTTGGACGTATATACTATTATACAACCTGGAAATGGATCCGGTATTTCTCCATCCCATAATAGAAAAAATTCTGTTCCACGCTCATCCCCCAACGGCGCGAGGAAGCCACGGTGAGTTTCAGCGTTATTTTCTAACGTGTTCCATATAAACTGCTCTGATGATCATATGACCCACACTAGGTGAATGATATAACGTTGCCCACGGAATTATAAACGACCCCCCGCCCATCCGGTCAACATCAGATGATACATAGTAACTTCTAGAAGTACCTCCAGTTGAAATTTTTTATCTGGCACCGATCGCTACCAAACTGTATTTGATCATCAATATAATGCATTTGGGGCTATAAATCAAGTTCTGAAGAAAGCTGCAGAAAACGATAAAAACATACTTATACTTTAGACCATATTTTAGTATGAATATGTGAATGAAAAAGTATAACGTTGCTACACCCTGAACAATAGATATAGGACATTGAATGGGCCATAATAATGTCAATTTAGCAATACAATTTAAAAAGTTATAGCCCTGCAAAGAAGGGGAACTTCTCCATAGACAAATAGAGATGGCGAGGGATGGTAAATTATGAATTTAACCATGGCGATCAAAGTGTTAAACACTTCATGGAAACGGAGTAATGTTAACGTTATGTCGTGTTCATACTACACAACAAGTATGAACTCGACATAACGTTAACGTTACTCTGTTTCCATGAAGTGTTTAATTAGCAGCAATCTGTTGTTGAAAATGTAACATTAAGTTAGGTATCCGATGCCTTCGCTCCATGCATTGCATTGCCGGAAATGCGAGGACAGGAAGCCGTCATGAAATCGTTGTAGTCATATAAATAAAGGTTAAATATTAACTAAAAGATTTTAACAAAATAAAAAGCAGCAGCACTATTGCATAACTGAGTCATGTTTGCTATGTATTTATTTCTTTAGGGGAGTAGGACATTTGTTTCACAGTTTTAGCATGATGTTTTATAGATGGCTAGGTTTTTAACACTTTGAGCGCCAGCCGTGTTTTCCTTTTTACCCCCTTGAATGCCACCATCCACGGCCAATGTTAATGTTAATATCGCCTAATCTATGTTTTAAATTATGGCTATGTGTCTAATCTGCCCGTCGCTTATCAAAGAATCATTTTCCAGTCAACATTGTCAAGGCAGATTGTATTTTTATCGCTTCATTTCCGTTTGATAGCATTTTGAAAATCACCCGTTTTCGGGGGAAAAACAACCCATGCCTATGATAATCGCCTTTTACTGGAATATTCCAGAACGTTGTCATTTGTCGGCCTATTTATGAATCGTTTTCAAATAAACACTAGATGATCGATAGTATATGTGTGCGCATGCACGCTCGTGCCGTGCGCTGATAATCGCTGCTCTTATTTCCTCATGGCTTTTACAGTCAAAACAGCCATATCACATAAACGCTTATATATCCGTGAAAACTAGTCTGATTATCCTAACACTGATAACATAGATTCCTTACCTGAGATTAGATGGTATCCAAATGGTTTATTCCAATTTCCGATCGCCATTCGAAAAAATCGATAAATGTATTGATCCATCGTGTGTACAGTATAACCCATATTCGCAGTGGCTCAGAGGCTCCAGAATGAACTCTGGTAGACCCCGGCTGCATCAGTGAGAAGTAAAATGTGGAGTCAGAAATCCGTTCTCCCATTCACTTTCATTGAGTCTATTCCAAAAGGGTGATTTACCATCTGGGAGACGATAGGGGGCACTTTTTTCACATCTGAGCGCCGGCGGTCCCTGGATCTCCAACGGTAGGCTCGTGTGATGCAATATGAATCCAGATCGCTAATAAAAAAATAAAAACCAGAGAATACTCGTGACGTGGCATTCAACGGTCGGGGCGTAAACCCGAGAAAAGCTGTGAGTGGCATACAAAGTGTTAAGAGGGGGGGGGGGCACTATGAATTGAAAATGGGGGACCTTGATGTAAACAAGACAAACGTCTTTCTCTGGTCTGCATCCCCTTAACACATTCCTGGCCAACCACGTATATATATGTTATTGGGATCCGACCTCTGGAGGCCAACCACGTATATATACGTTATTGACTCGTTTTTGCTTTTATTCCATTTTAATATCCTACTCAATGTCACAGAGCTGTATGTAGGCTGGAAAATGCCTATTGGGATTCGAAAAGTGCAGTAACGGCCAGATCCTGGTAGTGGCGCTGTCTCGAATGGAGTAATCCTTGTTGCAGACGGGGGGTGTCACTTTTTTTCATTCCGGGTTAACTTTTCTGTTAGCCTGAAGCTATGGCTTCAACCGATCGCCTGGAATACTTATTGCGACGCCGAATTCAGTATGCAGTAAAGGAATATAGCATCAGCCAATGGACATATCGATCTACCAGATGGCGATCAATAACTGGGAAATTCTTTTTGGAATCCAACCGGCCACAGGTAAGAGGGATTTGACGTCAATTTCAGCTTGATCAGGCCTTGTTCTCATAGCCATCCCCCTGATCAGCGTATGTTGTTGTAATAACGAATGCCGTTATTGGTAATCAATAATCAGAAACGACTTCCCCCACCCCCACCCCTTTCACGCATTCATGGTGGACCATGATGCAGATCATATGCATTTTGATTTTTAACTCTAGCTTGTGTAGGGCCGAAACGCCAATCGATTTAACGTTATTAGCTTAGCGCCCTATAACTAGCTTTGCAGGAATTACCCTATAACATTGCGGTATATAGTTCATATTCACGACGCTATAAAATGGGAACGTATTGATAAAAAAAGTATTTCTTTATGGCATATTGAAGGGAAGGTTTATACTGTCAATTGACAATGACAATGGACACATAGCAATAATATAAAATATAGATTTAGCTCTACAAACAACCTCACGCACAGTGAAACCTTGTAATGAATGGCTGGCCTCATAGAGTGGGATTAGACGGGCCCCAATGGCCATGAATGTGTTAACAATTGTGTGTATTGAGCCATACTGTACGGTCTGTACCCATTCTGCAATCTGTTAAATAAAGTTTTCATTCATTCATGATTTGATTGAAGTTTATTTCAAATATGCAACACAACAAACAAACATCAAGTACAGATATAGCCTTAAGCCGTTCAAATAATAAATGTATACATTTTCTTTTAAATAATAATAATCTAAAAGAACCGATAAGAGTATCGATAAAGTACCGAACTGTTAAGCAGTATCGATAAGAGTAGTAGTATCGATACCCATCCCTAGTCCCAGCTAATATGGGATAGTCAACAATCCTACTTGCTGCAGGGCTCTACGCTAACCTTTTTCCCACGGAGCACATGTGCTCCTAAATGAATTTTTTTTGGAGCACACAAAGAAATTTAGGAGGACAGTGAAAATGTTTCAAGTAACAGAGTTTATTAACAAACTACTGTATGTATTACATACATATTATAATGTGCGTGTGTGTGCATACTAACTAAACATCTGTGCAATAGCACATACCACCAAATTCACACATTGGCTCATGCCTACTAGACGCAAATGATATCGGTTGTCGACCTGCTTTTGTATGTTGTAGTGTTGTCACGATACCAACATTTTGACTTCGATACAGATACAGATAGGAAAGGTAATGGAATATATTATTAGATGACAGAACATGGAAAATTCTTTAATTCATTATAATTTAAACGCTATTGAAACCTAAATAATCAAAAATAATAAAATGGGTTAGGGTTCTGTTAGCTACTGTCCATCAATATCTTCCTTGAGAGAGAGAGAGAGAGAGAGAGAGAGAGAGAGAGAATTTTGACGACACTTTATTTATAAATCATTCCAGCATTACAACAAAAAGTATTACACAGTCAACTGTATAACACTTGTCTTTCTTTCAATAACACCTACAAACAATTTGATAATCAATTTTTAAAAGCACAACAATAACAAAACAACAAAAGAGAACACCACCAACAACAAAATAAACCACAACAAAGAAAAAAAACTCAAATCAGCTCAATTGCCAACACCAACTCATCTTCCATTACAGAGCACAACACTCCTTTATGTGCCCATATATCAGTGAACTGATCTAGGTTGTTCAATGCTCTATAATAATTAAAATCTATGCTCAGTCTGGCTTTGATCATTTTTCTGAACAGACATAAAGCATCATGATCCAAGATCTGTCCTATCTTATTCCTCCTACTGAGATACACAGCCATCTTTGCTCTCCCTAAAATGAAATTAAAAAGGTGACACTTGCTTTTTTCCTTTCTACAGTATTTAAAACCTGAAATGTACCTCTCTTTCGAGAACACCTCTTCACCGAACTGAAAAAGTCTCTCTAGTAACCCTAGCAGAGGCAGCAGCCTGGAACAGTCCAGAAAACAGTGGAAAACTGTTTCCCTTTGCGGACAAAAAGGACAGTCATGTGAGACGTTAGGGTTCAATATGGAAATAAAATTATTGACAGCCACTATGCCATGTAAAACCCTCCACTGCAGATCGCCAATTCTTTTGAATAATGGTGGTTTGTACAGTGCTCGCCACTCTGGTTTCACCTCATCACTGAGACCAAGGTGCGCTCTCCAGGGAGTGTCACCTCTCCCGTTGAGCTTCTCCTTGTGGAGAACCTTGACTAACAGTCTGTACAAACATTTTCCATCAACCTCATCAAAAAACACACCAGAAACATCTCCCATTGCTAAAAGAGGCCATGTGCAATTTTTTAAATCAGGCTGCAGCTTAAACGTAGGAAACATATCCTCATCACTAGGACGAAGAGACCCGTTTTTAAACTGTCAACATGCAACGTTCTGTCTCACTGAGCCCCTGCTTCCATTTTCCAAGCATCAAGCTGACCGTCCTGATGGATTTCACCTCCAACCGTAAAGCAAGAGCAGCAGCATTGTCCATATTCGCTCCTGTCACTTCCACAACATGGCCCAGTGTGGTGATCTTTGACCTGCAGAGCTGCCCGGAAAGTGTCAGACCTGGCCCACCAGCTACGTCCAAATGTGCTCCCAGCACAACTGGCTCCTTCAAAAGCCAGAACAGTGATTTTAAGTAATCCAGCGGTCCTTTATCGAACAAACTCCATGTTTTGAAAAGTACACGGTAAAAAACAGGCAGAACATTTAACCGAGCACCGCTAAAATCCATCAAAAACAGAGAATTCGACAGTCCCAGTCCTCCAAGCTGTTGCAGTATGGCACAAGCCACCGGCCTCCACACCAAGTCTTTTGGTCCATAAAAAAGTCTCTGAATGAACTGGAGTCGAAAAGTTGCACCCCTACTGCACAGATGCACAAGACCCTGCCCACCCTCCTCCTTGGGCAAGTACAAAACACTCTGGGGCACCCAGTGCAGCTTGTCCCAGAAAAAATCAAAAAATCAAGCTTGAAGTTTAGGGAGAAGGTCTATTGGGGGATCAACACACATCAGACGATGCCACAGTTTAGAAGACACTAGGTTATTGATTACCAGAACACGGCCCCTATACGACATGTTTGGTACAATCCACTTCCATTTCTTTAAACGGCCGTGAGCTATTTCCAGTACGTTTTCCCAGTTTTTCCTTTTAAAAGTCTCATCCCCTAAAAACACTCCCAGATATTTGAAACCTCCTTTTTTCCAATGCAGGCCCCCTGGTAAAGTGAGTCTGCTGCACAACGTACCCACCATAAGTGCTTCGCTTTTCCCCCAATTGACCTTAGCCGATGAAATCAAAGCAAAACGTCCCACATTTTCAACTAACACATTGATGTCCTCTTGTTTATTTATAAAAATAACCAAGTCATCTGCATATGCTGAAAGCTTAAAAGGTGCAATGCAACCAGGGACACTTACCCCTGAGATGCCTGCCCTGAGCCTGTGTAGCAGGGGTTCAAATGCCAGGGAATACAGCATTCCCGACAAAGAACACCCCTGCCTAATACCCCTCTGGATTTGAAAAGGAGCACTCAAACCACCATTAATCTTAAGCACACTCTCAATGTTACTGTGCAAGGCCTTGATCTTGGCTATGAGACCTGGGCTGAAACCAAAGGCCTCTAGAGTTTTCCACAAGTACTGGTGTTCAACCCTGTCAAAAGCCTTTTCTTGATCTATGGAAATAAGACCAGTTTCCAAACCCAATGCACTAGAGATGTCCAAAGAAATCCCGAATCAGAAACATATTGTCACTGACCAACCTGTCAGGCACACAATAGGTCTGGTCACGATGGATCACCTGCCCCATTACCTCTCTCAGCCTGGTAGCTAGCACCTTGAAGAGGAGCTTGTATTCTGTACACAAAAGTGAGACAGGTCTCCAGTTCCTGATCTCCATTAAGTCTCCCTTCTTTGGCAACAGTGTGAGTACTGCCCTCCTGCAGCTCAGCGGCAGCTGCCCTCCAATAAGACTGTCTCCGAGCACCATCAGGAGATCTTCCCCCAACACTGCCCACATGGTTTTTTTTTTGTTTTTTTTTGTATTTTTTGTATTATTGCAAAACAAAAATTATTAAAAGTCAGTACTCAACACACAATGCATAATGAAACTTTCAGTAAAGGTGGTTAAAATATATGCAAGTACAGAAACAAGATAAAACAAAAATAGTCTATAATAACATTTTAACCGTATACAGTGTATATCCAGCGAAATTACAATTATATAAATGTTAGTATATAATATACTCCTAATACCTATTTTCTAAAACCCTACACACATATGCTCCAGCTCGAACCCTACCCTCTTGGATAGTACCTCCATTATCCCTCACTCCTAACCAGACACTACCATTATAAGCTAGCTTTTATTCTCTCCACCACTTCTAACCACATTGACATTTTGGATTCATTGAGACCCAGAATTCTTGCTGTAGATATTTCTTGATATATCACATCGAGATATGTAAGAAACCACACTTTTCGGCACATTTTTTCCGGTTGAAACCAACGTGATGCGATCAGTTTTTTAGCTACTGTGATACCCGATAAAACCAATCTCTTTAGTTGTGGATTCACTGCAAACTCAAAAACATCATTCAATAGTAATACCGAGGGGTGTACAGGTATATTCCAAGATACGAGTATTGATAATTGTTGGGACACATCTTTCCAGAATGCCTTAACTGGTGGGCAGTCCCAATACATGTGCATAAATGTTCCTTCGTCCCCATTTGTACATTGGGAGCATTTGGAGTCTTGTTTAAGCCCCATTTTGCACAGCCTTATAGGAGTCAAGTATGTCCTGTGAATATAGTTCAGATTGATTTGTTGATGATCCGGGTTCCTTGATGTAAATCGGACATTTGCCCAGACAGATATAACTGCCATTAGGAAACAACAAGCTCTAGTAACAGAACCCAAAATAATAAACGATACATTCAAAGAATTCTACTCCGATTTGTATAATTCAGAAACAACCTTTGATCAAGACAAATTAGACACATATCTTAATCAAATTACTCTCCCTAAACTTTCGGAGGACGACGCTAAACAGTTAGAAGCACCGATCACATTAGAAGAACTCAAGAAGGCCATATCCGGAATGAAAAACGGCAAGGCTCCGGGAATTGACGGTATCCCATCAGAAATGTACATTTCTTGCTGGGACATATTTGGACCCTTATTACTAAATATGATCTTATACTCAGTCAAAGAGGGAAGCTTCCATAAACACCAAAATATCGCACTCATTTCAGTTCTTCACAAAAAAGACAAAGACCCCACTGAGTGCGGTAGTTACCGACCTTTAAGCCTCCTCGGAACCGATGTCAAACTGTACTCTAAGATATTAGCCATCAGATTGCAAAAGCATATGACGTCTTTAGTTCATCCGGACCAAACAGGCTTCATAAAAGGTCGCCTCATCAATGATAACATAAGGCGAATACTGCACGTACTAGATGCAGACAAAGAGGACACCACACCTAAGGCGATGCTATCCCTGGATGCTATGAAAGCATTTGACAAGTTGGAATGGTCGTTTCTATGGGCAGTATTAGAAAGGATGGGGTTAGGAAAAGGATTCATTGATATGATTAAAGTACTATACAAGGACCCATCGGCCAGGATTACAACAGGCACATTCATCTCCGATATCTTTCCGGTATCACGCTCAGCCAGACAGGGTTGCCCTCTTTCCCGGACTATTCGATCTATCATTAGAACCTTTAGCACAATTTATAAGACAATCCCAACACATAGAACCAATAGTAATCAAGGGCACACAACATAAAATTAGTTTATATGCGGACGACGTAATATTGTTCATGCAAAACCCCAACAACACATTGCCGCATATACTCAAGTTGATAGAGAACTTTGGTGATTTATCGGGATTTAAAATAAATTGGCCTAAGTCGGCTTTTCTTCCTCTTAACATCAGTGCAAAAAAAGACACAACCCTCCCAGGTGCGATACCCATGGTCAAACATTTTAGATGCTTGGGTGTGGAAATATTTCCCACCATAAGACAAACGGTGAAGCACAATTACACAAAAATACAGAACAAAATCAAAGACGACCTGGACAGGTGGGCAAAACTTAAAAACTCAGTACAGGCAAGGGTATCAATAGTTAAGATGGATGTATTACCAAGAATCAATTTCTTCAGCTCAATGCTTCCGTTACCTCCTCCAGAGGGCTACTGGAAAAGATTACAAACCTCCACATACAAATTTATTTGGAATAACAAACCACCTCGCATAAAAAGATCCACCGCACAGAGAAATAAAGCAGACGGTGGCATGGCAGTTCCAGATTTTTTACAATATTTTAAGGCCTTCACATTAAGACCATTGAAGATATGGTTTGACCCCCAGGCTTTGGTATCTTGGAGAGAATTAGAAGAAAACATAGTAGCCCCACAGAGACTGAAAGACATAGCACACACTAAACTTTCAATCAAGCATTGTGAGCGAGAATTTGGCCCAATAATTACCCATGCAATCAGAACATGGCGGGAAACACAAAAGAAATATCCTAACCGCCTATTCCTTAATGACAAGCAAGCAGTGCAAGAATGCGGAAGCATTCTACCGTAGTGGCGTGCGGTAATGCGCCTTTCATTTTCCTTCGCCCAGCGCCCAGGTGCGTGCACCGGCGGCGGCGTGCTCGCTCAGGTGCGTGTGTGCCGGCGGCGGCGTGCTCGCTCAGGTGCGTGCGTGCGCCGGCGTGCTCGCGCGAGGTGCCCGCGCATGCGCATGAGATCCCGCCTTGGTTCGACACGAGCGGAGCTCAATATATATAAGTCACCGCCCCTTATTCAGTATCCAGAAATAGCTCAATTGGCAAGACTGCATGGCTGTGGATCCTACGACTCGTTTGCTGGCGAGTTCGAATCCCATCAAATATTTTTTTTTAACGTGATTTTTTTTTTAACGTGTATTCTTTCGCCGGTTAAGGTTAGGCATGGTTAAGGTTAAGGTTAAGTTTAGGCATTGTTTCGGAGTTGGTTAAGGTTAGAACAGTTAAGTTTAGGCGCTGTTAAGGAGCTGGTTAAGGTTAGAGTTTGTCAAAGAGAATGGCAATATTCTTTCTATGGTTAAGGTTAGGCATGGTTAAGGTTAAGGTTAGGCATTGTTTCGGAGTTGGTTAAGGTTAGAACGGTTAAGTTTAGGCGCTGTTAAGGAGCTGGTTAAGGTTAGAGTTTGTCAAAGAGAATGGCAATAGACAGCCTATTTCCGCGCGACAGCTCCCAAAGCGGGCCTGAAAAGAAAGGCGCTTTACCGTAGTGGCGTGCGGTGACGAATGCTTCCGCATTCTTGCACTGCTTGCTTGTCATTAAGGTACACGCATCCTAACCCTCAAGAATGGCATAATCACACTCCCATATTCAATAACAATGCACTCTTAATGGGAAAACGCCCTATAAGATTCCCTATATGGGAAGAGCAAGGCATACACTCATTAGGGGATATTTTTAATAACCAGGGCCTCTGTAGTTATGTCGAAATATGCACAAAGTTTAACCTCACCGAGTCCACATGGCTTTTTTACATACAGTTACGACTTTGTCTGAGGTCTCACGGTGTTCCATTACTCATACCAATTGAACACCACAGATACCACACATTTTTCTATGAAAGAGAAACATTGGGAGGTTTTGTATCAGGTTTTTATTATCAATTGCTAACGTCCTCGTATGAAACCCTTCAACTAGACACTGTCTGGAGGAGGGATATACCAGACCTGGAAAATGCCCACATGGTCTTATAGAACTCTACAGGTAATCCGTCTATACCCGGAGCTTTCCCATTTTCCATGCTCTGCAGGGCAGTATGGAGCTCATCAAGAGACACATCCGCCTCCAACTCTGCACTGGACTCTTTCTCTACCTTTGGTAGGCCTTCATAGAAACCATGAGATTCCTCCTGCTCCTCTCCAAGTTCAGACTGGAAAGGGCTACTATAAAATCCCACAGCATGCCTCAAGATGTCAGTGGACTGAGACAGTATCTGACATGTGTCTGAGCGCATGCTGTGGATGAGCCTCTTCTGCCCATTCTTGCGCTCCAGACCGAAAAAAAAAACGGGAAGATGCATCCATCTCTGAGATGTTTCTGAAGCGTGACCTCACCAGAGCACCCTGTGCTGAAATACCTAACAGGTCAGCCAGAGCAGACTTTTTTACTTTGAGAGCTCCAATATGGCCTCGATCTCCTGTGGATTCTGCTAGCTCTTGAAGCTCCTCCACATCAATTTCCAGAGCCTTCATAGATCTGGCGATATCCCTAGTAACATTTAGAGTGTACTGTTGGCAGAACTGCTTAATTTTGCACTTCCCCACATCCCACTACTGCTGTAGTGAGACAAAACTGGCATTTGTCTGCTTATGAACCTTCCATAAGAAGGTAAAAGCGTCCACAAAATTTTGATCAGTTAAAAGAGACGTATTAAAATGCCAGTAAGCACTTTGTGGCTTTACACACTTGATAAAAACAGAGCAGTACACAATAGAATGGTCAGTAAAACCAACAGGTTTTATATAACAATTGTTAAAAACACTAAAATGGTGTTTAAAACAATAAAACCGATCAAGTCTGGCCAATGATAATAAATGATCTCTAGTGTGAACCCATGTGTATTGCCTCTGCTTTTGATGCAATCGTCTCCACACGTCACTCAGCTCATACGTCTCAATCACCCTAGAGAAACGACTACGAGATGCAGAGTGAGGCTCTTGATGATTCCTATCTAAAACAGGGTTAACAGTACAGTTAAAATCCCCTCCCAGAAATAAAAACTCTTCATTATCACAACCCTTAATAACATCAGCCAAATAATCTAAAAAAAACATTCTTTCCAAACCAACATTTGGGGCATAAACAACAATAAATACCATTTTCACCTTCTCATATAATACTCTTACTTTTAAAAGACGTCCCTTTACATCAACCTCCTCAATCTCACATGACTGTGGCAAAAATTGTCTGGAAAATAAAATCCCCACTCCACCACTAGTGCTGGTGTTATGGCTTAAAACAATTTCTCCATTCCATTCTCTTTTCCAAGCCACTGTATTATCCTCAGTGCTGTGCGTCTCTTGGACAAGCATCACATCAATATTTTTTAAATCCATTAGTTGATAAAGAGATGCCCTCTTTGCATCATCTCTTGCACCATTTAAATTTAGGGTACCTACTTTAAATTCTGCCATGAGAAAATATCCAAACTGCAGGACATAAAATAATAAAAGGAGACCAGATAACTTAAACATCATTGGAGATTTTTGATCTTGACCTTTGAACATGTTTCCTTAAATGATAAATCTCCTGATCAGAGAAACCTTCTTCAATCTTGTCATTGCGTTTCATTAGCCACTTAGCGGACTCAACAAATAGCTTTACGTCAGGAAAAAAACTTTCCACCTTAACTGCCCTTGAGCCTTTAGTATCCTGTAGAAAACCTTTTATTCTATTTAAAGAATAACCATCCCTCCTGTCAGCCTGAGATTGAGTGGGAGGCAGAGACTCCGCCTCATCACTGAAGTCAGAGTCTCCACTGTCTACCTGCTGCTCAGGTTGGCACTCTTTTTTTGCTCTAGAGTCAGATTGACTGACCTCAGTTTTCCTTTTTTGGGAAATGTTGGTAACATCAGCATCAAGTTCCATTTCCTCCTCATTTATGCTACACTCTACTTCTCCAGCAGCTGATCCAGTGCATTTGCCCAGTCTGATTATTTCTTCACCTCCGACCCCTGTCTTCTGACCTCCCACTTCTTCACCCTCCTCGACCACAGTGTCCTCCTCAACAGCCTTCGCTCTTCCCTTTTTCTCCACTTTTTTCCAATTAGAATTCACATTTAATCCTGCCTCCGCTACCAAACCTCTTTCTTCCTGCACCTGCTCACCCTGTTCTGCCCCCTCTACCAGGTCTACCCCCTCCTCCTGCTCACCCTGTCCTGTCTTCTCCACCAGCCCCCCCCCCCTCCCCCTGCACATTCTCACCTTGTCCTGTCTTCTCCACCAGGCCTCTCCTCTCCTCTCCTCCTGCACCTGCTTACCCTGTTCTGGTCCCTCCACCAGGCCTCCCCCCCCCCCCTGCACCTTCTCACCTTGTCCTGTCTTCTCCACCAGACCTTCTCCTGTTCCTTTCCTCCCAGAGGTTCTCTCTCGACCCTTGTTGGTGCTCGAGCCACTTGGACCTGCCCTGGGTGATGGCGGTGTTTGATCAGACGACCCAGGCTCTTAGTAGGACAGGACCTAATCATATGACCTTCCATCCCACATCCAAAGCATTTCATCATGTCTGAAGTTATATAAATAGTATAATCAAAGTCATCCACTCTAAAATTCATGGATAAATTCAGATAACTTTTTTCATTTGTCAAAATCATGAAAACATGTCTTCTGAAAGATAACACATGCTTTAACAGAGGGGATCTACAACCCAGAGAAATCATCTTCACTGGGGAAACTATCTGTCCGTGTCTAGCCAGTTCCCTTTCCAGGACCTCATTTCTGATGAAAGGAGGAACATTGGAAATTATTATTCTTTGTGCTGGGCTTACTAGTGGAAACACGGGGGTAAAATTGTCTTGAATTACCACTCCCTGCTCCACAACCAAATTAACTTTATCTACACAATCCAAAAAAAATCTTTAATAGTTGTCATTCAGAAGTACAGAATACTTTTATACAAAATGCGTCTTACTGTTACGCTCCAGAGACTGTGCTAGACAAGATAAGTATGAAATAAAATAGTATGTAATTGTAGTATGGCTTCCCGTTTGACAGCGATATGTAGCAGGCGCGTTTGGTTACAGCTCCGCTCCCGTCAACGTTAATTTAGTTTAAAAACCTTATTTTAACAACACTAATGAGATTAAACCACATCGTATATATTAAATAAGACCTTCTACTAACTATATCAAAAAAAATAAAGATTCAACATGGAACCTAAGGACAAGAAAAAGTGTGGAAAGAAACTCGGAGCTGACAGTTCAACAGCGCAAGTTTTGACACGTTCGAAGGATACAGCAGCCGCCAGTACAACAGTACCGTTGTTGACTAGCCCCGTCGGGGAGTCAATAGTGGAAAATATACCGGGACCAACGACGACTAGCCCCGAGAGGGTGACAGCAGACGACAACATAACGGTAACGGCGGGGAAAAACACAGAGAGAAAGCAGGGGAATTTGAGAAGAAAATTTCCGTCAAATCCACCGTGTCCCCTAACGCACCCACAACGTCAACTGACACAAGCAGTGAAGTTACACAACCCGACTTCAAGTCTCTGACTAACCTGATAAAAGATCAGATACAAGCAGGGAAGGATCAGATGGTCGATTTCAAACTACACATCGATGAATTCAAAGTACACATCGATGCTAAATTCGAAGAGGTTATAAAAGCGGCCGCTGAACAGGCCGGGCGAATCACTGCAGTGGAGAATACGGTGCTAGAAATTACACTGATAGTCCAAGAGAACGAGAAGACTGTTAACGATGGATTTACAGAGTTAACGAAGGAGATAAAACAGGTGGAAAAAGCGTTTCGGAAGAAAATACAAGACATCGAAGAGGAAGCAATGGAGAGTCGGCTCGAGATCCAATGTTACTACCGGAGAAATAATATCCGTATTGTGGGACTGGATGAATCAGTCAATTGCACAGACGACATGTTTCCAACTGTGTTAGCAGGTATCCTAGGTAACCATATCCTACCCACAGCGCCGATAGTGGATCAATGTTACAGAGTCGGTACACAAGACCAAAGAGGCAACGGGACGAGGCCGAGGGTTATCATTGCTACTCTGCGCAAGACAGAAATAAGAGACACGATCATCAGAGGGGCGCGCAATCAATGGGGGAAACTGAAATATGGTGAAAATTCAGTATCTTTCTACGAAGATCTATGCAAGGAGGCCATCGCTCTACGTGTCCCCTACAAAGATGTGCTGCAGAGATTATACAAGAGAAATCTCAAGCCAAGCCTTAAGTACCCGGCACTACTATCCATCTTGGGGGAAGATGGTATTAGGCACGGATTACGCTCGCCTAAAGACGCAGATGAATACATGAAGCAACATGGATCTGGTCCCCCGTGGCCGGTCGCAACATAGGCTCGAATCAGTAGATAAGCCTACTCATCTCTCTCTTTTTCTCAAATTTTTTTTCTCCTCTTTGTATTTTAGTACTTTTATTAGAATGACTTTACCACGGCTCAACAAAAGCAACAGATGATATGCATGCTGGCAACACTGAGGCACAAAGTGTTTAATACGGATCGTAAGGCATTATATTTATAGACTTCTGGTCTCTGAGGAGACAATAATCCAATATTGACATTGGGATCATTCTGGAATATTCTGGACTCTTCTCTCGACTGCTCAGGGGCACAATGGAATATTCCGGAAAATACTAGTAGGTCATGACTCCTGGGTAGGAAGATCATTCTGGACCATAACAGTAGTGTTTACGAATTTACAAGGGTATTCTACAACCTTCTAGAATATAATGCACTCCTACAATGAAGGCCTGTAACTTTAACATTAACATCCGGTATGTATAAGCATATGATCCAGTGACGGAAGTTCAATAAGGCTTTAAAAACATCAGCCACATCTAAAGGTATAAGCATGACAAGGTTATTCTAATATTTTAAATAATTACTCCACTGCTTTAGCGATTTGCATAATGTAGCTCTAAAAAAAATATTATGGTGTTAGTATTTTTCTCCACTCTTTTCCTTTTTCTGATGGTTCCAACATAAGTTAGTAGAAGGTTCAAATGAATATATCAATGAAGGTATATTTTTCATTTTTCACACTATTGTTATTACATTAATGGGAAGGCGCAAGACCAAAAGCGACATTCTATTGAATTAGAATGAACGTTTTAGATCCTATGGCAATTAGCATAGGTAGATTAGGGTTACAAAGCTCATTTTGGGCAACCCGGTGGCTTAAGGGAGGGAGTCATACACGTAGGATGTGTCTATGGAACACAGTCCTGTACGACTCTCGGTGGGAGGGGGGACTAGGGGATTTTTATTTGTATATATGTATGTTTTTAAGCTCGGCTCTCAACCGGACCTCAATAGTTGGATGTATATCTATTGTAGCTTCGCACTCCAGAAGCATTACCAACAACTACACAACAACATGTATAGATTATGGCTAGTTTGAATATAATGATCTGGAACACTGGGGGAATAAATAATCAACACAAACGCAAAAGCGTGCTCACACTGAAAAGAACAGGTTGACGTGGCTCTGCTAAGCGAAACGCACATTTTAGAGAAAGACATAGATATGTTAGCGGACAACACATATCATAAAATTAGTCACTCTTCCTTTGGAACGAGAACTCGTGGAGTTGCCATAGTCGTTAGACGGAAGTTGAATATTGAATTGAAGGGAGTATGGTCCGATGCAGATGGTCGGATAACTATAGCTAAGATTGTACACAAGAACAGGAAAATAGCGTTGGTAGCGGTATACGCCCCACATTTGTACGAAGTTGGTTTCTTCACTACACTTACCAAAGCAATGTTAGACCTTCCCGATTACTCATTTATAATTGGTGCGGATTTTAATGCCATTTGGAATCCAGGGATGGACAAATCTTACCCCTCCTTTTACAACGAACAAAAAAATTCATCTAATGCATTAAAGGATTGGTCGAAGATTACAGGTGTAAATGACTTATGGCGATCACTTAACCCCACAACCTAGAAGTACTCTTGTCGATCTGCGAGACATAACACATTATCCAGAATAGATTATGTTTTTGCATCCCCGAGACTATTTGATAACTATGATGTGGAAATGATACCCAATGCATTATCAGATCACTGTTATTTACTCCTAAAAGGAACATTTGGTATACTATCTTCCCGAGCCCCAAGATGGCGATTTAACTCGATGCTGCTTAATAACAAGGAATTCATTACACAACTCAAAGAAGCTCTTACAGTATTCCTACGGAGGAATGCAAACTCGGTGCAGGACCCCAGAATATTATGGATGTCGGTAAAGGGAATGATCAAGGATTTCACTGATAGCTTTTCCTCCAAAATGCACAAGAATCGATGCTCAAAACTGGCTGAACTGGAAACGCTTTACTCAACGTTATTTAATTCTTTACAATACAACAACTCGGTTCGACTGGAAAATCAAGTTAATGTACTAAAAAAAGAGATTAACGCCATATACAGACAACAATCTGAAATACAAATACGTAGCACAAGACAACAGCAGTACTCTCAAGGTTCCAAACCAAGTCACCTATTAGCTATGCGATTAAGAGTTAATGCAAAATTTGCAGATATAACTACCATTAGAGCACAACAAGGACTTGTTACAGACCCTGAAAAAATAAACGCGACATTCAAAGAATTCTACTCCAACTTGTATAAATCAGAAACGACCTTCGATCAAAACAAAATGGACACATATCTTAATCAAATTAACCTCCCTAAACTTTCAGAGGATGACGCTAAACAGTTAGAAACACTGTGCGGTAGTTATAGACCCTTAAGCCTCCTCGGAACCGATATCAAACTGTACTCTAAGGTATTAGCCAACAGATTACAAAAGCATATGACGTCTTTAGTTCATCCGGACCAAACTGGCTTCATAAGAGGCCGCTTGATCACTGATAACATAAGACGATTACTGCCCGTACTAGATGCTGACAAGGACGACACCACGCCTAAGGCGATGCTGTCCCTGGATGCAATGAAAGCTTTTGACAGGTTGGAATGGTCGTATCTATGGGCAGTATTAGAAAGGATGGGGTTAGGTAAAGGTTTCATTGATATGATTAAAGTATTATAAAAGACCCATCGGCCATGATTACAACAGGTATAATCACCTCCGGAATCTTTCCGGTATCACGCTCATCTAGACAGGGTTGCCCTCTTAGTCCCGGACTATTCGATCTATCATTAGAGCCTTTAGCACAATATATAAGACAATCCCAATCCATAGAACCAATCGTAATCAAGGGCACACAATATAAAATTAGTTTATATGCGGACGACGTAATACTGTTCATGCAAAACCCCAACACCACATTGCCTCATCTGCTCAAGTTGATTGAGGACTTTGGAGATGTATCGGGATTTAAGATAAATTGGCCGAAGTCGGCTTTCCTTCCACTTAACGCCCCTGCAAAAAGAAATATAACCCTCCCAGAAGAGATACCTATGGTAAAACACTTTAGATGTTTGGGAGTGGAAATATTCCCCACCATAAGACAAACGGTGAAGCACAATTACATAAAAATCCAAAACAAAATCAAAGACGACCTTGACAGGTGGTCAAAACTTAAAAACTCAGTACAGGCACGGATATCAATAGTTAAGATGGACGTACTACCTAGAATCAACTTCTTCAGCTCAATGCTACCGTTACCCCCCCCCCCCCAGAGGGTTACTGGAAAAAATTACACTCCTCCACGTACAAATTTATTTGGAATAACAAACCACCACGTATAAAAAGATCCACCGCACAGAGAAGCAAAGCAGATGGTGGTATGGCATTTCCAGATTTTTTCCACTATTTTAAGGCGTACACTTTAAGACCATTGACAACATGGTTTGATCCCCAAGAATTAGTATCCTGGAGAAATTTAGAAGAAAATATAGTAGCTCCACATAGACTGAAGGACATAGCATACACAAAATTATCAATTAAGCAATGCGAACGGAAATTTGGCCCCATAATTACTCATGCGATCCGGATATGGCGTGAAAAGAAAATATTCTAACCCACATAAATGGCATAATCATACTCCCTTATTCAATAACAATGCACTCTTGATTGGAAAACGACCTATAAGATTCCCTATATGGGAAAGGCAAGGCATACACTCATTAGGTGATGTTTTCAACAAACAGGGTTTTTGTAGTTATGAAGAAATACGCAAAAAATTTAATCTCACGAGTCCACATATTATTTTTACGCACAGTTATTGTTATGTTTGAAGGCTCACGGTGTTCCATTAAAGATACCAATTGAACACCACAGATACCACAAATTATTCTATGAAAGAGAGACATCGAGAGGTTTTGTTTCAGATTTTTATCATCAATTACTAACGTCCTCGTATGAAACCCTCCACCTAGACTCAGTCTGGAGGAGGGATATACCAGACATGGAAAAATATTTTGATTGGCAAGAAGCCTGTGAGGATTGGTTCTTTCCCCACCACAGGCTTCTTAAAGTACTGTGATGATTGGTCCATTCCCACCCACTCGCTCCGTTCCTTTAAGGTATTTTTGTTAATCAATTGCATTTCCCGCCTCACGCTTCTTTCCCGTAAGATGCCGTGTTGATTGGTGCTCTCCCCACCACACGCTTCTGGAGCAATGATCAATTTCATCCCGCAGCTGTCACAGCTTGTCATTAGCGCCCTGTGGCTTTATATACCCTGATCTCCCTAATATCGATGTTGGATCGTTTTGAATATTCCCTGCATCTGCCTTTCTTTCCCGTCGCTGTCTGTTGCTCCCCAGGACTCTCGTGAAGTATCCCTGTTGGAGAACCTGATTCCCCGTACGAAGCTACGCCTCGTTTATCTGCCCGTTTTACGCGTTGCGCTCTGGTGAGTTTTTGGAAACAGTTCTTTTTGGATCACTCGTTTTTTGTGTTTGTGAAACACCGAAGAGATCCCGTTTTTGTTATACTGTTCTCACCTATTTTTGTTGTTGGATTTACACCTTGGATTACCGTATTGTTTTTTCTCTGGACTCTGCTAACTGTGTGTATCACACCGAAGATCAAGTCACTTGGATATTTGTTTGGATCAGTCACCTCTCTGTTTTCTGTTGTGCGCTGAGCTAACTGGGATTTCTCTCTCTCCCTCCGTTACCACCTGGAGTGTATGCTGGGGGGATCTGCAGAGCGGCTCAGACGTCACAAGCAAATTCCTCACCATCACCGTCTGGGAGAATCTGCAGAGCCGCAAACATTCTTCACATGCCAGATTCCCCGTTTGTTCTGTTCTCCACCTAATTCAATCTTGTGACTCTGAGAATAAAGACGCCCTTGTTTTTGGCTAACTCTGAAACAACTCTCTCTGTGCCGTTGCGTTTGGGGTCGGTTACAAACCATAACAAAGCCTGGGCAAATGTTCGATTTACATCAAGGAACCCGGACCATCAACAAATCAATCTTAACTATATTCACAGGACATACTTGACTCCTATAAGACTGAACAGAATGGGTCTTAAACAAGACTCCAAATGCTCCTTATGCACAAATGGGGACGAGGGAACATTTATGCACATGTACTGGGACTGCCCACCAGTTAAGATATTCTGGAAAGAGGTGACCCAGCAATTATCAAATCTCTTAACTCTGAATATACCTGTACACCCCTCTGTATTACTGCTGAATGATGTTTTGAGTGTGTAGTACATCCACAGCTAAAGAGATTGGTTTTATCGGGTATCACAGTGGCAAAAAGCTGATAGCATCACGATGGTTCCAACCGGAAAAAATTTGCCGAAAGGTTTGGATTATTACATATCTCGATGTGATTTATCAAGAAATATCTACAGCAAGAATTTTGGGTCTCAATGAATCCAAAATGACAATGTGGTTAGAAGTGGTGGAGAGAATAAAAGCTAGCATATAATGGTAGTGTGGTTAGGAGCGAGGGATAATGGATGGATTATCCAATGGGGGGTCCGGGAGGGGGGGGGTACGAGCTAGAGCATATGTGTGTAGGGTATTAGATAGCAGGTATTAGGGGTATATCCTGTATAATACATTTAACTAAATGGTGATTTCATTGGATGTGCACTGTTAATAATGCTTGTATATCTTATCGTGTGTTGTCATGTTTGTTTATATGTTTGTTTAAAAAATAATAAAAAAAGAAAATACAAAAAAAGAAATAAAATAGTATAGCATGTAAAAATAGAAGTAAAAATAGAAGTCACAGTGTTCAGTATATACATATGTACAATGTTCGATGCAGAATAGAAGTAACTGAGTTACCATACAATATACAATATACTATGCAATGTACTAATATACAATACTATATAGTGCAAAGCAGAAATGGGATGAGGTACAATTTAGGTACAGTTTACAGTAAGGTGTACAGGTTGTAGTGCAAATCCTTTACCAATAAATATAAAGTGTGTTTAGGTGTTCTAAAGTGTGGAGAGTGGGTGCTGCAGTGTGTTGTTTGTTTAAAGTGAGTGTGTGCGTGTGGATGTGTGTGCTGTGTGCATTTGTGCCCAGGTATGGACTTCAGGGTCATGTTGAGGGATCTTTTTTTTTTTTTACATATTATGAAAGTACAGATTCATACCTTCAAAATAAGCCATCAGTTGAACATTTTGGTGGGATACTTTGCAAGCTACTTCCTATGATTCATGGTGATATCACAAAACGTATTCAGAGATAATAGCCTTCAAGAGACGAGCAGGCTATTCGGTGACAATAGTGAAACAACTACAACACTACCCAGAATTCATTGTAATCCATGCCCCCCCCTCTCTCTAGGGCAATTAACACCTGGCAGCTTTCCAGTCTGAGGCCCTTTGTTATTACAATGAGTCTGGTGACTGCAAACACAACACCCAGAGGAAAAAGTTAAAGTCATGATAGTTTATTAAAAAATTAGTGTGGTAGTGAAAGGTTAACCTTCTGTAGTGTGGTAGTGAAAGGTTAACCTTCAGTAGTGTGGTAGTGAAAGGGTTAACCTTCTGTAGTGTGGTAGTGAAAGGTTAACCTTCTGTAGTGTGGTAGTGAAAGGGTTAACCTTCTGTAGTGTGGTAGTGAAAGGTTAACCTTCTGTAGTGTGGTAGTGAAAGGGTTAACCTTCTGTAGTGTGGTAGTGAAAGGTTAACCTTCTGTAGTGTGGTAGTGAAAGGGTTAACCTTCTGTAGTGTGGTAGTGAAAGGTTAACCTTCTGTAGTGTGGTAGTGAAAGGTTAACCTTCTGTAGTGTTGTAGTGAAAGAGTTAACCTTCTGTAGTGTGGTAGTGAAAGGTTAACCTTCTGTAGTGTGGTAGTGAAAGGTTAACCTTCAGTAGTGTGGTAGTGAAAGGGTTAACCTTATGTAGTGTGGTAGTGAAAGGTTAACCTTCAGTAGTGTGGTAGTGAAAGGGTTAACCTTCTGTAGTGTGGTAGTGAAAGGTTAACCTTCTGTCGTGTGGTAGTGAAAGGATTAACAGTAATAGCATAATCTCAATATATCTCTAACAGATTACTCATATTTCGGAATTATAACCACTCAAATCTGTGTTTGTTTGATAAAACATCTTTTTTCATCGAGAAAAAACGGATAAATAGTTTATTTTACCATATTTCTACACATTTCCGCTGCCACATTACAAATTATGAAATCTCGACGAAATACCTCTGAATAAGAAATAAAAAAAAATTAAAGATTCGATGACTAATTCGGCCAGAAACGGCTTTGTTACTAAGCGCTTCTGTAGTGTGGCAGTGAAAGGGTTAACGCGCGCCTCATCTCTCCTGCCTCGCGCTGCACACCAAGCACCAAGCAGCACCAGCAGCATGCGCCGTACATTGTAACGTCAACACAGCCCAGCTGTCAACAGTGTTATTTAGATGTATTTAGCCATTAGGTTGGAAAAAATGCACCGTAACGAAATTCGTTCGCTCATAAAATTCTAACTGTGTTTTAATGGTTTTTAATTAAGTTAAAACACGCGTTTTATAACGGCGTCAAGGCCTATTTTTTTTATCTTTTTTTTTAGACACTGCATTACGTTGCTTATAACTTATAACATTAAGATAGTGTATTAACATTGTTATTCTCTCTCTGAGAAAGGAGAGCTAAATAATGTGTCTGTGTGTTAACACCTCTTAAGTACCAGTACTTGCTACCCGGACAGGCCGCACAGCCCGCACGTTAATTAATGAAAGTTCAAATATGTAAAAAAAATCAAGATTTCGATTTTTTGGGATTTTCTGAACAGCAAGACATTTCAGAGCACCTCCCCCTTGCGAATCAAATCGGGTTTGGTCACGTCGAGTCACATTTGATGGTTGTTGCATAGTGTTTATTGTTCGTTGAGCAGCCTGATGGCCTGGGGATAGAAGTTTCTTCTGAGTCTTTCTGTGCTTGCCATGAGACTCCGGTATCGCTTGCCTGAGCGCAGCAGTTCAAAGAGGCAGTTGTTTGGGTGGCTGGAGTCCTTGATGATTCTCTTAGCCTTACCCCTGCACCGCTTGTTGTAAATGTTCTGGAGGGTGGGAAGCCCCCCTCCAATTGTGCGTTCGGCTGAACGTGTCACTCTCTGTAGTATGCTTCGGTCTTGTGCGGTGCTATTCCCAAACCAGGAGGTGATATTGCCAGTCAGGATGCTCTCTATTGTACATGAGTAGAAGTTCTTAAGGATCTTCTGATCTTCTGATCATAGCTGCGGGCGGCATGCCTACCAGCAGAACTGGTGGCTGCTACTCGCTCCAAAACACACCAAACACTAAACGAACAACACTGACAAAAGACAAACAAAACGTACATATATAATAGACACACAGATAGAAGATAGAAATAACTTTCAGAAAGTTTTAATTCACGCAAACCGCTCAGTCAAACCTGCCTCGCTCCAACACACTGGCTCCGAAACACACACATGCGCACAGAGAGAGAGAGAGAGAGAGAGAGAGAGAGAGAGAGAGAGAGAGAGCGAGAGAGAGAAATACCCGAAAGTATGGGGCTGGGCGATATGGCCTAAATATGATATCATGATATTTTCTGACCTTTCGGCGATACACATCACAATGTTTTTCCTTTTTCCCCCAAACAATTCATTATGAGGCTTACCAAGACAGTATTTGAGTTTGCAAGCGAACATTAAAGACAAAAGACTCATGCATTTAGCATTTTTATATTATATATTAGATTTAGATTATTGGATTCTTAGATTATATATTTAGCATTTTAGCCTTTCGTTTTTTTTGATTATATATTAGATTAGATTTAGATGATTAGATTACATATTGTAACTATTTATTTATTTACATGTATGTATACATTTATTATTTGAACGGATTAAGGCTATATCTGTACTTGATGTTTGTTTGTTGTGTTGCATACTTGAAATAAACTTCAATCAAATCAAATCAAACCCCCCCCTCTTGAAAACAAAAACCTGTGTTTAACCTAGCCATCTATAAAACTCACTTATCCAATAGTGCTGCAGCTTTTTATTTTGTTAAAATATTTTAGTTAATAAGACTAAAAGACTACAATATATATGACTACAAGGGCCAGAAGCCGACTTCATGACGGCTTCCTGTCCTCGCATTCCATTTCCGGTTTTCCGGTTAACGTTAAATTTTCGACAACAGATTGCTGCTAATTAAACACTTCATGGAAACGGAGTAACGTTAACGTTATGTCGAGTTCATACGTGTAGTGTAGTATGAACTCGACATAGCGTTAACATTACTCCGTGTCCACTGTTGCTGCCACTGTTGCATCGCAGATGGATGGTACACTCTGTTAGCTCCGTAGCTAATCCGCTCATAGACTAACTTACCGATAGCAGTACCGTTAACGTCGGAGCTTACTCCTGGGTTTCAGGTGGCATCCCTAGCACCGAGCCACCGCCTCTCTGTCTCTGGCTAGGTGTGTGCGCTTGCGTGCGTGTAGATGACGTAATTTGGGCAAGTGTGTGTGTGACTGACTTTTTTTTTCTGCGAGAGGGAGGCGAGAGGGAGAGGAAAGCATTTAGCACTGCGCTTGTAAGTCTCATCTCAGCCGCGGCGGCCTCTAACGCGAGGGCAAAACATCACGATATCCACGATACGTTTAAAAAGTGTATCGTTAATGAACTGTACCCGATATTTATATAATATTGTCATATCGCCCAGCCCTACCCAAAGTATACCCCAAAGTACCCCAAAGTACCAGCAAATACCCCAAAGTACCCGAAAATACCCCAAAGTACCAGAAAATACCCCAAAGTACCCCAAAGTGAACACTGAACAAACAGTATAAAAAATTGTTTTTATACTGTTCAGTGTTCAATACAGATGTTATTACATTTGGAGATTATAATATATTAAAATAAACATTTGTTTTGAAAATATGTGGTACTTTGGGAATGGGAAATGGACTGCACATATATAGCGCTTTCCTCACACATGCACTCACAGAGCAATGGCAGCCAGACTCATTGGGAGCTATTTGGGGTTTAGTGTCTTGCCCAAGGACACTTCGGCATGTGAACAGACGGAGCTGGGATTCAAACCAATGACCAAACCATTGACCATATGATCATTAGTTGACCTGCTCTACTTCTGAGCCAGTATTTTGTGGTACATTGAGGTATACTTTGGGGAACTTTGAGGTTCTTTGGGGTATTTCGTGATACTTTTGGTATTTTAGGGTATACTTTGGGGTATTTTGGGGTACTTTGGGGGTATTTTCTTGTACTTTGGGGTATACTTTGGGGTATTTTGGGGTATACTTTGGGGTATTTTGGGGTACTTTGGGGTATTTTGGTGTATTTTGGGGTATTTTTCTGGTACTATGGGGTATTTTCTGGTACGGGTACTTTGGGGTATACTTTGGGGTACTTTGGGGTATTTGGGTACTTTGGGGTATTTTCCGGTACTTTGGGGGGTATTTTGGGGTATTTTAGGCTACTTTGGGGTATTTTGGGTTACTTTGGGGTATTTTCTGGTACGGGTACTTTGGGGTATACTTTGGGGTACTTTGGGGTATTTAGGGGTACTTTGGGGTATTTGGGTACTTTGGGGTATTTTCTGGTACTTTGGGGGGTACTTTGGGGTATTTTAGGGTACTTTGGGGTATTTTGGGTTACTGTGGGGTATTTTCTGGTACTTTGGGGTATACTTTGGGGTATTTTCTGGTACTTTGGGGTATTTTGGGGGTATTTTGGGGTACTTTGGGGGTACCTTGGGGTATTCTGGGGCATTTTAGGGTACTTTGGGTTATTTTGGAGTACTTTGGGGTATTTTCTGGTATTTTGGGGTATACTTTTCAAGATTCAAGATTTTTTATTGTCAAATGCACAGTTAAAACGACAGTTTGCCATACAATGAAAATCTTACTTTGCTAGTCCACCCTTCACAAAAAATCACACAGTACTTAACTTAAACATATTTAAATACAAGCGAGTGCTAGAAAATAAGGTAAAATAGATACAAATAATATACAATACAACAAGGCACAGTGAGTTACATTGCACGTTCCGATCATGTGAATGGAGTTGACAGTGGGTCACAGCAGCAGTTAAAAGTGTGTTTAGTGATTCATAGTTCATAGTAGAAGGTGTGTGTGGAGGGGGGGGGGGGGGGGGCTAGGCATTCAAGAGTCTGATGGCCTGTGGGTAGAAACTGTTTGTCAGTCTCGTAGTTCTGGCTTTCAGACGCTTATATCGCCTGCCTGATGGCAGGAGGTTGAAGAGTCTGTGTTGGGGGTGTGTGCTGTCCTTAATGATGTTGTGTGCTCTCCTGGTGGCCCTGGTAGAGTAAATGTCCTGTAGTGAGGGGAAGGCTGCTCCAGAGATGTACTGAGCAGTTTTAATTACTTGCTGGAGTGCCTTCCTCTCCTTAGCAGTGCAGTTTCCATACCAGACTGTGATTGGGGTACTGTGATTACTTTGTGGTATGTTGGGGTACTTTGGGGGTATTTTAGGGTACTTTGGGGTATTTTAGGGTACTTTGGGGTATTTTGGGGTACTTTGCAATATTTTGGGGTACTTTGGGGTATTTTGGGGTACTTTAGGGTACTTTGAGGTATTTTAGGGTACTTTGGGGTATTTTGGGGTATACTTTGGGGTATTTTCGGGTACTTTGTGGTATTTTGGGGTACTTTAGGGTATTTTCTGGTACTTTGGGGTGATTAGTAGGACCCCTGATGGGTTGTGTGGTGTCAGTGAAACCATCCAATCTGATTGGTCTGCTTCTGTGGGTACAGACAGTTCTAGACACAATGTAGCCACTTTTGGCTATACAATGCGTGCAATACCAAGTGGGGCTGTTTTGCTTAGTAGTCACATTACCTTTATAACCTGATTGACAAAATGTGGTTAATTAATAACCGTGTTGGTAGCACTTTATAATAACACCCTGTTATAATACATTTATAAGGTATTTGTAGATAATGAACTAATCATGAACAAATCATTTATATACATTCGTAAGTTATTATTAAATCATTTATAACTATATTTGTATAACATTTACAAATTAGTTCTACATTATTTATAACTAGGGATGCTCGATATTGGCTTTTTTACCGATACCGATATTCCGATATTGTCCAACTCTTAATTTCCGATACCGATATCAACCGATACCGATATATGCAGGGTTTCCCCGTCCAAAAAACTGAATAATTTCAGGTAACTAATAATTTCACTGGATATATATATAACAAATATTGTTATTGTTTTTTTTTGTTTTTAAACCGATACCGATATTTTCCGATATCACATTTTACTGCCGATATCGGCCGATAATATCGGTCGGCCGATAATATCGGACATCCCTATTTATAACTCATTATCAACATTGTTTGTACTTGATTTGTTCATCATTAAATAATGTTGTTTAATGTGTAGTAACACATTTGTAGACGCTTTGAAAAATGGATATGAAAAAAACTACTATACTGTACCTCCATTTATTTGTTCATGTTCAACAAATGATTTGTTAAGACATTCATAAAACATCCATAAATCATTTTTTTTTTTTTTTTTTTTTATTATTGCAAAACAAAAATTATTAAAAAGTCAGTACTCAACACACAATGCATAATGAAACTAACAATCAAGGTGGCTAAAATGACATGCAAGTACAGAAACAGAAAACAAACAAAAAAGTCTATAATAATATTTTACCGTATACAGTATATATCCAACGAAATTACCAATTATACCAATGCCTTATACAGGATATACCCCTAATACCTATTTTATAAAACCCTACACACATATGCTCCAGCTCGAACCCCCCCCCCTCCCGGACCCCTCCTTGGATAGTACCTCCATTATCCCTCACTCCTAACCAGACACTACCATTATAAGCTAGCTTTTATTCTCTCCACCACTTCTAACCACATTGACATTTTGGATTCGTTGAGACCCAGAATTCCTGCTGTAGATATTTCTTGATAAATCACATCGAGATATGTAAGAAACCAAACCTTCCGGCACATTTTTTCTGGTTGAAACCAGCGTGATGCGATCAGTTTTTTAGCTACTGTGATACCAGATAAAACCAATCTCTTTAGCTGTGGATTTACTGCAAACTCAAAAACATCATTCAATAGTAATACAGAGGGGTGTACTGGTATATTCCAAGATACGAGTTTTGATAATTGATGGGTCACATCTTTCCAGAATGCCTTAACTGGTGGGCAGTCCCAATACATGTGCATAAATGTCCCTTCGTCTCCATTTGTACATTGGGAGCATTTTGAGTCTTGTTTAAGACCCATTCTGTTCAGTCTTATAGGAGTCAAGTATGTCCTGTGAATATAGTTAAGATTGATTTGTTGATGGTCCGGGTTCCTTGATGTAAGACGGACATTTGCCCATGCTTCTTGCCAATCAAAGTCACTTTCCAGGTCTGGTATATCCCTCCTCCAGACAGAGTCTAGTTGGAGGGTTTCATACGAGGACGTTAGTAATTGATAATAAAAACCTGATACAAAACCTCTCGATGTTTCTCTTTCATAGAAGAATTTGTGGTATCTGTGGTGTTCAACTGGTATGTGTAATGTATTATATATGTGACCCCGTACAATGGTAGCATATTAATCACACTGGAGACGCTGTTGACAGGGACTACATACGATGGATGCAGCTATCTTTATTGCCATAACAACAAACCCGGAAGCGGGCTGAGCTGTCACCTTAAGAAGTGCTCGCCCTCCCCCTAGAGGGCAGGAATAGGAATGGTGAGGTCGAACACACCAACAGCCACATACATCACATAATGGAACACTGTGAGTCTTCAAACATAGGCGTAACTGTATGTAAAAAAGCCATGTGGACTCGGTGAGGTTAAACTTTGTGCATATTTCTCCATAACTACAAAAACCTTGGTTATTAAAAATATCCCCTAATGAGTGTATGCCTTGCTCTTCCCATATAGGGAATCTTGTAGGACGTTTTTCAATTAAGAGTGCATTGTTATTGAATAAGGGAGTGTGATTATGCCATTTTTGAGGGTTAGGATATTTTTTTTGTGTTTCTCGCCATATCCGGATTGCATGGGTAATTATGGGGCCAAATTTCCGCTCACAATGCTTGATTGGTAGTTTAGTGTGTGCTAAGTCCTTCAGTCTATGTGGGGCTACTATGTTTTCTTCCAATTTTCTCCAGGATACCAATGCCTGGGGATCAAACCATATTGTCAATGGTCTTAATGTGTATGCCTTAAAATATTGTAAAAAATCTGGAACTGCCATGCCACCGTCTGCTTTATTTCTCTGTGCGGTGGATCTTTTTATGCGAGGTGGTTTGTTATTCCAAATAAATTTGTATGTGGAGGAGTGTAATCTTTTCCAGTAACCCTCTGGAGGGGGTAACGGTAGCATTGAACTGATGAAGTTGATTCTAGGTAGTACATCCATCTTAACTATTGATACCCTTGCCTGTACTGAGTTTTTAAGTTTTGCCCACCTGTCCAGGTCGTCTTTGATTTTGTTCTGTATTTTTGTGTAATTGTGCTTCACCGTTTGTCTTATGGTGGGAAATATTTCCACACCCAAGCATCTAAAATGTTTTACCATAGGTATCTCACCTGGGAGGGTTGTATCTTTTTTTGCATGGGTGTTAAGTGGAAGGAAAGCCGACTTCGGCCAATTTATTTTAAATCCCGATAAATCACCAAAGTTCTCTATCAACTTGAGTAGATGAGGCAATGTGGTGTTGGGGCTTTGCATGAACAATATTACGTCGTCCGCATATAGACAAATTCTATGTTGTGTGCCCTTGATTACGATTGGTTCTATGGATTGGGATTGTCTTATATATTGTGCTAAAGGCTCTAATGATAGATCGAATAGTCCGGGACTAAGAGGGCAACCCTGTCTGGCTGAGCGTGATACCGGAAAGATTTTGGAGATGAATGTACCTGTTGTAATCATGGCCGATGGGTCTTTGTATAATACTTTAATCATATCAATGAATCCTTTTCCTAACCCCATCCTTTCTAATACTGCCCATAGATATGACCATTCCAGCCTGTCAAAGGCTTTCATAGCATCCAGGGACAGCATCGCCTTAGGTATGGTGTCTTCTTTGTCTGCATCTAGTACGTGCAGTATTCGTCTTATGTTATCAGTGATCAGGCGACCGCTTATGAAGCCAGTTTGGTCCGGATGAACTAAAGACGTCATATGCTTTTGTAATCTGATGGCTAATACCTTAGAGCAGCGGTTCTCAACAGGGGTGCCTAGGCACACTAGGGTGCCTCAGAGAGCTGCCAGGGGTGCCTTGAGATTTCTCAAAAGAAATTCAAAAAATATATATTCTTTTTTTAGGATTAGAGAAAATTATCACTAAAGTGCTATCTGTTGCAGCTGCACTGTTTTCCATGAAAATACCATATTTGGATAAGTTTGACCATTTCTCAAAAACTGAACCATTATTTAATAAAACACAAAAAAGGATCACCAAGTTACTCTGAATAAAGAACCCCTTTACAGACAACACTGAGACAAAGCTTCCTGACACATCTCCATCCAAACTCTTGGAAGAACTCATTGAAATCTCATCTGATACCACCTGCAGAGCTTGTTTCAGTAAAGTGCCCCTGGAAACATGTTGGTCTGAGTGTGGTGCTGAGTACCAAGTATCTCATGATGCAGCAGTTAATGTGTTGATACCATTCAGCACCACATATCTGTGTGAAGCTGGTTTTTCATCCATGACAGCTCTGAAAACAAAATATAGGGCCAAGTTGAGCCTTGAGGATGACATGCATGTTGCCTTGTCAAAGATCTCCCCCCGTATTATTAGCCAGCAGCAGACCTCGCATTGAGCTAGAAATGTCCACTGAGTGAACAAGTGCTTATTTTCTGTATTTATTTATATTTAAAAAAAAAATTGTAACTTGGTGATCCTTTTCTGTATTTTAACATAATACATGATTTTCTGTTTTTTTTTTTTAGAAATGGTCACACTTATCCAAATATGCAATTGTTATGGAAAACAGTGCAGCTGCAACAGATAGCACTTTAGTGATCCTTTTCTGTATTTTTATAAAAAAATATATGCTATTTGATTTACTACTACAAACAGTGTAATGTCAACAGTACTAAGCCATTTAGACCTGAAACGCCTGCTAATAATGCATTATTATAGCCTGCATATACACACAAATGTGTTTTCCCGGTTTCAATGGGTTAAATAAACGTTATTTTGAAAGCAAGCATTTTTGTCATCATTGTAGCAAAAAAGACAGGACTGGAAAAGTCTTTATCGTATGTAGGGGTGCCCTGGAATATTTTATTGGACACAGGGGTGCCTTGGCAGCAGAAAGGTTGATAATCCCTGCCTTAAGGCGCTCCCATAGTCCAGCAGACTGTACACAGAGCAGACTCCGCGGATGTCCGCGCGGCTCTTTGAGCTTTCATAGTCGAGCAGATCTCAGCGGACGTCCGCGGTCTATTTCCTACATTTCTCGCACCAGTTTTACTACATTTCCCACAATTCTGTCTGTTCTACTGTACTGGCAGACAGATCAGAGGGAACATTATCAGCGGGAGAGAGCGAGAGGGAGAGGGAGAGAGAGAGAGAGACAAAGAGAGAGAGAGAGAGAGAGAGCGTGCTTCACGGGCTCATCTCTCTCCTCGCGCCACCAATCGCCTGCGCGGCGTCACATTAAATGCAGTTCGATGTCAACCAAAACGCCGAGCAGCGTTTTGTGTGACACCAAGTCAGCGGCGCGGATGTCCGCGCCTCAGAAAATAGGAGCGTCGCACCTGTGGGTCTGCTGTCCGCTGAGATCAAAGCTCAAGAGTGTGGACTGCTGGACTATGGGAGCGCCTTTAGAGTACAGTTTGACATCGGTTCCGAGGAGGCTTAAGGGTCTGTAACTACCGCACTCGGTGGGGTCTTTGTCTTTTTTGAGAAGGACTGAAATGAGTGCAATATTGTCGTGTTTATGGAAGCTCCCCTCCTTGACTGAGTATAAGATCATATTTAGTAATAAGGGTCCAATTATGTCCCAACAAGAAAGGTACATTTCTGATGGGATACCGTCTCTTCCAGGAGCCTTACCATTTTTCATTTCGGATATGGCCTTCTTGAGTTCCTCTAGTGTGATCGGTGCTTCTAACTGTTTAGCGTCATCCTCCGAAAGTTTAGGGAGAATAATTTGATTAAGATATGTGTCCATTTTGTTTTGATCAAAGGTCGTTTCTGATTTATATAAGTCGGAGTAGAATTCTTTGAATGTATCGTTTATTATTTTGGGGTCTGTTTCAAGTACTTGTTGTTTTCTAATGGCAGTTATATCTGCAAATTTTGCATTAATTCTTAATCGCATGGCTAATAGGTGACTAGGTTAAGATTAAGATTAAGATTTGTTTATTAAGGACAATGCAAATTAATGAACATCATTTACATGTGTATGCATAACATCACAGCATGATAAGGACGTAAATATGCTGGGAATAGCACAGGGCTAATTCCCACCCGTAGTCCTAACATAAAACAAACACAAAACGGACCATACAACGTTCATTCATAAAAACTGACATCACTGACATGACCACACTAACATGACATTCAGTCAGTACAACATCACTAACATCCCTAATGAGTTAAACCTAGAACCTTGGGAGTACTGCTGTTGTCTTGTGCTGCGTATTTGCATTTCCGATTGTTGTCTGTATATGGCATTGATCTCTGTTTTTAGTACGTTAACTTGATTTTCTAGTCTAGTTGAGTTGTTGTATTTTAAAGAATTAAATAACGTTGAGTAAAGCGTTTCCAGTTCAGACAGTTTTGTGCATTGATTCTTGCGCATTATGGAGGAAAATCTATCAGTGAAATCCTTGATCATACCCTTTACCGACATCCATATTATTCTGGGGTCTTGCACCGCGTTTGCATTCTCCCGTAGGAATACTGTGAGAGCTTCTTTGAGTTGTGTAATGAATTCCTTGTTATTAAGCAGCATCGAATTAAAACGCCATCTTGGGGCCCGGGAAGATAGTATACCAAATGTTGCTTTTAGTAGTAAATAACAGTGATCTGATAGTGCATTGGGTATCATTTCCACTTCATATTTATCAAATAGTCTCGGGGATGCAAAGACATAATCAATTCTGGATAATGTGTTATGTCTCGCCGATCGACAAGAGTACTTTCGGGTCGTGGGATTAAGTGAACGCCATAAATCATTTACACCTGTAATCTTTGACCAATCCTTTAATGCTTTAGATGAATTTTTTTGTTCGCTGGAAAAGGCGAGGTAAGATTTGTCCATCCTTGGATTCCAAATGGCATTAAAATCCGCACCTATTATAAATGAGTAATCGGGATGGTTTAACATTTCATCGGTTAGTGTAGTGAAGAAACCCTCTTTGTACAAATTTGGGGCATATACCGGTGCCAACGCTATTTTCCTGTTAATGTGTACAATCCTAGCTATAGTTATACGTCCATCCGCATCCGACCATACCCCCTTTAATTCAATATTTAGCTTACGTCTGACGACTATGGCTACACCTCGAGTTCTCGTACCAAAAGAAGAGTGACTAATATTATGGTATATGTTATCCGCTAACGTATCTATGTCTTCCTCTAAAATGTGCGTTTCGCTTAGTAGAGCCACGTCCACATGTTATTTTTTCATCAGTGTGAGCACGCTTTTGCGTTTGTGTTGTTTGTTTATCCCACCAGTGTTCCATATCATTATATTCAAACTAGCCATAATCTATGCATGTTTTTGTGTAGTTTTTGGTAATGCTTCTGGAGTGCGAAGCTACAATACATCCAATTATTGAGGTCCCGTTGAGAGCCGAGCTTAAAAACATATATATATACAAATAAAAATCCCCTATTTTCCCCTCACCCAGAGAGTCGTACAGGCCTGTGTTCCAAAAACACATCCTCCGCGTATGACTCCCTCCCTTAGGCCACCGGATTGCCCAAACTGAGCTTTGTAATCCTAATCTTCCTATGCTAATTGCCATAGGATCTAACATTTTCATTCTAATACAATAGAATGTCGCTTTTGGTCTTGCGCCTTCCCTTACTGTAATGAAATATTATGAAAAATGAAAAAAGAAGAATAAACTTTCATCGATATATTAATTTGAACCCTCTACTAACTTATGTAGGAAACATCAGAAAAAAGGAAAAGATTGTAGAGAAACATTAACACCTTAATATGAAGAACAATGGGAAAGAACAATGTAAGATAAAAGAGAGAGAAAAAAAAGATAAAAATAAGGAGTGAGAGATAGAATAAAACTCAACGTGGAGAAGCCACTAGAACAGAATTGAGTAATTAGATAAAAGAGAAAAACAGAGCCTTTTGGAGCTACAATGTGCCAATCTCTACATCAGTGGAGTGATTACTTAAATTGTTAGAATAACCTTGTTGTGCTCATACGTTTAGGTGTGGTTGATTTGTTTTAAAAGTTTTATTAAGGCCTGATTAAACTTCAGTCAATTGATCATATGCTTATGCTTATACACACCGGATGTTAATGTTAGAGTTGCAGGCCTTCGTTGTAATCATTTACAGATGCTATTGTGTACCCTAATCTGAAGTGAAGCCTATTCATCATTAACAAATGTCTAATACAGTAAATTATTTGTTTACTTTTTCATCACATGTTACAAATGTTGTAGACAGCTTTCGGATACACACTTCTTTGTGACACCAAACAGTGACAGAATTAGGACTATAGATAAATGCAATTGTATTAACATATAAAATACATGTGCATGACATAGTGTAACATGGGGGGGGGCACTAGGACCCAGGAGTACCCTGGCCGCGTGAATACTTTACCCAAGGCAGTTGTCCTTCCGCGTTCGGTTTGCGCGCCCTGATTGGCCTCTCAGCGCCCAATCGCGTTAGCCCTACTATCGCCGCACGGAGGAATACTATCCTAATTTATACAAATGGAAGTATTGATTTCGCCGTAATGAATCATTAAAAAATATACCGTTAACTGGAATATGTTGTTTCTTTACACATATGTTGGATTATGTAATTGGTTTGTCATGACAAACCAATAAAAAATTGCGAATTAACCGGTGGTTATCCTATTATATTAACATAGCTACAACAACACACAGTAACGTTAATATAATTACATGCATCATTGTTTACTATCGCCTAACTACTCGCTCAATATACTACTATCACTCAAGCGCTGTGCATCAGCTTTCAGTTAACGTCGTATTATCTCTCACATCAATATAAATAACGTATTGTTTTCATCTCTCTATTAACGTAACACGCTATTCATATCAATCGACATCACATCAACCCAGCCTCCTCCAATGTACAGTTTCTACGTCAAATGTATATACACTCTTTTTCTGGACACTTTTTGTATCACAAACGGTACTGTATTTGCAAATCTGGTATGTCATAAATGTATAGATGTAGCAGTACTGTCTATCTGTATGTCGTGTGTGTCATATATGTTATGATGAATTGAAAATGGGGGACCCTGATGTAAACAAGACGAAAGTCTTTCTCTGGTCTGCATCCCCTTAACAATTGTATGTATTGAGCTGTACTGTACTATTCTGTACCCATTCTGCAATCTGTTAATAAACTTTTCAATCAATCAATATAAGTAGCTATTGATTGTGTTAGTATATTGTGAGACTCTTTGGCGGTAGCGCGTTAGGCGATAGTTAGTTGAGTGATAGTTAGTTTTAGTATATGATGCACGGTGGTAGTTTTAGTGATGTATATGATGAGTGATAGTTAGTTTGCAACAATACGAGGAGTTGATGAGTGATAGTTAGTTTTAGTATTATAATGCACGGCGGAGCGACAATATGAGGAAATGGGGCTGTGGAACTGAAGTGATATTGAGCGAGTAGTAGGGCTAACGCGATTGGGCGCTGAGAGGCCAATCAGGGCGCGCAAACCGAACGCGGAAGGACAACTGCCTTGGGTAAAGTATTCACGCACCCTGGCCAGGTAGAGTATCTAGAGAGGAAGTCTCACGCGAGTGAGACTTGACGTCACGTGTGTTGCCGTCTGTTTGAATGGAAGCACGATACATGCAGAACCAAGTTCTGTATCATGCTAGCTTCCGCTCAGCGCCATATTGCATATATCTCGCTTCAGCGTATATACACTGAATACATTTAAAAATTTACCTTTACATACCAACATCCGTCTGACCACACCCCCATCTGCTACCTATATAAGCAGGGGTGGGGCCACACACTCATCTCCTTCTCAAATTTCACCACAAGGAAGTGCCTGTTATATACCTCACTTAACGTGGGAAAGAAAGTATTTATCTGAGAAAGGAAAACAGAAGACAAGGAGATACGTTGACATTATATCTTTATTTTCTCTTTCACTATTTTTGAGAAAATACAGCGATATTGTCTTCGTCACTGGAGTGTCTGGAAGATGATGATCATTCTGACCTCCACCGGCTTTATCGTATTAGGGGCTCGCGCCGCTGATATACTCCCCACCTGCAGTCCTCCTTGCTGTGGCTGGATAGGTATTGAACCTCCGGTCATACAGCTGGACTGTGGGAGGCACCGGCTGTTGTGAGAAGCTGTTTTGCTTCCGAGCTGGGTGAGTAATGTTTTGCTTGCGAGCACTAGTTGTCTGTTAGTGCTATGGGGGCTAGCTGACCATTTTTACGAAGGCCGGCCCCAGATTTGAGTCCTCTGCTCGGCTTCTTAAGCGGCGGACGGAGGATCTTGGTCTGACGCCCATGATGGTCAAACTAGTGGGCCGCGACCGAGACCTGGTTGAACCCGGGATTCTCTGGACAAGCGGATGCTTCTTTGTCCCGTGCAGGCCCCATCTTTCACGTGAGTGAGAGTACACCCTAACGAGGAAATGTGGGCATGGATCTTCGTTATCGGGAGATCCATGCTCAAGTCGGCTGCAGCCCGGATGGGAATTGTGCCGGCTCCGCTGTATGTCTGGTAAATCACCATTGAAAACTGTGTTTGACATTTATTTTTCTCTTCTCTCTTAAGGATGAGGAGGGTTTCAGACAGCGGCCTGTCTGAAGTGTGGCTTGTTATGTCGTTGTGTACAGTTCAGGTGATAGCTGCTTAGCTTGCGTGCTAGTTTGTGGCCTACTGTTGTTAGCCAGTCAGCTGTTAGCTGCGGCGCTAGCTCGTTGTGTTCACTAGGCTAGTAAACGTTAGCTTGTTGCTTTCAGTCGGGCGGCTGTTAGCTTAATGCTACACTGTTGAACGTTACTGTGACTATAACATGCCTTAAACACTCTGACTACGACGTCATCTTTGACAGAGGATGTTAGTCGACCCTACACCCGGGTGCCATGCCAGCGAGGACTTCGTCAACATGGAGAACGGCGGCTGGGTGGCGTAGCGGACATACCCTTGTCACCAACGCATGAGATGCTGGGTTCGACTCTGTGTCCCATTGACCAGTGTTGCAGTCCTCTCGGCCTGCGCTCAGGGTGAAGGTAGGAGTCCTGACCGGACTTTAAACACTTCTTCTTTTCTTCCCTTCTAAATGTTTTGTAATAACGATGTTTCCAAAACATGTGTTGCTGCAATACATTGAGGATACGACGCGTGTTGTGTGTGAATTGTCTTGTCACTGGTATAGCTTCTTTTTTACATGTGTGAAAATTAACTGGTTAGTTGTGATGAGAACATGTGTGTTCATGTAACGTTTGTAACGTGGGTGAACTCACAACTAAGAGGGTTAGTTAACCTGTGAAGCTATGCTTAGTGACATGTGATTGAGGAATGAATCTTTTTCTCAGCCTGTGATGACAATGAACAGCATGTTCACATATTAACAGGAGTACCTGTTCAACCTGGTCGTATCAAGGGTAAGGTAGGAGGGGTGACCCCCCCGGTTTCCCTTGCGCTTCCCCCCCTCCTCTCAGACATGTTTGTTTACAATATATTGTGTCACTGTGTTTGTGGGGATACGATGTAACCCTCAGCTTAAGTTGCTGGGGTTGTGCTTCCGCTTGAGAAACTATTCTTTTCCTAAGAAAAGGTTGTTTGGTCACTTATCATGTGTGCTTAGCAAGGCCTGTGGCCAATACATAATCGAGGACTTGTGTCTTCTCTCGTTATGAAAAAGGGCGTTCCTCTGTAGTAAGAGTGTACTTTTGCCATTTCTTGTTGTGATGAAGGGTTGTGTGTGCCGGTGAGATCTACAACTGGGTTAGGTTTGGCCCACAGAAGCACATGTGTAAGTCTGGACCGGGGCTCTTAAAGGGGCCCTCTCTGTTCTGTGTTTTTTCCTTAGTAAAACTCAGATAGCAGGTTAGCACATGAGCTATGTTAAGCTGTTAGATGCTTCATGTAGCATGCTATGACTGGGTCATGATCTACTTTGTCATTACATCGTATCAGGGATGAGGGGTCGTAAAGGGGTGAACTGGTAATCCTTTCCTCCCCTTTTCTGATTGGTCAGGGGTTAAAACCCCCTGTCCTTCAGGGTTCCTGTCACGTTGCTGTTTGGCACGTTACAGGGTAGGGGGGGGTGTTCCTGGTCCCACGCGCTGAAAAATTGGGCGTGTGCACCGCGGAAATTCCCCCGCCATAGAGTACGTCACTGAGCGCGTCTCTATTGGTAAGACTTCCGTGAGTTGTTCAGGTTCAACATGGATCTGTTTCAGGGAGTTGTCAGAGCTCCTCCTCACGAAGCTCCTACTCAGGGAGAAGTGCCTTCTGTGAGTTCGGACTCTCCTTTCCAGTGAGGGAGCCTCCTCAGAGTTTCAGAGCCTCCTCCTCAGATTGTCAAGGTGAGTAGAACTTCAAAAAGGAGTTCTGCTCTATTGTGTGTGTATTCGATTCAATTCGTTTATTGAGTGTGTATTGGTTCAGTGCCTCCTCCTCGGAGAGCCCTAACCCAAGTGTTACATAGCTCAATGTTGCAATATTTCTTTTCAATCTATACAGCTTGCGTGGGAAGTCTCTCTGGGGATTCCCTTCTCCTCCCTGTGGCGAGGGTGGCGGGATGTAAAAATGAAAAAATGTTTACCCTCAGCCGCGTCACGTGGGATTCATGTCAGTCTGTGTTTCTTTCTTTTTTAATAAAAAGAGGAAAGAACATGAAGCACGACGGATCCTTGTCGTTCTCCCAGGCGACTTGGAGGAACAATGTCTGATGTCTTGTTAGACTATCCATTGATGTGTTTGGGTCTCGACGCGTACATAGTGCTGGCTCGGGGTGTTTCTGATAAGAATCACGCATGAGGCTGGTACGCCTTGGTTGCTCGTTATTAAAACAGCGTTTTTATAGGGCAACTGGGATGGAGGTTTTCTCTTCCGAGCGCCTGTTACTAGGTCTCGACGAATTCTCGTTCATATCTGGGGGATGTTAACGGAATAGATCAAAACATAGGTAGAGGGGTCTCACGCCCTTGGGGTGGGCCACTGAGCGAGGTATGAATAGGACCGTCTGGGTGGCGCCCTCTTTTCATGTTTTAGATCGACACGCGTACCTACCCCCTCTCTTGGAGTGGGGATGTCGGCGTGATTAGGGCACGGGACTGGTCTGGTTACGCTGGTCCAGGTCAGTTAACTCGTTGTCCGCCGGGGACGCAGATGTGCTGTTCTGGTACCCTGAGGGACTTGTGCTTTTTTCGGGGGGGAAAATGTCGGATCGGCCCGGGTGTCACAGGGTTGGGCATTATGGAGACCCTTTGTTGGGTACATGTTGTACCCTGCGCTATCATGAAGGGGCTGGTTCTCCATTATTTTTGCTCCTCTCTTACGCATGGAGAAGAGGGGGCTGTTGGGGTGGTCCTCTGGACCTCCTCTGGCATCCCTGTGTGCTTCCCGGGCCGCCGGGCCGGGTCCGAAGTTGTGTTTCGTCGACCCGTAGGCCTGGAATAACCCCTTTTTGAAAACTGAAACACTTGTACTGCGGTATAGCCAGTGTATACCCGCAGGTGTGTTTTGGAGTTTTTTCTTGAGGGGTTATAGGAACAACCACCGCATGTGGTACCAAGAGGGTGGTTGATTCCCTGGTGTGTTGGAGCAGAGTCAACTCCCGGGTTACCCGGTTGAGTGTGCCCCTGCACGTTCATGACGTCTGCCAATCGTGACAGCCTTCTCTGCCTCGGCCCCTCTGGGTCGGGGTTTTTTGGTGGAGGCTTTTGTCATGGTGCGCAACAATGCCAGCATACGCCCTTTCCGCCGGGGGTGCCGTTTTCAGTTGACCCCTTTTTGGCGCCTGTCTTGTCCACAGTGCTCCAGGCTCGGGTCAAATGCATGCTGCCTGGATTGAGAGACCGACCCCTTCTGGTGGTCGTCTCCCCGGTGTGCTGCCTGCTCCCACTGTAGTGTAGCCTCTTGAGTGCTTTGAGTTACAGCCATGCTGACTGCCTGAGTGTGCCAGGGTCAGTGTGCCAGGCAGCATGCTAGTGGGGGTAAGGGCCCGCTCTTGGAGGGGCCCTGTCCGAATACGTTGGCGATGTGGGGGGCGGTGTCACTAGTGACCGCCTGGTGAGGTCTTGATGCTGTAGCATCGTTGTCCTCTCCGGGCCCCCTTTTTCCGGGGGATCCAGTCCCTTCAGTGGGTCTGGGTCTTGCTTCGCGCTCTGCTGCTACGGCATTGCCACAGGGTTGAGTTTGCTCTCGCCCCCGTGAGTTTGGGGCCGATAACGAGGTTTGTTCCTTCCGTTCATTCCCTGGTGGCATGCGGGCTGTGCGTGTGAGTAGTCGTGGGGTCAAGCCACGGTCTGCTCACCCTGTGCGTTGAGTTGCTCGAGTTTCTCTTCGCACGGTCGGATCTGTCTCCCTCCCGTCCTCCAATAGGGAGGGTATCCTCCATTAGGGAGGGTCGGGGGGCTCGGTCCTCTCCGGTCTGATGGTTGTGGGGGGCCTCAGCGGGGTACATTTGTCGAGCTTTTAGCTCCCGCTCCTGTTATGCAATATGACGCTGAGCGGAAGCTAGCATGATACAGAACGTAAGGTTATGAATATAACCAAGTTCTGTGAATGCTAGTGACGCTCAGCGTCTAGACACCATTGCGGCCCTTGATTTTTCATTGTGGTGAAATCTTTTGGGAAGGAGATGAGTGTGTGGCCCCACCCCTGCTTATATAGGTATGTACTACATGCTGTTGTGGAAGGACAGCTCATTCACTGAGAGACTTACACTGCATCAGGGTAAGACATTTTAAGTCATTTAGTAATATCTTTAAACTGAGACTTGATTGCTGACTTGACCAGCTGACTTGATTAAGGGGCGTGTTTAAAGCGGCCATTTTGTTTCCTTAAGTGCCCCATTAAAAGCTGCTTCCTGCTTAAAGACAGCACTTGTGTACTGAGTGTGATCTCAGAGCCCTGTCACTGCTTAAAAGCAGAACCTCAGCCTCTCCTGGAATCACTCTGTACTACATTCTGTTGTGGAAGGACAGCTCATTCACTGAGAGACTTACACTGCATCAGGGTAAGACATTTTAAGTCATTTAGTAATATCTTTAAACTGAGACTTGATTGCTGACTTGACCAGCTGACTTGATTAAGGGGCGTGTTTAAAGCGGCCATTTTGTTTCCTTAAGTGCCCCATTAAAAGCTGCTTCCTGCTTAAAGACAGCACTTAAAGATCCACCCAGTGCTAAGTACATCATAATCCTATCTTACACTCCACTCTGAAAAATCTCCCTTTCCCTCCCACTCTGCTATTTCTCTACTTCCTCCCTGCCACTCTTGACACCACAATGTGTCTCATATCCACAATCTGCTCCCCCAGAACAGACTCAACCCACCCACGGCAGTTTGCTAGCAACCCGGCTAATCTATCCTACCCTCTTACAGCCACTAATACACCTGTCACAGTACAGGGAGGCCTATGGAATTGTCAATCAGCAGTCAAGAAAGCTGACTTCATTACTGCCTACGCCCATAGTCAAAATCTGCAGCTCCTGGCTCTAACTGAGACCTGGATAACCCCCAATAACTCATCAACACCTGCAGCATTATCTACAAACTATAACTTCACTCACACACCTCGACCTTCCAGGCGGGGTGGAGGCACTGGCCTCATGACATCTCCTTCATGGACTACAAACTTAACACCCCTCCCAGCACTGTCACTCTCCTCTTTTGAATATCATGCAGTATCTGTCTCTAATCCTTTCAATCTCACCATTGTTACACTCTACCGCCCTCCAGGTCCGCTCGATCACTTCACAGATGAGCTGGACATGCTTCTAAGCTCCTTACCGGAAGATGGTACCCCTCTCCTTCTATTGGGCGACTTCAACCTGCCTGACTCATCTCAGTCAGTCATAGTAGTCTCCCTCCTACAATCATTTGACCTGACTCCCACTGCCATGCCTCCCACCCACAAAGCAGGCAACTCCTTGGATCTCATATTTTCCCGTAACTCCAGCATCATTAACACCACGGTAACTCCCCTACATGTATCTGACCATTCCTTCATATCCTTCTCACTAACTCTCATGCTTAACCGAAAGGTCTTCACCCCAACTCAAACCGTCTCACTCAGACGCAACCTGCCCTCCCTATCCCCCTCCACCCTCTCCTCTGACATACTATCCACTCTACCTTTGAGTGACACCTTCTCTGCTCTCTCCACAGAGATGGCAACCTCCACCCTCCTCTCAGCCCTTGCAACCTCCTTCGACAAGCTCTGTCCCCTCGTTGAGAAACCTGCCCGCCGTTCCCCACCCAGTCCATGGCTGACAGATCCAGTGAGAGAACAAAGACAGGTCCTGAGAGCAGCTGAAAGGAAGTATAGAAAGTCACGCCTCACTGCTGACATCGACACATATCACAACCTCTTGTTAACATTCTCCAAAACCATTACTAATGCCAAAGCTTCTTTCTTTCACCATAGGATCGAGGCCTCTGCCAAGAATCTTCGCAAACTGCATGCTACCATGTCCTCCCTCCTCACTCCCCCCCCACCCCCCCCTCCCTCATCTTTCTCTGCCGAAGACTTTGCGATCTTCTTTGAGGAAAAAGTGGAGAACATCCGCAGCTCCTTCTCCCAACCCCCACCCATTCCAAATGCTGAATCGAGAACCTCATCCTTCACTCTGTCATCTTTCTCTCCCATTACAGAAGCCGAGACCCTGACACTGGTAACGTCGAACCGTCCGACTACATGCCAGCTGGACCGGCTACCTTCCCCACTCCTCCAGACCATAGCACCAGACATCCTCCCATTCCTAACTGCAACCATCAACTCCTCACTCAACCCAACTTACTGCTTATCTCTTACAGAATGACCTCCTAGACCCTAATCAGTCAGGCTTCAGGACTGGTCACTCCACAGAGACAGCCCTCATTGCGGTCACAGAGGCACTTCACTTAGCAAAAGCGAAAGGCCTCTCCTCTGTCCTGATTCTCCTAGATCTATCTGCAGCCTTCGACACAGTCAACCACCAGATCCTCCTCGCGGCCCTCGCAGGAATGGGAGTGGCTGGCTCTGCGCTGACATGGTTGTCATCATACCTCAATGACCGCTCCTACCAAGTGTCATGGAGAGGGACCCTGTCGGCCACCCGCCCCCTGCGGACGGGTGTCCCCCAGGGCTCGGTTTTAGGACCCCTTCTCTTCTCCCTCTACACTAAATCACTGGGTAACATTATCACGTCTCATGGCTTCTCCTACCACTGTTATGCCGACGATACTCAACTCTTCCTCTCCTTCCCTCCCTCAGATATCCACGTCTCTGAGCGGATCTCGGCCTGTCTGTCCGACATCTCCGCCTGGATGACGACCAACCACCTCAAACTGAACCTAAGCAAAACAGAATTGCTCCACCTGCCGGCCAAATCCTCCCCCCTGACCGACCTTTCCATCACAGTCGAGAATGCAGCTGTGACCGCGTCCCCGACCGCCAAGAACCTTGGTGTTGTCCTCGACGACCAGTTGAACTTCTCTGCTCACATCGCAGCGACAACCAGAACCTGCCGATTCCTCCTGAGCAACGTCAGAAGGATACGCCCCTTCCTGACAAAAGAAGCCACCCAACTCCTCGTCCAATCAACAGTCATCTCCCGCCTCGACTACTGCAACGCACTGCTCGCTGGCCTCCCGGCCACTGCCACTAAGCCTCTTCAACTCATTCAGAACGCAGCGGCCCGCCTGATCTCAAACCTACCGAAGTCGGCCCATGTCACCCCACTTCTTAGGGACCTGCACTGGCTCCCCATTGCTGCACGAATCCGCTTCAAGGCCCTCGACCTAGCATACCGTGCGGCAAAGGGAACTGCTCCCGCCTACCTCCGGTCAATGGTCTCTAACTACACACCCTCAAGACCCCTACGCTCTGCATCTTCTGGCCGCCTCAGACCTACTCCTATCCAAGCTCCGGGAGGGTCATCAAAGAGAAGTCGCCTATTCTCAGTCCTTGCCCCACAATGGTGGAATGAACTACCCACCCCAGTTAGGACAGCCGAAACACGTCCAATCTTTCGCCGTCGACTAAAGACGCACTTCTTCAACCATTATCTGAATAAAAAAAAAAAAGAAAAAAAAAATCTAACCCTAACTAACCATACTGTCATGCACTTGTCCTAATAAACTAACCTACACTGTAGCACTCAACACTTTGATGAACATTGTTACTCAGCTGATAGAGTTGTGCTCTTCCTGATGGCTTGTCGTACAGAACTTGTAAGTCGCTTTGGATAAAAGCGTCAGCTAAATGACTAAATGTAAAATGTAAATGTAGCAGATGGGGGTGTGGTCAGACGGATGTTGGTATGTAAAGGTACATTTAGAAATGTATTCAGTGTATATACGCTGAAGCGAGATATATGCAATATGACGCTGAGCGTCACTAGCATTCACAGAACTTGGTTATATTCATAACCTTACGTTATCCGTGCTGCTCCTGCCCCACGCTTTTAATAAGGTTTGAGCAGGTTAAACACCTTTTTTGTTGGTAAATCTATTCCATCATTTCCGACCTACAAACAACTCTTATATGTTGTGTAGACGTACTTCATGTGGTGGGCGCTAACGTTACATTTGTTCCTAATGTGTGCTCAGTATATTGCGGTATGTGATGATGACACGACACACAAGAGTAATAATTATTTGTATTTTCAGGCTGTATCAGCGCCTATACAGTCTGAAAATACAAATAATTATTACCCTCGTGTTCATCACATACCGCAATATACTGAGCACTGAGCACACATTAGGAACAAATGAAACGTTAGCGCCCACCACATCAAGTACGTCTACACAACATATAAGAGTTGTTTGTAGGTCGGAAATGATGGAATAGATTTACCAACAAAAAAGGTGTTTAACCTGCTCATACCTTATTAAAAGCATGGGGCAGGAGCAGCACGGATAACTTGGTTCTGCATGTATCGTGCTTCCATTCAAACTTCAAGGCTCACTCGCGTGATACTTCCTCTCTAGATACTCTACCTGGCCAGGGTACTCCTGGGTCCTAGTGCCCCCCCATGTTACACTATATGTCATGCACATGTGACTCGACGCGACCAAACCCGATTTGATCCGGGGAATTACAAGTGTCAGGAAACGAAAAAAATTCTGCCACTTCAGAAAATCGAAAAAATGGAAATTTGTTTTTTTTACTGCACTGTAAACCCGAATAAGTTTCCAGAACTTAAAAAAATTGAGGCCATCCCATGCCTCAATTTTTTTAAGTTGATAAACTCAAATGTTTTCAGTTGGCTAAGACTTACAATTCTCAGTTAAGGCAACTCAAATATGGTCTGTTACTGTGACTTAAGGTTCTCAGTTAAGTCAAATCAAATATGGTCAGTTACTCTGACTTACAGTTCTCAAGTGGAGTCAACTCAAATATGTTCAGTTACTGTGACTTACAGTTCTCAGTTAAGGCAATTCAAATATATTCAGTTACTGTGACTTAAGGTTCTCAAGTGGTGTCAACTCAAATATGTTCAGTTACTGTGACTTACAGTTCTCAGTTAAGGCAATTCAAATATATTCAGTTACTGTGACTTAAGGTTCTCAAGTGGTGTCAACTCAAATATGTGCAGTTACTGTGACTTACAGTTCTCAGTTAAGGCAATTCAAATATATTCAGTTACTGTGACTTAGGGTTCTCAAGTGGTGTCAACTCAAATATGTTCAGTTACTGTGACTTACAGTTCTCAGTTAAGGCAATTCAAATATATTCAGTTACTGTGACTTAAGGTTCTCAAGTGGTGTCAACTCAAATATGTTCAGTTACTGTGACTTACAGTTCTCAGTTAAGGCAGTTCAAATATGTTCAGTTACTGTGACTTAAGGTTCTCAAGTGGTGTCAACTCAAATATGTTCAGTTACTGTGACTTACAGTTCTCAGTTAAGGCAATGCAAATATATTCAGTTACTGTGACTTAAGGTTCTCAAGTAGTGTCAACTCAAATATGTTCAGTTACTGTGACTCACAGTTCTCAGTTAAGGCAGTTCAAATATGTTCAGTTACTGTGACTTAAGGTTCTCAAGTGGTGTCAACTCAAATATGTTCAGTTACTGTGACTTACAGTTCTCAGTTAAGGCAGTTCAAATATGTTCAGTTACTGTGACTTAAGGTTCTCAAGTGGAGGCAACTCAAATATGTTCAGTTACTGTGACTTAAGGTTCAACCTTAAATCCATGTGATTAAGTTAACAGAACTCAACGACATTGAGGCCATCCCATGCCTCATTTCTTTTAAGTTAATCAACTCACATTTTTAAGTTAATCAACTCAAATATTTGCAGTTACTATAACTTAAGGTTCAGTTTTAAAATCCATGTGAAAAAGTTAACAGAAAAATAACTACACAAGCACATTATATCAACTTCAAACAACTCTTTTATTTTTTTCTATTCAAAGAGTATAAAAGAGTATACATATATAATCTGTATGTTAGCAATGTACAATAACACTGTAAACACCGTACACTGTTTTTGGACTATATATGTTAACAATACCGACCAGGTATTAGTGCCTTGCAAAGTGCAGATATGAAGTTTTCCCCTTTTTTTTTATGCATTTAGGAGGTTTTGTTCTTCATCGAAACTATTTATCTTACAAAAACATTGTGTTACAACTTCAAACTCTTTATATTTATTTCTATTCAAAGAGTATACATCTATTTATCTTACAAAAACATTGTGTTGCCCTCTACAACATTATGGCAATGTTAAAATTGAAAATATATATATATAGAAAATATATATAGAAAATAAATACATGCATGTTATAACATGTACATACAATGTAATGTATATTACACATTTAATCCCTCTGGTCACAATAGTGTAATAATGTTTGTTATAAGGCTCTGAAAATGTTACTGAATGATGTATCAATGTATTTCCAGCAAATGTTGAAATAATAAAGGGTCTCAATATGTGCAGTGCACATGACCAGAGCCGTTTACATCCTGGCTGAATTACTCAAATTTGTATAGTGTGGTCATAGAATGAGCAAACATGTTGACGGCAACTATTGTGACCGTTGGGATAACACAGTGTATCTATGTACAGTACAGAATAAAATGTATAGATTATCTGAAAATTGTCAATCCGCTTGGCACATTGGTAAAATTCACAAACGTTGTGCTGTATATTGGGTCCTGCCAATGTGGAACCAAAATACCAACCCACATTACATGCTATACAGCTGGCAATACTGTTAATAGTGCACATACCTACATATGGAAATGCAGCTGCATGTATTTGCTCCATGATGTATCATGGAACAAGATGGTGTTTTCATTGAAAGAGTTAGTCAGAATGTCAGAGGCACCATCCGTCATTTAGAGCAGGCTATGTTTGCAGAATGATAACTAGAACACTACAGTACTCTGTACTAAGAACACTATACAGTACACTAACTATACTGCCCTGTCAAGGCAGACCGCAGTAACTTTCAAACAGTGAAACTGAGAAAAATGGCTTTAAAGTTTTTTGACTTGCCATCCAAAATGTGTTATAGGTAGATAGATGATAGTACCCAGATTTAACATGTATTAATGAAGTAATCTTTAGGCATACAAAAATATGACGTAGTTATTTTAATTAACCCCAAAAAAGCAGATACTGCACTCTGCTGCACGATTTCCTTAAATAATTATACAGGTAATGTACAGGCAAAGTGCAGTAACTTCAAATGCAATGTTGTTTTCCCTCCAGCTTTCATAACTTCACCTAGCCATTTTATTTGGATCATCATCATTCCAATATATTCAGGTATTAAATTTCATTTTCAAAATGGCTAGGTTAAGTTATGAAAGCTGGAGGGAAAACAACATTGTATTTGAAGTTACTGCACTTTGCCTGTACATTACCTGTATAATTATTTAAGGAAATCGTGCAGCAGAGTGCAATATCTGCTTTTTTGGGGTTAATTAAAATAATTATGTCATATTTTTGTATGCCTAAAGATTACTTCATTAATACATGTTAAATCTGGGTACTATCATCTATTTACCTATAACACATTTTGGATGGCAAGTCAAAACACTTTAAAGCCATTTTTCACTGTTTGGAAGTTACTGCGGTCTGCCTGGGTTTTGAGTGTGATTTTGTAGTTACTGCAGTTTTTAAAACCCCATATCTCCAAAACTGAGCGACATTAACATCTGAAACTTGGTCACAAGATAAAACATTTATTGACAAGGTCAATTTCACTCATAACTAAATTTTTACTTTTTTCAAGTTACTGCGGTTAGCCCTTGACAGGGCAGTATACTACTGCCTACAAGGTCTCAAGGATACAGTCCCACTCTCAGCATACAAGATCGATGGTCTGCTGCTGCTGACTCCCAAGCGATTCATTCAAGTGAAACGGAACTGAGTCCAGCTAATGGTGAATAGTTATTTTATTAATCAATTATTGTGTCTTTATTCACTCTAGTTGTGTAATTGACCAGTTCATATTCTGTATAAGTTCATATTCTGTATATGTTAATAATAACGCTTCTGTGTTGCGTTTATGGCTCCTGGTATATCGCCTTGTACTCTGTACTGAGAACACTAACTCTACCACTGCCTACAAGCAATGGAAGCAGTCAGAGCAGAGTGGCATTTATGCCCATTGCCTCCTATTGTTCCTCGAGAAACAAACGTTTGGGACTTGGATGTTGCCTTTGAGATTCTGATAAACTCTTTCAACTCTAAAACTTACTTGGATGAAATTACAATAATTCCAGCTATAGACGGTTAAGAAAATTCGAACTGTAAAACTCTCAAATGTAAACATATTACATAAAAAATAAAGAACAAGGTACATTGAGTAGTTTGGACCTATTGGCTGAACATCTGCAAAGTAGTACAGCAACTTTTGAAGGTATTATTTTGACATGACAAGACATTTCAGATGAGTTTCTATAGACACACTTTTGAGGTGTTGGTAAGTGCTTTGGGGTAGTGCATAGATTAGTCCAAACATTACAGGAAGGAATCACCAAATCTGGGGAAGCTGATCATGATATGACTTTCAATGACAATAGAGATTGTCACAGGCTGGTAGTGAACTGGACTTGTGTCATGATCACTGATTACAGTAAGGAATAGAAACTCATCTGAAAGAAGGATGTGGGGTGAGGTATTCATTTCCTTGTCATGTCAAAATAATACCTTCAAAAGTTTAATGCAAGAGCGGTCAGGTGACGTAGCGGAGATTGCATTCGTCACCAACGCTGGAGACACTGGATTTGCGTGTTCGAATCCAACTCCCTGCGTTGTCACCAGCTTGGCTGGCCGTTCACACTAATACAATTCGGCAGTATTAGGGGGTGGGGAAGCTGGCGGGTGGGAATCTGGCGTTGTGGACAGCGACGCCTACAGGTCAGGTCTCGGCGCTTGCTAAGCGGGGCAGGACTTGGTGGAGATAGCGTGCCCTCCCACGTGTTACACTTCACCAATGAGAGCCCTCGCTGCCAAGTGAAAAGACGTCACTGGCTGTCGGCGCACGTCTCGGGGGAAGCGTGCGATCGACTCGGGACGCCCTTATACCGACTCGTAGGAGAACATGCATACAGCACCAGGTAGGGGGGGGGGGGGGGGGGGGGGGGGGAATTCAACGACTAATTGGGACGGGGAGAAAATCCATTGAAAAATCAGAAGAATAAAAATTATTGCATCATCAAGTCATTCTTGAGAGTCTGCAACCTGGGCAACAGTTTACCAGCTTCTAGACCTAGTAAAATCTTCTGAATGAATTCAAAAGTGTTGGTAAGTCCCTTGGGGTAGCTGAGGTGTAGTGCATAGATTAGTCCAAACATTACCAGGAAGGAATCACCAATCAGAGATTGTCACAGGCTGGTAGTGAACTGGACTTGTGTCATGCATGGTCACTGATGACAGTAAGGAGGGCCACTGCAACACCCTGAAGCTCTGGCTCATCAGGCGTGTCCTGAAGGAATGAAAGAGACATAATAATCACAAATAAATCCATGGTTTCTACAAAGTGCAGCACAAAGCTAAGTATATGGAGTTTTGTTTGTAAGTTGTTTATATTTTAGTTAGAAATTTTTTTTTGGTGAGAAGGTTATTTTTATTTAACCAGGTTAGTCCCGTCGAGATCAAATATCTCTTTCACAAGGGAGACCTGGAAGGAAGGAAGACTGATACTTAGCATTTTGATTAACTGTTCACTTAATATACAGTTGTACTGTAAATTATTTTCACTCGGACTCACTGTGCAGGTTTTGAAAAATCCAGCGACTTCCTCATGCAGATACACAGGCAGGGCATGGAGAACAGTGGTACGCCTGGTGTGAACATCATGGATTTCCTATTAAGATGTAAGATTAAGAAGAAGAAAAATAATTGTATTATATGGAAATGTTTACTGAACAAAGCGGATTTTAAACAGTCCAATCAGATATGTCCACAAATAACATGTTCACATCTTTAATGCAATCAGAAAAATGGCAAACACAATGGTGGACTAATTGTAAAATTCAAAAGCTCATTTGAATCATTGAACCTGTTCAATGTTACAGAGGTTCGACCTATGACATGTATAATAATCTATTCACCTGTTCATCGTGGATTTTTAAAATGTGAGCCAAAGCATCTGCTGTGTTCCCAGTTTTGGGCGCCTTCTGTCTGAATAACGTCATCAGTCGAGGAAGATGGCGGTCAAGCTTAGCGTAGAATGTGTTGGGCAGGTTCTGGTTGGTAATCAGCTGGAACTCTGCATACACCTATATTTAAAAACAGCAGGACAATATAGTATATCAACATCAATTAGTCACTTCAACTTGGTGGATCTCTTACTTTGTTTGGTTTGGGCTTCAGAGCATGACGGCGGGATTTCTGGTCAACCATGTCATTACATGCTTTGCGGAATCGGTCGCTGATGACTAGCTCGCGGGGGCGCACAGAACACACACGCAGATGCGCCGCTAGAGTATATAAACCAGGCTTAGGAATCACAAGTTTCACTTTAAAACACACAGAATGTGCCAAATGTTAACACAGGAAAGAGAGAGCTGATCTACATTACCTCAGACTCCATTTTGAGAGCAGGCCAGAGGTCCATGAGCTCTTTCACTGGTGGGCTGGACTTCACTATGGTCTGTCGGCGCAGGGCAAATGTGGTCTGCATCAGCTTGACAAGAGACCTAAAGCACGACATCTTAGAAAAGCTTGCATCTACAATGTATGCTTTCAAGGCTTATCTAAGTGATGAAGAGATAGCAGTGGCTTCTGCGGCTCTTGTCGCCAAACATCCCTGCTTGAAGGAAGCAGGATCTGAGACCGGCTGCAATGGATGGAAGAACAGCATCAAATTCAAGATGGGCAATTTCAGGAACAAGCTGAGACGGGCAGGATGTGAGGAGGTCACTGTAAATGCTGGAAGAAGAGGTAGAAGCAATCCTGATGGCGAACCTTCACATTCCAACATTAAAAGACCCAAGCGAGCAGAAGTAAACTTCCTACCCAACTATCCCCAAGGAGAGGATTCCTTGAGGCTTGAGCAGTTGAGGCAGACAATTGCTGAAGAAGTCAAGAAGACTGAGAAGAACCTGCCCCTCATTAGAAGGTGTCTCTTGTTCTTCTCAAATTCGTTGTTTCCGTCTCTAAGTTTCAGCTCAACATCGAATGCAAATGTAGGAACTGGAAAAGGACCTGGAGGCCATCTGCTTAGACGTTCTGGAGATGACATATCTGAAAGTATATCAGTAGATGCGAGAGAGCTGGAGTCGAGCGAAAGTGAAATGTGCACAACAGCTTTTTGTGGCAATTCCGTAATGTCATCAAGGGAAGTAAGTTTCCCATCAAAGTCTGGATCTTCATACAGCAAACTGAAGTCAAGGTCTATTTCCAACTGTTCTTTTATAATCTTGACCAGTGCATCAACAGAGGCGGGTCGTGAACTGAGTTTTAATTTTCTAGCCCGGTCTGTCTCAACAACACGAAGGATCATGGGTTGTGGGGAGGCAGCTGCCATTGTGCTATGGAAACTTGAATGAATCGCTTGGGAGTCAGCAGCAGCAGCAGACCATCGATCTTGTATGCTGAGTGGGACTGTATCGTTGTGACCAGACTGCAGGTAGATGGACAGTGGACAGATGTGGTCCGGTCGACAGACAGCAGCTCAAGGACCTAAGGAGTAGTCATAAACACAACACAGAAAGCGTCATTATTAACATATACAGAATATGAACTTATACAGAATATAAACTGGTCAATTACACAACAAGTGAATAAAGACACAATAATCGATTAATAAAATAACTATTCACCTTCCGTTTCACTTGAATGAATCGCTTGGGAGTCAGCAGCAGCAGCAGACCATCGATCATATATGCTGAGAGTGGGACTGTATCATTGAGACCAGACTGTAGGTAGATGGACATATGTGGTTGTGTGGTTGACAGCTCATAGGACCTAAGATGTTCTATATACCAGGAGTCATAGTCTCGACACAGAAAAGAAACCTCGTTATTCACAAGGTAGATCTGTTCTATTTGGCTAAATGTAGACAGTCCACCACTGACTCTGACGGAGAGAAACATTCCACAGACATAGTCTGTGCCATCAATGGTTACCTTTGATGTCTGGTAGATTGTGTCACTAACTGTGTGTCCTCTAATGTGTACCTGAGCTACTGCTGGTAGAGATGAAACCAGAACAGAGTCAACCCTGGATGCCTGGGTTTTTGGCTTGAAATATGATGGTGAAGCAAGATGATATGCCATCATGTGTTGGTGTCTGATTGCCATCGTCTTCAAGATATTTTTGAAGTTTTGAGTGTCATGCACCACTCTTTTGAAAAAGCGGTGCTTGGCCTCAAATCGCATGGTCCAAACATGCAGCAGGGGTTAGTAGAGTTAGTAGGGACAGTAGGGTTAGTAGGGTTAGGGTTAGTAGGGTTAGTAGGGACAGTAGGGTTAGTAGGGTTAGTAGGGACAGTAGGGTTAGTAGGGTTAGTAGGGACAGTAGGGTTAGTAGGGACAGTAGAGACAGTAGGGTTAGTAGGGTTAGTAGGGACAGTAGGGTTAGTAGGGTTAGTAGGGACAGTAGGGTTAGTAGGGTTAGTAGGGACAGTAGGGTTAGTAGGGACAGTAGGGACAGTAGGGTTAGTAGGGTTAGTAGGGACAGTAGGGTTAGCTGTGTTTGAGACATGGAGGATAGCCTGCATCTTTAGGAACAAGGAAGATAGGTTCATTTTAAGTTGATTTCTTAGATTGTCAGTGTCACATTGATCATCATCATCCACCACTTCTATGCTCTGGCCTGGACATTCTTCATGCAAATCACTAGTGACCTCAGAAATCCTGTCTTGGGGATCCTCAACAACGACAGCTTTTAAGTCTGATGCAAGACTTAATTGGTGTACTCTGTTTTTATGGCAATTGAATGAAGAGTAAACATTTGTGCTATAGCTACAATCCTTATATGGGCATGTCACTGTTTCATTATTTTTTAAATGCTTTCTGAGATGACTTAAGAAAATTGATTCAGAAAAGGGTTCCCGAAATGCGCACAAAGGGCATTTTATTACCACAGGGCTCAGACTCTGTTCTGGTCTACTGCTAAGTTGTGCAGTATGATATCTTGACAAATGAGTACTTAATGCATTTAGCGTTTTAAATTTACAGATACAATCAGTATGGAGGCATGGAAGAGGACTGACTCTGGAAAAGTGGCTGTGTTGCAGTCTGTAGTGTTTAAATAACTGTATTCTAGAAGTCAAAGAAGCTGCACACAATTTACACTGCCAGACTACCATATTGGAACTATGAGAAAAAACTGAGCTCTGTGGAAACAGATTAATAAACTATGTTCTGGTCTCAACGATACAGTCCCATCTCACAAATGTGTTTTTATATTTAAAAATAATCAGCTTACTGTTTGGCTCATTTGAATATTTCCCAGCAGCACTTGCTACCTGAAAGGCAAGGGAAAAAATACAACGTTTAGACCTCCATGAAACATATACGAATAACTTACAACTCAATATAACAAGTTCATACTATATATTAGCTTACAAAAACATGATCATAATTTTCACAGTTTGAATGTTTAACCATCAATCAGAAGGAGATAGAGAGAGAGCGAGAGAGAGGAGATAGAGAGAGCGAGAGAGAGGAGATAGAGAGAGAGAGGAGATAGAGAGAGAGGGAGGGAGGGAGAGAGAGAGCGGAGATGAATGAGAGCGTGAATTAATATCTCTCTCAAACCTCCTTTTGTCAAAAATATATATCTATTACAAACATCAATTTACAAGCTCAAAGAAATGGAGATATGTGGCTTCGACCATGCATGCCATGAGGACGCGACGCCTGCATGACACTCAACCTAACCAAATTAATCTCCCTCAAACCCGATAATAGGACATAATGTGCAAACAAACCTAAAATGGAGATGCGGCTTGACATGCATGGCACGCACGAGGGCGACGCCATGTTTACCTGCACTATAACTCACACTTGCACTTGACCCAATATCGAACACTTAATATTTTGCATGAAACAACATAATTTCGGTGTGCCATAATATTTTAATTGCACACAGCATGCATGCACGCATGGCGACGCCATGTTTACCTGCACTATAACTCACACTTGCACTTGACCCAATATCGAACACTTAATATTTTGCAAACAACATCATTTCGGTGTGCCATAATATTTTAATTGCACACAGCATGCATGCACGCATGGCGACGCCATGTTTACCTGCACTATAACTCACACTTGCACTTGACCCAATATCGAACACTTAATATTTTGCATGAAACGACATCATTTCGGTGTGCCATAATATTTTAATTGCACACAGCATGCATGCAGGCAGTTGTTTAAGAAGACAATGGAGACCGAGTTAGCTTAATTATACTGAACAGCCATTAACTATAAAAGATGCGCTAGCAGCTCACGCAATTTGCATCTACAAATTGCATATCCGAACAGATTAAATGACCACAGATAACCGCAAATTGGCAAATTTATAAAAAAAATATGTATACTCACATGAAAGAAACTTGACGTGCGCTGCTTCAGCTAACTTGATGGCTGCTGCTGCTGCAACTCACCATGCGGTATGCAGGTATCATCCCAGAATTCCTCCGCATCTGCGCATCTGCGCACAACAGTGGTTTCCTGTTGCTTGCTTGCAGAAATATTATTTTCACATGCCGTTTTTTCTCACTTCTCAGAGCTGAGCTAATTCTCTAAACGAATTCTTTAATATAATTGGACTTAATATATATAATATAATAACTTTATTAACATCTCTCTCACTCTCTCTGTCTCTGTCTCTCTCTCCCTCTCTCTCTCTCTCTCTCCCTCTCTCCCCCCTCTCTCTCTCTCTCTCTCTCTCTCTCTCTCTCTCTCTCTCTCT